>NC_142719.1:5007500-5632500 GCF_055471065.1 Atractosteus spatula | reverse complement strand
CTCAATACCAACAATGCAATTTTGTTGACAATTATGAACAATCAGTCATCTTGGATGGTACATCTTCTGTCGGCCAATCAAAGACTGCAATCATGCATTATTGCTTACAGGTACCTTTTCAGAATTGATTGGCGTTTTTCTACTCTGCAGTAATCATTCTAAAATAAACTAAATTTGCTGATCAATTTGGTCAACTAAGTGCAACACTTATCAATGTTTCTAGTATTACAATAGGGTTTTGTGTTTTCTGAGCCATTAGCCATGAGTGACTTGCCAGACGATACATTGATCCTAGAGCTAGCTACCTTGTAAATGCACCAGCAATCATATCAGAAAAGACACACACATCTTTCAAATCTCAGTGTGTGACTTGCATGAAAGTGTCAGTATAAATTACTGTTTTATTTATAGTTGTACTTCAGTCAAACAATTCCAGACAGTTAAAGATATACAAGCTTTCCTCTTTACTGCATGAACTTGAAAACAGAAACATTATTGTTTCTACACTGTATTACATAATTTAACTATTAAATTATATAACCTGCATTTTAAATACAAACTTCAATTGGGGAGGGACTTGCAGTCAACTAATGTCTCACATAGTATAGTGGAGAACAACTGCATTTATACAGTATCCTTTGAATTATCTTTCATCATAATATACTGGACAATAAAGTAAAATATTGAAATTTAGGTAAATTAAGTACTAGGCTGTGACTGCAGGAGTTAGTAGTTTTGTACCTTATTGCTTTATTTTCATTTTTGGAACACTTCTGATACATACGGAGAGTTAATGAACTAAAGTATTTGCAGGAGGGAATAATTAGTGCTGGTACATTGGTTAGATATGACTGACATTGTATTCCATTTAAAAGACTTTTATTAGAGGATTAAATAGCAATGAGTATACTGTAGGTCAAATGTATAATTTTAATATTTTGGCCACAGCAAAAATACTGTGGTTTTTCTGGTGGTTTATGTTGACCTTTTTGCTTATTTTTGAATGAGAAAGTTTATCGAGTCAGAGGTAAAAACCTATTGCCTCACATACTCATGTCAGTTTAACATGGGTAATATTTTGTCGTCTATATATCATTAATTAATTATGGGTTTTGGTCCAGTGATTTCAAGCAAAGCTGAAGGTTTTTCAATAGAGGGCACTCAAAAACCAAGAATCCTTGTTTGCCAAACAGTGTATATTTTGTATTTGAGAGAGCTACAGTCAATGAATCTTGATAATGTGAGAGCTGGGCTACATAATTCACCCTGATAGTCCTTATATTGTGCCAGAGCACTATAAATCTGATCTGGGGACATGAATATGCAGCAGGTTCAAATCCATCAATTTAAAAGCCCCCTTTTCTTTCAAGAGGTTTTTTGCTTTTTTCTTACTAACAAATAGAAGTGATTAAGAATGACTGACGTCAGTAAATTTCTAGAAGTGTTACACCAATAATCACACTCTTGTATACATCAGGTATATTCATGCATTTTTACATGAGAAAATAGAAGAAAGTGATCATGGGTATTTTGTACCCCTCAGAAAGGTGTATTGTTTACATTAGACCTGCAAATTTGTATGTGCTAATTTAACACAAATTCAGAATTTGTATAATGAAGAAGAAATTTCCAGCAAATAATGGAAGAAATTGCATTAGCACAAGCTGATGCATTTGGAAATTGCTTGCTACTTTGCCAATGATTACTACTTTACCCAAAGCAAGTGGACAACAATGATAGAGAAGGATTGTGGGAATTATATTGGCTATTGGTTGTCCTTTACAGCTAAAGGATAAATGGTTTTAGATATTGTATCGCCTGTGACAACATTTACAGTAGGTTATTTGCTGACTAAAACAGTGCCTTTTGGCATCGTGTTCATGAAGAATGTCCATCTCCTGTTTTACTTTTTAGATCATTGCCAGTTTCAGATGTGTGTGCTAACACTCCAGAAAAAAGTGACAGGAAACTTATATTGGTAGAAAACAGAAACAATTTTAGGCTATAGCGCACACTGAAAAAGTACTATGTGAACAATATCCATACAAAATAGTCAATGCTGTCTCACTAAAATATAATACCTTGCAGTGTTTCTCAGATTAATGGTGAGTAGCAGAGGTTGTACTGCACTAAACAGGAGAGACAGAATAATACGTTAAAAGGCAAATTAAAGACCTGTTGACATGCATAGGGTACAGCCTCTTTACAAGACAGCTGCTAAATGAATGCTGAGAGAGATGATGAAATAGACCAAATTATTTAAATGAGAGAAATAAAGCCTTACTAGTCTAGTCACAGAGAATTGATAAAGCAGCATACTTATCTTCCTTATTTCTAGCACTTTGTCTGTGTCAATGAGTACATTAAGCCTGCATAACTGCTTGTAGCCTATCTGCCTGTCTATTTTTCAATGCTTTATATGGGTCTGTCAGCAGGGTATGATTGCAAAACCCCAAAATTATCACTTCAGCCTGAGAAGTCCCTCACGTAACATCAGCAGTACACAATAATGATATGACATTTCTAAATGTTTTTCTGCTACTCAACGCGTGCAATGCTTACAAATCCCTCCTTTCTTGGAAATCAGATACACTCATGTTTTGAGTAATTCCCACAAAAGGAAATGACCATAGACTACAGTATTTGCTGGTAGCAGTCTATCCAAGACAAAAGGTTAAGGAAAGAACTTACTAATGTTACCAAGAATTGTTTTGTTATCTTGTAAAAGGCAAGCGCTACACTTACATGCCATTGAAGAAAATGTAATTGCATTGTGTGAGTCTGAGTAAAGCTTTGTAAAATCTACTGCAAAATATGTTTCCTGTTATTTTTAAGGCAGGGTGAAGCCAAGCTGAGTTTATTATAAATACTGTAGATGATAAATCTGTCAGCAGTATTTAAAAGAATATGATTTCAACAAGAAATCAAATAAAACTGAATTTAGAAATGTACTGAAATGGCTATCAATTGTCACTTGAAGGTTCGCATGGTTAATTTTGCGTGATTTTTTTTTTTGTTATACCATGCTTTGCCTTCCCCTAGGTACTATGCTTTTTTAGCATGATTTCAGTTTGCTTTACCACATTTTACACAGCTTTATTTTGGTATACAGTAATACCATAAACTTTTATAAGGGATCTTCAATTATACTGTAACTCCAATTTCTCTCCTAAGAAGTCACAGCATAATAAGATTGTTACATTTTTCAGTAAATGTAACCGAGATCAAAATTAATGCATCATTTTTAGCATCAAGAATATTGAAAGTTGTAAGAATCAAAGGCCTTTCTGTGTCAATAAGGAAGAGCAAAACTGGTGAGTCTTTGCCTGTGTCACACTTAGCCCCCATAGCCTTTTGGACCAGATGACCTTATTCACTGACTGTAGGAGAGTACAGAGATATTGAAGCCCAGGGATGATTGGAGACTGTCTCCTTTGGGTAGGGGTGACTGGGGCACACTAATAAGAATCAACGTGTACCTTTTTTTTGCAGCTCTTGTCAATATTGTGCCTCATGGCTCAGGAGTCCTAATTCAAAACACTAGCCTCATAAAATAGCCTTGTCTCTTAAGACACACTGCAGGTGCTAGTTTATTAAGGGAAACTAAGTATTTAAGAAACTAAGTATTTCTGTACTAAGTTTAGTACAGAAACAGTGTTGGGTGGTTTTATTATGCACTTACCTGGGATTGTCTTTAATTAATTTCAAGTGATGGACTTATTAGCTGCTGACAAATAAGTGAAAAGGGTACAGATGTTTTATATTATAGCTACCTAATTTGCATTTGGCTCAGTGGGTTTGGAGGCAGAGTGGGATAGTCTGCCAGGGCTCTGCTGGCTCCTCGAGAAGGAGGTACTGTACCACAGGCAATTCTATGGTACCTGCAGGTTTGACACACTGTAGGTGAGTGATGTTTCCTCCTCCTATCAATGAGCCTACTATACATCACCACAGAACTTGTAGCCTGTCCAGACAGGAATGGTGTGATGTGAGGGTTTAGTTAAAATACAACTTTTTTTAATTGAATGAACAACGTTTGCAGAATAAAAGGACAATTCAATGTGGGAAATAAAACACTTACACCTGGAACTCAAGCTTAAGCTTAAATATTATATAATTAGAGCCAAATGTGATCAGTTACTCACTCTGATGCGTAACTGTGCACAAAAGCAGTCATGGAAAACTTATATTACATTCCCACTGAAATACATTGCTTTTCACAACATATTAATTTGATTAATTAGCTTTTGGTATAATACAAGTCACAGATCCATTTCAATAACGTTTTTTACATTTGTAAAAAACTGTATATATGAAAGGCACGAAAGTTTAAGCAACCAATTATTGTGGTCAATAATCTCAATTTAAAAACGTTTGTCATGCTAATGTGCTTTCTGCAGAATGATGTACTACCAACATCCAATTGTTGAAAAATACCACGATTCATATTTACCCTGCTTCTTGATGGCTAGTCACGCTTTAAAGGTGTACAGTATTATGTATACACTTAAAAAATGGAATTATAACCAAATAAACCGTTCAAGAATAGAACAGATCAGTTACACTGCAGCCTAAAACTACTAACACATTCAAGATATGGATAGCTGTTCCTTCCTTTTTTGTGTGTGCTTTCAGCTACAGCAACAACAACGGATGCACTTAAATTGTTCATGAAAAATTCTATAAACCGTGATCCTAAGATGTATTATTAAGCTTAATGCCGTCCATTCTACAGTTTCTATCAGGTGATCTGAAAATTATAGTTGCTATGGAGAAATAAAATGTTATTTCAGGAGAAATGCTAAAGGAACAGTCCTCTTCCACTTTCAGCCAGAAATCCGTCCCGGGTATTAAAGATTCCGAAGAGACAGATAGCATCAGTAGTAGGAGGGGATACAGAGACTCCTGCAGGCTAATCCTAACACAGCCAGTTTCTGCAGGTGTAACACTGATCCGTCTATGAAGAACTGGGTTTAATCTAGGCAAGCTGTTTTGTGACTTGAGAGTAAACTGGATAATGTGTTACGTTGTACAATGAGCACACATTTATCTTGGACACACAATTTCACATATGACTTCAGCGAATACAGAATAGATCAGCTATTTTGAAGCGTCTTTGGATTTTTTAAAAAAAGTGGATCTCATTACTTCATAATCATGAGAAATATTTGGTTGTCGTCCCGGAGTGTGATTTTGGAATACTGGAAAGCACTTATTTTGTGCCTTTTTTGGATTCAGTATTCTTGTGGGATGCCACATGTCATACGTATAGGTAAGGACAACTTAATATACATGTTTTCACTTGCGTATTTTAGAGGATTTGCAGGACGTTTTGAAATCACACTAAAACTGATACCAAGAAGTCAGAAGACATCCAAATTCTTCAGTGATATTCGAAAAGCAAGTATGAATCTCAGTGCATCTCAGTGCAATTTCTGTCTTTTTGAATGTGTGTATACCTGTATATGTAGTCTCCAAAAATAAAACTCTTTCTTTGGGGGTGTGCATGAGGGAATATGGACTGGAAAGATTGCTGGAGGAAACTGGACTATTAACATGCCAATTAACTTCTAAAGCTACCGGCAAAAAAGTGCGAGCATTTAACGTAAATTGAGGTTTACCGCAACAGCTAACAAATCCTTTAAGTTTTAAGGGCAAGAACTTGGACCGCAAGCCCAGAGTCATATTCGTGCTGTGTTTGTTTTTTTTTCACGAGAAGTGTTTTGCTTTTAAGATATCGTCAGGTAGCTTTGAGCAGCACTAATGAGCTTGATTCTTGTAAGTTAATAACATTGAACGCTAGCAGGTGTTTCTAGGTATGAACTGAGGAGGTGCGAAAAATAGAGTTGGGCAGAAGGCTATGCAGTTATCGATATTTGTTCGATAAGGACTCCCACATAGTCATCGGTTTCAGAAAACGTTTTATTCTCCTGGTTTTAGTTTAGAATCACATATTTGGTATGCAACTCATTTTCATCCGTCTTGGGAAAAAACAGAACAGCCTGGAAAAGCTTATCTTTTGGTCAGTAAGACATTAACAAATTTTAAAAGAGTCAAAGTACAAATGATTTTGCAGATGCTACATTTAACAGGTGATTCGTGGAAGTCTATTTTTGATTTAAAGAAAAGTTCAGGATTCCTGTTCATGGTAACATGTCACCTCCAGTAACTGCCCGTTCCTAAAATGTGACCGTAAATTTGAACTGCAATAGCCTGCTTATGATCTTGTCGAGCTGTTTGGGAATCACGGTGAAAAACGATGAGAAATTTCCCTTTCGGTGACTGGTGATGCGATGAAACATTGTTCGTCTGGAGCAGACAGAAGCTGAATGAAGATCAATACGTTTTTGTCTAGAAGCAAATAGCTTTTGACAAGTGGCTTACTGCCACATGGGACAAGTGCTCAGAATGGAATTAGAAAACATTAACATGAGGAAACGAATCTTAAAATGCGTGACCAGTACTTTTGTTCAACTCTCTGAGCCCTACCTCCTTTAAAGATACAAGCCGAGCTGGTTTGCGTACTTAAGCAAGTAACAGATTAGGTAACTTGATAGTAGATATTTAATCAATTGTACTTCAAGGTTGAAGGAAATTAGGTTTTCTATTATTATTATTATTATTATTATTATTATTATTTCCCACCGCGTTTCATGCATGTACAGTACTTAATATTAAAACTATATTGCTTGTTTCTTCTTAAACACTATGACTTTTTCGTTCATGCAACGTCGTCTTCAGCATTTTTTTAATATTTGTTATGCATTCCTCAGCCCAGAATTAAATTTGTTAAATGCATGTTAAATCTGAGATATCTAACCTGTTTAAATGCAATTCAATAGAATTTAGCAATATATCAAAGGAAATACAGCCTAATATGCATTCTTAATACTGTACAGTATATACTTAACAGTTCTTTTTCACAAGGATGGCTAAAGGCTAAGAATTAAAAGTTGTCAAGGAAAATTTTCTGGATTGTATAAGATCAGTGATCTTTGGATCAGGTGTATTATTGAGTTGTTTTTGACAATTACCTTAATAGTCTCGAATATTTTATTAAATGAGCTAGTGAAGTAGTATTTGGAGTGATAAAGAAGCACAATACTGTACATTTATTAGATTCCTAAACTGTTACCTACAGAATAGGTCTGAATGTAAAAGCCGTGTTTGCCAAAAATTAAATGATTTAAATTGTTTAGCTCACTGCATGCATTTTGGACATTTAAATTAATTTATATCATGCATTACATCAAGGAAATTATTAATTTAAGCTTATAAACTAGAAGATGAAGATGGTAGTGCCAGTCATTGTTCTGATTGAAAGGGGATAGCAACAATGCCAATTTCTCTTTTATCGTTTTCACAGTCGAAAACAATGGCAAAACTAGTCCCATAAATTACAATTTTGAATCATTGGATTAAGTTCTTGGTGTAACACTTCGGCTTGGTTTTTACACACTTTGCTGAATCTGAAGAGTTCTTACGAGTAGTTGTAAAATAAATGTTAAACGTGTGTAATGCCTTTGCGCATTGTTTTTAGAAATCGTTTCAATTATGCCGAGTTAGAAAAGATATCATGGTAACATAGATTTATTTTGATTTGTTTTCGTTTGGAGTGGGGAATATGTTTTGTAAGCAGCAACGCCGCATCTCTTTAGGAAAACTCTTCTCCACTAGATGGCTCCGGCCGACCCGGAGAGATGCGCTTGCATTTAATCCGAGCAGAAATGAAATTATTTTGTTTACCACAAGACCGAGAGTCATTATTTGTGTATCGTTTCAATTTCAGCATTTTCTTCAAAACGTACATATTTTCTCAGCTATAAACGAATGGTGTATAACCAAAACAGCCTCTTTCAATTGATTTTAGTAACCAGGGAAATACGTCGTATTGGCAACCGCAAGGTCAGCCAATTCCAAGTGATTTAATGTATTTAAATATCCTGGAATATGATATACCCCTTCGCTGTTTGTCCCTGTGTTCCCTTTTCTCTTCGCTACACTACAGTATACTTGCATTTCGGGAAAATGGAGATTTCCCCCTCTTATGAATTTAGATGCTCTAAGAATACTTTATGAGATAATACTTTATCTCATTATGGGATACACCATTTAATTCAGCTGGTGTTTCACGAGGAAGCACGCAGGCACTTTAACAATAACAGATAACATTGTATGTGATGAACCAGCAGGACGCAGTGAGGTGACTGCTGCTTCAAGGTTTACTGGAGTAAGGTGTAGTCCCTTAACTGGGCAGGGTGGTAGGGTGGAGCTAGTTCAAAAACCGATGAAAGCTGCTTATAATTCTACTTTTTCATCCGATTGACAGATTCTCTCTGCACAACATGCAGAACATGCCTATATATATAAAAGGCATTCCCTGCTTCTATCACTTAAGTGCACAGTATCCTAAAGAAAATGTGAGTGTGACTTATTGTAATTCAGAATGAAAGGATTTAGTGGAGTGGATAGCAGTCTGGGGTAATATAAAAAAAACTTCATGCAAGCTGTGGTGACACTAGTTTAGACCTGTATAATTAAGTATTAGCAATCATGAACAGCAATATGTACAGTACAAATACAGTGGAGTGTCCCTTCCTGAACTGAAGTTACTTGTAAAGATCTTCCATAACGTAAAGGATTTTATGTATGCAGTTGTGTTGAATGTGGTGGCTCAGGCAGAAAGCATAAACTTTGCTCCATTCTTTTTTGCTTGATGGACTGTATGGAAAACCCCAAAGCTATATGGGGAATCTGAGGGTTCCATTCAAATGTTTCACAATAATCTTTCAGAAGTAATTGTACATTGTGACCTGCCAGATAAATAGGATACAGATAATACTTAACACTGTGGTTAGTCAAACATTGTATTTTAAACAAATCTTAACCTATGGAATATGCTTTGAAAAAGATAATATAAGATTTGCATTTCACCATTATTATATTTTAGTTATTTTGTTATTATATTTTTTAAATCTAATTTGCTGATTAGAATTATTCATCATACTAAGAAAAATATGATTTTGAGCTTCTTTATGGCCTAATATGGTTGAAACTGATTTATAATCTTTAGTCTTTTCTTTCTGAATACAGGAATTCTAGCACAGACAAGGATTTATTGAATAATCAATTACTTTATCTACCTAATACTTTAAAGTGCTTCATCACTGCTGTCTAGTCAGTCTACTTTGTAATTTAATGTAGGTATTTTGTCTTGCTTGCTGTGTTTTGTCAGTGTTAAGCAACAGAGGGATTTTATATTTCATTACATTTCAACCTTACATTGAAAAAAAGCAGCAGTTTAATAACGTGCTGACAAGTACTTACAAAGATTTGCAAATGCCTTATTAAGCAAATTGAAACAGATAATATGTGAAACTAAAAAAAACTGTAATTTGTACTTGGCTTTATTCCAAAAGAATATTTAAAAAGTTTTTACTGGTGGAGAGGCTAAATGCTTCTGTGTATTCTTAAAGAAGAAGAGTTGATGCTTTTTCTTCAAAGGAGGACCAACAACAAACACATAATTAATCCTTTATAATGATGTAAGCTTTGCCATTTGTTTTTGTACATTGTCGTCATTTTCCAAAATGATTGGAGTCAATTTGGACTGCATCTTTCAGCAGTATCATTATTTAATGATTCATTAAAGCATGCTCTTTGCGTTTCAGATCGCTAATCTATTTCCCTTTCAGTGAAAATATAATAATTACAAATCGGTCATTATGACCCTTAATTTTATGCAAAATCAGATCTGCAATGACTTTTTTCGCTATGGTGATGAGTGTTTTCAAGGGGGGTGGGGATCACAATGAATCTAGATGGTTATCTTTTTCTCTGTAGAAATACAGATTTTATTTTGCATGTAAATGTGATTGCAGCAGCGGCAGTCTTCAAAATGTAGCGCATCAGAATTGAGCCTCGCTGTTGCTCGTTGTTCCTACCATTCAAAGAAAGACTGGAGAGAGCCAGTTAAGAATGTATCTAGAGTTGCTGTTGTGATGTATTATGCAGGGGCTTTATGTGGTGAAAAGCAATGCACCAATGTTGCGGAAAAAAGGTTCCAAGGGTGTTTTACCGAAATTCAAATGCCAGATCCCGTCGTGCACAGACCTTGGCTCTCAGAGGCACTTTAGACATGCTCCAATTTCATTTGCATGGCCAATGTGTTTGGTAACCTACAGGACGATTAGCTTGAATACTTATAATGAACAACAGCAGGTACTGATTATTGCCCCCACATTTTTTTGTTCTGTAATCCTCAGTGGATATTCCTATCCCCAGGACAAGCTGTTCTTCACAGGTGAATGTGCCTAAAAAAACTTCAGTGTAATGGCCTTTGCACAAAACTGCATATGATATTTGTGATATGTGATATTTAATTTCGTTTCTCCTTTGCTATTAAAAGCATTGGCGCCATGCACCTTTTAAGAGCGGAAAGTTGAAATAGTGCTGCTCGTCAGGTCCAATCAATGGATGATGTTTGCTTTTCTGAGACAATTTTAAAAAAAGGAGGACCTTGCACTTTGTAAGGTGTGTATTAAGTTGTTAATGTGAAAATCTTTGTGCTAACACGGTTTGCTTTCTGACAAAGCACCTATACTGGCAAAGAGGTTTTAAAATTTTACAGGATTTCCCAGCCTCACACTTAGTGTTGTTTAAATTGTGCCAATGTCAAACATTAACACGAAACCTATGCCTGTTCTTATTGTCTGTTGTTTTGGAAACATTTCATGGACAGCTGTCACTATGCGACATTTTTATTAGCCCTTTAAAAAGAAGACTAATTTTGCTGACAAACTCCTTGGAGGATGATCACTATTAGATGAACAACAACAAAGGTTTTTGATATATGGCAGCGCATTTTAAAAGCCAGATGTAATTCACTGCTGATTTATTTTCAAGCATGGCTGCAGAGTAGGGAACACTGATAAGCTATGTCTCTTTTTACAGTCAAGTGCATTTGTGTCTTACCCACTTAAATAACACAATTTGTTATCAAGAACCATTCACTGTAAAGTGAGTTGTTAGGTATCATACCATACCTATCCAAAAATCAAACCCTTTCAACAGAGCAACTTGTATTCTTCTTTTCTCTCTACCCTCAGGGTCCAATTTGACACAGATGGTGTTTTCATATCTCACCAAAAGTGTGGACATCAGTATGGAAACTGGATTGGAACATATGTTCTCTTGTAAAATAAACTGTGTAAATGTTAAATTACAGTTTCTCTATATTCAGTGGTGAACTGACTATGTTTTGTGTCTAGGCTTTTTTCCTGTAGCATAATGGATAGTTTTGTTGTGTCTGTTTAAAAGCAATTTGTCTAATTGAGGGGTATTTATTTACAATCATCCCTTTCTAATTTTTTGGTTTATTACAGAAATATACCTGTATGCAACATACTGTACAAAAGATTTTTGGGTGATATATTCTGTTGTGTTAGGAACCATTGCAAAAACTGTTTTGCTGATTGTATTAACAATATTAATGCAATAACGAATTCAGCATGCATTTGCTGGCTTCATGTTTGATTTTATGTCTCTTTTAATTTTTTTTTTGAGCTTGGGGATTCTATTTGTCTTGAGGCCTAGCATGTCCATATCCAGCCTATCTGAACTGGAATACTTATCGCAGTCAAATGCCTTGTTTCATTCACTTATCATCAAGAGCAAATTGTAGACCATTTCAAATCACCCTTCAGTTTCCATGAGAAAGCCTATAAAAGTACATTATGTTCCAACCGAGATGGTACGAGATTTAATTTCTTAACAAGGCATGCTGCTCTGTTCAAGTTATTCCAAGACTGGGAGTGATGCAGCACAAATGCAGCTCTTTGGAAAGCGAGGTTGAAAAATAGGACTATTCTGGGCATGTATTACTGACTCAAAGCAAATCGGCTTCCAGTTTAGGAATGTCAGTCTTTTCTAAAAAAGCATTTAACTGAATAAAACATATTTATTACAAAAAACCTATGACTACATTGATTAGCATTGCTATTGATAACAGGGTAGAGATAATCCAGTTATGGTAAGGGATGGCCTGTATGCCTTCTGTTTGTTTCTGTTTGAGCCATACTAACTAATAATTAGCTGATTTAAGTTGTTAAGAGCAATCTTAGAATGTATACCTACAGACTCTATGGCAGTCCAGGACCAAAATTAGACAGCCTGCAACACATAGCCCATGGGAAAAGACCATCGTCTTCTGCTTGCAAGTTTTGTGCAGATCACCAGTAGCTTTTCTTAGAAGAGTAACATTCCAGAGTGTTATTATTGCTATGACATGTGGAAACCATTTTAGTTTAAGAAAGATGAAATTGTTAAACTTTGACAGAAGGTTTCCTTTGATCATGATTGTAAGCTGACAGCAGAAAGATGACTGGCAGAATGTAGATTTAATTGTGAACAGAGGATCTAGGGACACATGGTAAGTTGAAAGGAAGTATTTAATAACTTGAGCTGCAAACGTATCCCAACTTAATAATGTGTATGAAGTATTCCTAAAACAAAATTTAATTTTTTCAGCAAATCTCTGGCTCAGACACAACTCTGATGGGGGAGAGTCTTTTCTTTTGATGTGATCAAATGATGTGATAAAAAATTCCTAACATAGTTTGCAGAATAACTTGTGTTAAATGATGTGCCAACTGTAGAATTCAGCAAAATTTACTTTCTAAGCAAAGGAAGTACTTCTTCCACGGATTAACTTTTTTAACCAAAAGTTCCACTTTTTCCAGTCACTTTTATTTTGAGGTGGCAATATGATACAGTCTGACTGTGCTGATGCAGTTTGGTTTCACTTTTAGAGCGCCACATTGACCAAATAAACTGTTGAGAATTAAGATGTGAGCAGTGGACTGCAGGGATATTAGAAGCACATAGTGAACATTAGAAAATTAAAGTATACAGATCTTGGTTTGATTTGATTTGATATCAAAGATAATTTATGCCAAATAATTAAATCACCTCATTAGTGAGAGCTATTTGAGTACAGTCAATGAGGTGATTTAACCTGGTGATGTTTTTATGTCAAACATGCTGAAAATCAATAAAGAAAAACACAAAAATGAACCAATAGGTATCTTCTACGGTATGTTGACAACAATATCTCTTTCTATACTGTATATACCAAGTTTGGCTATCATTAGTTGTGTTGGAGGCTGGACGTAGCCACTTTAGGTGCTCAGCAGTGGTCATCTATAGCAATGAAATTATTTTCCATAGACCACCATGATAGACATAAAAGAATTGTAGTGCGATGGGACAGCATTCCAGCAAACTACTCATGTTAGCTGCAGGTTTCTTGTGGCATTGCAATGTGACAGCAGCCCTAATTTGGGGTCCATTGAATTGGTCCATTGGTTTTGGTACTGTTGTCCATGAGAAAGTATTCATCTGGGTCCCCTTTGTGTACCAAATTTCACTGTTTTATAGTACAGAGGCTTCACAATTGAGTTTGGGAAGCCTGAATAGGACAGCTAAACTAATTAGCGTGTTTTACTGAAGAATGCTGCAACAATAAAGAATGTTTTTCATTATGTATCCTTCTATATTTGATGGTTCAGTATCACATTTCTGTTGACCGATAAATATATAATATTCTGCATCCCCTCTGCAATTCTAAATTAGAAAAGAAAAAAACATATTTACTGTACTGTACTTCCCCATTTGTCTTTATTACAATCCTACTGTAGGTCCTGCACTTTTCGAAATTACTAGACGGCCAGTACAGCAGAGAGCAGTCAATTAGATGCAGCAAATGGAGAAGTACAATAAATTCTTGTTTTGGTTTTATGCTGTGACGTGAGTCAGTGCCAGAAGTAAAAGTGGATTGACTTCCATACAGTACTGTATGTGTCTAAACCTAGTAATTACTGTTTTAACATTACCTTTGAAATCAGTGTGCAACCTTTCTTTGAGCTGTGGAATTCACCAAATACTCTGCACTAGTAAATTTGAAAACAATCCACATGCGTGCATAATCTTCCCGGGAATATTTATTTAACACCAATCCTTGTGCAACTTTGGAAATGTGACAATGACAAGTCTTTTTCCAGACTCTCTGACACAAGTTCATGTACGACATGTAAAACAATGCCACCGCTATGTTGCAGATACTTTGAGCTCATCTGTTGCTTGTTCATTCAGCATCTTTAATGCATTTCTGGCTATCTACACAGAAATTACTGTGCTGTTTGGTACACATGTTGACAAGGGATTATTCACAACTCAGAATAACTAGGAAATTCCTAAAATATAAATTTACAGCAATGTCGTTCAAAAATAAATAGGAAATCAAGTTGGCGCTACACCACAGCTTGGTATTATCTAGTGTAATATGACTTTATACCATATTGAATCTGACCTTCATTATTACCACAGACTTCAAATGTCAAGATGCTCTACTGTGATTTTATGAAGACGGGAATAAAAGAGACTGAAGCCCTTTGCTTTTCACCCCCCGTCACATTGTAAAACATCAGAATGTTAACTAATGCAGAATGAGTGCATTCTTTGATTTAGCATTTCTTTTAACTACAGAGCCATGAAGCTTTTTTTTCACAAATAAAAAATATATTTTGTTGAAAAGGGAATGAATATGTTAGGTTCCATAAAGGCGAATAATTATAATGTTCCAGCCAGGAATCCTTGAAAGACTTCACACTTGAAAATAACTTTTTCCCCTTGGTGTGACTTCACTGCTTGTTTAAGTAAATATATAAAAAACAGGGTGTTTTTACACTGCTTTTAATAATAACACACAGGATGACACAAAGGTTTGGCATGGACTGCATTAAGAACAGATAATGACAGCATGAATATTAATTTCCCAATGTGCCTACACCAGCTGCTGCCAAGACCCTGACCCTGACAGTTTAACCTGCTGTACATGCCTCTCCTCTAGAAACAACTTAAAACATGGCCCTTATGATATGAACATTTAAAGGGTACTCTGTTTTATTTTTAAAATCTGCCCTGAAAGCAGGAATAGTATCTTGTTTTACACTCGTGTACCTGTTGAAATTGCTCACATGCACAGTCTTGTCAGGCTTCTGTGGCTGGTTGCCATAGCAGTGGTGTAGAGACTGCATAAATGTTTTTTTTTTTGGAGATCGCAACAATGATTTTAAATATACTGTAAGGTGCTGTCTGATTCACACAGTGTTTGCTTGACCTCACAAGAAAAGGAATCTTTTGGTTTATTTTGACTGGGCCCTGGAGTCCATTTTCTAAACCACTTCATTTGGTATAGGGTCACAGGGGGGAGCTTAAGCCTATCCCAGCGAGCAACACGATCAAAATAGGATGCACCTTGGATTGAATGCCAGTCCATCGCAGGGCACACACAGACACAAACACACACACTCACACTCAGGCCAATTTTACAAATGCCAATTAACAAACCTTCAAGTAAGATAAGGTCAGATCACTTTACTGGCCATATACAATTTCTTGCATTAGGAATTTGTCTTTTCACATCCCCTAGCTTGCTCTCCATGAGGCACTCAGACAGGAAGAGAAAGTTGGGGTCAGAGCGCAGGGTCAGCCATTTATACGGCATCCCTGGAGCAGCTGGGGTTAAGGGCCTTGCTCAGGGGCCCAGTGGAGTAGGATTCCTCTGCCGGCAATTGAATTTGAACTGGCAGCCTTCCAGCCACAGGCGCAGATCCTTAGCCACAGTGCCACCGCTTTGCCCTTTGGGCTGTGTGTGTATGTACTGTATGTCTTTGGACTGTGGGAGGAAACTGGAGAATCCAGAGGAAACCTGCATGAACATGGGAAGAGTGTAAAAATTCCACACAGATAGCACCCCAGGACCCCTGCACTGCGAGACAGCAATGCCAACCCCTGAACCCTGGAGCCTCTGTCTCCAAATGTAGACCAACATCGGGGACGGAGATGAGTGCCAGGTTCTAAGAATAAAGTTTAAAGAACCTTATGGCATGCAAACATGGAGCCTAATTTTCTTTGCTTAAAAGGTGCAGATGCTTGTCGGACTACAGTTTAATTATGTGCCTGGCCACTGGCCAGTTGAGCAACCTGAATGGTTGGTCTGCGTGCCAGTTGCTAAATTAATTATAATAAGTTCATCTGTCTAATGAAAGTGCTTTTGGACTGTTTGTGCACTCAGGCTCTTACTGTATGGTATTCATAGTATTTCATGTACTGTTATAGGGTCACATTTAATTTGAATATTGTCTCAACCAGCAAAACATAGAGGTTTCATATGATGCTATAATAACAGTCATATTACGACTGTTGTTCCAAATGACCAAATATGTACATGAACATTAATAATAATATGTATAGTTTGGAGCTAGGGTGAGGGGTGAGGTAATAGCTAGAATTTATTTCTATTCTGTCCTCTTGATACAGTAGACGGTTCTAAAAGATTATAGAATCATACATATAGTAGACTGTGTTGGCATGTTGTAGTGGCTGTATACAGTAAGAACACTTTTAAATAAAACATTACCCAGCACAGACATGCTGGGTTTACCTTACCTTTCTCTGTCAATATTGGAGAAAGAGCACAGAACAGTATTCAGTGTTTAAACAAAGTGTTTGAGTTAAGATCCACCTGCAGGAAATTGGTAAATTTTACATGGGTTTTTTGATTGATTGCGAGGTTGCTATTTTATTTCCGGTGTAAGTGTAAAGTCCAGGTAAGGAAATTTAATAAAAGTTAAACAGTCAGCTGCACGGTGATCAGGAGAGCATGAAAGTGGCACTGAACCAAACAGAAAATAGATTTTTTTACGCCTTTGAGACTGGCAAGTTGAAGTGGATACATTGATATGGCTGGTGCAGGGTAGGAAAATGATAATTCTTCCTTCCCTTATTGAATGGTGTCAACTGTGAAATTTGTCACTGCCCTCAGATATGTGAAAATACCTGAAAGAAAAAAGGTGAAATCGCAAATGTGTGTGATATTTAATTTGTAAAGATATTTTTGAATTATGCCTTCTGCAACAAATCAATTAATGTTGCCTTCTTATAGTACATATACTAGCTTGTCAGATCTGTACCCCAGCACTCACAGTGGTTCTCAAGAAAAGGAGAGCACATCAATCTTAATTGAGAGTTCATTCCTGTTGCTTTTAAAAAGTAAATTATTTTGCGATCTAAATTAAAAATCATCCAATCATGATTAGTGAGGTATTTTGTTACAGATATGGATAGCCAGAGAACTCTTTAGTGGAATAAGTTATTTGCTTCATTTTTTTTTCAGTTATCTTTACTTTATGCACTGGGTAGTGTGCATAAAACCTTTGAACCTTTGTCATTTGTAATGAAAATGTTCTGCCTGTGTCACATTATGGATGGTCTTGCAAACTGTGCTAATATTCAGTAACTGGAGGCAATGACATTGCATTTCAAGTATACAAAAAGACATTCTGATAATAATCTAAAAGGAGTGTGTAATACCCAGTCTTCTTTCCAAAATAATTTGTTTTAATAGCCAGTTAATTATGGCATACAAAAATGTTTATATAAATATATAGAAAACAGTTTCTATATTGTTTGAGCAATAAAAAGAAAATGTAGTTGTGATTTTTTAAAGATTTTTGGTATTCAGAAGATGTAGACATTTGGAGAGAGAGAAGTTGATGTGGTCTATACATGTTACTGAAACAGTGGTGGTTTTCCAAGGTGTCACTGGAAATTCAACAATCAGTTCTACCATCCAAGTGTAGAGAAAGAAATCGCATGCATTTTACCTGGGCTGTTCACCTTGTTAACCACTGAAATCACTGTACTTGGTATATTTAAGGGCCGTGCTAACTACTGTACTTATTTGAAGAGAAAAAAGCCATTTCATTTAATCAAATTAAAATGTCTCAGGGCCAATGGTAGGAGTACACAAATTATTTTCTATATCTTAGTATTTATGCTTTTATCAGTTTATTTTCTTTCACACCAGCTGTAGCCAGAACCTTACTTACAGTATATACTCCTTTCTTTTATGTTACCTTGGCCTGAGGTAGGAAAGGATTCAATAAAAAAGCATGCTCAAGCACAGCAAAATTACAAGTGTGCACCTTTACAATAGATTATATAGCATACTGTGGTAAAATACCTACTGAGCTGATTTAAACACTGAGAGTAACATTTAAAATCACATTCAACCACAGATTTGCCTGGAGGTGTTTTCCATAGCAGCCATTCAAGGAGTTAAAACTCTGAAAAGCTCTCTGAATTCTCTCATTTCTGTTAGAATTATCTTGCTGGAAATTTCGTTATTTTTAAACATTGCATTACATTTTCAGGCACCCTAACACTGACCATGTGCAGCAAAATGATGCCGTGTATTCACATGCATGACTGGAAGAAGCCAAACATGTCTTTCTGCTCTTTAAACAACATGTTCCATTAAAATTAAAAGCCTGCGTAGCTGTGTTTTCAGATTTGTGAACCATACTTTAGTTGATCTACACTACAACTTGACTGTATGCAGAAAGGCATACAGTAGTTATGTAAATGTCCATGCTGATTTGTTTCCTTTGAGAAGCATTGAATGCTGGAGCTGCTTGTGAATTGTCTGTTTGCTCTTGTTTATTTGAAAAGGCAGTGAAAATCCCAGCAAACCATACATTTCACAGACAGCACGGTAGTGGGCTTCGCTTCTAGATTGGAAGACCCAGGGCTTTCACCTTTTTAATACTTTTCTGAATTTTGTACAATAGTTTTTAAAACAAGGTTAAATTAGTTTGTGTTTTTGAAAAAAAATGTAATATGGGTACAGTGTTAATTAATCAATTCATTTCTTGTTTTGGGGAATTGTATGAGTGATGTTTTAATGCATAAAGTCCATTTTACACATTGACTGTAGCAGGGCTCATTCTGAGCCTGTTACAAGGTGATGTCATCACCTAGGAAACTGGATAATGTTAAATTTTCTTGTAATGGGGGACTGGCCTTTTGCCTTAGGGGAATTGACTGCTGTTTGGAGGAGGTGCTGTGTTGCTCAGGGCTAGGAGGTGCCTAAGAGACAGTAGTCTGTCCCAGAAAGGGACAAGCTACTGTACATGTTGCTGTGAGTAGGATAATTTAAGGGGAGAGAATGTCATCCCTTTTGGTGTCAATCCACAGGAGAGATTCGTATAGGTCACTCAATGTCATTGACTGAGGGGAATGAATTTAGAAGGGTAGAGTATAACACAATTTATTCTTAGCAAAGTGATGTAGGACTTTGAACATTTGGATACTTCTTTGATGGGAGACCAACATTTTAGCCTGGCAGAATTCACTGCTGTCTGAGGAGGCAATGAGTGTCCCAGGGCTGGGAAGTGCTTTAGTCCCATGACAAGACCTTTGAAATGTTTAGGTATTTGGGATTTCATTGTTTGTATTCTGATTTTTGTAATTTGTTGTTGGAATTGCTTTAAACATTCTACTATTAACACCATATTGTTAGGAATTTATATTAACTCATTTTTGTTCTTGGTATAAACTTTGATCTTTTGGTTGGCCTTGTTCTGTATTTCAGTATTTAATTCTGTACTGCATCTTTTTTTTCATTTTAATATTCACACATACCCTCTGTCCAAAACACATACCTTTTTTGCTTTAGAACGAAGTTACAGCAATGATTCTTTAATCAATTATACAATCTTACAAGTATTAGAAATTTTTCTAATATCTCTCCCAGGGAGTAGATTGTAATTTGCAAACAAAGGACATACTGTGTTTGGACTTTTGAGTTAAAAATTACATAAACTCTTCCAATTAAAAGCTATCCAAGCCATTCTGCTTTGAATGTTTCTTCTTCCAAATCTTGCTATACTTGACTTCGTGATGTATTAATATTAATAAAGTGCATTGGGATAGCAAAGGCAAGAATCCATGTACACTATACAGGATTGTGCCTATTACATAAAACAGAGCAACCAATGTTAACAACAGAAAGAAGATGAGAAAAAAAAACTTTACTTCCAATCATTTGCTTGCCTGACTTACAGTAACAGGATATACACTTGAAAAGGGCTAAATGCTAAAATGGTGGAGATTTTAGAACTTTTTTATGTGTAAAAAAAGAAGCTACAGTATCAACTGGGTTGCTTGTTCTCTCCTCTCCCCCTTAAATTCAGTCACACAGAACTGCAATACTTTTCTCTTTCCAAGTCAAGGAAACAAAACTAGACTTGTCAGGGCTCATTTGTTTCCTTGGGATCTCTTCCCTGTGGAAACTACAGTTTTAATCCTACAGCATGTACACAAGTTGGTAATTCTGAAGGAGTGATGGTCAACTTTGCCTTTCCTTCCTGCCACTTTTCAATTGCTGCATTTGTATCTGAGATTGCAGTGGGTCGCACTACTAATGTAAACGTCCAAATAATCCAGTACTGACAAGGCTTCTGTATTAATCTTGAGTCTTTCTTGTACATTATTAACTTAAATCCTTCACACAGTTCCGTGCTTCATTAATACTTACAGCCTTGTATCTGCTTGTAAAGATTTATTTTTTTCTGATGGTATTTCCTGAAGGGAGCTGGCAAACCATGTTCCACTCATTGTGCAGAAGCCACCCTCTCTTCCTCAACAGAGCAGACGAGCAGTTACAATTTTGCAGGGTCATTGTGGGATCAGTGTATAATACACATGTACTGTAAATTGCATTTGCTCATCTTCTGTTTTAAGGGAGAGAGCTTTTTTTGGGTGTTTTACATGTTTTAACCTTTGTTTTTGTTTTTGCGTTGTTTAATTTTTGTTTTAAGATAAATGAGGCGATCACTGTAGTAACATACAGCTGTCTCTCCTTAGATATTGCACATCTTCACAACTGATTAGCTGTCAGGCTCTGGAAGAAGGTACAGTATATGTGTGGCTTTGTGAGGTTGTCAAAGGCCATAATTGAAAGGAGTTTCCCAGGGTTTCAAATCGCCATTACAGCTCACCACCTGGGTCTGTCAACAAGGTCAAACCCCTGTCCCTTTTTTTCTTGTCACCGCTCTGACAGCAGATCAGATAATGTTAATAAACTAGAACTAGACTGCATATTTAAAAAAAAAAACTATATGTGTAAATCAATTATTAAAAACAGGAACATTTTCGTATTTCATTGAGACCCAATTGTCACAATGCAGATAAAGTAGTTTTAATTCATTTGAAATTCAACATTCATTATGCTTATGATAGAGAACTAGTGTGAGAGCTAAATCGCTGTTGGAATGATTAGGTTATTCTCTTTTAAATGAGCTTGAAGTACATTTGTGTCTGAAATTGGGGTGCAAGGATTTACAGTAACAGGATCATGTACTGTACACGCCAAAAGATTGTAATACTGGGAACCATTTTTAAGTACAAGGAAAGATGAAACCGGGGAGATTAAACCACACAGGGAATACCTTCAGTCACAGCAGAGAATGAATGTCTGGTTTTAATAAAAAAGTGTCTTTCCAAGGCAGTCTTTTTCCAAGTGTTTTTCTGTCCCTTGAATGATGAATGCAGCTTGATTATGAAAAACCACAGGACTGGCAGTGCATTTTAACAGTATTCCTAAATTGGTAGCTGCTGAACATAAAAATAAAAAGGTACATGGATAGGTTTATCTAGTAGAAACCGTGAAGGCTGATAATTTTTTTTTTATAGCTGAATACATTTCAACCTGAAAGCTTCACATTAAATGAAACACTGGTACCTGAGGTATTTTTTTATTCTCATTTGCTGGCATTAAACGTTGATTGAAGCTGACATTAAAATACTACTCTGGGAGAATCACGTGCCGGCTCATTGTAAGGTCTGGGGTGTGGGATATGACGTGGATTGCTTTCACAAATTTGTTATGTTCTAGAGTCTGAAGCATTGCTGTGGCATTCTTTCTTCAGTCTGTAATCAAAACCAATTGGAACATCCAAGACTACAGTGTATTAAATGCTTGTGTCACCTGAATAACTTCAAATAAAGAATAATTTCAGATTTTTCAATCTGGCTGTCAGTGACTGAGAGTTGGATGACAGTTGGAAGACATGGATGACAGCAGCTCTTTTTCTCTATCAAGAGGGGTAGGGTGGGGGAATGTATGCCCTCTGCAGTGGTTGTTCAGAGCAATGACAAAAGCTAAATGCTGTTCAAAATATATTTCTGCTTCTTTTTCAGCCTTACTTGAGTATTCTGTGACACTGAACATGCAATAGATTGCCAATTCCGACGTGTTTGTGAAAATGGCGTCCTCCCCTTTCATTATTTTCTTATTTCACGTGTGCTTTAGAATTAGTGAGAAGCTTTGCTTTGTTCAGCCTGTGTCTTGATCTGTTTCCTGTTGGAGTTCCAGTGGTAGGGCTAAAAAGGAGAGCTGGTGTATTAACCTATAGATCCGTTTGAATTGCATCACTTCCCCATGCTTGGCAAAAGGACAGGGCTTCCATTGTGCAGTTGCATCCATTGACAGAGGGTTGATCTCTGCGCTGAAGTTTTATAGGCACTCGTTCTTAATGATGCCTGGTGGTGTAAGAAAACTTTCCTTTACAATTGTTCTGCTTACAAGTGCACAGAAACCAGTTGTGATCCTGCCCTGTTCTGGACTCTTTATGTCATCCAATGCAATTAACTTTATCCAGCTAATTTCCATCTTTGAGCCACTTAAATTGCAGCACCCTAAGGCATATGACTTATAATTGGACCTCATGTCTGTGCTAGAAATCTCACTGTATTCCAGGAGCTAGCCTTCGTACAGTATGCTTCTCATTCCATTTGCAAAACCAGGGCAGAGCCATTAGCTGTGGAGTAGCATGATGCAGTCTAGCATCAGCCAGTAATGAAATGGATTTTTATGTCTGCCTGTCCTTTGTGATACTGTATAACACTAGTAATGTGATGCACATCATTAAAGAACAAAAAAAATGTTCTTATTGATTTGCATATTAGCCATCCTGCACTTGAGATGTGGTTTGGTCCTCAGTGAAATTCCAGCCGTGATCACAAAGCAAGGACAATGTTGTGAGTAGCACCAAGACTGGAAGTGCTGGTCGCCAACACCACAAGTGAGCATGTTACCAAAATCATAAAAGGTTCACCTTGGTGCACTTATGCATTTTTCCTGTAGGGGCCACTCTTACCAAGCATTCCTCCCTTCATAACTTACTGCATTCACTAGGTACAGTACAGTACGCATGGCTATCTGTGAGTTTAAGAATATGCTTTCATGTCCCGATAATTTTGTAGTGATAACAACAGCCTGTGATAACAACACACTTAACAGTAAAGATTTCTGATGTAGGGGACTGGCTTCTTTTAAAAGAAATCTAGCATTCAGTTCCACCACCTCTGTTTTTAAATTTACTGATAAAAAGCCCCTTTGGAGAGATTTTAATTGCCTATCGTTACAGATAAACTGGTGCTCTGTACTAAAATTTCTGAAAGGAAAAAAAAAGTATCTTGACACAATACACTTTCTTCCTCCTCTTCCTCTTCTGTGTAATTGTGCCTGATGGTGAGCAGTAGCAACTCCTATCTCTGCAGACACACAGCACAGACAAGCATTGCTCAAGGGCTGTTTGCATCTAGTGTGAGTGAGTCATTGAATTTACATTGGAAGACAACAGTGAAAAATGTACTCATTTTTCAACTACGCCTCTTCAGAAAACTGTAGGTTTTGATTAATTCTTTGGCAGTTTTCTTTGTGGTGGTTTCTTCTGTATGTATTTTTGTGAATCACTTTAGTCCCACTCCTTGTATAAACTATTATATTACTGTGTCCTCACTGACAAGAATATCCTAGTATTACTATTTGAAATTGTAGCACTGAATTGTTTTATACATATACTGTAGATATGAATAACCTACTAGGCAGTCATTACAATCTAGGCCTAGTGTGTGTTGTTGATAGTCCGGTGAAGTTGGAACAGCAGAACTCCAAGCAGATGAATTTGCAAGCATTTTCAAAGACTTTCCTTGTAATATATTGTAAGCCATTAGCATAATAATTGGAAGGCATTTGCAGATGAATAGTTTACAGTGTGATGCATTTTGTACAGATCTGGTGAGGGAGGCAAGTAAAATGTATTCTTTTGTTTGGAAACACCAATACTATGGAAAGAGAAAGTAGAGATTTAAATCTGTTTGTCTTGATATTTAACAGAACAAAGAAGGATATGAGATCCCAAAGTCAATTTAATTCCTTAATCAGTGTTAAGAAACTCGAGAGTTTTTCATAAACATTACACGCCAATGTCAAGCCCTATATTGAAGAAAACCATTCAACATCAGTATGACATACAGAAACAGACTAGGTAGCGTTCTTGTTCATTTTAGCCAAGGAACAAAATCAAAGCTAACAAACAAGAAATGTCACCTGCTGTGAGGTTATTGCTGTTCATTGGTACCTGGGCTTATCAGCTGCAGTAACACAACTTAAATGTAGACTCTAATTAAGGTTTGCAAGGCCTTGAATGTGCACAAATGACTGTTACCCCATAAAACTATGCATTTAAATGCAATTGATATATACTGGAGGAGATAATAAAATCCTAAGTACCTACAAAAGCAAGCAGAGCTGACAGTGCTGCAAGTAAAAAAAAAAGTGAACACTGTAATGATTGTGGAAAAACCCAAGATAAATGTTGTGGCAAGGAGTCAAAAGCTATTAACTGCTTTGAATAAAGCATTCCAGCCTCCTCTTTGGATTTGTAAATATCACCCAAAGCTGAAGACACTGTCAGCCAGTTAAATGTCACTGTCACACTCCCCTGTCTTTGAGTGTTGCTGCTGCAGCCTCACGTTATACTGTGAGCAAGAGAGGTGCCAACAGAATTGTTTGAGGGAAATAGGAATTGCCAAGATGACTTTTTGTCAACAGAATGATGTAATGTTGCTACACATCAAAATAAACCAAAATAAACTAGACAAATTTAACAGATTCTTTGAGTGCTGGGAGTAGGTAAACAATAACAAATACCAGAGCAACCAGTACAAGAAAAACAACAATAAATCCACTGTTGTGTGTACACATACAGTACAGCATTCAAACCCCATTAATGTCATTACTGTTTTCTCAATAATGTGCTGTCCTGTTTTTGTTCTACTGAATATTGTGCTTTCTTCCGCCTTATCCATTAGAAAATGAAATACCAGACTAAATGCTGCAAAATGCTGAGTGTGTAACGTTTTTCTAGCTATCAGTAGAGTCTTACCTCCTCTGTGTGTTATAGTATTGTGTGACGTACATTTTGAGCTGCTTTTATCTGGTAATGTTTAACAATGTACAATATCTGTAGCTTTACAATATAATTGTTCTTATGCTTTTTTGTTACATACTCTATGCAGAAAAAAACAGCTTGCAAGAGGGTATGTGATTAGGGAACAAGAGGTAGTGGCATGTAACCTTAGGCACTTCATAAGTGCATTTGTTTTTGTTGTAAGACCCTGTCAAATGGTAGCTTTTGATGAGAAATGTGGAACAACACAAAACTGCAGGGAAGGGGGCACTTTGACAAGGAACGTTGTGATTTAATGTGACCATAGTCAGAGGCACTAGTGATTAAGCTCTGACTACTTTTCGGGTCAAGGAGAAACAAAGTGAAAAGGAGGGGTGATGGGGTTGTGCTGTTTTTCTTCAGCTGTTTATTTTTGTATTTTTCATTAAAATCTTAATTTCAGGGATGAAAAAAACAGTGGATCTCCTATTGTGATTTGTTCCATTTCAGGTTTTATCTGCTGCAGGCTTGTTCGGCTGAAGCCAATAAAAACCTAAATGGTTTTTATTTTGCACCAGTTTACTTCCACTAGTTAAAGACAATGCAGTTTCACTCAAAATAATCAAGCAGGCATAACATATCCTGCCCTGTGGGTAGCTTTACGTATAGTACAAGACCCTGCAAATCATACCACCTGGTGTATAAGAAACATTTAGGCTTCTCTGGCATGTTTCTAGCTCTTTGTCCTTTATGGATCTGCCCTTTCCTTTTCAACTATTTTACTCCTATGACAGACCCTGGTAGTCTCCCACCTACAGTACACTATTAGAACTTCTTCTTCCAAATGCTATTCTCTCACTCCACCTCATCCAGAATGCCTTGACTTGTTGTGTCTTTCTTGTACTCCTCAGTTGCTCCAGTTCCTTCACCTTTTGCTAAATGCTCCCCTTTGCTACACACTTCCAATCACCTACTGTACCTCTGTCTCAGCCACTCTATTCCTGTCTATCTTCCGTCTTCGGTCTCTAATCTCTTCCTACAATCCTTCTCATCTCGTCTGCTCCTGTTCCACCAGACTTTCCACAACTCTCCATTCTTCCATTTCCAGAGCCCCTTCATTATCCTCTCTCACTCAGGTTTAATCTGTTCAGATCTGTGATCTCTCAGTAACTCATACCTGATATTGCACTGTTCTTGATTTTCACACTAGTAATTTAACTTGCTAATTGCATTTAGTGTCTGTAAACATCATATTTAGAGTCTGTTTACACTACTTCTCTATACCCACATGATCTGCATGCTGTTTTAAGTTTTACTCTTTCATTTTGCTTGTACGGCTCTTCCAGCTTGTGCTAGCCTTATTGCTATTTTATCATTTAATTTATTTTGTATTGATATTTAGCCTATTGCACCCCAGCATGATGAATCTTTGTCTTAATGTAGTTTTTTCTGTATTGAAAGTCTTCCTAGATAAGAATGTGTGCTAAGGAAACACATATAAATAACACAAATTCTATAACAGGCTATAAAGTTTAATCTGGTCATATTGTTACAGTGTCTGTTTTGTGCAGTGCTAAAGCAAATTCTTTAAGTTTACTACAAGATTGGGATTTTTACTTAGTCTGAGTTTTCTGTGGTCCTTGTTTTGTGTACAGTATTTTATGCAAGAAGACTTTTATGTTAGAGGTAGAAATTTTGTTAATTTTTGTCTCTTACTCATTGTCTCTTGTTTTTTTCACTATTGTATTAATTGTTACCAATTAACAGCTTCCCCCAGCTCTTCAGGTGCTGCTGCTTTACAGATACTGTACATGCAGCATGCAGACACACCAGGACTGTGGTCGCCTGATCTCTATGGTTCACCATTCTCACAAGTCAATTTTACTGGGTCAGTATGGCTCCCCGCAAAATTACAACAGCTTTAATTGGTATTTCAGAAATGAGCAATATAGAATATTCTTTATGATGTACTGTAGGCATTGTACTGGTGACATCTCATAAGGACTAAATTGCAACTCCTGCACTTTAATTTCAGAAAAAAAGGGCACACAGCTCGTCATTACATATTCAGACACACTCCTCAGTGGCACACAGATACTGTACAAAAGGGGAACAGACGGAAAAAGGAAACTAGACAATGAACTGCTCACCTGCATCTGAAGTATTATTATCTGCTAAGCTCTTAATACATTAAGCATACCCATTACAATGAGTTCTTACTTCCAAGGATTCATAAATATTTAGCCTATGTGGACGATAAGTGGGGTCAGTGCAAGGTTCTGATTTGTTTTCTTTTGCACCCAAAGTGCCCTCAGTTGGCAGAGAAACAGGCTTGTCATATTGTAGCAGTACTAGCATACACTGTATCTGTCTAGCTTATTTGACTGCCCAATGCAAATAGTTACTGTTGCATAATGTATGGGCACTTTCGCTGTTGGCAGATATACCAAAAATAGCTGTGGATTCCTTATGTCTTCTGTTGAATACCAAATTTTCTTTGTTAAAAAAAAGCAATTTTGATTCAGAATTTTAAGTTCCTTCACCAGATTCATCAGATGAAGGTCATTTCTTACTTAACTTTCTTATTTTACTGTCATCATAATATTTTAAAATAAAAAAAAGATATCTTAATTTTATATATCAGCCAGGAATCATATTGTGTTTGAAAAGTTTAAGACTTTTATTCTGTATACAAATGTATATCTCTGCTTTGCTTAACTAGTATTTCAGGCAACATTTAACAGACTGGTACTGTACTATTTAAGTTTAGTGTTACGTTGTTCTTTGCCCATCCTGTACATTTCAATTGTTTTTAATCATCCATTATCAGAAAGCACTAGTTTGGGCTGCACCTCATTGCAGGAAAGACAGATTGTTTGGTTCACAGAAGCAAAGAGCCCACCTGGGTTCTGCACCAGCAGCCCCACTACACAGCAGGTCAGGTGCAGAGGTGAGAAATTAGTTCACACATTGAATTAAGAGGAAAACTTTGCAAGAACTTATTGCACAAACACACCGTGGAATATACTAGGACAGGTGTAATCTGGACCTCAGTGTAAAGTTTCATGCAGAGGATGGTGCCTCCTACAGCACAGTCTATGGTCACTATAATGGGACTTGGATGTGGGAATTTGTTTTCCCCAGATGGAACAGTGCCACCTACTGGTGCATCAGCTATACACACAGCACCAACCTGGCTTTCCTTGACAGCACACACATACAGTACAGTACACAGGAACAATTAGTGACCCAAAAGGGGTCTAGTACTAGTCACATACTGTACAGTACTTGAACCCAGGATCTGTGAACTCCACAGTGCTGCTCACTCAATCTCAGTATGCTTAGATGTATTTCTTTACTGTTCACTGAATTAATTAATTAATTAAGCCACCAAGCTGAACCAACATTAACTCTCCTGAAAATGTTAATTATAAGTAGTTATGGTTAGATTAGTTTTTTTTTAATATCACTTCTAATGTTTTAACATTTTATTCACATTTTAATGTTTCATATCTTATTGGTAGGAGAGTCTGTTCTGAGGCCCTTTGTTTAAAGCAATTAATATTGATTTTCGTGATGATAGTTTGTCTCTCGGAACATTTATCAATCTGATGCCATGGTTTCCCTTGTCACTAGTCAAATACCTGCAAATTAAAAAAAAGAAACATCAACGAAAATAGAAAGAAATTCTGAGATAAGCAGGGCTGAGATTATGGTGCTGCTTGCATATAGTTTTCATAGCAGCGTGTTCACTAAGGCTCGCTCATTGATTTACTGTCCCCTTTAAACGTGAATGATACCTTGCATTACCAAAGTTTATTCTATCATTCTGCCGCAAAAGGTGGATGCAGTATAAATCATCCATTATAAAAATCAGATTGGTTCTGCCTCAGCAAATGCAAAACCTCATTTAATTCTCCAGCAGAAGGTTTTTTCATAATTTTCTTGTCAAGCATAGCAGACAGTATAATACAGGGGGCAAGTAAAGTCTAAACAAAGGCAGTTTTGAGATGTATCTTTGTAATTGGGCAATTACCAGCATTGCCCAAACTGCGCACAGGCTAACCAGTGTTGTTTCTACAGAAAGTGGGGTCAGCATGATGAAATACACAAATAGAAAGGAGTGCCACGGATTTCTCTTTTCACCACAGGGAGTTTCTGTCCGTGTTGAACACGTAATACCCATGCAGGCTTTCTTTGTCCGTAGATACTTTTGGTGGAACATGAAATCGGTTGACTGAGCACAATGGGGCTGCGGCATAGAAAAAAAAGAATCATTCAGTTTAATGGTATGTGGGGAGAAAAGCAATGAATAAATAAGAGGTTACACCGTGAAGGAATTTTAATCAGGTTGAGATGCAATTTGAGTAGAAAAACGGTAAAATGCAAGGAGGCTGCAGAAAATGTGGGAGGGTGAAAGCAAGATTCTGTATGGCTCCTGGCCCCTAAGCACTGTCATTCGTGTTTTATACATTTCACATGTGAGATTGATTTCAAGTAATACTTGCATCTACTTGAAAGGAAATAGAACATGCAGGGGCCTGCTGCATGCTTGTTTTGGCTCAGATCATCACATACACGTTTAACCTAGTGTGATGACCTCATTTAAATGTGGGCTGTTTTCAAACACCTTTTGAGGTGAGCTGTCTTTCGGCAGCACCTCTGTCCATTAATAGCTGCTGTAGCAAGGCATCACTCCCCATTAACCCGAACTGAAAAGGATGAGGGAACTTCACAATACTGTTCACGTTTATCTGAAATCTGAGGTTAATATCTCCCTAAGACATTTGCCCTAGTTGTTCCTTTCTTTGCTTCTGAACGCTAGTCACTAGTAAGCATGGTTTCCTTTAATCAGGTATCATGCATACTGTACAGAAAACTTTTCAGAAGATGGTGGCGAAAAGTGGTATTTCAAACTATTCTAGAGGCCATGTTCTGTGTAATGGATTACTGTTTTGTTTGGTCAAGTGCAAATGTTTGCAAACTATTTGAAAAAAGCGAGAAGCAGGGCTTACTGTAGGTGTTGTGACTTTATGATGTAGCACAAGCTTCAGTTCTACTGTACATCTTTGTGGAAGATTTTAATTTTATTGTTATTTGGTTGTTTTTACTCCCAAAAATAATAATCTGAATACATTAATACATTTGTATTAACGTTAAAGAATGAGCTTTGGATTCAAAGCACATTAAAGAAATTCACAGTTATACTGTAGTTCTGCTTATGTTCTATAAATCTTTATAATTTGACAGGACTAATAAGCAAAAAATGCATTTAATAAAACAAATTGAATGCATGCAGTTGTAGTTTATTCATATATTATGTACAAAAGGTACTTACACATAATATATGCATAGTCATACTACCTAAATTAATGTATTACTGTTATTGTAATGCTGATTTTAAGCACAGGCTGCTGTTTTTTTTTGTAGAGGACTGAGGAAGTTCTTAGGTTTAAACTAAGTTTAGTTTGATGAGGTTTACACTTAAATATATTGTTTATTTTTGTTGACATCACTGCACAGAACCCAGGGTATCTTGTTTTCCACATTCACTGTTTTGAAATATTTTTGCATAGTGTATTTAATATGAGTTGCGTTAGTTGAATTGTCATATGACAATTGGAAGAGACACTGTATTTTCATTTGCTTTTGTAAGCTTTGTTTATTCCTGGCAGTTACTGTATGAAGTGTATTTCTTTTTTATAAATATGAAAGACTAAATATCTATCTGACTAGTATCTTTTACATCAAGAAGGTAAACAGTCCCAAAATGTTGCTCTTTCTCTGTAACCCTGGTAAATAAATGTTTTATTTACTAGAAAACTTTACATTTTAATAATACAATTAAAATCTTAATCTTAAAATCTTAAACTAACATAGCCTCATTCATTATACAGTATAATTATAGTAGTTGGTCATTGTCATTTTATATAATAGAAGACATTTGTTATAAAAATGGGTTACAACTTTAGAGCTGTTCATTAAAACGTGTCTTTATCGACTATCTTTGGGGTTAGCTTTGATTTTTTTTTGTCAAAAACAGATATTTGATATAGCGTATATATTTGATATAGTGTACCTGTACCATTGTTTGATTCAGTGTTGCCATTGTGCATGTCCTGATTTTGTAAAAGTAATTAATTAATAATAATAATTGCTTACACTTTTATAGCATTTTTCTGGACACTCCGCAAAGTGCTTTACAGGTAATGGGGATCCCCTCCACCACCACCAATGTGCAGCTCCACCTGGATGATGCGACAGCAGCCATAGTGCGCCAGAACGCTCCCCACACACCAGCTCTCAGTGGGGAGGAGAGCAGAGTAATGAAGCCAATATGTAGATGGGGATTATATTAGGAGGCCATGATTGGTAAGGGCCAATGGGAAATTTGGCCATGACACTGGGGTAACACTTTTCGAGAAATGCCCTAGGATTTTTAATGACCACAAAGAGTCAGGACCTCAGTTTTTCTTCTCACCCGAAGGATAGCGCCTTTTTACAGTATAGTGTCCCCATCACTATACTGGGGCATTAGGACCCACATTGACCGCAGGGTGAGCGTCCCCTGCTGGCCCCACTAAAACCTCTTTCAGCAGCAACCTTAGGTTTTCTCACACCTGCCTATCTTCAGTGGGTTGCCAGGTGTGAGTTGCAGTGCGGTATGGCTGCTGGTTATTTTTTTTTTGACTTATCACGTTACAAAATATTGTTTATTTCTGCAGTTATTACCATTGTTTTGCTTTTCAAGGTGAACTAAAGATAATGTTTCTCTACCATCGAACGCCTCAGAAACAAAGAGCTGTCTTTGAGCTTTTGTGCCTGTAGTAAAATTATTATTATGTATTGTACATGGGAAACTGTTATTAGATTTTTATTTAAAATTGGAATTGTGTGTAATACAATTCCAATATTAAATTGTGCACATGATTCATAAAGAGAAAAAGTCTGAATGACCAATGCTAAGAAGTTCAATAGGATATCTGAAATATGAATACTTAAAGGAAAAAAACTAACAAAAGGAGCCTAAAGCATTTTGTCAACCTCTGCGATTTCATTTTTTGGAACTCTGCTTTCTTGTGCAGTATATTCTGTAGTTAAGTGACCCCGACAAAAATCCATCTATTCCAATGTGTCTGTGGTGTCACGTAGCAGTTCCTTCCGGGCCCTATGCGGACGACGCGATCCAGAATAGTGAAGATACACTAGGGAAAAAGTCATGCGGGGGAGGGTCTGGAGATGGGGGGCGTGTCCATGCAGTGCTGGTGTCCAGGGGGAGTGAATCCGGGGCGAACAAACAAGGCGAAATCCAAAAGAGTAATCCGAGACAAAGGGTCGAGTCCAAGGCCAGGGGATCCATCCAGGGAGTTAAAACACGAGACGGGTCGGGACCGGCGAAGGGAGGGGGATCAGGAACAGAAGAGTAAAACCATAACGGAGCCAGACGCAGCAGGACCCCGGGGCTCTCATGATGCGGAAATCAATGAGGAACCAGGAGTGAGGTCCGCGTCTGGCTTTTAAGGGGGAGCGGGAATAGGGAACAGGTGCAGACAATGGGAGGGAACGAGGAAGGGCTGGAGCTCCCTTAAGAGGAGGGGTTAGCGATCGTGACATGTGGTTGTTTTATTACTGAGAGAACACAGAGATATGTCTTTAGTGTCTAAGGCAATAGGTGATTAGGTTTGTACTAATTTTTCGCAGCGTTAAGTACACTGGTATCACCTGTCCTTCTTCTTTTCATCGCGTTAACCTTCTTCCATTTCAGCATGGCTTTTAACATATCACGTGCCACACAAGGTTAATTCAGACATCTTGGTTTGCATGGAATAAGCACAGTTTGCTAACGAATCCAGCTGTTAGCTTTTTACTTGTAAACTTGAGTGCAACAAACAAGAGAATAGTAAAAGCAAGAACAGAACCAAAAACATTGAGATCTGGAAATGCATCATCTTTAGAGGCTGCCTCCCATCCCCACTACAACCTCTGAAGAGCTGGTGTCAACTGTTATATTGGAAAGCTCAATTCTTTATTGCTCTCTAATTGTCAAGGACCTGGTTATAGCAGGGTGTTTGCTTGTACTGTAAATAAACTAGTCACATACTTTACCACTCTGAATTGTGCAACAAATAAACTTTACTGGAAAACAGGGATGGCTCACAGTGCTGTTACACAAACATTGATGAAAGAAATACTTTGGCTGGCCATGAAAATAAAGAAAAACTTATGCTTGTATTTGCTGAAGTGTTTCACTCATTGGAGCATGTAATGCCACTGTTATTGGATTTCTTTGATGACAGTACATTGCTTGAAAATAAAGACTGCAGACTCATTGCATCTTCAAATGAAAGGTACCAGTGGTAACATCTTGATACTTATTGTCTTGTTTTGTTGCAATCTTGGGGTTTCATGTCAGTGCAAAATAGACTGATGTTTATCATTGGTTTCATGAGAATGTCAATATACTGTATAACCAAATATTGCTGGTTCTGAAAGAAGATAAACTTTTCAGAACAGCACTAAAAACCATTAAAAACCATTTACTTTATACAGTGTTTTAAAGTACTTTACCATTAGCATGTATAAAATTTCAAATTTTAAACACCCATCAGTTTTAAAACATAAAAAAAAGGTTCTGACAAATTATATTAAACTTGACTGGTGCATCACATTATAGATTTACTTTTAATGAACAGTTTTAAAACGTTAATGGAAATGCTTGAAGGGATAATCTGAAGTTAAGTATTGTGTCCGTTATAGTGCACATAGATTCCTGAAATGGGTTCTACTAATCTGCCATTTGACTGTTCTTAAATTGGCTTGTGCCACAAATACATAAAAATGTTCAACCCATTAACTTTGTCTGCTTCCAGTGCACTTCCAATGTGTGTGCTTAGACTTGCTTGGGTAATATAAAGCACGAAGGCCCGGGCAATTCATTCGATGGTGGACAGAAATGGTCCTAAGTCACTATGGACTTCAATGCCTGCTCACCCTAATTGATTGTCTTCTGTCAGAAGGAGAACCTGCTGACAGATACTTTTAAAACCTGTCTTGATTCTTTTGTGTAGGACTTGATGTCAGGTGTCTTTGACAGTCTCCAATCAGAAAAGATTAGATTTATTTCTTATAAAAAGCTGCACATAGCACGGACCAGCTGAAGAATTTAAAGCTGCACCTCAAAGACTGCACCTAGGGAATGTCAGCCATGCTTTGGAAGATTTCTTTGAAATTAATCTTACAAGTGATGCATCCTAATTAGGTTAATTAATTTAAAAAAGCAGTAAAGCTTTGCAAAAAGCAGTATGTGTTCTTTCTGTATGTTTTCAGCCAAAGTTTTTCAAATTTGAAAAACACAATTAGGCTAAGCTTAAGAATGTGATACAATGTATCAAATTGAAATAAACATAATGAAAAAAAACTGTTATAGAAATGAAGGTTTTGTTTTTTTTTGTTCAAATAGATTTTAGTGCAACATTCAGTTCTCTTGTAACAGAGTGGGTATTCTAATGAAAATAAAAACAAATTCTTGGCCAGTTCTAATTTATTTATTGTGTTTTGCTCACTCTTTGATCCCAAAAGAGTCTTTGGAAAGCTTTCTAATTAAAAGGTTCTGCAGCTGGAATTCTGCCTATGCATGTTGCTATTTTATTTGCTATGTGAATTATTTATTCATAAAGGCTGTAAATGTGGTTAATTTTGCTACCTCATTCGAGAACTTCACTTTAACACTATGCAGTGGCATATAAACCCTCAGTGAATTAAATAATACCAGTTGCTCCTTAAATCATTTTACACAGCTGCGTATACAGCAATTATTTCTATTAAATATTTCATGAGAGGAAAATGTGTTCAGACATTATTGAGAACCTTGCATAAAATGCATACCTTTGCCACTTTTCCTAGTCACATAACTGATACAAAAAGAGGTAGAGTTTCTTCCAGTTTAAATGTTAAATGTTAATACTAGGTTGATTTAGTTTGCTGCTTGCCCACACTATACATTTTTTTTCATCAACTAGTCAATTGAGAGGATCATCAGAAAAGAAATACAGTCCTTTCAATAAATTTGATAAGGTCAAAGCATGATGTACATGTTCTTCTCTAAGTTGTTTAAGACTCACACTGATCTGGGATCTGGCAAGTTAAGGGAGTTCATATCTCACTCTGCAGGGTTAATTATGTCATTGGCAAATTGGCATTTACAATCCCAGACCCACTGGCTTTCTGATTTTTACAGGTCATGCTGTGTGCACTCCTACTGGAGAAAGGAGAAGAAGAACTGTCACAGTTGATTTGTCTCACCAGGTCACAGCGACTCCTATTGAGCTCATACCCACATGGACTGATTTGCTCCAGCTGGTGGAAAAGAATAATGGTGTTTTTGGTGGAATAACAAGACTAGCCTTTCCAAATGGCTGATCGTATATTTTGGGGCCACAACAGAATGTTGCCGTTGAAATTGAGTAATTAATAAATAGATATACCACCCAAACAGGTGATTATTTTTGTATTTGCATGCATTTTCAAGTACAATAGGCTGGGTGAAGCCACTTAGTCTGAGCAACGGCACTGTAAAGATTAGGGTTTGGAGCCTGTGTTTAGTTATGCAAAACGTGTCAATTCCATTTCCCTGTAGTTTCTTCCTCAAGCACTTTCAGGGTTTTGCACAAAGCTACTGAATTGAGTTCAGTACCTTGTTTAAGGGACACACTTTCTATTTAACCTTGGAATTACGTGATTGTTACTGTATCTGCTGCACTAAGGTATTTTATGCAACTGGCACCTGATTCTTCTCCACCCCCACGCCAGTAGTCCTGGCAGCCCATCTCATTTCACATCCTTATCCACACAGCTGGAAGTGATATATACAGCACATCCAAAATCTGAAAAGGTTGGTACACATTTGTTAGTCTCCTGAGTTTTGTTTTCCTGACCTAATATGAATGCGCCCTGATGTCTTTTACCTCCAGACTGAGACCAACACCGTCCAGATCTGATCTGATTTTGTTTTTGTTTGGTCTTCTTTATATCCACTCTTAAACGTCCCCACCTCCCCCTCTTCCTGAGGCAAGGTTATCAAAGTACATTGTTTTAAATCCCTGTCCTGTTGTGACTCCCCGGTAACTTTTCTTTGATTCGTTATGCAACGACTGCAGGTACAGTATATATGCAGCGATTAAAATCACTGGCATGGATTCTAATTATATGTTAGTGCGTCTGCCCTTCTCTCCTCCTGACAGTTGATAGCCTCTCTGTTATGTTACACTGCTGATTTTCTTCCCACAGTTATCAGCACGTTATTTCAAAATAGGTTTCTTCTGTTAAGAGAGAAGACTCTTGCTGGGTAACGTTATGGCTGCAATCCTAAATGGCTATTAGAAATGATAGAATTACTCGGAAAAAAACAACTTTTTTAACCTATTTTTGGTTGAGTCAGAGAATTCACTTTGACATACTGTAGCTGCATGGCGTCTGGATTGTCATATTAGCTGAAGCACTGTAGGATAGCAGCATTACAGTTCCAAGTACTGTATTAAGGTTTCAATCGTACACCATTGAAGAAAAAATGCCTGAAGCATTCCCATGTATTGTGCTTCTTACTACATGTAAAACCCTTTTTAGAGTTTGCTGCCATTACTTAATCATGTTACAGAAGTGGGATATCCATTTGTAAGCAGATGTTTGCTTTTATTAATCATTTTCCTTCAGAACTGAAGTCGTCTGATTAGCAAAAAATGTTTATGTGCTTTGGCCCTTCTCGTAAGAGCCAGGCTCTGCTAGTGGAATAGGTAAGAAAAGCCAACGTGTTCACATAAGGTCCCTACTGGTGGAGTTTATTGCCACATAGACAGAAAGCTTTCTAATGTTAAACCCACTTATCACCCCCTGGTCTTCTGAGAATCCATTTTTCCAAACACCATAATGCCAATGGATCATGAGGACATATGTCGGAGAATAATGAGATTTATTAATTAATTTTTATTTTAACTGTAAGGCACAACACTGTCATCATGGGATTGTGTGTCACTGCTCTTAACACACGATGATTTCTGGGATTTAAATAATTAGCCCTCAGTAGAATGGAAGGCCAGATGGAGTTAAAGGATGCTGCTGTTCCCTATCAGAACAGTGTTCGTTTCCCTATTTAGCAGAAGGGGGAGCTCGTAACAGTTGGTTTTTTAATTACCAGAGTAATGAGAAGCCACATTTTAACATCCTTCTTATTCTTATTAATTATAAGACTGTGTAAAATTATTTATATGTAAATAAACGAATGCATTCATATAATCCATTGCAATTATGTATTGATACAGAAACATTTCACAGTGTTCTGCAATATAAATATAACAGTAGAGTTGTTTTAATTGGTTACCCAATTTTTAAATGCCCAGTTTTTCCTAGACTGAATGTGTATTGCAACAGGCAATACACACTGCATTCTGACAGCGTACCCAGAGCCTGCTTCACAGTATCTGACTCCTTTAGGCAGTTAATGAAAAAGAAACTGGACTTGTTGCAACCCACTGATGCAGAAAACACATTAACTCACCATTGCATAGCAAGGTCTCTGGGAGCAGATATCCATGCTTTAGGGAGATCAATGGAAATTTCTCCTTTAAAGCTGAACCTGCTTACCCTTACTCTAAGCTGTATAAAGATACAATCATCATACCTGATCATACAAGTAACAACTGTATTAGCTTTTTTTAGTGTTTAATTAATTTAAGTATGGCATGTCTTCTGAACAGAATTTCACTTCTTCTATAAGTAAAACCAGAAAACAAAACCCTCAAACTACTGAACTACTGTCAGCAGCAAGAGAATTTCCTGGACAGAAACAATTAACAGTAGGAAACAGACTGCTACGTCCTGTCTGACAAGGCACACAGGGAACTTTATTAGAAAATTAAGGATGTCTTCGATTTCGGAGAGGAGGAAGGTCTGTTTCAATTTAATGGAATTGAGACTGCTGAGAGCAGAAGAGCTTCATGCATTTCATTTAGTGACATCTACAGCTTCCAGGGTTCAAATTGTGCTGACTTCACTTCACATCATAAAAGCAATCCTTCCTGTTTTCAAGGAGGAAGCTATGCAGGGTGGATTCACTGCAGAAAACCATATCTAAACCTAACCAAACACAGTTCCCTTTATTCTCTAAACATCATGACCTTTGCAGGATACATTGGACATTGAGGAAAGTTTTGTACAAATCCCTTCAAAAACAACACCCTTAAATAAGAAAAAATACAGTGTAAAGTGCTTTATCTTCAGAAGGCTCCATAGCTTTGACAGATGGTGTCTTTCCATTTGCCTAGCTATTTTTGTCACAGCAGGAATATAGAAAAGCCAACTCTCAGCAAGTATGACCTGCTGTTTTCAGTGGATGTCTACGGTACGGTGCAAAGTTTGTTTTATTCCATTAAAAACAAGTATAATCTAATTACTGTGTTGTTATAATAGCATCCTATGCTACATTTTATTTATGTCAGTCCCAAATACACTACTACAGTATAGTAGATTTTAAAATGTCACAGGACAGATCTATTCAGTATGCAGAGGTTCTGAGTGTATCCATATGGTAAGCCAATATTATTGTGTTTGTTTTGCTTGCTGCCACATTTATCCTGAGCACCTCAAAGAGATACAAATTTACCTTTTGTACATACTCAGTGTGGTATCCTTTGCTACAGCAAGCCCAAATGGGTAGATTTCTGTACCTTGCTGTAGTTTACAGTACCAGGAACCCACCTAGGAACTCTTAAACCTGGTTTCCAGCCATGGGTTCACACCTCTAACCACCATTTCACACTCTAAGTCTGAAAGGAAAGGAATTTTATACCAATTGTGCTTTAGACATGTTCCACATGGCTGTGAAGTTTGGGAGACTCCTGTTGTATTATTTTCTGATTCCAGGTGTTTCCATATGGACTGGTTATGGGCTTAATTTCATACTTGTCAGAACTTAGTAGTGGCCATTCAAGCATGTTTAAAACATCAGCTCCCATACAGCTTTCTAAATAGTTTTTAAACAAATCTTAAAGAATATCGCTGTAAATGGAATTGTCTATCCATATCCATAAATTTTACATAGTACTATTGCTAGGAAAATCTGGTGTCCTTGCATCTCTAATTGCACTCACGCTTTCAGGCATTTGATGACTGATGATGATTTGATGATAAGACCAGATGAGATCCACTCAACCTAGTGGTGTTAAGCCAGTTGTGTGTCTATCTGGGGAATTCCAGTCACCATCCACTAATCACAGGACCTGCCATTTTTCAAGTTGAGGTTCAATACTTTATTATCGTAACAACTAGTTGTATGGAATTTGGTTCGGTTAGCTCATACAATTAAAGACACACAATACAAATGTACAAATTAAAGCCAATAACAGAATGCATCAGCCCAACACAACTTCCCAAAACACGCTAGTAATAAAATAAATAACAGTGAGATAAATAACATTAAGAAGTTTAGGTGTGGTTTTGGGTAATTGGACTGATACCGAGGTCCAGATCTGTGCTTTTATGTGGTCAATGCTGAGTGAACCTACTCAAGGACAGCATGCTTTGCATTTTTTAATTCATGTTTCCTTGGTAATTTAGTCTTTTGAAATAATTACAGTGGTTCTGTGCCATCTGTTAATCTGCCTGTCTGACCGAGACAAAAAACACAATGAGAAATAGTTTGTAAATGTCAGACTGTTGAATTAAGATATCCATAGAGGATGTGAAGCCGAGTTTTAATTGGCTGGTTTTGGGTTGCCGTAATCTTAACCCCAAACTATTTTTATGTGTTGGTTTTGCTCTTCTCCAGCAAATGCTGATGGATTTACCAGGTTCTGGTTCTAATTCTGTTTTCTAGTTTTCTTAAGAGCTAATAATGTTGCCACCCTCCTCAATGCTTCTGCATATCACCCCAGACTTTTAAAAATGGAAAATGTGCAAAATAGAATATTTACCTGAATTTTTAAAAATATGTCAAAAGTTTGACCTAACTCTACCTGCTATTTCCATCATTCGGAATTTGAAATGATAAACTAATGTTAATGGGTTACCAAAGGGAGATGATTCATCCTAATAGTCTTCTTCAGGATCAGCAATGACATACAAATCAGAGGTGCTTGTGAGTTTGGACTGTCTTGTTTTTATTGTGCATCAATATATAATAATGGAGAGTGAGTATGATTTTAAGGTTTATTCAGGAGAATATATTCCCCACAGTTTAACAAATGCTGAAGGGTTTTCATTAGGAGGTCATTAGATGTCGTTCATCATGTCCTTATTTCCTCAGCTTTAGGCAGGACCTCGGCTTTGGAAAAATGTAACATTTAGTATTACTTTTTTGGCCACAAGAAAAGTGTTAGCAATTAAACTTAAAGAGTTTGTGTAAGAGAGACAGTAGAAGAAGTGACACTGTATTATTAAGGAAACACAACTTTTGATTAGTTACTAATTGCTTTCCAGTACTTTGAAGAGTTTTATCTTGTCAGTAGGCTTCTCTTGTTCTGATAGTTCTAGATTATCCCTTCCCAAAAACACTCTCATTTGTTTTTGCTGGCTAATTAGTTAGATATGAGTACATGTATTGACTTTCTTGCTTTTTGCAGTTGTGTCAATACGTGCTTATGGATAAATTTGCCCTTTTGATTCTGGTCTGCCCCTTCCCAGAGAGACTCATTTCTGTTATACATTTTTATTTTCTGAAAGGCAAGTTATAGAGTAAACGATTTTTTCCAAAACCTTTTGTTTGAAGTAAGAAACACAATTCAATTGATCTCTGCACAGTTTTCCGTTTAATTAACTTCAGCTTCCTTACAATTTTAATATCATCAGCGAATACCTCGTAAAGGAGCGTTTATTAAGCATTGACAAACTGCTGACTTTGGCATCCTTCACCTTCTTATGTGGAAGTCAGCAGAAAATAATCCTTTCCCTCCATCAGTAATGGAGAAGTTTTGTTAAAAAACAGTCTGTTTAAGAGGGTGACATCACTATTGTGCGCAGAGGTGTTATAAATCCAGTATGAACATAAGAAGAAGGGCTGATTATGATGAATGCAATGAGAAAGTGCTAATTATGGAGATTTGAATTTAACATGCACAGTCTCAATTAATTGGGGGTGCCAATCAAAAAGCAGATTTTCGGATATAAAAAAGTGAGAACTTGATAACAATACAATGGACTGGATCATTTCAAGTATTTTAACTACAGTAAATCGTTGACAATTTATCTATTTGGTGCCAATTAAATTCTTCATTGCTTTCTTTTTAGTTATTGTTGGAAAGAACTGTGACATTTGTACTGTATGCAACGGTAACAGAAAGATTTGTCCTCTTTTCTTGTGTGGAGAACAGATATTTTGGATGTGGATGTACTTTTTTCAAATTTGACTTGGATAAAGTAAATGTCTATTGACAGTGTTCAGTACTTGTGTGTTGTTTAAATGTATCATTTGAAAGAAAGTACAATAGTCTGATTATTAAAATGTCTAATAGGAAATGTGTAAAAATGTACTCTTAGTTCAGGTGGGGAGCTGCGTCAGCATGCGTAGGCTGCAAAGGAACAAGTAATAGGTTTATTCCATGCTGAAAAAAAGAAGAAAGAGAACACAACGTTTCGGCCGTGGAGCCTTCTTCAGGTGTCAGGCTGACACCTGAAGAAGGCTCCACGGCCGAAACGTTGTGTTCTCTTTCTTCTTTTTTTCAGCATGGAATAAACCTATTACTTGTTCAAAATGTACTCTTATGCTGTTATAACATTGGTGACCATGAAGAACCTTTTTTTACTTATATTCCTAATATTTATACAGAAATTACTCAAAAAAGAAGTGTTCAGAATGCATTAGGTCATGCATCTACCATAAAATAAAGTTCTATCTTTCACACGCATAGAGTTCCTGGAGTCAAACAAACATGAGGTTTGCACCGTCTTTTTCTTTTCCATTTGTATTGCTTCCTGCAAAAAGCGTTACAGTGTGTTTTATTCTTTGTGTGATCAGTTTTCATGTTCTGAAGCACTAGAAAATCCTGTCAGGATAAATACTGAATAGACGGTATTAACTGGAGCACTGAGCTAAGAGGGTAAAAACATGCAAAGTCTTTAGGAAAAGGTATCCTTGTTTGGAAGTAAACCAAGCGCCTAAAAGGTCTGAGGTGGCACTGTGTTAACTGCCATGCCACTGTGCCACCCAAATAAGACCATTTCGCATGTTTCAAAATCTATAAAATCAGGCTCAGTGATTTTCAAGCATAGCGGCATCTCTATAACCTCATCTCTGACTTTCTTAATGAAGATCTGTTTGTGTAAGAGTTTGTGTAAGTTCATTTCCAAGATTCAGGTTTCATAACGTGGCTTCTGTAGGTTTGTTTTAGTTTGTCTCTGTGTTTTGTTGAGACTTGCAGGGTTGTCCCTATAGCTGAGGACCTAAAATGCCAGCTACACTTTCATACCAAATATTAGTAAATAGATGTTTGATCAAAAATAGATTTTTTTTCTAAGTTGAATGCTGGAAGCAGAGAATGCGATAAGAGAGAAAAGCACAAAATATGTTCCTTATTGTAGTTTCATTTACCTGCTCTCATACAGTACATTTAGAGAGTACATTTAGATAGAACTCAGACTGAACTAAACTTTGAATATTTTTTTCATTTCCTACTATCTAAATTACTTATTATATTGGACTCTAGTGTGAAATGAGGCTCTGTGAATCTTCTACTTGGCAAAAATAATGCAATTATGTGACCCAGTGCAGTCTCGCTGCACAAGATTCTGAACCACATTTAACTCTCACATTAACTTTCTTTTTCCCTGCAGCTGGGCTTAAATGAGAAATGTGAAAAGCTACAGTACATGTGTGCACACACCCACACATTCTGGTAGACAGATAAAGATGACGATGCAGAATGCACAACGCTGGCTTGCTTTGTAAGCTTATTATCAGAGAAAGCAAGCTATTGTCGCCAGTGTACATTTGCACACCTGCCAAAATATGGCAGTGAAATCTAGAGAGATTATAGAATAGTGTGCATGTGTTGTGTTGGATGAGAGTGTAAGTAGGATGCAGTTGGATAAATAAAGTGTTCATGCAGCCTACTCTACAGTATGTAAAGGTCCACAAATAACAGTGGACAGATACTCATGAAAGTAGATAGGGTGTAATTCTGGAAGATGGCCACACACACTTGGGCCCACGAGTATTTATCCAAACCTGTTTTAATAAATACTGTAAGTACAGTGTCTTTAAGTCTGAGAATTATGTTAGCCCTCAGATTTCAGTCCTTCACATTACCCCTGTGTATTTATCACCTCAGCTTAAATGAATTATGTAAGGCATCTTTGAATTATTTTCTGTTTTTTCTTAGAAACTTAAACAAATAAGTGAAACGAAATTTGTTTAATTTCGCCGAGGGATTTTATGTGTTCAGTAAGTTGTTTCTAGTTAGTTGCAAGGTATGTGAAAAGGCTTTGTTTTTCCATGGTTTCTTGGTAATGAATTCTGATGTTTAGAACAAGTGGCTCTTTTCATTAATAACCTTTTTCTTAGCCCTGTTTTTTTCATCTCTTGACCAATGTTCACCCTGTTCCTCTGTCACCTGTTCCAACAAGCACCCTTAAGAACTGCCACACTGGTGTAACGCTGCCCTCAGTATAGCCAGTTTCATTTAACTGTGTCAGATAGGTGAGGAAAACAATTATGGCTTCAGTCCCTCATGCAAGCGATCAGCCAGCTTTGAAACAGAAAAAGGATACAAAACAAATTCACAATAAAAGGGGAATTTACTGGTTTATTGGGCGACTGTGGTGGGGGATATAAATCTTAATTTTTTTAATTTACAAGTTTTGTTTACAGACTTTTAGAGAGACATCTTTGAGGTCTAAACCCTGCTATTAATTAACAGTATGGTGTACGTACAGTACCAGCTTCAGAGTTTGCAGCAGCAGTACAGTACATCAAAAAATGTGCTTCTCTGCTTGTTCTAAGAAATCTGCCTTTGCTTTGGTAAATAAAACACATTTTGCTCTCAAATACAACTGAGAGCAAGATTTTATTTTTTTTTGAGTTTCTGTTAAATGCATGTAATTTTTGCTTGCATTATTTAAAATACACTTTTGTTAACTAACTCTAAAATTGCAAACATTTATGTTTGTTCTGTTACCTTTGCATTTTACCAAACAGAAAAGAACATACAGTATTTGTTAATTATTGACCCCATAATCCTACTTCTCTGCTTTGGGAAATTGAGTTTTCTACTAGAATAGAATGGTGAAATTCACATAAAATTAAACACCCATTACTATGGATTCATACAATAGCAATATGTTAGAACTTGAATTTCCTCTGGAGCTATTGTTAATATAACGAATCCTTGGTGACAACATAAATGGATTGTTTTTTGTAAGACTTACTTAATTTACTTTAAAAATAACCTGAAGTTGGCATACAGTATATCAAAGGGAAACAGACATGCTATTTTCATATTTTGGAGTTAGAGAGAATTGTCATTGAAGAGTGCATTTCAAACCACAATGAAAGTACTGTAAAATGCCTGAGGCGAGACCAGGAGTTTGCAACAACATGGCGACTTACAGTACTTTCACAAAGTTCACAATTCTGTGCTTAGTTTGAAATTTGTAAAATTTTTGTATACTGTCAATTAATTAATTTTATTACAGAGATTTAATGACTGGTCTGAGAAATTGGGACTGCAGTTCGACTTGAATTTATTCATATGGATCCCTTATATTCATTTTCTTTGGTGTAGTTTCTATAAAACAGTCTCTGACATGCTGTTTTCTTTCAACAGTATCAAATTGAACACTACTAGTTATGCTGTGTTATCATAAAGTTAATATAAAAGCAACCAATGAAAATGTTTGAAATATAACTTTTGGTTAAAATTTTGTATATACAGTATTTTCAGGATTTAGAATCAGAATGACAGTAATGGATTTTGGATATACAGTAAACTATTCATTCTATTTATACAGTATGTTTTATGGTAAAATGACTTTAAGCAGAAAACTGCACAGGGATTAATCCTCCAGAGTTTTTACATTATTCCTCCTTTTTCAGGTCTCGGGCTAAAAATGCAGCGAGCAGTTTCCTGGGATTGTGCGTTGGTGTGTTCTGTATCAATGTATCTAAAATTGTAACGCTCAGGGCTACTCCCAAAGCAGGTCATTTAGATAGGATGCATCTCAATAACTGTTGCTGAAGTTACTTGCTTATTTTAAAATGTTATTTTCTTTTTTAATCAAATATAATGAAAATGACATGTACTGAACTAGTGTAATTTGATTATATACAGTACATATTCATTCCTTTCTTTTAATTAAGTCACGATGCTATTCTTAAGCTGAGTTCTCAAACTGTGTTGTATTCAGCTTGATTTATTTGGCATTCAACTCTGAGTGTTGTATTGATATGTACATTACATATAAATACAATATAGTGGTAACAATATACATTAAAGTAACCAGATGGCAATCTGTTTTCTCAGAAATGTTCAATTCCTCACCACAGAGAACAGTATCAATGACGTAATAATTTCATCATCGGTTCAGCTTTTCTTTCATATAAAAAACGTAAAAATCTGTAAGAGTTTAAGATTCACCAGCATCTCAAAAGTATTACTACTCTGCAGGATGCATTTTAGTTTTCACTTTCATTTATTGAAACAGAAACATTTTAAACACTGTTAGCAAAGGAGCAACTCCAGTAATTCCTAGTACTGTAACTTCAAATTTCTCTTTATACATTTATTATGTTAATTGGAAAAACGCCATCTCTTCATGAATCCACCTCAGTTCTTTCTCCTCTTTGTGCGAACTTTCGTGAGTATGCTTTTTGTGTGCAGGCATTGCTAAAGAAGAGGAAAGTTTACAAACATCTCGGAAAGACTAATCTAAGAGCACAGTTGAGTGAGGCACTGCTTGTGAAACAGAGCAGGGGCTTAGGAACCCAGTACTGGTGTGAACAAACCTTGGCAGTCTGGCAGAAAAATCAGGCCTCAACACTGAACTGTCAAAAGCTAGCTGATTCTGTCAGAGATCAGAGGAAGAGAGGGAAGAGCAGAATGATCAATTCATGCTGGGCAACGACCATGACCAGTTTCCATAAGAAATGCTGAACAATTGACATGAGAAATCTAGTAACCCTGGAGAGCTACATTTGTAAGGCATTGGAAGAGTTTAATGTTGACATACAACATCCCTCTGAAGCCATTTATCTTTTTTTTTCTGATGTGATTTGGAAAACCTTTATTTCATCGGTCTGTGCCATCTCACAAATCCCTCCACTGGCTTCAACACAGCATTTGGAAAGGGAGCATTAAAGGTTACCACCAAATTGCCAGGAGATAAAAACTAAGGGATAATTCCCTTTGAATGTGGAAACAAGGGTGTTAGTGATTGCTCGTGATTCTGAGCCAATCCTTAGATTTTCATTCCAGTGTCTGATCCAGTTTAGGATGTATTCCAATAAACAGATCTGTCAGCTCAATAATGCTTAACAGCACACTGAGAATGATTGCTAATAAATTCCTGGCCTTGACAATGGAGACGTATCTGAGAAAGATGGAATCTTATTTTCATGCTTCCAGGTTTCTGGAGAACCACCATATCTATTAGAATTTGTTGTTCTAGTGCTTTTCATGTAAAAATGATTTTGTTGGCATTTTGTGTTTAAGGTGTAGCCGAAATCTAATAAGAAGCACAAAGTTCTCCTTTGAAACAATACAATGTAGCTATTTTTTCAGATTTTCAGATGAATGACCCTTTTGAAAATTTCCTGCAGTGACTCTGTATTTAAAAAAAAACAATTTTAGCTGTAAAATGATAGGCTTCTGGGGTGAATTAATTTATCTATCATTTATAATATTTGCACATGCCTTAGGTAACTGATGGATACTTTAAACAAACTCATTTGTATTTTTGTTGTATTTCAACCAGTACAAATGTACATTATGGTTGCTGTTGAAACACTAATATAATGTAATGAATTTAACTGAGCTAGCACAGAATTGTTTTTTTTTCTTTTTGTAAACAATTCTTTTTTTTGAGAGAATAAGCACAATACAATACACAAATTCATTATGAGAAAAATCTGGATGCCATCTTGCTATTTAAGGCCAAATAGGGTCATGCTGTAAGCTAAACATGCATAGTCATTAGTACAGTATATTTTATTTTAGAATTTGCATGGTCTCAATTATCTGGAAGCAGTGAATGCAAGAAAAGAGAAGGATGTAGCTATTAGTAACATACAGTACTATAAAGAAAGTAATTGAGTCTGGTACTAAAAGCATCACATGTGGAGAGGATTTATAGTATTTGAGCATCACTGTTTTTTGCTACACCAATTTTACAACAGACCCAAGGGTGAGTCCTCTTCCATTGCCCCTTTTTATCATAATTTTGGATATGAATTACTATAAGCCCCTATTATGGTGCTGTGATTTATTGGTCATTAAATTTGCAGGGATATTAAGATGAATATGAGATAAATGGAGACAAATCGACCCATCTTTGCCCAGTCCCAGAATGAATGCCAAAAGCATTTGTCTTATGTTACTGTTTTTATATATTGCTTTTAAAAATCGGAAATGCCATAAACATATTTCTTTGTGGAAAGATAGGGCCACATTTTCCTCTTAAGGACAGCCGTGAACCTTTTTTAGCAGTTGTGAAAAGTAATTCATACTTAATGGATTTGTTCTTAAAGTAGTCTAATGGTATTTTTGGTAGTCATCCAAAAGAACCAAAGGGAGCCACCACAGAATAACTCAAATTTAAATTTTAAAGATGGTGTATTTTTTCAAGGGCAGAGTTATCAGAAGTATTTTCTTTTATACTGAATATATGTGCGCACAGATCTACAGTATAGCCCAAGGGTACTCAGTTCCTGTCCTGAAGGGCAGGAGAGTCAACAGGATTTCTAGGCCTCTTTAAAACACCAGCAGCTGGAGAAGTTAATCTGGTTCAGATAAGCCAATAATGAGCTGGCACAGGTTGTTGAGCCCAGCTGGACTGAAAACCTAAAGGTATACCGATCTTCCAACATAAAGACTGAGAATCCCTGGTATAGAGTGCAGTATATTTCCTTGCCTTTTCCACATTGTTTGATTATGTTGTCTTCCTGCAATTGAATGAAATGCTAGTTCGTTATGGAGTGATCAGTGATCAGCAGTGAATTTGAACACATCTGTCAAACCTGTTCACAACAGGTAATCAGTCTGGTGCCTGGGGACTCTAGATCTATTAGCATTCAGGTAGAAGCTCTTAGAAACCGAAGATGCTCAATTACTAAATAGGAATTAAAATTCTATTTCCATTCTCTAAAATGTAAATACCCTTATTCCGCAATGATGAGTAGTTCTTAAACAGGCTTTAAAACGACTGCTCAAAGTCCATAGAAATAAAGGCAGTGTATGATAATGAAACATGGATTTTGATCATGATGCAAAAATCCAGGCTTGTCTGAAAAGGACTATGTTGTAAGCTGTACGTACATTGTTTTATAAGCTCCAGCTCAGCGGTGCTTTTGAATGAGATTTCCTGTATTTCTTTCTCTTTGTCGCTTCTTATAACATGCCGTATCTCAAGAAAAAAAGAATAGGCTCCATTCCCCTTTCCTTTGTCACAGAAATTCTGAAACGTATCATGCTGTTCTACAGTCCTTTTGAGTTCATTCATGCTACTACATGAATAGTGCATAAATACCAGGTTTAATTTTGGAAGAAATATACCTTAGGAAAAAATGTGAGTAGACTTCAATGAGAAAATAATATGTCTCATAATATGAGGGGTATTTTTTACTTTGGCCACATGCCTTTTAACCAGCCTTGCTTTCCTATTTTTCACCAGTAATGCGTATTGCAAAATGTCCTTCAGTGTTGCGTGTGCAATATTTCACATCCATTCTTATTAGCATCTGAACGTGCTTTGGTGCCTGTGTTTTTATGAAAGTGAAGCTGCAGAGCACTTCAGCATGCATTTCCTTAATTTACTTCTTCTTCAAGTGGCAAATGCCTTTTTATATATTATGCTGTGAGGTTAAGAGGTTTGACTATATTTTACATCTTTAGATGGCCACAGGGAACAATCTTCTTGATAATGGCCCAAAATCCAGAAAGAAAAAAAAAGTTCTTGGACTTAAAGTCAGGTCCTTGTGATTGATTCTGTTCCAGGGGAAAAGGAGACAGCTCGGTGGCACTGCAGTCAATTTAAATTTTAGTGCCTTCTGTCCTAGAAATTAAGTAGTTAAGTCCCAAATGTTTTGCACCATGACTCTGTCTCATTTATCTGCATTAACATCACATGTGTGGTCCTGTAATAACTGGGGCAATTTTATATTTAGCTGTGTACGCAAGCACCTTGAAACAGGACATGATGGAACCTGAAGTCAATGTCAAGGCAAGTCAGTGTCCCTCTATTATTTAATACACAGTGATTTAACTTTTCACTGATACAAGAGGGTTTAATTGCTTTAGGTCATGGCGTTTTGTACTGATTTTTGAAATTCGTACAGTACCAGTCAGGCTTTATTGATTCATTCAAACACTATGTTTAAACTTTTAGCACATGGATTACACCTCAAAGAATGTTCACATTGTTCTCACTTGTCTGCATATACAGTAACACTGCAACCACTTGAAATTTCTGAATCTGTGTGTTTAAGCTAGAAGAGAATATATTGAGTCTGTAGATGAAGTTGATTTATGTAGAGAAGATGTAGCACTAATGTGTATGATCACATGAATACAGTACATGTAAACTGTTTATCTAAGTATGTATAATAAGCTGTGACCATTATTGTACACTGTTTTTGCATAATGTCATTCTGATTCATCACATTACTTTGATGCATATGTGATCTTGTTAAAAAGAAATGAGCATTGACTGTTGTCTCTCAGTGTCCAGATATGGAAGAAAACAGATGGTTTCAAAGTCCTTTTTTAAATAAATTAAAGTAAATATATCATTGGACTTTGGAGGTTCAATATTATTTTTTAGAATGGTACCTATAATTTTGATACCTTTATTTGATCTGCTTATATGACATTTTAATTTCTTTATTTTGCAGAAGTACTATTTTTTAGGGAAACACTCTATTTTCAGTTATTACCAGTCTCTTTCATATTTGAGAAGACCATTTATGATGCCTTAAGAAGAGAAAAAAAAAAACATCCGGCATGAACAGCATTTATTATGCCTACAAGGTTCAACAAAGGATTCTAGTAACAAAAAAAAAGATAATGACTCTGTCAAAAATTGTCTGGTTTATAGTCTGCTACATAACAGATTACCTGTGTGGAGTTAATTAAGCAATAAAAAATCAAGAGTGCTTTTAGTGTCTGAACAGTTTACTAACTATCTCGATTTAATAAACAGCTACCATCCAGGTTCTCATATAATTTGAAATTGTATACACTGTGGACTTAGTCCTGATATTAATTGCTTCCGAAAGTATAAAATCAATATCAATTACAATAACAGTAGTCCGGGGGTATGAGTAGTGATCTAACAGGCTAATCCCCTATTTGAAAATCCATTTCCTCTAGGAAATGCTGACCCTCAGGAAATGTCAGTGTTTTCAACAGGTTCTAGAAATGAAGCTTATAGAATTAAAAGCTTCTCTTAAGTCCTGTTTAAAAATGAATAATTGCAATAATGTTCTCAAACGTAAGACAAAGGTATCGTAATGATAATGTAAAGTCGTATCAAATGAAATGTGCCATTCTTTTTTTTACGTCATTCTTCTCCTCTCTGCCTGGTAAATGTGCTGCAATTTCTCCATGGTTTAAAGCAGTGGCTTTTTGCATCATTTTATCGATAGAAAGATGGTTTAATAAATGCTCAGAAGGAAAAAGCAGGCAGAATGCACTCCACCAAAGCAATTGTTTTTGGTATTGGAATCAGATCCTATTTAGCTTAGCTGTATTTGTTTTCCCCTGATCTCCTTTAAGACACAGTACTTCCTTTTATTTCAGCATCAATGCACTTTTTGGCAGCGTTTTTACATTATGTTAGGAATGAATGCCTGCTTTTATTTGGCACAATTTGAATTACTTTAGATAAATCTTCCATGTCTTTGAATGGTTGTCTATGTATGTGCACAGATGCCATCCTTTGATGTATTTGTTGTTACGAAAACAAATTAGATTCATTTTTCCTCTGATATACACAGTTTGCTTCATCTTCATCCATCTTTACTCGCCATTCCTGACAATGAGACACAACAGTGTTTTTATTTGAACTTTTTGGTAAGCTTTGTCAAATGCAGACAATGATTTAGCCCCTTCTTGTTGCTATTTCTGGTGGCAACTGTGAGCTTGACAGATTCAGAAATCCTGGCATGAAGGGAGAATGGAAAACTATATTCAGAGACTTCAGCTTTTTATAGCAGAAGCAGTTTTGTTGCTATTTTTCTGTTGTACCAGAAATAGTTCTAAAGTACTGTCACAATCTCACTGCAAAAATGATCTTCTACTGACAGAGATGGCATTCAGGACATAAAATGGGTTACTTAGAAAGTAACCCATTGTGGTCATCCGTCCACAATGATGATATACAGTATAATAAGATAAATAAGCCTCCATTGCTAAGCAGTGAGAGAATTATTAACTTTAACTACTAATGTAGTATGTATTACCACCAGATGAGGGTTCAATATATTGTTCTTAATTTTACCCAACTCCTCTTTCTCCTCAGAGAAAATCATACTTTAAAATCACAGCAATCTGAGCTGGTTTATTCAAATGAACTTTCTGAAGAACAAAAAATGAGGATTTATACACCCAAGAAAGCTCTGCCAATCTGTATATAACAGCTCAAGAGTATCACCAGGGGGGCTCAGACAGTAACAGGCGCAGTATTGCTGGTGATCTCTAGACAAATGTCCCGTGGCAGGGAGGCAGTGTAACAGTAGAGGGATTTGTGTATAAATTCTATCCCAGAGGCAGATTCTTACAAAAAGTCCTGTATATTTATTAATAATCTCTCCCATCAAGAAGGCAAAGTCAATACAGGAGGTATTAGAAAATCCCTTCATGTACTGCCCGTGCCAAAAGGAAAAGTTGAAAGAAGGAGGAGGGGTGTTGAAGATGAAAGGTTTCTAAGTGAGTACAGTAAATTAGCTGTAAGTTGCAGACATGTAACATTTCCCAAATGTGGTTTGTAAATTAATTACATGGCCTGTGTCTTTGGGAAGTGGTGAGCGTGGTGATTAGCAGGAGGAAGTCAGTGAAGCGTTTGGACCACAGCTGTGGGTACTGCGGCGTTTCTTCTCTGAACAGATGTGAGACTCAACTTCAGGGACTTACTGGGGCTTTGTCGACAAGGGCCTGCAATTTTTTTTGTCAGACCCATTGTAGGCCCATGTCTAAACATTTTTAATAGTTGGGGGTCGCATCTCGGAAAGGCTAATTGAAATAAACTGTTAATCACTAGAACGACTACGGAACTGTTGTAGCATATATAAAGACACCTTGCAGACACACCGGCCCCCTAGGAATAGGACTGGATGGTCCTGCAAAGACACCGACCCTCCAGGACCAGCTGGACATTCCTGAAAAACATTTAATCTTTTCAGTACATTGTTAAAGTTACTTGATGGAAGCACTTTAAGCAGGTACATACACTATCTTCAAAAGACTACATGGATATTTTCAGTTACAAATTAAAAATGTTGTTGGTAATAATGAAACCATTATGTAGTATACTGTATGAAAGAATAACAAATGGTAAATACTACATTCTCAACTTTTTAGCTTATTGGTATTATTAATAATGTATTGCTTTTATATATCAGGATAATACGTCTTTAGCTCCTAGACAAAACAAATCCAGAAAAATAGGTTACTGTAGCTTTGACATAAAAGTGATTAAGGCTCCTATAGAAATGTGTGAACCTCTTTCTTATTGTGAACTTGCCCTAGTTTTTTGTTGACTGCGATATCAGGAGCGGGCATAAACTGTCACTCTGTTGCCAGCATTTCTTTGTCCCCTCACAAATGCACAGGCTGCAGGAACACAGCGGTCTTCTACCACTGTCTGTGGATAAAAGGCTTCCAGCCTGGCACCACTCTGGGCTAAGCACTGCTTGGCATGAGCTGTAAATTGGCCCCAGCCCATCTGACAGCGCAGGTGGGTTCATAGGAATATTGTGTCCTGTGCTGGAGGCTGTGGACCAACTTTGTGTCAACGTGTATGGAAACTGCTGTGGATATATTGTTTTTAATTTATCTTGCAATGACCTTGGGGAAAAACATAGGAAGCTGCTATTATGATAACTGATAATAGATAAGGTAACCCAACACAGGACACATTAGACCTAGCTTTCTTCTAAATGCCGATGATTTTCTTGGCTTATTGACATTTAAATGCATTAGTATGAGTTTACCAAAGTAAGATAGCAACGTATCCCGCTGTGAAATGCAACTCAGCGTGGTAATTAATTCTATTCTGTGTGCACAATGCAATGCTCACAGTAAGTTATTAGGCATGAGAGATTATTATTTTTTCTTCAAATTGAACTTAACATTCTTTGGCAGCAGGCATACACTTCCCTTCTCTTGCACAAAAGGAGCAAAATATTTGTCATTCAGAGTTGAAAAGCTCTGTTGCACAGGTATGTGAAAAATGAGTCTCCTGTTAATTAGCGAATTGTGTGTTATGTATTGGAATTTATGAAGTAATGCCAGCACCGGTAGATAATGTTCTGAATGTCTTTAAGAATGATAATGAGATAAATGTATAAAGGTAGACTAAGCAGTTGAAAGAATGAATTGCAGAAGCAGACTCATTTGAGCATAAAATTAGATTTTGTGAATTCCTTGTTACAGTACATGACAGTTGTAGAATGTCATGTGAAACAGTTGTAGGCAATGCACACTTTTAAAAGGGGGTGGTGTTAATGCAATATACTGTATTGTACCCAAGATATACTTGATATAAAAGTTGAAGGACAAAACATTATTTGATCATGATCAAGCATTTTGTTATAATGCATTCAAAGAAATTGCAATGCAATAAGGAGTTACAGTAAATGAGCTTAGCATAATTTAGAAGATGCATTGAATTTTTGTGGTGTTTCTGCACTTACAGTATAATAAATACAGTATGTATGAAGCAATGCAGGATTTGAAATCTTACTGATGTCAAAAAATAAAATTGAGTGAGAAATATCTGAAACCACATTTTGATTTTCATTACTGGAAACAATAGTCTAGCAGATTCTAAAGTTGTGTTTTAGCATTCAGATCAAACAGAAATAATTCAAAATGCTATATTTTCATATTTGATTTTTCTACCGTACAGCACAAACACAAGATGGTTCCTTCTATAATATCAATATTTCCATGTGAAAATATTCAATTGTTTTCAAAAAGATTACAAAAATAATGCCATTAATGTGGAAATCAATGTGCAGTGTATAGAAGTACACTAGAGATATACAGTACAGTATATATACTGTAGTCCATAAATTAATGGTTAAGACAATAATATGCTTTTTAGTAGGGTTTTGAAGTATTAATATCAACAGTGTTAATCTTGTAAGTCTCTTACTGTGGAAGAAAGACATGATCATAACAGATTGACAGAAAGACAGAAGGAAACATTGCACTCTAATGACATGACAAACTGTACTGGCAAGCTTTAAGTAATATATTGTACAGGCAATTGTCTTAAGAACACAGCTATCAAAATGAGAAATGAATGCACTTATCTGAAGCGGCCTTGCAAAACATTGTTACAAATTAATATTGTTATATTTGTTGTGGATGTGAAAAATGTACTAATATACATTTGCAAATAACTGAGTAATTCAAATTTGTGCTGATGTGTATGCCAGGGGAAATAATGCAACAACTTCCTGTTAAAATACTATAAGTATTCTAGTATTCTGTGAAATAGTTTTAATATAGTTCTCCCTAGTAATACTGAATAATTGTAGGGACAACTGCATAATTAGGCTGCATTAAAGATGATGTATCATGCAAATATTACCTTATGTTTTTTTTAAATCAACTTGTGATGATTTTGCAACTGTATCTAATGATTACTGTATATTCATATTGTACTGTATATCGTTTCTGTGGTGAGAATACCTTCGTATCTTGAATTAACTTTCGATATAATTTGCAGTGCTTTAAATATTTATTATTTAAATAACATTATTCACATAAATACTTAATTATTTTTTATTGCATATAGTTTGGATATAGATTTGGATCTTGGCAAATGTGTTTGGCAAAATTCAATAGAATACTCCCAGATCAGCTGTTCTGCACTAAAAAGCATTGGCACTTAATTCTGCCTGATGTTAAGGACTATTAATCTTAAAGATGAATATGTATATAAAATGGGCATGCCATAATAAAAGACCTTAACTTTTTTTTCTACCAAAAGAGGTTAATGCACATGTCTTTTATACATAGAAAATGTAATTATACTGTTCTCCTCTATAAAGATCTAATAAGAACCCATGACAGGTGAAATAGATAGATTAATTAGTCTGAATTGTAAACATACAGTACATTTGCAAAGAAAAAAAATCCTGTTTGTATTTTTGTGTAATTGCTTTGGGCAGGGAAAGGTAATTTCTGCAACTCTAACACATTTGTAGATAAGACCTTAGCAATCATTGGATCATTAATCTACTGTAGTACTGTAGCTTTGAAAAATGAAGATCTCAATGCTTCAGTGTGATGATCTTGAGGAACAGTAAGTCTTGCATATTGTGCAGACTGGATTTGTGTTCGTATTGTATGGATAGCAGGCCTTTAAGGTTCTTCAAATAAAAATGCACTAATAAAGAGGTATTATCCAGATTAAATTTAAATGCCTCAATTCCGGAATTTGTTTTAAGAATAACAGATACTACGTAACCTGTGACCTACTGTACCTATTTTGTTTGTTCTCTGTGTGTGGAATAGCCAATACAAACTTTTCTTCCAAATTTCAATCAAAGAGAGCTCCCATCTTCAGAAGACTAGCGTCTGTGATCTGATCCTTTTGTGTAGAAAATGCCTGCAACCCACAGGCCCTGGTTCATATTGTAGCTCAACTTCGGCTTACTGCATTGAACCGACTATTTTGTTAGTTAAAAGAAGTGAAGTTGTGTTCCGTCTTTCTTTTGTTGGTTTGCTGACGGGCCCAAGCTGCTTTTTAAACCTGAGGTGGACTTTCTTCAAAAGAGATCACCGCTTTCTTTGGATCAACCACCCACCTTCGCTTTAACACCACTTTTACATGATTGGGTTTTCTCCAAGTGACACTGCCCCTGCACATTGCTTGTGTTCTTCTTGGTTTGATCTAGATATGAGAATGACCTTCAGTTCACTGAAATTGTATGAAAGAAAATATCTCTTTTCGACTTTGGAGAGGATCATAGGAGGTGTACAATATTCTCCTCCATACATTGCCCTCTTACCTGGGGATTTACTAACAGCCCAGTCCTTTATTTTTATAGACTGGCGGCACACCGGTTGATGTAGGTCCCAGAACATATTAGTGTTTTCAATTGCAGTATGAAGCAGTGAAAACTATAAAATAAGTGATCATGCTTTCACCGGACGCAAAACCTGGCAAGAGGTGGCTTCCTGGGAATCAGGCTGAGAAACATGAAAATGTGACACAAATTCCCAACTCCTTCGTTGTGACATTACAGACAGAAATCTGGAAAGACAAACATCCAGCAGTGGAATCTGAATTTATATGCAACATGTTAGAATCTGATATGTTTTAACTTTCTCATACTTTATATCATATATTTATATTTGACTGTGGCTCCAGCAATGAGCCTGTGCCTTCTGGTTTATGTTCTACAGTAACTGAGCTCTCAATTTCTTAATTGAACTCTTCAGTGGCTTAATTAAAATGTGTCTAATTTTACCCTCTTTTAATTTTATAAAGCTGAATATTTTACTTCTGAAAACATATGTTTAACTTACAGCTCCTTCTGTGTAAGAGCTAAAAAATAATTTCTGTTCCCTGATTAGGAAAATTATTAGTTGAATTAAGGGTTCAATGAAGTAATTAAAAACTCAGCTGGAATGGAAACTGGAAGACATGGGGGCACGGTGAGACTGTGGCTGGAGATTCATGCCGTGAGTCATTGGTAATTTTTACAGTAATTTAGATTACACAAGAAATACTATTCATATGACATGTTTAAGCTTGAAAGCCACTGATACACACTTGATATTGAATTATGCATGTAAAAGATCACCCTCTGAAATCACAAGGTGATATTTATATACATTTATATACACATATTTTCAATATTTTTTAATGAAAATATGTATTTTTATTATTAGTTTGTCTATGGAGCATTCTTCAATTATGTCTCAAATATTGAATAATATTCCATGAACGAAACACAGGCCAAGCAGGTCTGTTCCTCTTTTTACTTCCCATTGGACTTTTGTATCCACACTGAGTTTTTAACTGTTTTCCGCACAGTTGTAGCATTGCAGAACGTATATTCCAGAGGTTGTACTCAGACATTTTCCTTTTAAAATGTTCATATTGAGAACCAATTGTTCAGACTTCTATTTCAAAGGCTCAAACAAACCTGAAGTCCTCAAGTGATGTAAATGACCCTCAAATTCAAGGACTTCTTGAAAGAAATATTGACAGCAGACAAGTGAAACTGAATGGGGCCATAATAATTTGTTTCACCACACTACACAACATTTATTATTTTGCATGCTTCTTTGAACTGCAGTAGAGTCTCCTGAAGATGTGAATTCACACATGCATGAGTTAAGCGAGTAAGGAGGAATGTCAAGCTGAGTATAGCATTCACACATCATCAAAAGGACTACTTCAGAGAAGACTGTGGCTTGAGGAAGGACATGTATTCTTGCTTACTCTTGGCAAGTGAACTGACAGACAGATTGAGGTGGCACAATTGCAAGAACAGATTACCCTCACCTTTGCATGCTTTCAGCATCTCTACTACTGTATGTGCTATTTTTACTGTATTTACTCTGCTTCTTTTATTAATTGTGGAACATAAATTATGTAAATTGTATCAAAGACTTTTTTCCAAACAGAAAATTTCTTCCAGGTTTAATTAAAACCAGCTAACAATGGTTTTACTTTTCCCTGTGATATAGGCCACATTATGATTCAGTCAGAGTCACCTATCAGTGTACACTATTAAATTTTTACAGTGTATTTGGAAAATTAAATTACTTATGTGGTCTGACCTAAATAATTAAATTAAAGTGAAAAAAAATATCTTTTGTTGGGGTCCACTTTGACCCGGTTGTGAGGGTCAAAACAGCCCACCGTACTCAAGCATGCAGTTCAATTATGACTGGTCAAAGTGTCAAAAAGTGGAGTGTGACAGAGACAGTCACCTCATCACCTTGTAGCTGTGCCTCCAATGACAGAAATATTTTGGAGGGAATTTTATGGTATTTGGCTTTCGTGTTTCTTGATTCGCCTCACTAAATTGTGTTGACTTTTTTGTGCTCAGGAAGGTTGGCGGCATTGTGGACTATTGTGAACCGTCTTCATTCTGACGGCCCTACAATTGTTATTTCTGCAGCATTGAAGCCCGTGCCTTAGAATAATGTCTGTGTGTATGACACACGAGTGAGCACTGTAATTGAACCCTGTGTCATACTAAGAAAAACTGCTAAAGCATCAGTCTGATGTCAAAAGGTCAAAACTACCTGTGTAATGATTTGGTGAAACCTTGACTCCTCTGTAAAAAAAAAACAACCTTTGACTCCACTGTCCCTTAATTGCTAAGAAAATCTGATTCCAGACTAATCTTTGAACACGAAAATGATAAAAACCTGAACATGTGCTGATACAGTATGTTATTAGTTTAGAGAATTCATCACGTAGCATAAAGATACTGTATACCTGTTGATGACCTGTACCCTAACCTTTCACAAGCAGATCTTCTATAATAAGCTAACTGCAGTGCAACAAAGGGAAAAAGAGTTTGTGATGCTTAATGACAGATAGATCAGCTTCTTTTCTACCCCATTTACTGTATATCAGTCCTGGTCTAAATGTAAGTATTGCTAATGCTATTAATCGCCTGTTACCCTTCTGTGTAACATGTAAAAGACAGCATTATGTATGAATAAGAAGACATCAGCAAAATTATAATAATGACACAGAGGCCCTCATTTTCTGGTAACTTGCAGCACACACAATAACTCATACTGTACATTTAATTTGCAATGTAAAACATGCCAAATGTATAATATGTTTAACCAAGTCTGTGGCAACCCCTTGTGAAAGAGTTAAAAGGAAATACTGCCAACTTACCACTGCATGCTAAATGATAAAAAGAGGCAGTGCTAATTAGTGCATTTCTACTCCCCGCAACAGAATAAAACACCAGAGATTAATTAGCTTTCTTTGTAATGTGGAAAAAGAACAGGAAACATACTTAGCTGAGAAATTGATTGATATCGAAAATAAAATCACAAACCAAAATGAGCTTCAGCTTGCATTTCCTCTTTTATTTAGTCTGTGGATTCATTTTTCCTTTCTTCCCCAATGGGTAGAACACTTTTCATTTGTAAATGAAAAAAAAAAATCATTCAATGTAATTAATTTAAAGTATTAAAGCATTTTAATATGTGTTTGTATTTTAAAAAAGCAGTTCCCCCATTGTGTGATTTAAGACAAGAATTCTAATATATAATAAGCCTTGTAATACACTTACAAGAGGATGTTGAAAAAGCAATGTAAATTATTCCAGGATCCTGAGAGAAGCAGTTCGTGTTTATTAAATTTGTTCAAGTGCTTCTGAGCTATACACATATTATCCTCTTAACAGTCAAATTAGTATATACTCGAGCAATTACTTAATGTACTATAATGAGATTCCCCATGAAACAGCGGGATTAATTTATTTTAATGTGCTTTCTTCCCTTGAGTTTATGCATTAGGGCCCTAGGATTTCAGGGCCCATTGTTACTCAGTCATAACTAATATATTTTGTTTCTATTTATTTCTGTCAGTAGGTGTTTAATACGTTAAAATTGCAATCACTCCCCAAACTGAATTGTAGAAGAGCCATGAGTGGCTTTCATGACCTTGGAAAGTATTCTGCGCTGAAGTCTGTGATCTAGATGGAAGAGTCACTGGTTCAATGTGCTTTTCTCAGTTGACAGTTATTTCAGATTATTTGTATTATTTACAATAATTATAATTACCTTTTTATATTTATTTACATATTTTTACATGCCCTTCCCCTTTGTTGTTTTATTTTAGGCAGTTTTAAAAACATGACCATTTGTTATTCTAATAATTTGATAGACAGGGAAATCATTGCTAACTTATTGTAGAATAACCTTCTACAATACAATGCCCGTTAAATGTTGACAAAAAGGCTAATAGAGCCATAGCAAATTTGTTGACTCATAAATGAACAAATTAAGGTGATTATAAATTATTATATACAGTACTGTATAACTTAAAAAGAACACAGTAAAAATACTAATACACTTAACATTCCAATATTTTATATTCATGTTATTCATACAATATACTTAATTTTTTAATATTGGTAGTTCCCTCCCCACAAAATTACAAAGAGATGCAGAAAATTTTCAAAGATATTTTGGTACCTGATGGTGTTTGTAAGCTACAGGCACATATAATTTAAGTTTATAAGGTGCCCAACAGCAGAAAAACAACTTGGTGTCTTGATTCGAGCACAATCGTTAGCTGGAAAGTCAGCCTTGATCACTGTGTGGTCATAGACTAATTCAAGCCAATGTGAATATTCTTACAATAATTACAGTATACAGTACCAGGCCAGGCAGGGACAATCAGTACTATGTTTGGTGTTTTTTTTTCTGTATTTTTTGCTTGCAAAGTCTTCTGATAGCACTCTGAGGTGAGATTGCTCCAAGGAATATATGTGACGTTACCAGGGGTGTACATTTACATTTTTCCTAGCATTGCTATACAGTCTTAGTACAATTCTTCCTTTTTGTTTGTGCAGTGCTGTCCACAGTTGACCTATTTGTTCCGCAGTCTAGCTTACTACAAATGTAAAACATCTCAGCACTTTTTTCTTTTTAAAATAAGTATAGAGCTTAAGCATTCCGACATTATGACTGAAAAAGCCTGCAATGTCTCTTGCTTGGGAGTGAAATGCTGTATATTTATGTTCTGTTAGCCCCATTCCTCCATGCAGTGCTTGGTTAATGTAAACAGATACTTTTCACTCATGATCACCATCATAAGTTAATAACCGAGATCTCATTTGTTCTGAAGTCAGTTAGCAAATGAAAGCACTTAGAAAAGACAATGGAATCTGATTTACACAGAAACATTGTGAATGTGAAGCAGTCATTCATCAGAGCTAGCTGCACATTGGCAATGTAGTTATTAATGTAATTGTCATGTTTGATTTCAGGCTAACTACACGAGTTCTAAAATAAGAGGGCTAGATTCAATGAAGAGACAAAATGGGATAACTAATACCCTATTGTTCTTTTTTCTTCTTTTTTGAAGATGCATAATCCATGAATCTGTGAAAAGTGAAAGACACTTGTTTTCTGGGGAGAGTTGTTGCTTTTCTTGGTAACAGTTAAAAATGACTCTCAGGAGTCCCAAAATATAAAACATTATGAAATTTTAAATGGTAATAATTAACTTACAATTGATATATCCTAGTGTTTCTCTTTAGAAAAACAGATAGTACACTCACTTAAAATAAGTGTTTGAAGAAAAGTTGACTACATTACTTACTCTATTACTGTATAGAGTCTAGAAGGAGAATTAAATAGCAGCAGCCCTATCTCAGTTTGCATTCTACATTTAATATGCCCTTATAGTGATGGGGCAGAACATGGAAAACTTTCATTTGTCCAAAAGATACCTTTAAAAGTTTTTTTTTCTTTAGAATAAAGATAAAAGAAGATGAAAAGGTGGAAGAATGAGATACTGCTGTAATGGTATAGACATCTTTGGTACATCATGGTCCATTAAGATGTGGAATTTCAAAGCCACTCTTTGTATTTAGAGTGCTTGTTATGAAAAGCATGGTGCTGTACATCCCTTGTTATTTACTTAGCAAATCCAATGCAGTTTCTAAAGTACACATTGAAGTGTGCTGATCCAGTCTACAGGCCATACTATACTTATGACAAACCCCTGCTGAGCATTCAAGTCTGCTTTACATATGATAAAATACATTTAATGTATTTTGTTTTACAGGAGGGATATTTGAACAAACGGAGGGTTCTCCTGGCCCAGTTGTAAGCGCAGAGGAACAAGCCTTTAAATTTGCTGTTAATAATATTAACAGAAATAGAACATTGTTACCTAATACCACCTTAACATATGACATTCAAAGGATAAATATCTATGATAGTTTTGAAGCCTCAAGAAAAGGTAAGTAGCTGATTGTGTACGTGTGTGAAGGATGCAATATTGGGAAGTACTGTAGATGGACGGGAATGACCATTGTCAGGAGATTGTTTAGCTCTGGATGTGGTATGGTGTAATTCCAGGCATGGGTTTATACAGATTACAGCAATATATGACAAAAGGTGAAGGTGAAAAAATTCCCCAAGATGTACAGTATGAAGTACAGCAAAGAATTAGAGAACACACATTATTGTAACTATACAAGAATACAAGAAAAATCAATAAAACTAGTATCTGCAATATTTACTTATTTCATTATTTTATATTACATTTTATCCTTTATGCTGTCTGGGGAAATGTTAGTGTTAAAATTTTAAAACAATAACTCACAGATCACTGCATGGTTTACTTTATAACATAACATGTTTCTAATGGACTATGAATGTCCCTGAAAGATGGCTTACAGCAATAATAGGAACAGAGCCATAACTGTTACTTCAAGTCTTAAAAAGAAAGATAGGCTACTTGTTCATTTTCTTCTTATAAGCAAACAAGGACAGTTCATTTATTTATTTTGAATTGTGTGTTTATTGAAAGTGATGGTTTTGCTGCCAGCATAAGAATTATTTTTTCTACTCAAGATGCATGTCTGTGTTCATTGGCAACTTTCTCTGCATCTTCCTTGGTCTTTACTTGGATTAAATGCAGAATGACTGGTACAGATGAACTCCAATGCGTACTAATTTGATGAAAACCTCCTTCCCATCTTAAAACATGTTTTTGCTTTGCACGTGGATACAGATGTGTCCAGAATGGGATTTTCTCTGAAATTATATTTGCTACTGCTGAAGCAAAACAGCTTTTATTAACCGGTTTATGTGAAAAGAAATGTGTTGCAGCAAGGATGAAGAGAAAACATGAAAAACCATTTGTGAAACCAGTTATGTTGATGAGTAAGTGAGTAAGTATGCGGGATAACCATCAACAATATACTGTATACTGTCACGAAAACTGGAGAAACCAACACTCAGCTTTAAATACTAACAAGTGTATTGCTCATATTTTTAACATTTGCTTTAATATTTGCATTTTAACACTACATACTGCGGCCTTTGCTGCTTGTGCATATGTCTTATGCAAGGCAGCAAACAATAGCGTGCAGTGTAGTGGATCTGGATTGTTTCCTCCAATGGTGCATGCCAAGAATGTATTAATCTGCACTGATTTTTGTCTTTCTTTTAGCCTGTGATCAGCTGTCTTTAGGCGTAGTTGCAATATTTGGCCCATCACATAGTTCTTCGTCAAATGCTGTTCAGTCCATTTGTAACGCCCTGGAAGTGCCACATATACAAGTAAGATGGAAGCACCACCCAATGGACAACAGGGATACATTCTATGCCAACTTGTACCCTGACTATTCCTCCCTTAGTTATGCCATTCTGGACCTTGTACAGTTTCTGAAGTGGAAGACTGCAACCGTTGTATACGATGATAGCACAGGTAAGGGTCACTGCTGTGTTTGTACAATAATTTTAAACTGTACAATAGCTCACTCGTGAATTTACAGCTTGCAATTCACATTTTCAAATGCACCACCTACTTTGCATTATAATATGACATACGCAGAAGGAATACAGATATGTTGCAGTATTGCTGCATAATGAAAATGACAGTAAAAAAGCCTTTACTGCCCTGGTACAGTGACTATCAAATCTTATTGCTGAGTTTTCAAGGTTATGAGTAATGTTCATGCTGTATATTAAGAGCTTTATGTGGTTACCATTAGTTACAAGAAAAGCCACTTTTTATACACAGCCTTAAAAACATTAATCTGCAATGTCTTGTAAAGAGATAGGATCTTTAATTAAATTAGAAATGTAATTTTTTCTGGAGTAGAGAAGTTAGAAAAGAAAAACTGCACAATAGTATTTGAATATAGTGAAACCACATGGTTTGATTATGTTGTGCTAAGTTAGCATTAGCTCTCTGACATTTGTTCCCTTAAGGTCTTATTAGACTACAGGAACTGATAATGGCCCCCTCCAGGTACAACATCAGGTTGAAAATCCGGCAGCTGCCTCTAGATACAGATGATACTAGGCCACTGCTTAAAGAGATGAAGAGAGGAAGAGAGTTTCGGATCATCTTTGACTGCAGCCATACTATGGCGGCTCAGATTCTGAAGCAGGTGAGTTTTAATCTTCATGAGGAGTGAATTGCAGTGATGGCACGACAATGAAATAGTGACACATTATTATCTTGCTACAAACCTCGCAATGTGGTGATGCGTTCCTTTTTAAAATTACAATAATAAGAACATGAGCAACAATAATAATTTGTATACTGTACAGTATGTGCGCGGGGCCTTTGATAGATATAATTATTCATAATAATCCCCTTAGAATTCATGGCCTTTGTGTGTGAGATTCACCATGACTTCTGGCCCTCGCTGTGTGCTTGCTCTCAGCACACTGAGCACTCTGGCTGCAGGGGTGGTTGTCACAGTCAAAATGCAGCAGCAATCTGCAGTGCCATAATTAACAACCAAAGAATGTGGGTAACAGCTTAGAATATGTGTTACACATCTTTGCCAAGTAATTCTCTTTGCTGTTCTTTGTGTTAATCGTTTTTTGTTTTGAACTTTAAAGGGTTATCATTTGTATAGTAGAAGAATAATTTCTTCAGCATGTCAGTGTTCTGGGGTGTGGCAGAGAGACCACAGCCTCTTCCATCAATTAAATAAATAGCTGACCTGAACGTTCCCTGGAGCTCTCTGACTGGCCCGTTGACTGGCATGAAAATAGTCTTTTCTCTTCTTTCTTATTGCACAGGGAATCAGTCAGTCAACCACTCAAGGGAGAAGCCTTAAGCTGCATAATGCTGAGCCTGTCTTCCAGTCTCATTCAATTTGGCCTCCACTATATAGAACCATGAATTCCTTATACAGTATGTGCCTTAGTACTGTTCTTTATGCTTAATAGGACGCTGATTTTGTAGATCCGGTAATGGATGACATAAGCGATATATACTGTAAGTACATGCGTGTCCCAGTATTTTGAAAAAGATTATGGCATCCAGTCTTAGAGAAGCCCGTTTTTTCAGGTGACCTGCCACTAGAGGCCACTTCAGACCTTTACTATACTGTATGTACATATACATATGTACGTATATGTACAGATGGGTGGTGGCTAGTTAAATAATTAAATGTTCAGTGAAGGCTTTAGGTCACATTCTCTCTCGATGGTCAATTAGCAATGTTTGGTATATTAAGGGCTTTTCACACTGGTAGCGGTGGCTGGGTTGTTCTAGTAGCTGATGGTGTGTATGGTTGTGGAGCATCTCATGAATAGTCTACAACAGCTCGTTTTGAGTCATGCTGGATTTGTAATTCGTTCAGAGATCTTGACTGTCCTGACTTTGGTTGGGGCCTGTCACAAACATGTCCCCCTAGTGTTTTTGAGAATGGGGTATCAGTTCACATCCTACAGAAGCAAACTGCAAGATGGAAATTAGGGAGGAGAATATGATATGTAAGACAAAGAGAATAGGAACTGTGTAAACTGCTTTCAGCGCAAGCCCCTTCTGGAAATTTTAACATTAAAACAATAATGAAGGACTCCACTAAGATCATGGTGTAGGCAATCATTCAAAAGGCTCTGGAGACAGTATCCATCCTCCACCCTATAATTCTTCACCAATTGACAACAGAGGTCTGTACTTTTCCATATGGTTCTTCTGTGCAAGTTTATGTATTGAGTTACAAGTACATCTTTTGATTCTGAAAGGCTGGCCTTTTCGAATGGGCAATCTCTCAGATTTCAGAGCTGTTTTTATGACTGAGATGGTTTATAACTATTTACTTTTAAAGTAAACTTTTATTTAGCTACAAATAGTGGATAATTACACAAAACCCCAGGCAAAATCCTAAAAAAGAGAAAAGCCCAGGATCAAATTCATAAATGCACATGTAGCTGTCAAAGGATTAAGCAAAATACATTTTTATTAATATTTTCCATTGGAAAGTCTAATGAGGGAGGGAAGCTGAATTGAAGCTAAATTAACTTAAGATTTAAAAATACTAATTATTGCCTTGCTCAGATCTCACCCAGGGTCAAAGACAGGTTAATGTAAATGTATGGAAAAAAGTAACTGTGCAGGCAATGGAATGCAGAACCACTCAGAATAATTGTAAACATAAATTCACTATATTGGACTACTTACTGTAGCAAGAGAGGGTGAGTCAAATTCAAATAAAAGCTTGCACTTATTACACAGCTTGCTTAGTGATGACTTGATTGTTATTGACATGAAAGTTTTAGCCCAATTTCTAAATTACCACTGGGCTTTAAGTGTTAGTGTGGAGGAGGGGTAAAGTGAAATGTTTTTTTTTTTAATACATGCCCTCTTTAATAACCTAAATAAACAGTGGATACTGACTCCTCTGGAACATTAAAATTGGGAAACTACTGTTGGACACACCACCTACAGTATTTACATAAACTTGCATATTCTTTGCAACAGATGGTACAATAAAAACGAAATATCGCTACCATGGGAGCAAAACTATTTGAATGTAGATTGAATAAAACAATAGAGGTTAGAAGATTACTCCAGGCATGGAATAAAAAGACTATATTACAGAGCGATGAAAGTCATCACATGGAAAAAAAGTACATTACACAATTGCACAAGCTTTAACAGTCTATTGTATAGTGATTTTTTAAAATATGTATTTGGTTTGTGGTATTAATGAGACAAAACCAGTGATTTGTGTTTTGGAGAAAAAAACAACACCACAAAAAAGCACCAAAGTCTCTTCTGCTTGCTTATTGATATCTAGTCCCGGTAGTGACCATTTCATTTTTTATCTTGTCCTTCTTTTAGGCACTGGCAATGGGTATGATGACAGAATACTACCACTACATCTTTACAACTCTGGTAATGTATTAATGAAGCTGTTCACTTCTTTAGGTAAAGCAAGATGCAATTTGCTCTTGTCTTGCATTGATGAATGGACTTTGATTGTAAATAGTTCTGGATCCCATCCATTATATCAATTTCTTATTACAACACTGGAGCCTAATACAATTTCCGATATCTTTGTGTAAATACTTCCATTCTCGTTTAACTTAATGAGGTCTTTGATGGCGGAATACAATGGACCCTGAAATCTGTGCAGTCTTTTTAATCAGCTGTCCCATCCAAACAATTTTTTTAAACTAAAAATCTCACCATTCAGTGATGTATAACTATGAACATGCAAATGCATACCCCCAAGAGTCCTTGGATTAAATTACATGTTGATTTCACAGTTATGGTTCCAGTTCCAAAGTCAACGTCCACATTGTCATGAGGTATAATAAGGAATCAGATGCTGTAATCATTTTTGTTTATTCCAGAAACATGGAGCACCTGGTTGAACACATTTTGTAAAGCAATTGGGAACAGATTTTAAAACAATTTGTTTCCTCCAATTAATGAGTGCTAATAAAATACTGATAGATAAAGCTTTGGCAATCTGGTGATAATAGCAACATTTAAATATGTAGCCAATAGTGGCAGTTGACATTTCATTTTCTTCTCAAACCCCAACCGGAGAATTCTGCTTTCCATGTCAGTGTCATACCAGTGTTCTAAATCCATTTTTAATGCAGCTACCATTATTTAAAATGTCAATTTGGATATGAGAATTGCATTACAAATTCTCATCACCTCAAAATGTCAGATTTACTGCCATTCATTATTTTTCCTTTTGACATTAGATCACATATGAACAATATAAACTTAAAAAAAAAAAACAAAAGTGCTGGACAGAGAGCTGTTTTAATATGATTCATTTTGAATGCTCAATTCTTAGCCTAGTCTGATAGTTTCATACACAGTACTTTAGAGTGTATGTAGCTCTCTCCTTCTTACAGTGCTAGGCCTCCAAATATAGGATTCTTAGGCATCCGACAGTAATTTAATCTAGCTTTAAGTGTCATACTGTATATAAAGCTTCAGGCTAGGGCAGCACCTCAGGGCAGGTTTGCTACTGCATCCTCCCCTCCCCCGAAGTTGTTCTGCTTTTTATTTTGTTAGGTTTTTACTTGCATCCTCCGTATCACATAAATTTATATCATATATTCCTGTCAGCCCGTAGGAGAACAGCAGGAAACACTGGAGCCAAAGAGATTGCATTGAGGCAAAAGGACATCAAGGATAACTAATAACATCTCACGCTTGTACTGGAGTAGAAATGCATTATCCTGCAAGTTAACTGCATTACATACTACTGTTGAAGTAAACCTAGAGATCTATATACACATATAATCCCCTTTTATCAGGGCAGCAGAAAATGCTTGTATATATTTGCTTTTTCATTATAGACCTAAAGCATTTATTAAAGTAATCGTGTTGAGCAAATTAAAAGGTTTTTAGAGTTGACAATGCTGAGTGCTATGTAAAATGAAAAGCATGTTGTTTTCTCTGTGTGAAATCTACCCCAAATGTTGGTTAAATTTGCAAAAATGAAAGATGTAAAAATCCTGTTTAAAAATAGTATAACCAATGCAGAAATGGACAGAGACATACTGTATACTGTAGTACAGTTCTTTACAGTGCATACAGTGAGATAAACAGTCTAACATGAGCGAGGGTCTTTAGCATAGTTTCATCAAAGAATGTTCATTAGCAAAAATATGATACACCACTATAATGACCTTTAAAAGATTCCATTTTAAGTCTTCACCATCAGGATTTTGTTCTGCATTCCTTTACACGAAATGGCTCTTGTAGAAGTGTTCATCCTTATATTGCTTCTGTGTTAATGGTATTATTTTATCATCTACAAAGAAATTGACCAAGTTATCAGAGCATGAAAAAGTCAACAGCAAAGAGTTGGAGGGTAATTGCTGCCTTGTCTTTTGAAATTACACTGTCATTGCTTTCCCTCTGCACCTACAGGGTTATCTTTCAGAACTTGTAGAACAAATACCAAAGTGACATGCACTTGTTATACTCTTACAAAGGGCATTTGGCATGTTGTATTTTTGCACTAGGTTTCTGCGTAAAGCTGAATCATTGCTAAAAACAACAAACTTTCATCTCCTTGCCTTACAGTGCATGGAAATGTGTGTGTATGCTACTGCTTCATTTCTTATGGTACTGCATGTTTCAGAGTATGTTGCAGAGCTGCGCCAGTCATGTTGCACAACACGGATTTCAAAAATTCAAATCCTGTTCCTCATCTCTTCTCTTTTACCATCCTTGGAGAAGTTTACATAGTCATGAAGCTTATAGGTGAACTTACATTTAATAGGAACCATTCTACATGTTTCTCCTCACACAACTGTTAGTTTTATTACCATTTATACTCTTTTTGAGGGAAGAAAACTACTTTGCCTTTGCTCCACAAGGACGAAACAGCATTTCTTCCCATCAGAGAACAATAGGAAACCATAGGGGGAAAATCTCATTAATTCCAAACCACAGGCGTTTTAAACTTTATTTTCCTATTACAGAGAAGGAAAAAACAGTTTTAATTTCATTTTTAAGTACCAATTTGTTCTTAAGCATTCCTCTTTTTTGACAATTGTGCAATTAACCTGGAGGTGATCAGACTTTCTATTACAACTCTTTGCAGGGATTTTTTTGTTCTCCAGCGATTTCATTAAGAAAGCAACTAGGTAGTAAAACCTTATGTGCTGGTGGGTGAAAGGTTCAATTTGTTGTTTCTGCAGGCAAACCTTCTCCATCGTGTATCTTGTGCTCTTATGCTTCTGCAGCATCAGACCCACGGGGTGCTAATGAATTAGTCTATTATGTTATACTGAATGTTTTTAAAAGGTCCCCAGTCTATTCTGAATGCAGTGTGTGTCAACATTTGGCTAAGAGCACTTCCACGTTTTGCCAAATTGCAAATTGCTGTTAAAAGCAGCCATGTATTCATTCATTTTTTAAAATACTAATGCATTCGTTGTTATTATCATCATCCACTGAATCAGAAATTACGTACGACAAAGGATTTTAACGTTTGGATGGTGTGGATAAGGGGACGTTCAGCATAACTCTTTTTAACTGTATAGCGAATGTATGTGAAAGAATATTTGCTCGTGTCAGATGTCAAGAAGAGCACTTTCTGCATTTGAAACTACATTCTTAAAACCCCTGTTTATCTCTGTGCTTGGGAAGTACAACTCCAACTGTACAATTGTCCGGTAGTTCCAATTGTTTCAATTCCATACTTCTAAACTGAGTTAGACCTCAAATAGAAAATCTTGCTCTGTTTTCATAGCCTATAAATACAAGGCCTGAGATGCCTTATCCCCTATGCTCTTGAGCTTGTAGCTGAGCATTATCCCCTTGGATTTCTTCAGAAGTACAAAAAGACTTGAGGCTTTTCTTGCAGCAACAATGAAATGCAATTCCTGTGTTAAATTAGAGCTTTTCTTTCCAAAGGACCTTTTTGCACTTGATTTAGAGCCGTATCGGTACTGTGGGGTTAATATGACTGGCTTCCGGATTTTGAATACTGACAACCCCCAGGTGGCCTCCATTGTAGAAAAATGGTCAATGGAACGACTTCAAGCTGCCCCAAAGCCAGAATCAGGACTCCTGGATGGAATTATGACGGTATGGCAGTTGTTTCTTTTTGTTATAAATTTATTTTTTTATGTGTGAGATCCAGGGATTCTGATAAGCATGTACCTTGTAATGCATACAGGACACAATGACATATCCACTTAGAACTTCAAAAGCTCTTTGTCTGCCAGTTAATATTGCTGGGATATTTATTTTATTTCATTTATTACCATCAAGCACATTTGAATATGCGACAGTTGTTTTCCGGGTTTGTGGAATGCTGAATGGCTTTAAGAATTTCTTCCAAGGCTGAGTCCATGATAGAAAAAAAGGCTTCTATTCTGTGTGGATGAAGCCTTTGTTTCCCCATCACAGATATCCAGTACACAATGTACAGTATCGTTTGACTCTTTTAGTGGGCACAGTTTCATTAGCAGTCAGTAGTCATGACTGAGCCTTTTCTGATGGAAACCCTAGGACAGACTGCTTGCAGGGAAGTAAAGAAAGGCAAGGAAGAAGGGAAATGGACTTAATTAGGGTGATGTAGATAGTTTCTATTTTTATCCAGTATTGCTGCATGGTAGTATTCCTTAATACAGTTCCACTACCTCCCCTCTGTAGTAATGTTTTGCTAATGGAATTAATGATAATCATACATTACTAACAGCAGATGGGGACTCTGGACTCGGTATCTTTTGAGTTTGAAGTAATAACAGAAGGGATGAGGCTTGTTATTCTTCTAGAGCTCACAAAAAACCCTGCTTGAAGAATAAAAATAATATACAAGGTCATTTTTCTCCTCTCCCTCCAGTTCAGGCCTGCTATGGCAATTTCATAAGCCTGTGGTTTCCCAGCATGCAGAATTAGTCTTTGCTTTAATCCTGCTACAAAACTGACTGGATAAGAAATGGGATCTATCCAGGTTATTCCAAAGTATGATGTGAAGTATTTACATTTTCCCCTCAACAAAATAACAGAGGTGTATAAAAGGTTAATAAAGGTTTTTTTTTTTAATCAATGGTGTTACTGTTTGGACAAATGAGAGATTGAAAGTTTTTTTCCTCAATTTTGGAAGCTTTTTTTTAATCAGATTTGGGATTATCCTTAAATACATTTTTTTTAGGTACATATCTAAATTTCAAATATCACACTAAATCCATTTTTAACAAATCCAGTCACTTATGTCCCAGCATCTTATGATTCATTTAAAAATTATTTCATTCACATTTTGTTTTCTGTTAACAACAGAAAAAAATTCAGACACAGAACCAGCAAATCTTAAGCCTTACTGTGCTTTACCTCCACTATTTTTTCTTGGCACATTTGAAAAATGTGTGCTTCATTAATTAAAATTAATAAAACGAAATAAACTGTCTCCAACAAGCAAAACAGATTGCAGTTTTTAAAACAATTATAATTAAGAGAAACACACAGTGCATCGTCAGGAATTGAGTATGTGTTGAAGGGAATTTTTTCAGAGATATATACGCAGTGGGCCAACATTTTTACTTAGGTGGTTGAGACAATATACTGTACTTAGGAAGCTGTAATCTCCTGTTATTCGTTTTCTAAATACTGTACATTGAATTATGTTTTGCGATTTTATGAACCCATATGCAGTATGCTGCAATTTCCTTGATTTAAAAACATGTCCCAATTCCCCAATTTTCTTCTTTGGTTTGATGATTTTCCATTAATTTCAACCATTTAAAAATAAAAGTAATCCTTCTCTTTGGAGAAGGAAGCCTCTGCTGTACTGTATCTGGCGCCAGTTTTGGAAACAAAAAGGTCTGTCTAACTTCCAGCACCTTCTGTCTCCTGAAATAATGTCCCCCTTTATTCCAGACAGATGCTGCTCTGACATATGATGCAGTTCATATTGTGTCAGTGTCCTATCAGCGAGCCCCTCAGATGACTGTCAACTCTTTACAGTGTCACCGCCACAAACCTTGGAGGTTCGGAGGGCGTTTTATGAATTTCATAAAAGAGGTAACTCAAACATTTCAACTTCCAATAGTAAGACAAAAGGGTTTTCAAGAGCAACATCAAGGGCAGTAACAACACAAGAAGTTCTATTGATGGTTTGAGGTCATTTTTTTAGATGACTAATAGTCCATTGATTTTCAATAATCACTACAGTATAAGCAGGAGCCTAACCAGACAGGCCAGTAAGATATACAGTAATGCTGTTAAAACATGATTTCCAGTGTTGCAAATGCAGCTCAGAAATGAACATGTTTAACTTCCATTCTTGTTTTATTGCTATTGATGAGTAGCCAGTTTGTTAGAATTCGTGTGGTTCAGCATATCAGCATTCTTGTTTTCCAAAGGAATGGTGATCTTCCATTTGTCATTCCATTCAATCTGTATTGAGCTGTTGTCACAGTTTACAAATATACTCCAGCCACATTGACTGCAAAGTTGGGGTACTGTAATATAATCTGAAGTTCCAAGAAATGATTAATGATTAAATTAAATAACCACAGAAATAAATGATCTGTTAATGTCAATGTAATTATTTTAAAGCGGTGGGCATTTGTCAGCTCCTGGCACCCTCATGTTCAGGTGTGTGGTGAATTAAGGTTTGTTTGGGCTAATGGTCTTTTCCTCTTTTGGTGGGGGGGAACTTACCAAAGAAATTGACAGTTTCAAAAGATTAATCAAATCATTAGAAGTCTTAGGCAGGATTTTAAAGTTAATTCTGGTCTGAACCGGAAACCCATGCCAAGATTCAAGAAAAGAGTACTACAGTATAAGCATCGCTGACTGGAGCTTTGTTAAGATTCTTACTGTTGAGAACATACTGCAGGGCATTGCAATAATCAATTTGGGATAAAAGCATGAACTAGTCTTCCGCATCAGGCATTCGCAGAGAATCAAACAGACTTTTAGTGATCTAGTCTACCACATATGAAGATTGTAACAGTTAAGAAGTGTGGGATGTGATTTAAATCCTCTAGCACATACTGTACAGTAAAAGTAAAGTAAAAGCTTTGTAGTTTTGAGATGTTCGCTACATGTCAGAACACAAATGAGCCTTGTTCTGTGAATAGAACAGCACGCAGGAACAAACTCATAAATGCCAGGCTTTTTTTTTCTCTGCATAACAAAGTAACAGCCACAATTATTATACCTTGAAACAAATGCTGTGTTCAGCATCGGAGGTTTGTCTGTAATTCAGAACGGAGGGTTACAGTGAGGTTTGTAAGAAATCATGAGAGTGTGGCTCCAAAGCAGTAACGATGGCGATGATTGTTAATTAATCACAGTCCAGGGGGAGACAGTATTTGAACTGCTTCAATGTTAAATCTAATTAAAATGAAACGGGGTACTGAGTGATGATTAATGGTGTATGGTAACTGCTGTCTCGTTGTTTTTACTCTGTAGTCCCACTGGGAAGGATTAACGGGGAGGCTGGTGTTTAACAAAACTAGTGGCCTACGGACAGATTTTGATCTTGATATCATCAGTCTGAAGGAGGATGGTCTTGAAAAGGTACGGTTCTCTTTCAATGTACTAAAGGGACAGAGCGGTTTGGTCAAGGGGAAGGAAAAATATTTATATTAATAAATCTTTTGTCTTGTGTCTTCTCAGTGCTACTGCTGTGCAGTTGAATAAATATTCATCATTGGAATTAATTGATAAGATTGCGCAGATATACTGTAGTTCTAATGTACCTTTCTGTTGTTCTGTAATCCACATATGAAAATATAATTTACCTCCTAACAAGGAACTAATGGGCTGCTTTAAACAAAACTGTTAGTTATTGGGTCATAAAGTAAATTGGATTAAAGTACTTTAGTGTTAATTGCAGCCTTTGTTAATGATGTTTTCAGGTTATTTCTTTAATGCTTTTGTTGTAATGAGGGCCTTAAGTATGTTTGCATTGTGTCTTTAACTGAGAAGTAAAAGACATGCAAGTCACAATGTAAATTTGTAAAGATCCTGTCTCCTCCTGAAATACAAAAATTGAAACATTAAAAAACATAAAACTGGGAAAAACATTTTTATGAGAACAGATCAAATGTTCCCTGTGCTTTTCCTCAAGAGAAACTGCACTAGTTTCATACAGAGGAAAGATTTACATGTACACCAATAATTGAGCTGTTTCGGATTTGAAACATAGTGAGGGAGACCTACTGTAGCTGTGCTGATGTTGACTTTGTCTCACTTTTTTTGTAAAAAGGCAACACTGTCTTTCTAAATATACAGTAAGTCAATAAAAGTGGCCAATCATATAAAGGACCCAGCAGGTGCTTATGGTTAAAATGCATTCCATTTTGGACAGTTGTGTTTTGGAGATAAGAAAAATATAATCCAGGAAGGCAGTGTGATATGTTACTGTGGTTTTTAAATCAACCTTATTTATAAACAGGATAGATTTTATAAGAATGCCTACTGTACAAACTACAGAACACTGTCTACGAGCCTAATTCTTTGCTTGATAGAAAAAGGCTGTAACCCTGAACACATACACAAACTCAAAGTAAGTCTTTTTGTGATTTGAAGAAATCCCTTTAGGCCTAAACTGTCAGATAGATGCTAGCTATTCTTTAAATTGCTGTAGCACAAGAGGGACAGAAGCGAAGCTCCAACCAATAACCATCATTCACAATGAATTATAGCCATGGGAACAAGCCTCATTGTCACTTTTCTCTCTTTGTCTCAGTTTTGCAAATAAGCAAATAGGTAAGAGATATGGCTGCCTTCGACAAAACCAGGCTAATACTCATTTAATCAGGCTTCCTCATGTCAGAGAATTAAAGGAATTGTATAGCATCAGTTGACTTTTACAGCAGACACAGATAAGTTGGCAGTCACTTCAGGCTTTTTTAAGACTTGAGAGCTACAGTACAAAGCAGTCCCAGTGAATTGAATATTATCATTAATTTAATTTGTTATTAAATGGTGATAAATTCAGAATTGAGAAGTTGCTTAATGTCAGTTGTAGCATCATTAAAAGTTGGAAAGCTCTGTCGAAAGGAGAAAAAAAAACCTTTAAAAACTACTTTGGATAATCATGTTTAACCAATTGAGCAGGTTAATTGCATGCAATTAATGTGAAATAGAGTAACATGCAGAGTGGAGGCTATTATGGGCTTTTTTTAAGACACTGTACTCTCACCCAATGCACAGACAAACATTATGTGCTACAATTTTTAAAATAACTACTATAATAAGGTTCTTTAATTTTTGTATGAGGAGGACATTTCCCATGAGGCATGAAGTTTATAGTACATACAGTACTGTATATGCAAAGAGGAGCGTAGAGATCATATCATGTCCAATGTTAAGGACAACATGGTGCCTTAGGTCAGTGGTCCTCAAACATTTTGGACCAAGTACCACCCCTAATCCAACCAAAGCATCCAAGTACCACCTACAAGTCATCATCTCATAGGAACCCCAGAAATTCTCAATGACCAACATGAGCGCATGTGCACACACACTCACACATACATATAATAAATATTATAATAATAAACTTTGTTTGATATAAAAAAATGTGGCTTCTCAAAGTGTTTTACAGAAAAAAAACAACAACAAATAAAAATAAAAAAGCACCATTTCAGTGAGAGAGGTGAGCCTGTTTAGTCGAGCAAAGCAGATGTGAATTAATTTTTCGAGCCTTGATACAATGCACAACAGAGTCTAACAGATTTTAAATCATCAGGCATTTTCTTGACGGCAAAGGTCTCACGGTGGATGTTGCAATGCATCCATTCATTTCTGGAGCAACCTCTCTAATTCGTGCAACTACACCGCTGTCTCGGCTCGTCATTGCTCTGGCACCGTCTGTACAAACTCCGACACATTTTATCCAGTCGATGCCATTCTCTTTGATAAATTCATTCAGAAGCTGAAATACGTGCTCTCCTGTAGTTCCTGTTGGTAGCGGCTTACAGAACAGAAAGTCCTCATGGGACGTACCCTTAAACTCGTATCTAAAGTAAACGAGCAAATCGGCCAAAATCGACTACAGACTCATCTAATTGCAGTGAAAAACATCTGCTCATCTTAACGTGCTCTGTCAGCGTACTTTTGATATAATCCTTCATTTCAATAATTCTATGAATGACTGTGTCTTTCAGGGGGGGCAGCAGGTCGAGCTGTTCAGCAGCTTTTTCTCCACACATAATAGTGTGGGGCTTACCTGCTTTAGCAATCCGCAAGCTTGCATTTTTCCACGTTTCCGTTTTTATTTCAGTGTTTAAGTTTTTATTTCATGTGCATGGGAGAGAAACACAGAGACGCTCGGTGTATTTTTCTCAAATTAACTTAGAACAGTTCTTAAATATTTTTCTGTTATTTTTCACGCTTTCCTGTGCTCACAAGATTACCAGCGTTCGTAGCACGCATTTCTATGCATTCCTGTGTTTACAACTTGGCATTGTTCCACAATCACGCACATTCTCCTTCCTCCCTATTTGCTGGAGATACAGTAGCTTTTTTTAAATACAATTGGTCACTTGCGTCCGTAGCACGCATTCCTATAGAGTGGTATAGAATTACAGAGTATCTCTTGTGTCCACTGAAGTATTAGCGTGCACTGTATCGTAGTACGTAGGCTGCGTATTTGACACGTATAAAAATACAAAATATGAAAACCCGTCCCGATTTTTCAGCGCACACAACACAGTTCCAGGGTCATTTGGCGTACCACCTGGCGGAACTCCGCGTACCACCGCAGGTACGCGTACCACAGTTTGAGAACCACTGCCTTAGGTAAATGATTCACCAGCCTTTGCACATAAACCAGAGACTGTGTGGTTATTTTCTGTAGCACTGCTGTATTATTTCCCCTTGATAACAGTCAAATTAAGTGTTCAGTGTGCCACGTGGCACGTAGTCCTACCTGCTCTGCCTTTCAGCAGCTCCCTTGCTGGAATGGTGCACCCACTTGACCTTACATATACTTCGCCTGTAGATGATGAGGAATAGAATCAGTAGTACATTGAACTGAACTCTCCACATTCACCCTGTCGCTATAACTATTTCTTGTGGGCTCTCAAGGTTTTCCAAACATCGTCATTGAGAGCTGGAAGAGATTAAGTGTCGGTTGTGGTCCTTAACTAGTTGTATATAGTCTTTCGGAAATATCTGGTTCACAGCCAGAATCTTGGAAAACACAGACCCTGTGCAGCCTTGTGGTTGAGTTTACATTTAAAGGATCTCAATCTTAGCTTACCCTTTTTTTGGTGACATTCTGAACTCCTTGTGGGAAATTTGTGTTTTCAATAACCCTTGATGCAAAAATCATTATATTGCTATTCTTAGTCTTTTAGAACCTGGCTATCACTGGCTAAAAGACAGTCTTATGCCACTCCCTGACAGCCTTTCACAGTATCTATGGCTTGTCTTTCAGCTAATCTGCCACACTTTAAATGTGTAATTACTGCACTGAGTACAGTATATAATAATGAGGGAGATTATTACAAATGTTTGCTACATGAATATTGAATATCACTTTAGGGAATGATATAGAGATTCAGTACCGATGATATTCTGTTTGGTTTAGATCTGTACAGGCAGTCACAGCAGTATTCAAAATAATGATTTGTTTGGGAGTATTTCATCGCAGAGAGTATACCTGAGGGGATTCACTTGCATAAAACTCTTTATTTGTTCAGATCTTCCAACTGACCTTAGTGGACTTGCTTGATGCATAATGTAGTGGTTTCTGCAATTTGATTCGCTGTTCACAGAACAGTAATGATCCTTTTTCAGCTAATCTTTTTATATATACTGCGTTTGCTTTGGATCAAGGTTGTAGAGATTCTAAAGATGCACTGTTATCTTCTTTAATAGCTGGAGAGTAAACCTACAATTCCAATTTAAATACAGGATTTTTATGCCTATCCTTTATCTACAGAACCTGTTTCTTTCACACAGAATGATGTCTGAGAGTCTTCTGTGATCTTTGGATTTTTCTTTTGTTCCACTTAATTTGTTAATGACCTTGTTTAAGATACAGCATTCCAGCTTTCATATCTGTATTTTTTATCAATATGTGAAAATAGTTTATGAATGGCTTCTGGGATATTATGTGTGGTTAAGTTCTCTGTATATCCCAACATCTCAAAAAGGGTAAAAATGCCGTATTATACTTTTGGAAAATGATGTTCCAAAAATAAGAATCACAAAAAAACTTTTCAAAGTTTTCCCAAAATACAAATATTTGAACATTTGGTATAAAGGCACTCTAAATAATGTTTCTGCGAATTTTGAAAGGATAAATTATGTTTTAAAGACAATCATATAAAACATTCATGTGGTTTCATTCTTGGCACATTCAAAGTAACTTAGCCAGTCTGCATCAATAAAAGAATGAGATAAAATGGAGATATTGGGAATAAAATATTATTGACTAACTTTATCTTTAATTCCTTTAGCAGTCACCTTTATCCAAAACTAGATAATTAAAAGTGCAAAGACCAGAATGCAGAATGAAATAAACAAAAGAGAACAGTCAATACAATATTTTCACAAAATTCACTTACTAACAAAGTTAAAAGCCTATGGTATAAAGAACTGTAGTCTATATTACATATAGTGATAATATATTAGTTTAAATAATTGCAGAACTATCGACATTGTATCATGCAATGATGTAAATCATGCAATCTAAAGGTACTATACAGTAGTCTCTAAAAGATTTATCTGTATAGTGTAGATGCTCTGTCATGCATTAATGTTTACAGCTGATGTCTTCCCTAATGGTAATATATAAAACCGTCTCAGTCTCACTGAAGTTGATTTAGGTTGTCCTCCAAAAATAATTAAGGAGAGAATGCTGTGAAAGTCAAGGTCAGTGTTGAAAAATACAAAGCAGTAATAATGTGTTTTTGACCTTCTACAGGTTGGCAAGTGGAGTCCCTCAGGTGGCCTGAATATTACTGAGGTCCCCAGACCGAGAGGGGTAAACATCACAGACTCCCTTTCAAACCGCTCGCTAGTGATCACTACAATTCTGGTAGGTCACTCAAATTGTTGGTCAGGAACTCCTGGGGGGGGAGGTACAAGGGGTGGGCAATACAGGGTTAAAACAATATGTTCTCAGCAATATTCTGTAAATTTCCTCCACCCAAAGTGAAGGGAAAATTCATTTTGTGACTCAAAAACTGAATGTTCAACTCAAAAACCAAAATTGAAAATTAAAAATAAGCAAAGTCAGACATCTTTCAAATGATTTCTCATGCCATTTTTTCAACACAGAAACTAATATTAAACTGTGACCTGCTCATGCAATAAAGTTTGAAGATTAACTTTATCACCTTTATCAAATTTAGACTGTTTGTGCATTGTGGTGCCCATAAGAGACTGAAATGCCATTTTGCAATACTGTAGTTTCCAGAATTGTAGAATGGAGTAATAACTAAAAGGAGAGCTTAATATCAATACACAAATTTACTAAATTATAAAAAACTTTTCCTTTATAAGAAATTGAAAGTGTCCTTAAACTCCTGTTGAATTATTAGAGGAATTAAATGGGTCTTTAAGGGTCCTGTCATCTTAACTATCACATGTAGACTTCTGTATTTCTATAAATGTAGATTTTCTGTTTTTCCATACATTTGTTATGGTATTATAGATACGTCTGCTCATGCCTTTGTTCTGACTTCTTCGTGTATTGACTTAATAGTTTGCCATTCTTCGTATGCGGCTTTAATAATGCAGAAATCATTTTAAACGCTTCATGATGCTTGGAGTTTGGCAGTACTGATGCTTATCTGGTAATTCTGAAGAAAGAAATGGAAGCAGGCTCCTCCGATAGATATTGACTGTTTTGTCAGCATATTGTAATTTTCCTTTTGTTTGATGTCCAATTCTTACAGTAAACTGAGAAACCAGTTATATATTAAATTATTACCCCTTTATCCCATGTTTTTATTGAGCAACATTTTGATTACTAAAATGCATTATTAATGTCTTCATGAGGCCACATTAGAGGCAATATAAACAGAATTAGTTTGTACAAGCAATTGGAAATTCTATTGAACAACGTGAACTGCAAGCACTGGCATTTATTGGCATAAGGCAGGTGATCTGTTGTATTTTGCTGTGTGATATAAATATTTATATATAGCCATGCAGTCTAAAAACATTGTCACCAAGTAACCTGGAATCCATGAACTGTGGTTGGGGGAGTCATTCTAGTAAGACAGCAATGTGGAAACTAATGAATAGAATTACAGTGTCTTGAAAACCTTGTGTTTCAGATCATTTCCTTTGGGTATGATAGTCGATATTACAGTATCTTTAGGGAAGAGCAGCTGTGTCACAACAGAAAGGCATATCATCTATGAGAAGGCGTTTGTCAGGAACAGTTCTTTCGGGGCCCTATGCGGACGACACGATCCAGAATAGTGAAGACACAAGGGGAAAAATGGTCATGCAGGAGAAGGGTCTGGAGACGGGGGGCGTGTCCATGCAGTGCAGGTGTCCAGGGGAAGTGAATCCAGGCGAACAATCCATGTAGGAAATCCAAACGGGAAATCAGAAACAAGGGCTGAAGTCCATAGCCAGGCGATCCATCCTGAGGGGGGGGGAACAGGAACCGGGTCGGAACCGGCGAGGGGAACCAGGAACTAGGAACAGAAAGTTAAAAGCATAACGGAGCCAGATGCAGCAAGACCCCGGGCTCTCATGATGTGGAAATCAATGAGGAACCCGGAGTGAGGTCCGCGTCTGGCTTTTAAGGGGGAACGGGAATAGGGAACAGGTGCAGACAATGGGAGGGAACGAGGAAGGGCTGGAGCTCCCTTAAGAGGAGGGGTTAGCGATCGTGACAGCGTTCTTTTGGTCAGGTTTTAGGTTGCCCGAAGCACAGCTTTATCTTATTCCTTGAGAAAAGAAAATTGTGTCAATTACTACAGAAAAAGTAAGAGACATTTGCTAAGACCATCCACTAAAAGGAAGGGCTTAGTATTTTTTGTTGAATTTTTTGCATGTTGGTTTTTTTTTCTCCTTTGACGCATTTTTGTAACCTTACATTTGGCGAGGTTAATAATTCCAAACCAACATTTACTAACTGTTGGGCGAAATACAAAAATGGAAAAAAAAATCAGTCTAGGCAGTCCAATAAAAGTATCCAAGACAATAAAAATGCACACAAATTGAGAGGAGAAAGAAGTAAAACCTTATATGCTTACACTTTTATATAAATGCACATATCCATTTTCCTGGCCCTGGCTCATACAGTATGTATCTCATATTAAATATTACATTACTGACAATGATTCTGCCCTAGAAATGAAAATTAAAAATGTGCATTTTATTTTGGTTTAAATGAAGTAAGAATATTTTCTTTATAAATCCTTTAAAACCAATAAATATGTATACAGTATCTATTCCATTCTTCATCCAAAGAAATCCCAATATTCTTTATTTAACTATATCCTTCTATTTTAAAGTATGTCATTTTATGATGTTTGATGGTGATGGTCTGAAATACTGTATACACTGTATACTTGTCAGATGGATAGATAGATAGGTAAATAAAATGATCAAAATGTGAAAATGAATTATCTCTGGCTGTTTCACAATGCTAGAAAGCGGAGCCATTTAAACAGACTTCTAATCGTGCTTTGCCTAAACACAATCAAATTTAGCAGTCACGGATAGCTTGCGCCCTTAAACTGTAGGTGTCATTCATCAGTGTTGCATACCTAGTTTTGACCAGTGAAGCTTGCATATATAGTATGTGTCTTACAAGGAACACCTTTCGGGGTTATGATGTCGTGTAAAAGCTATTAGTCACTATGAATTAGGGAGTGCAAGCATTATCTCAGGCCATTTCAGAGCAGCAGGATGCAGAACCATCTAATTCCGATTTAGAACACTAAAAAAGCCAGTCAGCAGCCACGGTCAACTAATTCACCAGCAGGGGTCTAGATCCCCCCTGATTTCCTCCACCAAAGCCAGTCAGGGCATCACCACTCCAAGGAAATACAGGGGCATGTCTGGTACAGCTGTCACAGGGATGGCGACAGCACGCTGCCTTCACAGGATCATTTGCCTAAGGGTACATGACTGATCAACAAAAACACTGTAATTAAGTGGAGATAGAAATAGAAGCATGTAATCATCATCAAGGGATGTGCAGAAAGGGTTATAATCAAGACCTCTTGGGTGCCAGTTTACACTGAAGTAAGAGCTGATGGAATAACTATCATGGCCATATGTGAAGTATGAAGGCAGTTGGCATGTGAACTTTTATAGGAGTGTGATCACAAACCTGAATTCATCACTGGTTTTTGTGCATAAATATTTTACTGCCTTTTCAGGCCTTTATGGGAGGTGTTTATGGATAAAACAGTACTACAGCATGTAATTTAAGATTGTTGTTTTTTTACTTTCCACACAATATGCTAATTTAAGTTGTCTTTCTGTGTATTTTTGGGGCCAGTTTTTTTAGCAGTGTTTCTGGGAGGCCACGTACCAGCCCTTGAAAAGCACAGTTCTGTCTAGGAGTGCTCTATGTAAAACCTAAAAGTAGTGATAGATTGATCAAATTTAACAAACAATTAACATTGATTATAAAGTGAGAGGAGGTTATTGCAAAATGTGTCATTGTGCACTTGTCTGATTTCTAAATGATGGTGATGTTACCAGGGACCAGACCTGGAATGTGTACAATTACTACCTGGACAACATTTAAAGCCTTCAGTTACACTTCTCCTATTTAAAGTGTAGTGCTCTGGGGATGATTGAAGCCTTTTGCAGAACCCCAACATTCAGATCTCTGAGTAATAACATATAAAAACAACAAGATACTGAAAAAATCATGTTGTGGCTTTAATGAGTTTCAGTGCATTATATGATATTCTGAGCACATAAATGAGATAAAGCCTGACAGTTTCGTGTTTACGAGTATTTCTTTTCCAAAGACAGATTAAGGCATTTCATGTACTGCATATTAATTGTCTCCAGTTCATTGGCTGTAAGCATTGCCGTACATTTTTTTATTTTGTTTCTGTTCTCCCATGAAGTCTTAGACAGAAATGCATTTGAATGGAGCTGATCACTCTGATTTTAAACCAGGCCTTAGGGAAGCTGGTCTACTTTGAGGCTGTGAGCAGATGGTAATTTTTTAGAAATTGAGGTTTTCAGATCAAGGTAATTGGACAACCTGTACTAAGTTCTTTGGTAAGGCTAACTTGCTTTCAGTTAATGCCTTGATTTTAGTATTAATGTTTTCATTCCTTTAATATTCTAGAAAATTCCACAAAATTCTGTGCTGGAAAATTATGCTGTGGTTTGTAACAGATGTACATGCAGTTAAATGGAGCATGTTTTAAAGCCCAAATATATAAACATCTATTGATATGTTTTGTTTCGTTTTTATTCACATGCTCAAGCGAACAAGCTCATTAGTTTTCCAGTCAAAAGTTTACATCTTTTGTTTTTAAAGTGGAGTGAAAGACATCCGCAAGGTAAAGAGGCAGTCTGGAATGATTAATGTGTTTCCTGTCAGGGAGAATTCTGGTGTGTAAGAGGCCGTCATTTGCTGAGTCAGTGAGATATTGTTAAGGAAGGACATGAAGAAAAATCAGTCATGTATTCTCTACCAAGGCACACATTTACAAAGTACCCAGCAGTGTCTTTATATTAAAAGAAATAAAAAGTTTCTGAGGGTGGCACGATGGCACAGTGATTAGCATTGCTGCCTTACAGCACTGCTGCCCTAGGTTCGATTTCACACCTTTGGTGCTGTCTGAATGGAGTTTGTATATTCTCCTTTTGTTAGTGTGGCTTTCCTCCAGTTTCCCCCCACATACTCCCAAAGACATACTGGTAGGTTAATTGGTGTGTGGGAAAATTGGCCCTGGTAAGAGTGCATGTGTCTGTGTGTCTGCTCTGCAAAGGTCTAACATCCCACATTGCGTCCATTGCTCAGCAAGGTAGCCCCTGGCTATTGTATGACCCTGAATTGGATAACATGGTTCGAAAAGAAAACTGTTAGTAAAAAGAAAAAAAAAGCTGGTTACTGACAGTAAAGTCATCTGCCTTCTCTTTTGTATATGCAAAAACAATCTTATCACATGGATACAACCAAGTATCATTTTAAACATGACTTGTCACTTCTTGTAACTTAATAACGTTATAGAAGGACAAAACATGTGACTTAAAAGCTCCAGGTGAAGAAATTAATGTTCTGGTTTTTATCTTCAGTAGATGTACAGTCCCCATACTAAGAAAAGGTTTGAAGCCAAGATTTGGAATAGATTCAAATCTTGTAGATTCAGTCTGTTGGTGATATTCTTTTTTCCCCACTGGGAGACACTTGAGTAATTTCAATATGATACCGGGTACTGTAAGTCTAAAACAATAACAGTGGGTGTGCACAAACTCTTATGTTCCTTCATCTTCTGATTAAATCAAGTGTAAAAGAAACAGGAACTGTCAGGAAAAAACACAGAGCAGAAAGGCAATCTTCTGTTTCTTCAGTTGAGGGCAACTACAATGAATGTCTCACCTACTGACAATTTTCCCTGTCAATGTTTTTTTTACCATGGTGCCCTTCCACATTATACACAAATGTGCTTTACTTATCAGAATCAGAATCCATTTTATTGTCCTCATACAGAAATTTTTCTTTGGCCTCACCTAAGCAACAATAAAACAGTGTATTTACAGAGTACGTAAAGACTTCAGTAAAAAGTGCATAAGACTCAAGTGTGATCACTATGCATATATACTGTACAGGATGCTGTCAATGCAATATACTGAATGGCCTTGTACATTAGATTTTAAAAGAGTTATGGCACTCTGAATTAATGACTTCATAAAAATGTTTTTTGTAACCTTTTGGTACTCTGAAACACTACCTGGATGGTAATTTTTCAAATTGGAAGTGTAGTGGATTTTAGGCATTTTTTACTATCAATGCTTTCCTGTAAACACTCCTAGTATATACTGTATGTGGTTCAGCTGGTTCTGTTTCTGACCAATATGTTTTCTGCCTACAGTATGTTTATATTCCATGAGAGCTTGGCTCTACCCTTGACACCAAGTGTCCCATACCAAATGGAGATGTTAAAAAAAGCACACTCTTCCAGGCTCCTGTAGGTCAGTTCTAGGGTGTCTTTGCTTACATCAAAGCTTTCTTATACAATAAAGGCATTGCAATCCTAACCTTCTGAATCTTTAAATAGAGTCACTGTCAGCATTACCATAGTATCATGCAAGGGTATGGAGTTACAATACACAGGGCAGGCACAAACAAGCAGTGAAATCAAAGTTTCAAACAAAACCATAGTAAAATTACAAATTCCCATGCAAATTTCCAATCATATGAGGTCATAAGTCATAGTTTGGTGTTACCCATGGTTATGTTTTGATTAGATGAACTGAGAACATCACAGTGCTCACAAAGCTCCTGAAGACAGTGTTGATCAGTACCAAATGAAATTCAGACAAAGCTTTCAGTGTCTTAAGAAAGCGTGGGGGACCCTTTTCCTTTAATCTCACTAATGCAAGGAAAAGCCCATTATGTTCAAGGAATAATGGTCATGGGGCTCCTTAGAATTCAAATGACTAAATATGAGAAGCAAGCTTGGGGTTAAAATTCAACTTGAATGAAAATTTTGTGGTCCATTTTAATCATATCACCCATGTGCAAGACACTTACTGTATTACACTCAGCAAGGGCGACAAAGGAAAACAAAATGCCCATTCTTCAGTTCAGTGTAGTCCTTGTGTCTTCAATACATTGCTAAAATGAATGACTTTTTCTTTTGCAATCTGTGGATGACCCTGATCTCGCTACACCAGATTTCATTGAGTTATTCCTTTTTACCAAAAGAGCTACTCATTCAAATGTCTTTTCATACTGGTTTCATGATTATCTAAATTAAGACCATCTAAATAGTGTATACAATTTTGAATAGCTAGAATTAAAAGAGAATCACAGCCATGAGTCCAAATACAGTCAATGCAGATTTTCTGTTTTGCCAAATACTTAGCAGTACAGTTGGGCACTTTTACACAGACTGCAGACCTACACTGAGAACTTCTTGAGTTATTGACCACTTACCTGATTCCTGAAAGCACACCAGATTAAAATAAAAAATGTACTTTTGCACGTGTATTTGGAAAATGTTTGTATTCCTTTTTTTTTCTGCAAAAACAGTGGCAATGCCGAAGTCGATGCAAGGGGTGGCAGGTGCCAATGAGACTGAATAATTGTGTCCGTTGACTGTTAAATTTAATTGAGATACTAGACGAAGAACATATACCTACAGTAGATGATCTTACACATTTGGGGTTAGAATCTGTGATTTGTGCCTCCCCTAGAAAGAAAGAACACAGAGCCCCCCAAACCAGAAAACAATCTCTGCCCCCGCCCCACCATTGAGAAACTGGGAAGATGCTGACATCTTTGCTGTGCAAAAAGTGAAAGGTATTAGAAAAGAAAACCCTAAGAAAATCAAACTTCAACAGTTTCGAGCAGACAGTCCTATAATCTGTAGAATGCTGACAGCCTCTTTGTGTAAACTAAAATGTTTCACGACAGAAGAAATATTATTGCAACTCCTTTCGTTCACCTTATACACGCATAAGTGCATTCCCATAGCAATATGTGGGCTGTGTAGTTATAAAATTGAGGGCACCTTGACTGAGAAATCGATTAGCAAGCTAAGTGTTTGTGAATTGTATGCCTGACCATTGTAAGTAATAAATGGTGTAATAGTGCATGAATAAGTAGTCTACCTTGTCATAAAGTGTCCCTCAGGATGAAATCCCATCCAAGGAGTACTTGCAGCTGAATCTGACAATGTGAGTTACTGTAAGTATATTTAACAAGAGGACAATGTTTTATTTAATGTCCATGAAAAACATTCTTCAACATTTAAAGAGTGTACACACTACCACATTTATTTGAGTCACTTGTTTTGCCTGAGCTGTTGTCTCAATAGAAAACGCGACTGTAACATCAGCTGAAGCTCAACTGAATCACTGAGGTGTTCTACCAGTAATGCAGAATCATAGGGGAAGAACAGGGTCATAGTCACCTCAAAGTTCCAAACTCTGATTTTACATTTATAATAAAAGAACACTTATTACTTTTCACATTATTCACCAGAAGAAAAAAAATTACATGCTTTAACCTTTGCTGCAAATAGTTGATTCCTGAAGTACCATGCTGCTCATTAATCCATATAAAATTAATACAAATTGAGTTCTTAACAACTTTTATTTCCTTCACTTATTGCTTTATACTAATGTTTTTACAAAACTGGGACAGGGGGCTGAGTGTAGCATTGCTTAAATCAAAGAACTGAACTTAAATTTTCATTAAACAAGATACTTTTCATCAAGTGTTTATACTGAAGCTATTTAGTTCTGATTTTCAGGCTAAATTACACAAACTATAGTAGTGGTAGTTATGATATTATATATAAAATCAGTTGTACAGAGATTCAGTGTTTTAAAATAGAAGCCTTTAATTTATCTTTTAAACAAATATTTTAAATTTATCTGGAAAGCATTGATTTTTCATGGAATTACTTAACCCAGTCTTGATATCATAACATGCATTGTCTCATTTCCATTTAATTTGCAGTACACTGTCAATTCTTTGATTTTTATCATCTTTTTAAAAAATATGCCACTAACAAAATTCCACATAATGACAGGTTTTGAGGATATATGATGTATTTGAGAACATACCTAAGCATTTGAATATGCTAAGCAGTGTAAAACACTTTAGAATAACATTGGCAATCTAAATTAGAAAACCCACCTTCTAAAAGAAGCCTTTTTCCAAGCCATCAGTTTAAAAAAAATGGATGTGCTGTGCAAACTAAACTATATCTGCATGAAAGTTTCTATCTGTGTGCTGTGGAAACACGCTTGAGGTAAACACATTTTTATTTATTTAATCAGCTGGCATATACATCCTTGGTTTTAGCTGCAGTAAATGCTTACGAGAGTTATCAGGGTAGATCACTTAACTTTAATTGGTTTTGTGTTTAAAACAAATTGAAAAGCTGACCTTACCAGTGGTTTATATTTGATGTTCTGTGTCTTTGCAGGAGGAGCCATATGTCATGTTTAAGAAGTCTGACAAGGCGCTCGCTGGTAATGACCGATTTGAGGGGTTTTGTATTGACCTTCTTAAAGAACTGGCAAACATCCTAGGATTTATGTACGAGATTCGACTGGTGCCTGATGGAAAATATGGATCACAGGATGAGAAGGGACAATGGAATGGGATGGTGAAAGAACTAATGGACCATGTAAGCATTGCACTTTATTAATTTGGTGAAATGAGTCATTTATACATCCTGTGCACTTTTGAAAGTGAGATAATGCGATAAGTATGCCAATTTTACCACATAATAATCATAGGAACCAATCGAAAGACAGTCTTAAACTGCATTTATCCTCATCTTTGGACAGTACCCATCAGTAAATTTACTGTATTTCTGTCTGTACATAAGTATCACACATCGAATGGGGGAACTTCAGACAGTTCAAGACCGAGGCTCTGTTCTACAGCATTTTTTCCTCACGTGGCTAATGGACACATAAATGAATGCTATGTATTAAACCTCTGGTGATATTTCAAAACTATGTACTGTATGTTTTGTAAAACGCATATCCTTTGCTGCAGCTTTGAGGATGCACATTGATGTTGTTTGCGGCCTTGCCAAGCAGTGTAGGAATGGACAGTGCAGAAAGTAACATTGCCTGGTAATCCATATTTGGAAAAAAAAAGCAGTAAAAAGTGTAAAGTACAGCTTCTTCTGTACTAATGTGACTAATGTGGAAGCCATTCCTGTTAAAGAATCAACGTTACGGAAGCAGATGACTACCTATCATGATGGTGCTGCTATGCTGGCATTTATAGAATGGCCCTGCAGTATCTCTTTCCAAAACACATCCTTAGGGGACAAAGCAGGTCTTGGAAGAAGGCTGCAATAGCCTAAATGGCATTTAGTGAACGAAGTCATACGATCAATGTCAATGGAGGAGCAGGTAAAGGTGAATTAAGGGGCAGCATTTAATCTTTACAAAGCTTTAGCAAGATTTGGACAGATATAAATAACCTTGAGAAGGAGAGGAGGATTAAGGGACTAAAAATAAGATTTAACTCATTATTTTTCTTGTTAGAAGTTAAATAATCCCATTAAGAGTTTCCTTAGATTCTTTCAGACTGATTCAGCTGTAAAAAGATTATACTGTATTTATATGCTCTAATGTTTTGGATATTGCTGGTGCATATTATTTACTGTATTCTTGAGAATTCTGGTTTTGTTTTTCGCATGGACAGGGGCTACTCATTGGTAATTGTTTTCAAATATATTGAAACCTCTTTAACACAAAATGTCTACAGTCATGATCCTTAAGGGCTGTAGTTCTGCTAGTTTTCTAGGTCTCTGTTAATGATCATCTGTTTTAAAATTGTGGACAAAAGCTAAATAAGTCCAATTAAGCTTAACACCAATCAATTTAACATTTAAGATTAATTGGAGTTTTTAAGCTTTTCAAAATTGAGAAAACCTGTTAGGTTGTGCTTTCAGAAATTACAGCTAGGGACTCCTTTTTTGCAATCCAATAAGGCATTTCTGTATTTATAATACTGCAAAACATGTTATGTCTGACTTCAGAGGCAAAAGACCTTTATGTCTAGTTCAAAGTGCACGTCAAAGATTGAGAAGTGTAAGATTTGAAAGGCTCCTTGTCTAATGAGATCATAGTGAAATGTTGTGTTATGTGTTTTTAATTGTACACAAAATGTATTTTTCAAAGAGAGGCATAACTGAGAAACATCAAAGAGAAAAAAATACACTTGCTGAATAATGGTAAAGTGCAATATCACATATGGATTTTTAACATTTTTAAAACTAAAATGAGTCCATTATGATCTTTGCTTTGTGTCAAAATGCTTTACGAGCTGTTGGCATCAGGAGTAGGTCTAAACACATTAAGTACAGTAGAGTGCAATCAAAATCCTCTGATCTTTGATTATACCTCTTAAGCTTTCATTTTTCTGCCAAGTTTTCCTGTCAGTCACAATCTAGGGTTTACCGCCTTTACAGCAGTGCAAGTAATTTGTAAGTCTCAGTTGATCAAGGCTTCTGAAGAGCGACCAGTAATGTATTTTAACAACTGTGTTTTGCAGTCATCTGTCTTAATTCAAAAAGGCTCTTTCTTTTCTGCATCATGAGTGTCAAGAGCTTCTACAAAAGATCTGTCTTCCTGTGATTAATAAGAACATGTGCATGTCAAAACGTCGCATAAAGGTCAGCCAAATAAACACCTTTGAGAAGTGTTTTTTTTGGTTTATGTTTTTAAGGAATAAATATGCAATGCACTATAATATAAAGTGTTTGTGGTGAACTTAAGTGCACAAACTGAAAACCATTTTAATGTATATCTTCAACAGAGTGGATAAAATACGACACCTTATTTTCCTTCTTCAAGTACATGTGAATGACTTGAGTTTATAGTTTCACCGAGCTAGACATCAAATCTGACTATTACTATTGCTTTTTTTGTTTCAGTTAGTTCTTGAAGTATTTGCATTTTTATTTCTTTTTCTAGGATCAATTGCCTTGAATAAAATGTGATTCAGTATTCATTAAGCTGCTCTTGGCTGAAGCTCCCAACTGTGTGATAATCAAATGTGCACTTTGGCAATAAATATATAAACCTCTCTTTTATTGTTATGCCAAATATTGCTGGTCATCCATGTGAAAAAAAAATGGCGTGGATTCATTTTACAGTGTTTTTAAGAGCTGGATTTCACCAGATGAAAATGATCAGTTCTTCACTTTTGAGTCTTAAAATTTATTAGTATTTTGATTATTTCATGGTTCCCACAACCAGATGACAGTGTCTGAAAGTTTAATTTTTCTAGCCTACACTTCTCATATAATATTGTATGCACATGCACTTAATTTTTTAAGTAACCACTGGCAAGCTCTTGCTTTACAGTATTGTATATTATTTTACAGTATCTCAGCAGAAGCCTTCTGTGTATGAAGATAAGCTTAACTAATGTCAGTTACCTTGAAAAGCAAACTAATGGGCATGACATAAGAAATGCTGGTCTGATTGCCATAAGAACTTAGATACTGTAGATGGCTCTTTCTAAATGAATGAACATGCTGGTCTTATCTGTGGCAGGAATGGTATTAAACCTGGCTGATGTCCAGTCGTTAGTTTTCCGGAAGGGCTACTCATTGCTAGTTTTCTGGGAATTTTTAAAAATCCAAACCGATTATAAGGATTAAAAATTGTTATTGTAAATATTATGATGATTTAGTGTTGCTAAATCACATTGGAAAGAATTAACCTTCAGAATGAAACTGTTAAATCTGGTGTTTTCGTTGTAGTCACAAGTTTCTCATCTTAGTTTGTTTTGTAAATGAGAAAACAAACGCATATTAATATATATATACTGTATATAGTCAGATTTATGTATTGGTTTATTTTGATTACACCTTTCCATGAACCCTTCATTTTTTATTAACTGTTCATCCTGGTGTAAAAGGCTTGTGTGTATTAATACCTGTACATGTTTTACCAGCAACATGTAAAAAACAGGTCTGGTCTGGGTTTGTGTAGCTGAGCTGTGCTAGTCCTTGGTGGATCTAAGCTGATAAAGTGCCACTAAACCAAAGGGCCATATATTAAATCTGTCACATTGGTACTCCATAAATCATCGTTTCATTACTGAATTGCGAAAACTCTTTGCCTGGCTTGTCTGTTTAACTGTATCACAGTTACGTGGGTTATTAAATATAACAAGATTTCTTTGCTGTTCTCTGTGTCACAATCCTGATGCAGGAGAAATACCGTATACTGGAATTGATTTGTGAGAATGTGATCCAACTGAGAACGCATCAAAAAATAATCACCAATAATTTTTTGAGGATATGTTTTTTTCTTTTCTTTTCAATCAGAAAGAGGACTTGTATACCTAAATTAGAATTCCTTATGTGAATTAATGTGCTGCATTACTGATTAATTTCAAAAGGACTTTTTTATCATGTCGCACTGAACACTTTATTTTTCTCTATCATTCACATACAAAGCCCACTACAAAGCTAAAGGGCATTGTGGGAAAGCAATAGGCCTTGTTAAACTTGATTAGTTACAATAGATGGTCCCATTAATCGTACTGCGATGCTGTTATTAATAATAGCTAAGCTATTCATTTGTTACTGTCTTATGGTAATTAATCCTTGTTGCATCTCAGACAAAGGAAGGTTACTGAACAATATTGCTTCATTGTTTCATCATTTAAATGAAGCATTATTTGTGACTCAAATGATATTGTAATAAACCCGGGCTTCATTAATGGCAATACACAGGAAAGCTTGGGTTTACAGTAAGGAATAAGACACAGATACTGTATGTATATATTTTCCTGTAAAATAATAAGGGTATTACCTGTATGGTGATTACTGCAAATCTGGAGACTTATTATATCACTTTGAGGCTCAGCAACATATGAATAATCATGAATGCATTTCAGTAAACTGCTGAAATTAAAAAAGATGTCTCCTTTCATTTTAAGGAATTTACCAATTAAAGGTCTGTTTTCTAAAAGACAAAAAGCAAATGAATGAAAGAAGGACATAAACACAAACAACAGCCATTGAAATTGCTCTACAGTAAACAGTATGTGTTGGTGGTTGGAAAACTGTTTGCCATAAGTGTATTTGCCTGACAGTGTGTATACTGTGTAATTTGCACCTTGCAGGTAAGCTAGTGAAACACATGTGAGTTATTTGCAGATGCCAGACATCTGTTTCTCAGATTTAATCGTTGATATTTGCCCACTTTGTTGGGAAGAACATAGAATAGAACAATAACTAACATGTACTGTACTGTAAAATAAGTCTTATTTACAAATATACAATGCAGTCAATAGATGCATTCTGGCTGAAATACATACATAATACTTAATAAGTTAACAATATTTAAAACAAAATCAGGAGAAAGGGGTTGTAGTGCTTAGAAGTTTTTATTTGGTTTTCAAAATAAGTTGTTTTTCCGCCTTGAACAGGTTCTTTTGTGATCAGCACTACCAGTTGTATCTATCAGTCAACTGGTTCAGGCCTGTCAATTGAGGCTGACCATAATAACTGCGCTAAACCACAGCTATTGCCACAGAAGAGCTGCCATTGCTCTATTTTAAAGTGTTAGCAGGGGAGGATTTATATTTTTACTGTAGAGGCGGTAGAGAAACTAGACATGGCCCTTTGTGAGTTACAATGTGTAAAAAATTAGTTATCCAGGCATTGAAAGCAGCTGGTTTCATTAACCTCATATTCAGCACCAGAGAGAGTTGCGGGGGTGAAGCAATGTAAATGGTGACCTTCTAAATACCCAGTAAGGTGTATAATTGAGAATTACTCCCTCAGTAAGACATTGCATTAGCTGCTTCAAGATGTCTTCTGGGTTTATTTTTTCTATCAGTTGTACTGCAAAGCTGCTTGCTAACTAAAGGTAGTATGAAATACTCCAGAATGTATTAATGATTTGTACTGTATGTATCAATGTGTACTTGCATATTTCTATTATCTACTATTTTTGGTATTGTTGGTTTTTTTTAATCCAAAAGAGCATCTGGTTATCTTCCAGCATTTTCACTGGTAATGGTCAAAATTCTTTATCTATTGCTGATTGTCCATTTGCAATGGAAAAACAGCAAACTGCATCAGCAAAAAGCATTATTTCCATCTTCTCAAACAAAATGGTTTCTTGGTTACCTCCAAATTGAAACTACTGGTGGTTAAAGGATGGAAGATGTAGATGACTTTAAGAACTGTTAGGTGTGGCTCCAAGCTTGTGGTCGACTCATGAGAGCAATGGAGATGATTACATGTCATTGCACAATGAAGCATGAAGAATGGACTGCTTAAAACATATCTATTTAATGTTATTGTCAGTTATTTGCAAAACCAGTTCTCACCCATATTTATTTCATGCCTTTTTTAAAACAGAGAAGCAAGATCTGATGTTTCTTGACACTTTATTGTATTAGCCATTGCTTACTCTATGATATATCTGTGATGAAGAAAACTTCTTTTATTAACAGAATACTGTTAGACTGAATGTATTTCTTCTTTCTCTTTCAGAAAGCTGACCTTGCAGTTGCTCCACTTACTATTTCTTATGTACGAGAGAAAGTAATTGACTTTTCCAAGCCCTTCATGACTTTGGGAATAAGCATTTTGTACCGGAAACCCAACGGAACCAACAATGGTGTTTTCTCCTTTCTGAATCCCCTCTCTCCAGATATCTGGATGTATATCCTTTTAGCGTATCTGGGAGTCAGCTGTGTTCTCTTTGTAATAGCCAGGTAACTCCTGAGTCAAAATGCATTGCTTTAGATAAATAAACTTTAGATTTATTTTCAGGGCTTGTTTTGGATCCACAATCCATAAACAATGTTAGCAGCCCTGTTACTGCATTTAAAAAAAAAATGTATTTACATGCTGGCCGATGAATATTTTTTTCTATATAAGAATACAATATACTGTACATATAATACTGTAAGTTTGATGAATGACACACCATTCTATACAACTTGCACTAAAGGAGATTAAAAGTGAGTTCTGTATTTGTATGCAGAGTTCATGAATTAACATCTCACACCAGCACATGGGTCCTGAATTGGTTCATTCAAGAAACACGCTTTACTAATTTTTGAGGAATTTTGAAACGATATAATTATTAGTTTGGAAAATTTCCACAAGAGCCCTCCTGTTTCATGTCTTCAAAAGACACATTTACGAAGTATGTTTGCATCAAAATGAATGAATGAGTTTGTCAGGTTTCTTATTTTTCTCCCTTGGCATTGTTGATATCGCATCTGATCCTTGTCTTTGTCAATAGCGCACATGTGAAGTGGTGCTCTTCCAAGTTTAGAGGAAAGAGGCACTTTGCACTTGACATTTTGTATGAGAGCCGATGCAGCTGTACTCATTAAACGCCATTGTATCTTGAAACCTTTTGCGTTTCAATCGGCGTATGAAAACAAAAAAATCTAAAATTACTCCAATTGCAATAAAAATTGTGAGAAACAAGACCAAAAATGGTTAAGTGTTGCTCTATTCATGGCATTTGAATCAAGAGGAAGCTGAAAGTGTGGAGCAGGTGCACACTGAAGTCCCTAAAAGAAAGGTCAGCATAGTTCACAGTACAGAATAATACTCAAACATTAACTCAAAGCCATCTCTTCCGATACACAGCTTGCACATTGCTGTCAAACCAATTATGAGGTGTAATGTCGCCCGCAGAAGAGTAGAACCTATTTTGCATGAATAATTAGGCACACGGATGATGAAATGTGGACCATCAGAACCATCTGACAGATTTTGGATTTGAAGTCCTGCAGTGGTTACAGAAGAGCCTGCATTGATTGGACCAGTGTGGCTGCTCTCACTGACAAAGCTACAGTATCTTTCACTCTTAGTCAATCTCTGCCAACTCTCCATCACAGTCATCATCTCAGTCAAACGTTCCATCACTTGACACACAGTCAACTAAAGATGTAGTTCAGACTCTGAGGCTTGGCCTATAGTCTGAATGAGAGTCTTTACCATTAGAGCACCTTGGGGACCCTATTGTGTTCTTGAGTCTTAGGACAAAAATACTATAGACCTACTGTACCTGGAGCAAAATGCATATTGTCATGCTTAGCTTTTTTGTTACCAATTATGCAGTTATTCATCAGAGTTCTGCTATATTTTCAACAAATCGCAAACCAAGCGATTTTAAAATTGTATCAAGCACTAGCATGACCTTGTTTTGAATATTGTGTACAATCATTGTTCACAACATCATAAAAGTATATTGCTGTTCTACTGGAATATTCTACTCTGGTAGGCGGACAGAACTAAATCTCTCTTAATAATATTGACTGTAGAAGACTATCAGGGGATCTGATTTAAGTATTATTCTTAAGCATATTGACAAAGTCATCACATTGGACTCATCAGTGAAACATGAACTAGAGAGCACAAATGAAAAGAATTAGTACTGGTGTCTGCTCAGTTTGTGCTTGTATCACAGACATACAGTATAGATTCTCCTATTTACTTATTTTAACATGACATTTTATCAGTAGGCTAGTTTTAAATGTTTTTAAACACATTGTTTTCTAGAAAACAAAATTAAGATACTATAAAGTTATATGGCATTTATATGTGTATGTTTATTCACAAATCTTTTTTCAGAGGTGAATGACCTTTACATCTGTGATTTTTGTGTTAATAAGGATTGAACAACAAACATGGCTCAATGCTTCAGTTCAATGTTTCCACTTTTGATTTTCTGTTTCATTGAACACACCAGAAAAGCTGTGTGCCGATATAAAAATGTCTTATTTTGAAATACAAGGCCTTAGTATTATGCACTAGAGACATAGTTTAAGCCATCATTGTAGGTCAATGCCATGTTAAACCTACCCGAGAATACTCAAAGGACCATAAAAAGAAGATAAATCATAGCTTACCAAGCTTTTAATATAAATTTATTTATATATATATATATCCCATATACCATTACAGTTTATAGTGTTTTATCTACCAACTAAAATCCAAAGATCACTTTAAGGCTGTAACTGAAAAACCACCACGGTTCTTGCTTCAGTAAACTACTCAGAAATCTGGAAAATATAAATTTGAAATTTAGCTGATAAAAAAGCAATCGAATACAGATTAAAATTTAAGACTCCAATTCCATGGCTGTATGGATAAGCACTACTGCTCCAGCAGCTGTGTAATAACAGAGTTGTGCTGTTATCTTCCAGGAAACCAAAGTACTGGCCAGGTTTCAATTTCAGAGGTGCTGCATCAAGTACCTTTGCTGTAACCTACTCCAGTGATACAGAAATATCACATATTATTTATCTGGTATTTTTTTACATATACATACATGTACAACATTTTACTTTCTTCAGGGTTTTGGGGTATTATCTCACCAGTTTATCAAATTACATTTTTGTTAGACCCCAAAAAAGTGTAGAAAACATGTTGGAAAAGAATATGATGATGAAGACATACGCACACAGGTGTAAAAATATTACAAAAAGAACTTCCCAGGGAGGCTAGTACTCTCTTTCCTTTTCTGTTTTCCAACAGTTCAGCTAAGACAGAAGAATTAAAAGACATTCAGAGATGTACTGCTGAATTTTGAAAAAAAAAATACATTTTCCATAGTAGAACAGTAGGAAATACTGTTCAGAAATCACAGTAATCAAAGATAAGTTATCCTGACACAACTTTGAATTGATAGCTCGAAGCAGTTTTTTTAGAAGTCTTTGTTTAATTTTATTTTCTTTTAAAATAGGCTGCTTTTGCGTCAGCCTTTAAGGACAACAAAGGATTTATTCTTCATTTTACATCACTACAGGATGTCTGACATTTTTTTCCGAGGAATTGACACCCAGATAAGATACATCTCAATTTGTTGTTGATCTTCCTTTGGCAGGCGAACCAGCAGCACAGATCAAAATCGTCTGATCCCTGTGAGGGAATTATTCAAATCAAATTCGGAAATAGATGCAAACAACCTAATTTTTCATGTTTTATCTCTTTTTATTTATCTTGTGGTGTGATCAACTGATTTGTCACTGCAACAAAGTGATTTTATTTACTGTGCACTTTACAAAAGAAGGGGGCGCGGAGGAATAAAGTGGTGGCCTATCGTATTTCAGAAACTTGTTTTGGGTCCTCTCATATGCATTTGAGAGAATCAAATTAAAGCATAAATATTTTATAACCATATATTTAATACAACTTTCATGTTTTGAATGGCATTCTAATTATGGTGGGATCTTTATTTTAAAGTGGTATTTTTACTTCAAAAGATGGCATTTGCAGTTGATCTGATACAGGAAAATGCAGAACATGTCTTCATAAGACTTTGGAGATACATTTCTTTTAGCTTTAGCTTTCTGCCTTAACCCTTAGAAGGGTTTCTGCCTTAAGAAGGTGTCTTACAAAAAAGAAGTACATTTTCTATTTGTCTTGTTTGAAACATCCGAATAATGAAACTATTGTTTGCTTTACAGCTCTGGCTCATTAGCTGTGTATTCAGACTAGTTTAGCTAGGAATTTGCATTTTCACAATTTTAACGGGCTATGTTTTTCTGGACATATTTCCATGTGAACAAAGCATAGGCTGTTGAATTAACTGATTAATCTGCTCACAAATAAGAACAGCAGAAAAGCTGGAATACAGGATTATATAGCCGAGCAAGCTCTATACCACTGTTAGCAGCTTACTAGCCTCCTGTTTCATTATCTTTCTCCAGCAATGCAGCAACACAACCAACATGTCGGAAATGTCCATCATGTAACTAAAAACTACTTTGTGACATTTCAGGGGTTTTTTTCTTAAACTGTTACGACATTGATCTTTCAGTGAATCCACATGATATTAAACACTGACTTTTTCTGTGATGCTTCACAGGTTCAGTCCTTATGAATGGTATGACGCCCATCCTTGCAACCCGGGTTCTGATATCGTGGAGAACAACTTCACACTGTTGAACAGTTTTTGGTTTGGTGTTGGATCGCTGATGCAGCAAGGTAGGGCTGTCTCTTCCATGCTTTTCAACATACACTCACTCGACTGTGTTTTTTTTATTTGACAGCACTACTGTACGTTTTTTGCAAGGTGTTGTGCTTGTCAGGAGCAAGTGGAGCTTAGACACATATTACAAAGAATAACGTTGTCACCCTCTACCATACAAAACAAGCACAGCAAAGAGAAAATATGTCACAGAACTGTCAGAATCTGACAGCAGGTGCAAAATGCAAGCATTTGTCTCCCAAAAATCACAACAAATCTGTCTATTGAGAACTCTTTTTTTTTCCTTTTGAACACAATAAGGTGAGTCATGGATCTCACTAGTCTGGGTTCTACAGTTAGTCCTACAGTGTTCTGTACATTCATGCATGAAATTGTGATTTTACTGAAAGCAAATGTCAGGTTGTCCTGGAATTGTAATCTAAACTTATTCCAAGCTCCTATAATGCTATCTCCATATTATCATCCATTTTTTACCTTTCATATCATTCTTTTCTAGTGCAGACGTTCTTGCCTAATCAATTTCTATATATTTTATATATTTTTCAGTATATTTTTTATCAAATGTTGATACGAGCAGTTGGTGTAATATTGAGGTATTTAATCTTTTATATAATAGTAATGTTTGTGTAAAGTGTGTAATGTTTAGTGCGATCTTCATTTTTAATATCTTACCCATATCTATCTGTGTCAGTTCGACTGTATACTTGTCCTGCTAATTTCTAATTCCTTAATTTTTAGCAGACAGACTTTCTGACACTTTCATGCTTCTTTTACCTTGATTATCAGGTATTAGTTACCAATAGGGCTTGTGTTAAAAATATGTAGATGACTTGTGGTTTTGCTTCTCCTTTACTAAAATGCATACAATAGCATGTCCTGTGTTTTATAAATTGGGTCCCTTGCTTATGAGAGAGAGATCTTTACAAGACATTGAGGAACTCTTGTCATCTTCGCCTCCTAGAAGGCTGGCACATGCAAATGACTTTTGAAAAGATGCTGCACATAAAATCTGTAGATACTGAAATGTTTAACCTCATGTACTGTAACAAGGCAATGCATGAGACTGCATGTCAGATTCCTGCCTGTAGGATAGTAAATAAAGAGCACAATTCATTAACCACAATAGCAGGATGGATCTTCTATCTGGGAGGTATTTTCCTCTCATAAGAAAAAGAATGTTTGATTCAAAGGACAAAAAAATCGTCATTGCACATGAGTTATATTGAAGGAGACAATAAACAGGCCCTGGGATATCATTGTTTACTAAATCTGTACTGCCTGAAACAGACTAGTTGATGTTATGAAGACTTGAAATTCTGATTCAGTGACCTCAGTAATCTTGCATGGCAGGGTGTCTGTTGCTGTCAGGTTTCACTGTGTTTTGGGTGCACCCATATAACCATAATTATACAATGATTATGAAGTCTTTAACAATTAATCAAGTTTCCTAATATGAGAGTCATGTCACATAAACAACTTTTCAAGTACAGTAGTTCATTTCAAGCATGTCTGTAGCATGTCATATCACTACTTAAAAAATAACATAGTGTACCTCTGACAGCTACATATTACAAAAAGGACACTCCTTCTCCTAAATTGATATGGAATAAATAAACCATGATTGTATTATAACTGCAAACTCTTTATCAGCTCACATCTTACTGATACCTAAGGTAACACAACATGTGAATCTAGCTCCTCCTTCAGACATTTGAGCTTCAGTCTGAAGGGCATAAATCCCAAAAAACAATTTGTACTGTATAGCAGCCTTGGTAGTCTGTCAATTTTACAGAACTTTCATTCACTTATCCTTTGTTTTAACATACTGTAAGTAGATCTGAAGATAGTGCTTAATAGGTCTATAAATACCAAGTTAATAGTCAGTTTTGGGAAGATTTTACATTATACAATAATGTATGATTGTATGATTTTTTACATTTTTAAAATCATTTTAGATTATTCAGGGTGAGAATTTAATTGAAAAAGGCATCTCTAAGGAAATTGATCCTGTTTGTACAAAAAGCAATTCTTGTTGTTTCTGAACATTTCAGTTACAGTATTTCTGTTGTCATGTCGAATCTTGATATGTTTACTTGTTTTATCGTTGAAAATAAGAACAGTTACAAACAAGAGCAAGCCATTAGACCCATCCAGCTCATTTGATAGTTAGTAGCTAATTGATACAAGGATCTCATCCAGCTGTTTCTTGAATGAAGCCAGATTATCTGATTCAACAACATGACATTTTGCAAACAATTTTGTCTGCAAGATATATGAGCTGTGGAAGAACAGAGGAACATCTGTTTTAACGAAAACCAAATTAAATTCACCTTGTGAGTAGGTTGTAAAACAAAAATTATATAAAGAGTGATCTATCAATCTATTACTGATGTACTGTACAGTAAATTGTGAAAAGGGGCTTAATAACTTTAGTGTCTTAAAAAAATGTTAATTATTTTTCTAATTTGCATTTAATCTACTGATATAACATTGTCAATAATATATTTGGTAAAAAAGCTATTATTTACAATCAATGTTTTTAAGCAGTATTACTGTACAGAATATCAAGTACAGTAAATGTATTCATATTGAATTTAGTAAAGTAAGGTAAACAGCTTAATGTACTGTATGCAACTCATAATGGAAATAGGAACAGGTGTTGCTTTTTAAGGGCAGCTGAAGAGAATGGTAGGAAAACCATTTTTTAAAACTATTTGCATCATCTCAATAATACTGCGCGTTCATATTGGTAAGGCCTGTTGAAGGCTTTTGTTCGGATTACTACCAGAACCAAGTGGAACAAACCAAACTATTTCTGTGTGAAGCTTTGCTTGTTTGAAAATCAATTAAAAATTTTATTAGTTCTACATTGCTCCTTGCACAGATCACCAAGTCTTGGGACAGGCATTAAAATATTGCTGTTATCTGGGCTGTCTTAATAAAGGGATTGGTATAAGGGCTGTTTTTGGTTAAACTGTTCAGAACAAAAACTGCAGTCTTTGATGGTAGTTTTGTAAGGATAAATGACATAAGCAAACGCTGTCTTTTAACATATTCACATGGAAATGGATTTGTTTTCTGTTTCTACACACTCTTTATCATTCCACTTTTAATAATTGGGTTGATCTAGGAGAAATGGTGTCTATAATTGCTTTATTTCTGTTAAAAGTAGCCAGGCTTACTTCTAGGCCCATGTTTTGTTTTTTTTTTATTGCTGTTTGAATGGATAAGAAAATACATCTAGCCAAATAACTTACCAAGTGACACAAGTGCTTTAAAACCTGAGAAGAGCTGACACATTTAAATATCAAATTACCACATTTCCAGAAAGAGTCAGGTCTCTTGTGAGCTAGGAACAGGGTCTGTGGCACTAATGTGTCGACATGAGGGAGCGATTAAATGGCATTTGTGTAAATAGGTTGGAAAAGCAGGAGAGCAGGGAAGTTGTGGCAGATAATGTTCAGAGGAACACTGTTACAGCAGCTCTGCATTTTGATGCGATGGAATGTCTAGCTTGCATTAGAGTGTTAAGTGTCACCCGCTAAAAATTAAACATGATTGAAAGTTCGTTGTGGATGACCTGTTTTAAGAGCATTACAGAATTTTTGGCAAAGCCCACAGAATGGAAAGCCTCCTTTAGAAGAAGCAGAATCATCAAATGCAACCAAGGTGAACATAATTAATATTTTAAAGCTGTGCATAGCAGGTTTCATTCTCATTTGTGCATTCCTAAAGTCGTGTTCTGCGAGCAATGTACCGTATGCTCATGGCTATGCAATTAAACGAGGTTTAAATCAAATGCACATGGCTTGAATTATCCCAGACACTACATCTCTCAATCTTGAGAATTGTACTTATAGTATGCTTGAATTCAAGGTCTCTTTTCACACAATTTTCTGTTAATTTAGCCATCATTTGCTTTCAACATTTTCATTAGTTATAGGTCCTGGCAACTTTAAAACTGAAAGATTTTTAGTTCTTTAGCCACCTGGAATTATGAAGCTGTGCTTCTTTGAAAGGTTTTTTAAGCAGTTATTAAAAAAATATTTTTATTGTGAAAAGATCTCTGTCTAGCCTGGCAGCTGATTTGAGAACATCATATAACATGCAGGGCAGGAATAGACCAAGGATTAAAATAGAATTGAACAATGTAACATTTTATTTCAGTGCTTTTTAGTTCAAACAATTACAAAATGAGCCAAATAAAAAAGCAGCAGAATGCCTCTTTTTTTAAACTGCTGAAAATCCAACATTACAAAAGTAGAGAATGATATACAGCTGCAGCTGTTCTTCAAGTGTTGAGATCTTCTGTTCAACTGAAGTAACATAATTTCCCCTTTAGTTAGAGCCAGCATGTTCCATATTTGTATCGAGCATTAAAACAAATATGTAAAAATGTTAAAACCTTAGAGTCATATCCATATGAATATAGTTATACTGTTTTTTGTTTGGAGATTTTTTAAGATCTTGTTAATTGTGGTGTACGGTATACCAGTTTAGATTGTATGTTACATATTTCACATTACGTTGCACTGGTTAAAAACGTGCAGGTGTTTACCATGGGTATCTCTCAGAATTGGGTGAAAACATTTCTAATATAGCCTTAGGATTAGGAACTACTGTTCCTATACTACCTACTGTATACTACCTACAGTATACCCTGTGCAGGGGCAATATTAGTAGCTGTATCTGTATAGTAGTGCCATCTATAGGCTTTAGGTACATAATGCAGAAAACTCTTAAAGTCGTAATGGACATCAGGCCTTTTACAGGATTCTGCCTCCAAAAATGAACATCTCTTTTCTAGGCCATGCTGTTTTTTTTATGTGATATGCGCTGATGTACCTCCCAGTCTAGTACACATCAGCTAAATCTCCCCAAATCTGGTGTTGATCCTCAGTTACTTTCATTGTTCCCATATAGCTGCAGTACCCCGTGAGAAAAGGCATTGGGATTCTGGGGTTTAATCCATCTTTTCCTCCATGCTTGTACACAATACTCCTAATTTTTCTGCACTGTGCTTTGCCAAATGCCGTTTGACTGCACAGAACTTTTTGACATGCTTCCCTAAGCTTGAAACTGCTTTATTTTAGCATGCTTCCTTAAGCTTGAAAATACCTGTCGCTGCTTATAAATGTGGTTCGTTTTTTCACTATGTTTTAACAAGCTTTCCAATTTGCCCCTGCCTTTTCCACACTCTCTAATGCTTTGTAATTCTAAGCGATGTGCTTATCCCTTTGTTTACAGTACTGATGCTGTACAGGGCTTCTAACTCTCTTTCACAGCTACAGGGGAAGGTACCTAGGTAGATTTTGCTTATTTTTAAAACCATGATAATAGGATCACATTAAAACACTTGTTTAATGTTGTATTTAAAGGAGTTGTAAGAATGTTCCCAATCCCTAAGCTTGGGTATTTTTCTCTGTCTTGGTGCTCTGCTAAACTCATTCTTTAAAGTGCAACATTATTCTCTGTTGTTCGTATTTGCATAAAATTACATAATAGGTTTTGATGGAGTTTTCTTCAGGGTTTTTATTTTCTGTGATAATCTAAAGATATGCATTAGATGGAAAAAAGTTGCTGCAAAAGCTTACTGTCTATGACCCATAAACTTCACTGTGAATTAATGTGAAAAAAATATATTCTTCCAGATCCTTGACTGGAGGTACATCCATAAATTAATATAGATTACTGCAAAATATTGTGCTAAATTAAAAGACAAAATATATTTTGTTTGAAAAACACAATTTATGTATACAACAAAAGACGAATTTAATAAAATATTGAATGTGTGCCTTTAGGTACAGTAATATGTAAAGCATTCTATGAAAAAAAAATCATTTTAAAACAGGAAAAACTACATAACGTTCAATTAAATTATTACTCTTTAAAATGGGTATATAAAGTATAACCAAGAAAAACACAGAAGAATAAAATTTATCAGCAGTTGTGAAAGGATTGCATAGGATTGCAAGGATTGTACATGAATTGCATAAAAAAGACAAAAGAAATCAAATCAAATAAATATCTGAGATACTGTACTTCAGTCTTCTTTGGACTAAAAAAGATGTCAAATGCATGTGTCAAATGCTGAATTTAAAATCGTGTACTGTAGCATTTTCATTTTTGTAACATTAGGTAGATATATTGATATAAGCTATATTTATATGTAATAGATATTAAATTATATATTATGCATTTCTACATAATATAATGCATAATGAAATTACCTAAATCAGCTGAGTCAGCATGGAGTTTGAAAAATGGCCCACTTCCAGTTTTGTATAGAAAGTCACATTTTCTAACATTCATTTCCTGATTTTAATGACATGCACAAAGTAACGCCAGGTGGGAAAGACCACAGCTTGGTCGGTAGGGCTGGCTTCCCTTTTGCTACATTAAACAGTGTAGTCATTTAACAGTAAGGATGTACTGGACATGACTGTACTTATTCACTTTTCAATTACACTTAAAAATGCAGAATCACACACAAATAGTGTATGCTATGCAAGTTCACATTACATTTAATAATTCACGTGTAATTGATTAATTGGTTGATCTTGCCAAGAGAGTTAATAGTCTCCCTCCTGCACTGAATATCAGAAATTACTCATTAAGGAACAGAGCACAATAATGAAACATTACATGGAAACATTACTTTAATTTTCCTGTCCTTTACCTCACTTTTCAAGTTACCTGTCATACTATTGTCTTTAATCTGATCAACAGCCTGAGTGAATGCCTATTTCTCACCTTTAGTTTAATCCCAGTTATTGGCCTGTTGGCATTGACTCACTAGACTCCAGTACATACTGTACAATATACTGTATAGGAGCGCTTTAACAAATTCTTCCCTAACATAAATCTTCTTTCCCCCACTCCGGCGACCTCCAGTTCATTTCCCCCAAACCATTCAGAAGTAGTGATTTGTATTCTCTTATTCATATCAACATTTTATCTGACTAGATTAACATTTACATTTACTTTAGCTGCTTTTAGAAAAGGAGGAGCAAATTCAGCTTTCAAGCAAAAATGCCTAAAAACATCTGAATTCCCTGTGACTATGTGCTTGTATGTTTAAAAAAATGGAAGTTAGCACAAAAAGGTTCAGCAAGTGATTCATGCAAATTCAAACAATTGGCTTCTAAATGGAAGAAGAGAACACAGGCCAGCGACAAGGAGAGAGCCATGCGAGGTAGGAACAGAGTAAACCTGCTGCCATGCTGTTTTACACTGATAGCTGGAACTTAGCCCAAACGAAACCATTGGTGTGATTTTCATTATAAATATCTGTTGCGGGCCATTATATTGATGACGTCTCAGATAGAGGGGAGCAAACTGGTTCTCTCGATTTGTCCCTTGTTCTCTTTCAGCGTGATCATACTGTACAGTATGTCTGACATTGTTAGTACTCTTACTCACAGTCTTTATTTCGTTAACTGTACTTTAACTACTCTTTAACTGCTCTGTTCCTGAACAGCAGGTGTCTGTCTCTTAATGGTTAAAGGCCAATTCAGATGGGTGTAGCAGTAGTAATTAGGACTGTGGACTCTGGCCTTCAGGGTCATGGGTTGGGGTTTTGTACCCTTGTGCAAAATACTTTACAGAGATTTCTCCACTTAACCCCATGCTGTATAAATGGGTATGTTCCAGGTTGTTGCTGTGAACGGAAATTTATTTTATGGTTACATAAAGGATACAAAAAAAAGCAGCTACTAACAGTTGTGCAGCTCATTTTTCTCTTCCTCTAGACATATATATTTTTCAGCTTCTTAGTCCTTATCTTGTGTTATAATCATTTAGCATTGTAATTGTTATAAAACGTTAAAATAACAGTCTTGAAATACAGTATTTCTTGTGTTGTCAGATAATGGCAAACCCTTTGAAAAATTAGCTTTGACCTCAAAATTTATTTGAAGTCTCTGTCCACTACTGCTGCATTCTAGTTGGGTTATAATTAAAATATTTATGGCTTTCAGAGTGGCCCAGGAGCTGATATATGGTTTCAAGACCATGCTGCCTCTTCTGGCTTAAATTCATTACCGTATTGAAATTTGAGCTTTTTTGGCAAGAGCAAGACTATTTTAAAGAGTGTGGTGTAGATCATTTTTATGAGCAATTATAAGCTCACAGAACAAGCACTTTAAGCACAAAACACCTCTCTTACACTAAACTGATGGTGTTTGGACTTAACATTATCATGCCTTTGCATGCCTTATAATAGTTTTCTGCAGCAGAAATGTTCCTTTAACCATCTAGTCTTGTATTTCTAAAAGAAGTTGCTTTTTCAAGATTTATTTTGCTTCCATAAGTGCACCATTTATTGTATTACATTATGCTGAGATACCTAAATACCTTAATTCACCTTTTTGTTCCTGATGTAGATTCAAGGTTGAACATTCCTCTCACAAATGCATTTGGGTTCTATATTGCACTGTAAATAATGTACTATAATTTTCTTTTCACTACTCTGGTAAGAATGATGTTAGTGGCTCAGCGCATCTATAGATATCTTTAAATCACCATTTCCTTGGTGTGTTTGTTTTTAAAGCACCATGGAGAAATGCTGGATCAAATTTAAAATTACGTGTAAAATCTTAAAATTCGTTTAAAATTCTGTGAATATCATATTCACATAATGTTCTGCATTCTGCAGCAAATTACATGTGTGTATGTTTATAAAATGTTCACTTCAATAGGGAGGTTATTCTTTGAGCTGTGAGGGCATGAGCTCTGCGAAATAAGTAGTCATTTAGAGCTGTTGTTTAGTCTTTTGGAAAGACATAAGAAGGAGTGACAATATTGTCATGTTAGGTTGTAAAAAGGTTATTCTTGAACTTGTGTGCGGCACAGTATTATAGTACATGTTATCAACAGATATTCTGTCATTCTAGAGCTCTGGGATACAGTATGTGAGGTGGAAGGAATGTGACGATAACCTGCCTTTGTGCCTTTAGAGAACACGTTTCAAGACAAGCCCAACTCATTAAATTGTTTGAGAGATTTGACTGTTTTGGACGTCACATTCCAGTACTGTATATCAATGGTTATGCTCATGTGACTAGAAACTGCTCCTGTGTTGCAATATAATTCTGCTTCTCCAGTTGGCAACAGCTGTATTCATTTCCAATCTCTTCTGCTGCTACTGAGGCACCTGCACGTGGAGCCTTTGTGTTATGTGTTTTAACATTGTATTTGTGCATTCATGGAAAATAAGACAACAATTAAAGTCAAAGGAAGATACAGACATGATTGGACCATTGCTTCATCTAACAGGCTGGTTTAAAGTGGGCTGTTATCCTGCAGAGTAAGAAAAAGTTGAAAGGCAAGAACGTAAGCAAGAGGAAACAAAAGGAAAAGAGTGAAGCCGAAGTTAAATTGAGAATTACAGTACTACAAAGAATCTGTATGTTTCTGTTATAGGAAGAGGTTGGTTAGCTGTAGCGATAAATGTTAGTAAGGAGGTCTAAAATATTTTAATTCTATTTTTGTTTAGAAGCATAAGTGGTTGTTATTAAGCCAACTTAGTATTGAATGTAAGTCATTGTTACTGTATATTTGGAGATAAATTAATTTGTAGTGCAGATAGAGTTATAAATGTGTTTTTGTATAATGCTGTAAACAGAGGGTGGTCAGGTTATAAATGGAGAGAGGAAGTAAAGAGGGGGCCTAACATAGATCCTGAGGGACACCATAAGGTTCTCTAAATGCACAATTGATGACACAAATGGAAACTACAGTACGTGGAAGTGTAAAAATGCCTGTTGAGATCCTTGAGTCAATTACCTACTAACTACCAAACAGGCTTGATGGGCTGAATGGCCACTCAACTTGAACCTTTCTCATGTTCTTCTTATATGTCTGAGAATTTAAAAAAAGACATTATATATCTGATTTGGCATAAGGTTAAATTGCGGTGAAAAGTCAAATTGGGTTTCTTATTCCTCAACTGACTAAATGATGTATCTAGTAAAAGCATCAGCAACATACTAAGGTTCAGGGATCCAGAAACATTGACATAATTTCAGTCAGTTCTGAAGAGTACTTACTTCTCACTGATTTTTATTTCTGGACATCTGTGTAGTGAAGCAGAGAGTGGGTGGTGGTAATGCATGGTACAGTGGACTGTTAGATAAAAATAACAGTTTGATTTTGGTAAGAAACTTTAGTGTTAAAATGTGGTCTGGTGTTCAAGGAAAGAATAGAATAATGCATTCTCTCTGCCACCCTCTAGATCATGGAAGCAGATGTGTATGATGTTTTCAGCTAACATGCACCACAGTTAGTACTGTTTTTTTAAAATGTCTCTATTTTCACTTTTACACAATTCAAATAAATAATTGTCAACCAGTATAGGTTGTACAGTTTTCTGAAAGGGTGTTGGTGAACTGCAAACTTTTACACTCTTGAAAGAAGACCTAGCCCAGCTTCTCACTGTGGTAAACTGTTACATTCACAAAAATGTTTTACAAAAATGCTGTGGTGTCTGAAAAGAATGTGCACCAGGATCCTCTTAACTGGTAGGACTAAGCACCAGTAACCGTTGGAGAGGAGGAACTACTCACATTACCCTCCTGAACTGTGGGGAACCTTAGAGCCATGGCTGAGACCAAACCAGGCCTGGTGGGATAAAGCCACCCTCCCACCGGAATGCGATCTATAACCTACTGGTCTATCCTGTTTCCCCTTGGTCCAAACCTTAATGGGATTCCTTCAGCTTGAACTGGCAGCTGAATTTGATCCGTTCATTAGAAAGCTCCATCCTCCTTTCCTAGCTGAGCACTGGTCCTTGGAGAGTGAGCTCACTGGAAGTAGCTGAACCTTTTAAACTGTTTAATTAAAAATGGTTTTAAAGCCTGGGTTTTAGGGCATCTAACCCTTAGTCGACCCACTTTGGAACCTAATCTAAAACTAGGATTGGTCTTGCCATGACACTAGTTTAGTCTGATCTCACCACAAGACTAAACAATTCACCCTGTGTGTTCTTTGTACAGTATTTATAGAGAACCCTAATTGAAATATACAAATTCCTACTTATTTTCTTCCCCAGAGCATCCCTAAGCTATTCTTTAGTGGCTTAGACAAACACGCTGAGATTCAGCTGCTCCATTTTACACTTGTCAATGAAACAATGATTCTGTTTTTAATATTTTATGCATCAGGATTCCAAGCTCAGCATGGGTTTTTCATATACTGTAAGGCTGGGTATGCTGTGCAGCAAACAGCACCGACTGAGAACAGCTGTAGATTTTAAGAACATAAGAAATGTTATGAGCAAAGGGAGGGCATTTCACACATAAAGCCTTTTTGTTTGCTAATAGCTAAGTTATCTAAGTTAAGTCATCCACCCACTTCTTGAATGATACCAGGGTATCGGTTTTGACAACACTGCTGAGTAGCTTAGACTAGACTCCTACAACCCTTTAAAGAATTGCCTGTTCTTATTCAATTGCACCTTCCTTTATTTTCCGTAATGAGTGTTTTTATTTTTTAAAGCAATTAAGATGGTGACCGGAACTGCAGGACTAATAGATTTTTTTCTTGTTCTTATTGTCCTCAGGCTCTGAGCTGATGCCAAAGGCCCTCTCTACAAGAATTATTGGTGGGATCTGGTGGTTTTTCACTCTTATCATTATATCATCCTACACTGCCAACCTAGCAGCTTTCCTCACAGTGGAGCGAATGGAATCTCCTGTTGAGACAGCAGATGATCTGGCCAAACAAACTAAGATTGAGTATGGTGTAGTGAAAGATGGAGCCACCATGACTTTCTTTAAGGTGAGCACTCCACTCCTGTTGTGAGTCAGATCATAAACAACCCGTTGAAAACCTACAAACTTTGTTGTTTGTTTTTGTATCAGCTTTCATTTTTTATTTTCTTTCATTAACGTATTTTAAATAAAACTTAACTGAATGAAACCACCTTTTAAACAAAACCAAAAAGCTTTCAAGTTTCATCATGAAGTCAATACATTTAGTTTGATTTGACCCTGTTGATTAATTTCCTTAGAATAAATTGCCTCTGTTCTAATCAAAGAAATTTGGGGAGTATAATGGATCTTAAATCAGGCATGATATTAAACTTCAGCCGCAGTCAGCTTTCAAAACTTCACATTTTCTATACTATGTGTGAAAATCAATATTATTCCACAAAGGACTTTTTTTCAGTTAGATCTTTATCCCCAATACAAAAGCATATTCTCTGGCTCTTCCATTTCACCAGGCCTTTTGAAGTGCTCCTCCATAATGATTTTCTGTTCAAAAAGTTTCAGCTTGGCTGCAGGGTTTTTATTTTGAGACAGATGATTCTCCTGATTGTGCTGCTGTGCAGAATAACAGATGAGTGTGATTTTCGTCTTGATTTTGTTGTCCTTAGTTCTGCTGTTGTCTTTTTTTCCAGTTGAATTCCTTCCTCAGAATCCATTAATGGACAAATAGTTTGAACAAACAGGAACCAGTTGGGATAAAATAATAGAAAGTAAAATATAAGCTAACTTCTAGTTGCTGTTTGAGATGATGAAGTGCCGGTGAGATGAGCTAATGGGAGGTGGCTGGTATCATTCAGCATCACTATTGATTTTTGCAGTCTTAGCCAAAGAGGTTTATTGCTGTTTTCACACTCTCTAGCAGGAATAGGAACATTGACCAGTATTAAGCCATATATTTACAATTCATGATCTATAATCGTCAGTTTGAGCAGGCACAGCACATTAGCACAGTCACACTCTGTGTGGTTCCAAACGACTACAGTGGCCCAGATTGGTACTGCAGCTATAAATGCTTCCTCAGAGAGATGGCTCAGCCTGTCTTTTAACTACCTTTTTTCATCTACCCAGGTGTTAAACAGCAGTTGTGTAGAAATTCACAGCTTTTATGGAGCCATTTTGCTGTGATCCACGACATGTAGGGTCTGTGATGATGAGACTCTAGCTTATCTTTGATCTGAACCGGTGGCTGTATGCTAAGATGTTTCGAGATGGGGCGCTGCCCTTGGCTACTCATAAACAAAAATCTCAGTAAAGGGCTGCTTTGCATGACCTAGCAGATCCATCAATGTGTTACTGAGGTTGTTAACGCTAGTACTGTTTCTTAGAACTAAGCCAAGAGAAGAGACTTCTCAAGGCTGCCTGATAGTGCTGTAGGCAAAGCCCATGCTTAGATCACCAGGGACGATAAAGGTCTAAAGAGCAATGGCAAAGTAATATCCTGTATAATATGGAAATCATCTGCTGTTAGCTCGTTTCATTGATTTGTGAGTGGTAAGAGTATGTCGAATATGACTATCTAATAAAATGTTTAAAAATATAAAAAATGAAGTATTGTTCTTCTAAATTGTGCATCTATAATTTAGTTTAATTATTCATTATTCATTATTTATTTGTGATGCTTTAATTTCAGTTGATGAAGTTTGTAACGTCATCGATATTATGTTATTTTCTTTTTTCCATCATTTCAATTTTACAAAGCCATAGAAATGTTGGTAAATGGATTTTCTATATACAGTATGTTTTCTTTTCTTTCACCTTAGATTTGGACATGAATTTGGTTTTAACAGGATTCTGCATATTTGTTTGTCTCTTAACAGTCAAGTAACTAAACCAAACTTAGAATCAAATATGACTGATACAATGTTTAAGCCTCCGGTGCTCAGTTTGTATCTATTGTTAGTAGGCTCCATTCTGACTGTAGGTGTTTGTCTTAGTTTTATGTATTAATCCCCAACTCACGTTCGCACTTGCCTTTTTAAACTGAACCTATTAAACCATCAAAGACTGAAAAGTAGCATCACCAGCTCACATCCCAAATCACAGGAGGCAGTTAAATATGCTTCTAAAAATATTTGGACTATTTCTGTTTTTATTGATGCTTTTCAAAGCCTAAGAACATGGCGCATGGCCTCTTTTTGAAAGATTCTTGAAGTAAAAATAATTTTAAACTTTTTTTAGATTTTCTCTATTTGCTGCGGTACTGATCATTTTGATTCTTCTGTGTTGTAAAAATAAAAGATCTTCACTGTATGCTGTAAATTGTGAATGTGTTTCAGGGGTATGGTATTTTGTTCTAGAAAAAAAGAAATAACTCTGGACAAGCAACCTGCAAAATGCAAAGGCAGCTTTTCACTTTGATTGAATATAGTGCTCTAGTAAAAGGATGAATATGAATATAAATACTTTCTCTGTACTGTGAACAATTTGCTTCCCATGCATTCCTTAGGCTCCTCAAAAGGCAAAGGAAGGGCTGACATTCTGACTTCCCATTTGATGTAAACATGCCTGGGACATGTCATACAAACAGAAAAATAATTAGTGAAGCAAATATTATTATGCCATTAAATCTACTTCATTTAAAAAGAGACAGGTGTCACTAATTATCTCATCAGCTCTGCCTATCTTGAGAGCTGTCAGTTCCTCACTGTCATTATCTGAAACAAGAAGACTGATGCAGCTGCTGCAAATCAACAGGCTAACAAAATGTCTTGGTGAGCATCTTGATATGAGCAGGAAGAAATTATGCAAAGGAGTTTACCGAACGAACCGAGTGAGGGCTTGACATAGGACTGCTGCCTCTGCACTGATTAATCTACAGTACACTTTGAGACATGAGAGGTTTCACGAGCAGTCTACAACTTCAAATGATTTAATATATAAATAGAAGACTAAAACTTTGCGTACTGAATTATTGCAATGCTATCATGAGGAAGCAAGAAAATTAAATGTCCTTATATGAATTATAAACATCATTCTTTTAGCCTTTAGCTTTTGATTACAAGTATTGTATTCAGTGTTATGAACACCCTGCCTTCTTCTGTTAAGTATGCCACTCTGTCATTTTCTGTCCCAAAAATAGGCCATGCTGATCACCTGTTCACATTGGCAGTTGAACACACCACATTTTTGTATTCTGAATTTACAATTAGCAATTATCTTCGTTGCGTGACCACCAGATTTGGGGTCACTGCTTAAGACTCAGCTCCCCTGTAACAATTCCTGTACCTGCATGGGTTTAATGAAGACCTGTAGGCATCAGCCTCTCATATATCCATCTGTTCATCTTTTGAAATGCTGCCTTATAGGAGTGTAAGCCCTCTAGAAAGACAAGACAAGCTGCCATTCTTTCAAGAGGGCCCAAACGTACCCATTAAATGCCAGGAGTTGTTATTCCACTAAAAGTAGAGAAAGCCAATTCCCACTCAACCCCAATAGCACTCTAGATCTAAACTGGATGAAAGGCCTCTCCTTGTCTGTGGCCTATCTGGTGTTCTATTGTGTCACACAGTTATAGTCAGCTAGTGACTCAGGCTTATGCTCCAAGTAAGCTCCTTGACTAGCTGAGCTCGGTGGGAGACTATCACAATTCACATTTTTGTAATTACATAATGTGTATACTAATTTCTTTCTTTATAAAGACAACTGGAAAATGTTGTTATTCCTTATAGCTGACCTGTATCTTGGGCCCAGTTCATTGCCTGACTTTTACATACAGTATGCATCTTCATTCCTTTTATTAATAAAGTCAGTGTGAGATCATTATTTTTTATTCACTCTTCCTAAAATCCTAAAATATGTCTTGATGTCCTTTATACCTTTACGTTAAATATGTCTATTGAATTGAAATAGAAAATTACATTAACCTACTGTATGTTCGACATATACGGTACACTGCCTAATATATCTGTGTAACCTGACATTTTCAATTGCTTCACAAATGCCCCATGTTTTCTAAGGTTTCCATCATTTTGTAGAAGGGTTATTTGAAGAGGTTTTTATTTTGAAAGCAATAAAACATCTTCAGCTCACCATTGTAACCCACAGGTGAGGAAAGAAAAGTGATGAGTCACAGCTGCAGTTGACTCAGGTCAGTAAAGAAAGGTGATGTGTCACAGATGGGGTTTGCACAGATCCACTTTAATCCTACTGAAAGCCATCTGTAGTGGTCAATGAAAAATGGATCAAGCCCTTGAAAAGCACATTTTTTCACCAAGGGGTATCCTAAGTAGTGCCCTGTTTTTTAGGGTTGGGAATAGGAATGGAAACAAAAGTTCTCTTAAGTGTTCCTAAATGTCTAAAAAAGATGTCTAAACAGATGACTTGAGCGTCAGTGTGAGATCATTGTTTTTTGTTCACTCCTCCTAAAATCCTTTAACCAAATTAAAGAGAGATCCTTTAAATATGTCTATTGAATTGATATAGCAAATTACATCGACCAATCTGAAATTCACATTTGGCTATGTTTGTAGCCACAAAATATCTTTGTGGACTGAAGTGAGCATTTGCTGTATATGAGGAAAAATATCAATTTCTGCAAGATGGGTTGCACATAAAATTTATTTACAGCAAGAAAGGCAAAAGCACAAGTGCAATGTTCATGAGAATATGCTTTCCATCTTGTATCAAAACCTGTTGTCCTGACCCTTGTTGAAGGAGGGATTCAGGAGTACAAATACTCCAGTATAAAGTACACTGTCTTTTAAAGGTAACTCTTGATGTCCTACAAATTCTTAATTTTTAATGTGTCATCAATGTGAGCTCCATCTGCCCTCCCTTTGGCGCTCCAGCTCTCCTGTCCGTGCTGTGGAGCCCCGCAGTGTGAACAAGTGCAGGAAGGCCATTAATAGTCTTCATCTCTCCAAGGATGAGTGCTGCTCTGGTGAGCACAGTTAATAAGAATTAGCAGCTCCAAGGACCTGTGGAATGGCTCGACCTTCAAAGTTACTCGCCCTGAGTGCACGTCGATTGCAATGGTCCAGACTCTGCCAGTGCAGTACTGGGCTGTGCCATTACTGGACTGTGATTGGGATTCCTGTAGCTGTGGCTCACAATTGGACAAGGGCCTCCAAGATAGAGTAGCCACCAGTCGCCCACAGTGGCCTGTCCCCTGCAAGCCTACAGTGAGAGATGTGGCACTCCTAAAATGTGCAAAGTGTCCTCTACGGTATGCTTGCAGCATGTCGAACAATGAATGGCTGTGACATTAGGTGAACTAGAGGACTGTGTCCACGTGTTCTCTTTCTCTCAGTCGGTACTGTATTTTTAGTTTTTGCTTAACTGTTGTCCTAATCCGAGGAAACGTACAGTGTTTGCCAAAATTTACAGTACATCAAGTGTAAGTGTTGGGGCTGTAGCTTTAAAGGCAAGTCATAATAATTCCAGATCTCTGAAGGTAGCAGAAACAGAAATTACATGCACTCCCAAGGCAAGGAGCATTAACATTCTGGAGCTTGAGTTTGAATTTTTCGTGAGTCACATACAACACACACTCCATACAATTGTTTTTTTGCTTGAAAATTGTTCTCTCTGTTTTCCATGGTATAATGTATTGTTACTTTGTGCAGTGACCCAGTAAACTGCTGTGAAAACCACAGCCCAGATTATTTACTGTGTATATCAGAATCCAAAAAGGCGATTTTATTTTATTGCTTGGAATATTTACTCAGGGTCCAGGACACAAGCATCTTTTTTTCCACTCTCTATTCTATCATGTGAGATTCCTGAAAACAAAATTAGTAGCGGGGGGGGGGGGGGGGGGAGGTCTTAACTTCTCCTCAAGGTCAGTGACAGGCTGTCAAAATTACCCGCTTGTAGTGCAAAATTATGTATTTTATTTGCATAGTTGAGCCAGTGTTTTTTGATGGGAAATTGCACATTTCATACCTCTAGTGGTTTGTGTTAAACAGATGGTTTCTCTTGGACTAAGTAAATTGTTTTTTTTTCTGGCTATACAAGTCACTGGATGTAGTCGGTTCAGGGTGAAATTGATCTATTTACTTGATCGTTTTCAAAATGATGTACAGTAGTCAAAAGCAAGAAGCTGTTTAGTAAAAATGGGTAATCGCAGGTGCACGTTTGTGGTGCTGTTTGCAGACTTGTGATTTCACGATTCCAGGGGCTGTGATATTAAACCTTAGAAATGGTTTCCCCCAAGCTATTCCCAATCTGTGTTCATTCACCCAGTCTTAGGCAGACAGTGCTGTTGCTTCAGATGATGCATGTTAAAATTAATTTCCAGAGTGAGTTTATTATGAAAGAGAGCAAACGGGTTTGGCTGTTCTTTCTTTACAAGAAATATTTCTCTGTCGTTGCAAATGATATAGAAGAGAGAATGTGGAATAAGTTATGTCAAATTGTAGACATTGGTACAGGGGCATCATTCCACATGTCTGCATCTCAGAAAATGATGGAATAAAGGTTCTTTCAAACAAAAATAGCCTGCATCCTATTTAAAAAAAAATGAGTGCCACCAAAAGAAATCAAGTGCAATTTCAAAGACGTCATTGAAAATGGTTCTTGTGATTTACACCTTTGTGGATTTCATTCAGAGGAGCAATTTGGAATGATTATTTCGGTTTATTTGCATTGTCTTTTTGTTTTTGGTTTTGTGCAAAACAGCTTCTGCGTTGGTGAATGGGCACAAAAAATATTCATGCTGTCTCTGTTTCAGAAATCAAAAATTTCCACGTTTGAAAAGATGTGGGCATTTATGAGCAGCAAGCAAAACACAGCTCTTGTCAAAAATAATGAGGAAGGTATTCAGAGAGTACTGAAAGCAGATTACGCTTTGTTAATGGAATCAACGACTATTGAATATGTCACTCAAAGGAACTGCAATCTGACCCAAATCGGAGGCTTGATAGATACCAAGGGCTATGGAATTGGTACTCCCATGGGTAAGGATTATTATCACTCCTTCATTATGAATCTAACTATATAACTGGTGCACCGTATTACCTATATCACCATGCAGTACAAAATGTAACATACATTACCCATTCAATAAAATTCAGTTTCTTGTCCATTTCTATCATATTTAGTTGGAAGGAGTAAATGCATAGTTATTATTTATTATTTCATTCTTAAGTTATATTTAATCAAGAGGTTTGCAATGTATTACTACAGATGCAGACATTTTGAAGCTATTTGAACTCCATGCAAATACTGTACATCTCCTTTATGATTTGGATTTGTACAAGTCGAAAGCCAACAGAGAAGATATACAGGTCTTATGACAGCACAATGCTTCAACCTTTGTCCCAGTGTGGCAGGAATACTTTACTGGATGAGCCACATGGGATCACGTTAGAATGTATCTAAATAAAAAAACAAGATGGCTTGTTTAATTTACAGTAATTGTTCGGAATAGGCTATTCTCCATATGCATCCTCCTGTACATCTCCCACGATGCAGAGGAAACACATTGGATGAAAATACTGTATCTATTACTCTCAGACACTTTTTTGCACATGAGTGAAATGAAGTGTGATCTTTAGTTTTAACGTCGCTTTCCAAGAGATGTACTGTAACTGTTTCAAAGAGATAAGAAAGCGAGGGAAAGAAACTTTGTTTTGTATTTTATGCCTATCTGTTAAAACATCCATGTGTGTTTCACTTTATTGAAGGTTCTCCATACAGGGACAAAATTTCCATTGCGATTCTGCATCTGCTAGAAGATGGCAAGTTGCATGTGCTGAAGGAAAAGTGGTGGAGAGGCAACGGCTGCCCTGATGATGACACAAAGGAAATCAGAGCCCTTGGCATACAAAATATTGGAGGGATCTTTATCGTGCTTGCAGCAGGACTGGTACTCTCCGTGTTCGTGGCAATCGGGGAGTTTATTTACAAGCTGAGGAAAACGGCCGAACGTGAGCAGGTAAGCACCAGGTAATACACTTCCCACAGGTCTGTGAGTTTTTTTGAATGTTCTTCAAACTAAAAGCATGTGTATGTATCCTGATTGGATCAGAGACTAGTACAGGAAAATGAATGTGCAAGAAAAGTTGGATCTGTGCAAGAAAAATTGGTCTGTCATCTTCCCTTCTGAATAGTTTCCATTTTTGTGACTCTTAAATAAAAATGAAAGGTAGCTGGTATCTCAAAGCCTATATACTGTACTGTAGCACAATGCTGTAGATTATTCAGATATTCTGCTGTGTGCCTAACGGATAGCAGTCATTAGCCATGTTGGCAATTGCTTCTCATGCTGCTGCTTAGCATGCGGCTCAGTGAATATGCTTTCAGATCTTGAAATAATCCCACATACATTGCATTACAGGAGCAGAAAACTTCACCTGTGAAGCACACAAAGACGGGTGCTTTGAATAACATTTTGTTCTGCCTCAACGTGTCATTTTCAATTTTGCTTTATGGCCAGTCATTTGTAATCTGAACTTTATTTTCTGTGCATTGTGTCTGAGATATAGCCATCATGCATTATTATAAACCTCCACTCTTCTGCAAGTGAGTGATCTCATAGTATCTCGAACATCCCCTTGCCCACTGGCATTCAGGGTTCTGGGTTTAGAATTTCTGAGTGTGACGATGGCAGCAGTAAAATGGCTTTAAAAAGAAGGCAAATATGTGAAGAACTGCTTATATTTGCCTCGAAGGTCTGTTGTGGCTTCTGAGTCTTATACATGACAACCTGGCTCTGGAACAAATAATTCATAGTTATTCTACCTCCATATAGTGTGTTTACTTCAATCCTCATCTAAATGTGCAGAGCTTATCCCACATATTACTTGATTACAGTATGCAATCTTTGTCTCAGTAAATTGACATAATTAAGAATTGGAGCATAAAATGTAGGATTTATCCTTTATTAGTCATAGATGATGTCAAAATACCATAGCAGCCGGTTATGGTTTGAGTTATAGTTTCAGGGTACCAGTTAAGAAGTTTGATTTTCATTAAACAAATAAGTTCATGGCGAGTGCTGCAAATCTACATGTACTGTACATGCAAGAACAAACAATAGTGGCCTTTCAGATTGCTCAAGAAAAAATGTCTTAGTGCATTTCCCTATTGTGACTGACAACTGAAAATCAAAAAGATAAAATAAAATACAATTATTCCCCACCCCCCTTCTTGCCTTTCAGAGATCCTTTTGCAGCGCCATGGCCAATGAAATCAGACTGTCTTTTACCTGTGAGCGCCGTGTAAAACACAAACCTCAGCCCCCAGTCATGGTGAAGACGGATGCTGTAATCAACATGCACACGTTCAATGACAGAAGGCTACCGGGAAAAGACAACATGACTTGTAACACTGGAATGACGCCTGTATTCCCATAACATGACTCTGAATCAAGATCAATACTTAGGACTGTACGTGGTGGAAAAAAAAACAAACTGGGGCTGTTTCAGAGACAAAGCAATTGACCAGAACCAATTAGTTTTCAGTTATTCGCAGTGGTACTGTATTACATAAAAAGTGACAACAGTAGCAACAAGAAACGACAACAACAGTGCAGTTCAGAGAGCAGTGAGAAGGGAGGAAACCGCAGTTTCTGAAACACAATTCAGCCAACTTGTCAGTGTCCAAACAATCTGTCTCCAAGTCTGATGTTTACGTGCAAAAATACAAACACATTAAGTGGGAAATGAAGAAACACCACAGAAGAAAAAAAGACCCCAAACTAAGGAAAATGTGGAATATATATTAAAAAAGCTTCTTTAAGCATGGCAATAAAAGAACTACAGACAGAAGGTCAAAGGGTATGAAAGTGTGGAACCAGAGAAGTCACACATAGCACATTTAATATTTCAGTGAGAGCTGCAGAAATTCTTTGACACTCAAAGTTGACCTGTTACCTCAATGCTGTGAAGACTTCCTGTTCAGGAAGACCTGACTTGTCCAGTTTTAGTCTGAAAAAGAGGAAGGAATTCTGGAGGTTATAGACAAGTGGAAATAAATGCGCGGCGGGACCATGACAAACAGACTTCTTTCACACAGATGCATTTGACCGCAATCTGCAGTCTGAGTAAATTCTGGAGTTTCTGTTTTTTTTGACAAAATGAATCCACAAATCAGACAGGGTTGACATCGTTCAATCCAGTGCTGTGTGCTGAGGTTCATCTGTTGGAAGTAACTTTTTTCCCAGCCCTAAACAGAACTACCAATAATGTTTTCTTACTTTGTCTTATTTTTTTATAATTATGGGAAGAAATAAAGATAAAAAATCAACATGCAGTTCAATTGCTCAATTAAATCATTTCCTATCAGATGTTTCATACGTATTAGTAAATTGCAGTACAAGGTGACTCAACAATTACCAAAGATCTGTCTGCAAAATAGAAATAGTCTTCAAAGGTCAACTCATGTTCTATTCTTTATAGGTGCAAAAACATTTGGAATTTGACCTGCATTCTTGGAGCGTTCTAATCATGACTTATACTGGTTGTCAAAACTGATTAGAATTCTGGCTTCATAGCCAATGAATTTTAATTACATGTGGTTCTCTTTTTAAGTAGTCTGCAGTGGAATTTTAACATATTTGATTCTTAAAATGGCCTCATTCTAAATTCATAAAAGGGTTAATGTTATTAATAAAATAGTAGCTGTGGTTTATATTCTACTGGGGAACATTTAAATACTGCATTTGACTTTTTTACATTATTCATATTCTTCTAGTCACTAAAGTAATGATATTTTAGTCCATAGTGTGATCTTTCCAGTCAACACTGCTAAGAATTTTTGTAGTGTAGTAATTTTCTGTCAGGTCATTCACTTCTTAAAGTACCAACTGAGTTGCCTCTGAAAGCACAAAAGGTACATCTCTGATGTGTGTCATGTTTTGTTCAAACAAGAGTGATTTGTTTCAAAAGGTTAACAAGACAAGCAGTGGCTGAGTAAATCAGTACCATGCTAGGTTTATCAAGTTGCCATCATGTCTCATGTCTCATGTTCATGCTTTTTACTTCAAGAACAAAAGTTTAATTAAACAGAATGTTTAACTGAATGTATGTGTTAGTCTGTCAGGGACTCTACTGTATTTTGATCATTGGGTGATTTCATTTTTTTTCCACAACAGCTATAATTTCAGTCCTTAAAGGGCAACCATGATTAAAGGTTCATAGCTTCCATACCCTCCTTTTCAGGTTACTAATTACTTGTATCATTGAAGAGATTTGACCTTGTACTGGATTTTAATATATTGCCTCAGTGGCTGATACTGAACATGTGGCCCTGATATACAAGCGTTCCGTGTGGAATCCGGTTAGTATTTCTGGCTTTTAATTTTCAAATTCTGTTATCAGGTTGCACGTCATTTCTTCTTGCAAACCATGGACTAGGAGTATTAACTGGTATCTTTTCTTCTGGAGATGTTTTTCAAGTATATGAGCAGAAAAGGAAAACTATACAGTACAGACACAGATCTATTGTTAAGTGTATTAATTTGACAACTGGTATAACTCATGATACAATATTTTTTAAGAAATCTTCAAGCAGCTCAGATATTCAGTCCTCTCAAAAATGTGTGTGTAATATTAGAACATAGAGCATTGGAAGATAAAAAAATCAATATAAACATCTGTGTTTTTTGTCCACTAACAATCCATAAATTTGACATAGTATCATTCAACAGTGTAGGCTGTATCTATTTGTGATTTACTATTGTTTTTAAGCTTTAATTGGAAGTCCAGTGAATACTCTTATTGAGGACATTTTTTAAGATGCTTGTCTCACGTTGTGTTTACGCAATATTTTACATTCATTACCTCAGTTCAGGAATGGATTTATGGAACTACCTGCCACTTTTTCTCTTTGTACTGATCTATAGCTTTTTAAACTTATTAAAGATGTCTCCCGTTTTTTAATGTGTTTTTTATTTTGTTTTTAATCAAGTTAGTATTCATGTTACTTTGGGTCTTCCTAAAATGCAGTTTTAATTTCAGTGTATTCTTTATGTACCTTTTCATATCAACCATCCAATTTTTACATTTTGTAAAGCATTTTAGCCCTCTGTCAAAAGTGCAACTTAAAAAAAGCAAACACATAACATATGTTCATGAAACTATATTCTGTATGTCATAGTTTAAAATTGCACATGATATTTACAGTATGACTTTCCACATATTTCTGAAAACCAGATTCATTATTGTTTTGGATCATAACTCTGGTCACATCATGATAACCTAGATATAACAAGTTTACATCAACTGTCAATGGTCAAAGCTGAGATCTTTATTCACCCAGCATAACGAAATGATATATAAATAAAATTAGATATAATTATCCTATGAAGACACCCTGCAACTATCAGAACTGTATTTTTTCACATGCAGTTTAGCTTGTTTTTATATCTTTTTATTTGCCTTTGTAATAATTGTAATAGTTGGTAATACTTCATATATAACATTCTAATTATATATTAGTGTGGAACATTTATTTTAATGTCTACAGATTATTTACGTTAAATCATGTAACACTGAAAAGACTAGACAATCTTTCCCATTTAGTACCTGGCCACCTTAAGGAAACCTCGCAGAATGGAAAGTTACTTACAGTAGCTGTATACTCATGGTGTGCATTCAGTTTTTGTCAGTTTGGAATGATCCCTCTTCAAAGCACCTCTCCTTAACCACACACTGTCAGCCAACAATGCATTTCACAGTAAGCTCAAGATAACTTACGGACTGACCAGTACCTGACAAAGTAATAGGATTTCCAAAACAGTGGTACGCAACTGGCAAGGCATGTTGCTCCTCCAATCAGTGATACCTCTCCTGTAAGGCATTATGGAGCTTCACATGTGTCAAAAGAAGGTGTTTGTCAACTATCCAGTGCATTAGTCTTTGCTGTGAGCCAAGACATAAAAAGCAATTTGCCAATTTCCCCCAAAAAATGGTAGGGTCTAAAATGAAGAATTCACACAAACTGTTTGAAAAAATCAATGTGAAATTTTACAGTAGTGTACAGTAGCTGAAAAAGGTAAGTGTTATTGACCAATACTAGCAAGGCACTTGGAAGCCATGGTGTTACAACTTAGAGTAGCACCACATTCACTTAACTGTAAACTCATCTTTTTCAATACAGTACATCTTACTCACCTCTCTTTATTTTCTTTGTGTCTCTTGTTCTGCTGCCTATGTCATATGTGCAGTTCTTTTGTTTCTCTTTTTCATTTTGTAATTTTGATTTAGCAACAAAAAAAAAATGTGGCGAAACGACAATACCTTGCTCATTTGTGTCAATTGATTGTGTAAAATCTAGCAGCGCTGTCATGCCAAACAAAATCTTAACAGGTATAAAAATGGGCAAGTATTGGGTCACAAAATACTCCTTGATTTGCATTTTTTGAAATTCAACCCCATGTTGTAAATAAGGACTGAGGACAAGATGTTGAGCTCTGTGTATCGAACGATTCCTGTACTGTTTTGTAGAATTCCCAAAACAGCATTGTACATGTATCTCATTTTAGATCCCACTAAAGTACTTCAACCAATGACAAGTTTTCTGTAATCAAAAATTTAATTACCATGGAATGGATGGAAAGTTGCCTTGAAACTGGTAAATGTGGATATGCCAAGTATGACAGAGACTGGGGAGAAATTTTTAGCATATTTTTCTGAGATGCTAAAAGTTCGAGAATAAAGCTGTCTTTTTAGTAGGGAGCCTCTAAAGGCAGTACACCTCTATGAGGTTTGGGTTTAAGACAGCTTCGAAAATTATTTTTCATATTCTGTATAATTACTGTACATGTACTGTACTTTATATTCATGCGTCTGAATGTCAGTCCGGGTTCAGAAGAATCCTATTGTATAAATGTTCTAAAAGGTTCATGTAATTAAAAAGCCCTCGTATAAAAAACATTGATATTTTGTTATATAATACCTCGTTTTTTTCCATTGGTTAAATATAATTTCTGTAATTACAAGTGTTATTAGCATTGACCCTTATTATTGTGTTACCTGGGTACAGTTAAGACTTAAAAGAACAACTCTCTTTTTGTAAATGCAAATATATCACGTACAATAATCTCTAAATAGGTATTCATACATTGAGTTTGTTAAGTTGACAATTGCTAAGAAAGATTTCTGAAAGAAAGCATTGAATTCAGTTGCTATAATGCATGAACCTTCTTTCCCCCTAATATTTCCCATCTGCATATCCTTTAAATAGATTAAGTAGGTTGTTATCAAGTCTTGGAATCATTAAAAATGCACAAAATGCTGTCTCAAAAACATATATTACATATATTAATACACAAACGTGTACATTATATCTATTCAGTATATGTAATATTTTAAGAAAAGAAAATATTAGGGTACTGGTAAAAGGGTAGAGAGCTGTTTGAAAGGTCAATATTTGCTCTCTGGTTATGGTTTCTTTGTTATTGTGTTTTTTCTTTAAAAAATTGATAATTTATTTAAATCACTTGATGACAACTTACTCCTTCACCTGTTACTTTAAATATATACCTAATGTTTTCTCCTTATGTACATTTCTTGACAAAACAAAAAGAGGTGAAATGGATTCTGAAAAACTAAAGTTTGTTTTTACCTCTTGGGCAAAAGTAGTAATGCCAAATTTTAGCTTTAGCAACTTCTGTGTTTACGTAAACCAACAAAACATTTTTTTGTTTCAACTTTCCTTAATGAAGTGTTTGTTTTAGATCCCCACCAGGACCACAAAAAAAAAAATAGCTGACTAAAGATAAAAACCTGTTTTAATTTAGAAAACTTGATATATGAACATACAATAAAAGTTAGAACAAAATAAATTACCCCTGGTTTAAAAAACAAAAGATTTCCCCCCCTGTGTTTTAAAATGAAAAAAGAATTTACATTTACAGAGCCTAAATATTTATTTTAGCAAATTGTATAAAATATTTGGTTAATAAATATTATATCTGTATTCTTCAGTTGAAATAATTTATTTCTAGCAGCTAAAATCCTCAATTTTTTGGTTTCATTGTTTGCAATCGTTTTTTAGCATTATTAATTCATCTTGCAAACAAGATAAATATATTTGTGCCAATCAGGGTTTTCTTTGTGGACATGCAGAATTTCTATAAATATAGTTTTTGTAATGTTTTGTAACAATTTTGTTTTCCTAGTAACTGTACGTGTTACTTGCTGACCACTCTTAGACTAATTGAAGTTCAAGTTGGAAAAAATGAATTATTTTCTTTTTAACACACTGTGAGGAATTCAATTGTACAGTTTGCTGTATGGGTAATATGGTTTTAAAGTTTTAAATAAAAAACTTTTTTTAATAACTGTTTCCAGAATTTGATTTTTTTAAGCAAGAGTGACATGGCTATTATATATAATGTTTATGGTGAAAAATTACGTCTTTAAATAATGCACATCTTTGTAAACTTCTTACTTCTGTGAATGTTTTTGTTTTGTTCAAGTAAACCTGAATGTATTTCATGGTGAAATTTTCCTGGTAGCACTTTATAACTAGTCATCTCAGAACCACTTATCAGTTCATAATCAAAGATTTGAGTCTTGTTAACCCCTTACAAGACTTAATGCAGTACTGTATGTTGTATAGTTCGCCATTAAATCATCTGTTTCTAAGGACAAATCATGAAATAAATTAAGCAATGTATAGATTATCCATCCATTTTCTAATCTCCTCCTCCAATTTAGGGTCACAAGGGAGCCGGAGCCTATCCCAGCAATCAATGGGCGCAAGATGGGATACACACTGGACAGTACGCCAGTCCATTGCAGGCACACACAGACACATACTCATACCAGGGCCAATTTCTGTAGAAGCCAATTCGCCTACCAGTGTGTTATTTTTTTTTGTACTGTGGGAGGATACCAGAGCGCCCGGAAGAAACCCACACAAACACAGGGAGGACATACAAACTCCACACAAGTAGCACCTGAGGTCCAACATTGAACCCAGGGCCTCAGCACTGTGAGGCAGAAATGCTCATCAGTGCACACCATACCACCAACGTAGAGATCATTTCAAAACAAAAGTATTTCGCCCACACTCAACAAACCATTATTATTAATGATTAATGCTGCCGACTATTTATGGAGACCCAGAACACCTGCGATACCATGTTCCCCATGGGCAACAATGGAGATCCCCTGCAATTCAACACATAATGTATCATCAGGCTCTAAGTATCATTCACTTGCATGTTAACAAATTTGAAATTACAGTGTACTGTATGTAGGTACTCTGCTTTTTGAGTCCACTAATGCATTTAAAGCTAATCGATAATGTGAAGCCTGAACTACAGAATATGAAAGAAATACAGTATACATATTATTTATAGTAATAGTTTTGACTATCAATCATATTTTAGCTCATACTTTGGTATCATTTTGAAATAAGTATATTTATGTGTAGAGTAATTACATGAATGAATAGCATTTTTGTCATAATGTGCTCAAGTCATATTTACAGTATAAGACTTTCCAAACTTCAATGAATTAAACTACTTGGTGTAAAGTGTTATTCCAAACAATATGAGTGAATTAAATGGTGATCTAGAGGAAATACAGTATCTGGATCATGTTTGACTCACAAAATGTCTTCTACACATAGTTCTTACAGCATACAGTAGTAAGACTTTATTTTAATCTATAGCAAATAGTGTGTAAAATGCTTTGTTCTTGGTTTTAATTGCAATACTGGTACTGGACTAAGCACCTACAATGTGTGGTATAAGTTAAAGAAACCAAATTTTACTTGCAATAAAGTGGAGATAAAAAAACTAAGAATCTGAGGTATGTAACCCCCAAAAGATAAAAATTTAAAATGGAAAAATAGATCAATAGTAGAAACAGATAAAAACAATATTCTGAAATCAGCCTTTTTTTCTGTTCTCTTGAGACTGTCAGTGCATGAAAGTGCATAAGGAAAAGTATATAGCTACAGGCACACATGTAAGAGGCCTGCAGTTTCTAGACCCCTTTCATGAACTTCACAGCTGCACTCATGAGTGAAGATGGGGCTTGTGACCTGCATAAATAAAATTGAATGCCATATTTTACCAATACAGGATTGGAAATCAGTTGAAATAAGGCAGCTGATTGGCTCTTAGTGTTTTCGTTTCTAAAAGTGACACACATTACTTAGTCATTTTTCATGCTTCCTGTTACAAGAAAGAGTATTGATTCTTTTGGGTTTTTTACTATGTATTTATGTGCGTAATATGTATACAAATGAACTGCACTGATGTAAAAGCATTTGAATTGGACAAATGTTTTGCTATTATATCCCCCTTATTTGCTAATTCATCTCAACAATGTTTATGTTTAAAAACACTGCAATTTAATGTTAGATTTTTAATTTTATGTTCTAGTCAGAAAACAAACTTTATTCACATTATATACAATGGAAAATTGATATCTTAAATTCTGTCTTTGTTACTTTTATGATTTGTATGGTAGTTATACACAGCAAATTTACACCAAATGAATGTCTGCCTATCTGTATGCAGAACTTATCAGAACTAATGTTAGCCTGCGGCATTAACTCCACACCCTTTTAGAATGTGAGAAAATCACTATTTTGTAATGCAGAAATAATATTCAACATCCTCAACCAAAATGTCTGTAGAGCTGTCTCCAGAAGATGTTTGTTGTCATCCACTGCAATGAATCAATTCGCCCAAGGTGCCTGTCTTTGAAGTGAGATTCCTCCTCAATACAAGAACATACTTATATTGAGGTAAGTGCATTTCACAGATACTTCAAAGAGTTGTATGTAGAAAAATGCAAAAGAACATTGCATATATTTTTAAACCTCTTATTGCAAGGTACGCTTAAAGAAGAGATAATATTTTGAGATGTGATTCTGTAGTTCCACAGTGTCACAGTCTCCTCCTTGCAGAGTTTAGAGGCGTAGATAGAAGATAACAATAATGATGGCACAGCCACAATTGCACAGATATGCAATGGTGTTTATTATGAGGAACTATGTTCCCAAAGTCCACACCCAAAAAAAAACAAAGTGAAAACCACAAACTAACCAGAAAAAAAACAAAACAAAGCTATAGTACAAAATATATACATTAATTACTATACAAAAAAAAATACTAGATTGTTGTAGGCAGCTCCAATTCTACCCCCACAATCCACCTTCTCCTATCTCCCCCCTCCTATCTTGAAGAGCTCCTTTTCTAAGTGAAACTCCTCCCCCTAGAATACTCCACTTTAAAGCAAAAATAATTTTACAAAATAATAATCAGAATTCTGATATACACATCTCTTCACTAAGTACACAACTAAACAATTAGGATATTATTACCAATAATCAAATATCATACTCCTTTTATGTACATAAATATTGTTTAAGAAAATACTACCCCCTCTTAATGGTATCTTCTTTCATATCAATCCACGCATGCGCAACCCTGAAACAGGCACTACTAAGCCGGCCCCTGTTGCCATACCCAAGTTTCGGTCCTACAGATTTGCGGGAGAAACCATTTTGCCGGTGAGTCCTAACAGCTTATTTAATTGAGATACCTGAGTTGACTACCAATTTGGTTCATTTCACTTCTAAAACAAATGAAAACAGGTGTTTGGTTTGAGTAATGATTAATTTTGATAATACGGGAACAAGCTTACTTTGCTCTTGTGTGTGCACCCACAGAGCAAGCAAAGCTATCCCTGGAATTCCAGACTAGTTTGTTTATATTGGAAACCAGCGTTATCGCCTTTGTTTAGATAGTGAAATGTTTACGTATGTGTGTATGTGTTCATGTGGATACCCCACGAGTGCCAGGTGATCTGGAATGTGAGTCTCCAGTCACACACATACAGTAAGATGGATCCAGTTCATGCACTTTGCACATCAACAGATCCCATTGCTAGGCCCATAGTCTGATCACTAGCTGATTTCAGTTTAGTTGCATTGGTTGATGTACGCATAAAGCATTTGAATAACATTTCTGTAAACTGTTTAAAAGTCAGAAAGCTAGGATTATTATGAAGGACACACAATGATTTTTGAAAAGAACTTTATTTAATTTTTTTGTCTGAATGTATCCTCACAACCTTCGTGTTTACTGTCTGTCCTGGATAGTTTATATCTTCATTAAAAAAAAGGAAACCTACCAATATCAGTGAATAATGTAGAAATAATAAAGACAAATTGAAATGATATTTTAGTTTATTTTTTAGGGAGTATTCAGTATGGATTTATTAAAGATAGATCGCGCTTAATAAATTTATTAGATTTTTTGAACAAGCAACAACAGTAATAGATGTACACAATGCATGTGTGGAAGATGGTGTATTTAGATTTTAAGGCTTGAGGCTTGTTCCTCATTGAGGTTTAATTTTCAAATTACAGGTGGTAGTCATTTAGGGAAATATGTATGTCTGGATTAAGAAATGTATTTGTTAAACAGAAGTTTAGAAGGAGGTCAAATTGTAATCTGGCATGTCTGCTCTCCTGTGTGCTGAGCACTCCTGTGTGTCTTCATTAGAACCCTTCCCTTCACCCTTGACTACTTTTCTTCCAAATGCACATAAGTGATCTAGATTCTGGTATAGTTAGTAAACTTGTTGAGATTGCAGACGATATCAGAACAGGAGAAATAACAAACACTATGCAACCCACAACAGAAATTTAGAAAAAAAAAATTGAAGATTTAAAATTCAAGAAAAAGTAGATGATGTGTAATGAAGACAAGTGTGCAATATTACATGCGGGTAACAAAAACTTAAACTACAGTATATACATAAAATGGGAAAGGCTGAGTTGCAGGAGGCGATCTATGAAAAAATATTTATTTTAATCAGCATGGAAAAAAAGGTGTATTATTATTTGGAGGTGTAGTATTTAAATCAAGGGATATTAAGTTTAACTTGTACAATGCACTAGTTAGACCTCTTTTTAAAAAAGCACACAATTTTGTTAACTATGTTAAAAAAAAGATATTGTAGCTTTGGAATCAGTCCATAGAAAGTTTTTCAGGAACAACAGTGAAGCACAAGTGGAACTCAACTTTCTGATGCTGAAGGTCCCACTTCAAGCTGAGTGCCTCACAATGAATTGGCACAAGAAAGAGATTTCAAAGTGCACTTTCATTGGGTTGCCCTTAGTCTTAGTATTCAACAACTGAAAATGTGTGATAACATAATGGGGTTCTGTGAATTTAAATATGACATTTCACATTAAAACTATTAATTCATCTGAGTCATGCTCAATAAATTAATCCCTGGTGTATTGCAGCTTTGTCTTATGGTTATTAAACTCTCTTTTGCCTGTATCTTTTATTATTTAACAATTTTAGGAGTGAATCTCCTAATCATAATCCAAACTAAATCACAGCAGACCATTTCTATAATTTTGGTTCCTCTGCGGAGAAGGCTGTGCCTTTCACTATTAATAGCAGATTGTCAACATGAATCATGACAAGACGAGTTGAGACAATGGTGGGAGAAATATTAACCTTGCCACTCAGAAGATCATATCACTTTGACTAAACGCGGCACCCCAAAGCTGTCAGTCAGGCTGCTTGCATGAATAATGAATCTAAAGGCAGAGTTTTCTCGTAATAAGACGATTTATTATCTTTCATTATCAATTAAACCCTAAGGATTATCTTGAAGCTAGAATAAGGTAACACAAGTATTTAAAAATGTGATAGACTGTATTTCTTAATTTATAGGGCCTTGAAGGCATGATAGCACATTAACAGAGATAACAATCAGGGAGAATCTGGGTCATAGCTTTTCACAGTTTGGGGGCAGAACATTCTGCATTTTAACAATCTTTTTTAGTTATGCTGGAGCAAGAATTGCAATGAAAACTAATCCCCTTATAAGACATGAACATTTCTTGCTGAACATATTCCTCAAATTGTACACCCTCTATACAAAGGAACATCCTGTACAATATGAAAATTAGATGACTCTGTTAAGGTTTCAACCTAAAACATAAGATCGAACCTCAATGTATGAATAGGTAATCTTCAAAGTAGCAGAACTACAAATACATCTGGCCTCAGATTACATTCATTAAATCGCCGAATTACACGTGCCCATGCATTTAATGTATTTTCGCATTTATTGTAGCTCCACTTTCCCTTTGACTGTTTTCTTGGATTAATGAGTTTGCTTATTCTCTTTCTTCCAAAACCATTGTTGAAACCTTCCTTTAAAGTTTTACTTCATACTGGTGTCTTCCTGTTGCGGTTTGTTAGTGTTTTTTTTCTTGTCCTATCAAATATCCGTTGCTTTACAAATTCTGTAATATCTGCTTTTCTTTATTGTTTTTTTTTTACAGTTTTGTCTTCACCCTTCAGTGTGCAAAAATAGCTGTTTTTTAATTATATCCTAATGTGTGCCTGGAATGCCTCAGAAATCTTATTGTACACTGTCACAAAGAGGCCTACCCTTATTGGAGTTAAATTGTACTGGGTAATTATAAGGCTAGACATGTAAATCCCTTGCATTTCTTATTTATTTTTGTGAAGTTTTCTGGTGTTTTTTCTTTTCTGGCAGACTGAAGAAACATTTGTCACACCACAGTGGTTGAAGGTCTGCCAAAGCAGTGGGTTCATTCATCTTGCTAACCAGAGCAGAGTACAGCATCTTGCATTGCATATGAGTGTGGCTTGTATGTCATTGGTCAAGCTCTGCTCTTAAACACCTTGATTTTGCAATCCAAGGTGGCTGTTTTCCTTGAAAATCACGGCCACAAGAGCAATGCACCATTCCTGTTTTCTGGAGAACTGGAATTACTAAAATGGCAGTTTCACAACTCTATAGATTGAGAGGGCAGGACTTAATTTGAAAAATACAAATATATATTTTTTTATTTTTACATAGCTGCAAACAGTGTTGTTTGGTATTAGTTGCATTTAACCAAAAAGTGGTGAGGATCCAAAACTTTGTAAAAAGTAGAAGATTCATTTTATTCCATTGTTGATAGGAACTGTTTGAAATTTCCTCACTCGCTCATGTTTTCTTGGGAAGCTTCGTGTTCATTAGTAAAGTCAATGGATAATTCGTATACACTATCACCCTGTGAGAAACTCTTTGTTTGATGACAGATTTGATGAGTTGTGTATCCATGATTGTATGTTTCATGTCACAAATTCACATATTCTCTGCTGCTATAACAGTAAAGAACATTGCTTCTTAGTAACACCAAGGCATAATGTGAAACCTTGGAATTAAGATTGTTAGACATAAGAAAAAGCAACACTTATCCTTTGAAGGACAGTTCTTTAGGAAATACATAATACATTGCCAGGGGAAGAAAACAACCAGCTTTTCATTGTAGTCTATCTAAAGGTCTTTTTGTGTTTTTTTTATTAAACATGAATTTGTTGCTAAAGTGCTGTGTAATGTGTTGGTTTTTGTCACATCTGTGCTAGAAGTCACAAGGTCACATTCTGTAACATGTTTAGTTATTTTGGGAAGAGCAATAGCCTATGGCCTTTGAACTGCCAAATATGTGTTTACACTTAGAAACTGTTTAAAATTGTACAAGAAAAAGCTGTAATGTTTTATCAGTACTATAATATGAACCTTGTAACGGAAGTTAAAAATGTGAGGTCTCCCAAAATTCAACAAAGCAATCCTGATTTGACTTTTTTTTTAATTTAACCCTGCAAGGAACCGAAGTTGGAACAAACTTGTTATCATGTTTTTGGAACTAAAAGACAATAAAACACATGAAATAAGATGGATGGTGAGAAAAGGGGGCTGAATAATGAAAATATAAAGTTAATACAAAAGCATCTGACTTCACTGTTACAGTTTTTACACTAGAAAAATATTATATCCATAACTTTTTCCATAAGTGCAATTTTTAAATTTTACAATGTAAATAACCTAAAATATTTTTTTTTTGCAGTTAGTCTCATGAGCAAAAGATGTAGAGTCTAAAGACAGATACATAGAAGCTTGGATTTGATCAAGTAGGGAGCTGCGTCAGCATGCGTAGGCTGCAAAGGAACAAGTAAAGGTTTATTCCATGCTGAAAAGAGAACAAAAGAAACCCAACTTTTCTTCTCTTTTCAAAATCTTGCTTAGAGCCCCCAAAAACCTAGAGCCGACCCCAACTGCCATGATAAGACAGCTGTTTAAATGAGGTAATTGGAAATTTCTACATACTGTAGAACTTTTAAGAAAACTCAATTTGGAAAGTCTGTTTTTTTTATTTTTCAAATAATAGATACTTTTGACAAAACCAACTTTCCTGTGAAAGAAAACGTTAATCATAAAATTCCTTTCAGACTCTTACATGCAAGAAAATTGGCTTAAAGTTTTAAATATACAGTAAGTAACATGTCTGATTTTCGGCAACAAGAACAAAAATAAAGTACTGTATTTGAAGCATCCCAGGATTACACAACCCCTTCGGCAGCTCTGTTGTGGAGTGCTCAAATAAACCAGCAGTGCCAGTGTGCGAACTGCTGATCCAACAAGCTCCATAATCTGGACAAAGACAATGTTCTTAAAGCCAACAGGGACTTTTGGTGGTGTTATTTTTTTAAGTCAAGTACAGCAAGATTTAAGTACCTGTCACTGAGAATTTTAAAGCACTAGCTATATGAGTTACAAGACTGTCTCAGATTTGAAGCAATCTACATGGAGAGAGAAAAGGCAAAGAAAATGTTACACCAGAGAAAAATGTTTTTAAATGTAGCCTGTTATTTTTAAAGCCAAAGGATTGCTTTTTAAATTATAATTTATCCCGTTGATAACAGCAAGGTGCAATAGGAATGTGTCAACAATTTGTGGTGAAACGCATTTCCTAAGAAAGGCCCACCTTTCTTAAACAGTTGATTTCATTTTATACATTCGGTGTTAAAAGTTCAATTTTCTATTCATGTTCAGTTCAGGTCTAATCCAAACCCAGAAAGATCAATGAGCTTGTTAAATCTAATCGATAAGAACACCTGTAGAAGTGTCTGAACAGGTGTACTAAGTTCACATTCCACATCCGATTCTTGGCCAATTAGGATTGTTTTTTGTAAGAAACGTTAGCTTTTCCTGCAACATTCACATAGTTATCTATTCTCAAATGCCTGCCTGATGTCTCCAGGCATTTCTAGTTCCCTCACTGGTTGGTAATAATATTTCTTTATGCTTTAAAGAACTGTAGGCTGATATAAACTTCTTAATACTGAAGATGTTTAACTCCGGGAGGAAATGTGCTATATAAGAAACAGATCAGCATTGGATGCAACATCAATCAAAATTCACTGATAAAAAATGTAATGTTGTCTGTGGACAATAAAAATAATGTACAATATTTCAATTGATGTATGAATTCTGAAAGCCTGAAGAAATTTCCAACTATGGCAGTTTCCAAAGGTGAGCAGAAGGCCATATGGAATTTACCTTTCATGTTTTCACACGTTCTCTTCAAATAATCAATTATCAGAATTGATTTAGTCTGTATTTACTAAATTGTGCCTGTACCGAGCTATTCAAGGAGTTACTTCATGCAAAAAACATTCAACAGCATCTGTTCTGAAGGTCTGGCAGAAAATGGTTTGAAGGACTTTCAAAGACTTCTTTGTTATTACTAGGCATGTCTTGCTCTGATAATAATAATAATAATAATAATAAAAATAAACTTACACTTACTGTATATAACATTATTCTGGACACTCCACTGAAAGCACTTTACTATCCTACACCACCATCAATGTGCAGCACCTACCTGAATGATACATCAGCCACAGTGCGCCGGTATGCTCATCACACACCAGATATCAGTGGGGAGGAGAGCAGAGTGATGAAGCCAGTTCAGAGAGGGGGGTTTTTATGAGGACACGAATGAAAAATGTCTGAGGGAAATCTCTCCAGGACACCAGGGTTATATTGTACCTCTACTATTTCCAACAAATGCTCCTTGATTTTTAATGACACAGAATGTCAGGACCTACAGTAGGTTTTATGTCTCATCTGAAGGACCCCACCTTTCTTACAGCACAATGTCTCCATCACTATACTGGGGCATTAGGACTCACACAGACCACAGGGAGAGGGAGATGGGAGATCTCCCATCCTGGTACTGGCCAGGCTCACACCTGCTGAGCTCACACTACTGGCCTTTGGTAGACCTTGATATAACTTTGTGTTCTTTTTTCACACAGCTGGGATGTGGCTCTTTGGCTTACGCTGATGGCCGAGTCCTGGACAGAAGTAGAGGATCAATTACACAGCAGGCAGTTCAATCCAGGAGAGAAGGGGATGGAGTGAAATAACTTCCACGGTAAGATGCACCTCAGTGAGTTACTGTACTCCCACTGGAGAAATCTTTACATAAAAAAGTAAATGACCAATAAAACCAGCATGGCGCTCTTAGCTGCTAAGTACCTAACATCAAAAATACTTCATAGCCACAACAGTCTAAGATATGTGATGTGCATTATATATCAGCAAGTTAATGTTCTAGTGTATGACATTTATATCATCATAGCCCCAACACGAAGGGGGAGGATTGGTATTCTAATCTAAAACTGTCATGAGAGTATGGGAATAAAACCAAACTAGCACTGCAATTCAATAGCTGCAAATAATGTGTCAGTGAGGGATCGCAGATTTACTACCAATACTCCAAACTGTGAAATGTATTGTAACAATGTTTTAAAAACCCCTAACATTCAGCAAGGATGTAAAATTAGTCTGATTATGGAATCAATTAAACCGGACTGATATAATTCAAATGCCTAATGCTCAGATTCTGATATTTTAATATCCAGAAATTACACCCAGGTTAGTGTCTTCTGAAAAACACAGTAGCACAGCTTTCAAATAACATTTGCAAGCTGAGTTTTGTGCAGAGAATGTAGTTGTTTAACCCCTTTGAAAATATTTTTCCACCTCTTATTGCAATTTAAAAAATGGGCCATAAATGAACAATAGAAGGAAAGAGTAGGAAAATAGCAGTTTATCATAGAGATGTTCAAGAAAAGATTAGTCAGTTCAGAGTAAACAGAAAAGGGTAGGAAGGTAATGATTGCTTTCTCAAATAAGGGTGGCAAGCTGGGTTTATTGATGGAACTTTAATTACTGTTCACTTTAGTCATCAAGAAATGGTTCCTTGGAGGGACTTTAATTTTTTTACTTTCTAATGAGTCAAGCTGAACATGTTTCACTTTCGTATTGACAGAAACCATATGGTTGTATGTATAAATTAATCTGTACATCGTTTCCTCCAACTTCTTTTCCTTTTTCAAAGGGCAATTAATGCTGTTCTAGGGCTTTTCAGAAAATTAGAAAGCTGACATTGAAAATGCATCAGTAGCTCAGGCGTCAGCTTGCCAGTTAGGAACTTTAATATTGATTGATGGCCCTCCAACAGTACAAATGCCACAAAGAGAGATGGTAAAATCAGAGGTGGAATAACTTGACATTTTAAAACTAAATATCATTCATTAGAGAAAAAATGGATTTAACATATGAATGCAAACAAATAAGTATTGAAAGTACATCAAGTAAAACCAAACCATAAGATTTGTAGTACTATGCTCTAGACTTAAGGCCTGATACAGCTTACATTGACAAAAATTAACTGGGCTGAGGAAAGTGCAACATTGTGATTGTATTTTTAATGGAGGCTAGTAATATCTTAATTAATAGATGTGTAGAACTTCATAGAAGTCGATAGATGAGTGCAATTTCTTGATGTTTTTAACAACTGTTTAACATTATGGTGAGCACTTACAAAGTCAAATTCCTCAAACAAATATCTGTTAAGGTATTTTGGATAACACTACTTAACAGTTTCTGAAGTGCCTTTTAAAGATGTACTGTATTTTAAAAAAGATATGCAAATTCAGGCTGGGCTGCACTGTACTCCACATAGCTCATGTGTGCTTTGTTTGATTCCTGACTTCGGTGCCTTCAGTGTGAAGTCTGCACATGGTTTTTCTCCTGGGCTCCAGTTTCCTCTCAGCTACTATAAACATGCTTGAACTGGTGTCTGTACATTGCCAGTGTTTTCCCTGTAGTAGGCTTAGATCCTATCTAACTTGTACACTGTGCTTCTGGATTAGGTTCTATGTTGATATCACCTTTACCAGGAATAAGCATCTTTCTGATGATGAGTGTTGAGAGTGGCTCACAGAGACAGTGCTTTACTGGTTCTGTGCAAAGGTCTTTCTTGAAGACCAGATGGCATGTAATTAGAATTATATGTATATATTATTTTTCCTAAAGCATCACTTCTAAAACCCAGAGTACACAAATCAACATTAGTTTTAAAGAAAATGAAACTAAACCAGATGGCACTTGAAATAAGGTGGATCTTTTATTTTATATTTTTTAATAGCAGCTCTTAATGTACAAATGTTGATAACATTGCTCTAGATAAGATTGAGCGCTAAATAAATAGTGATTATACAAACTGAAAATGGATTTTTGTTAATATTGACAGGCAACTTTTCATAACAAAATACTGTAGAATTGTTCGTCTACTGTCTTTTCCGCCTGTTAAGTCGATTGTTATAGTAAGTCTACATTTTGTTTTAATTTAGAAAAAACAACGTTCCCAAAAGGATATTATTTTCCTGGTCTTTAATTTCATGTTAATGCTGTATTGGGTTATGGAGGCAAGAGGCAGGCCATGGGTATATTCATTCATTTTCGTCCAACATCATTTTTACGAATGCAACAATCTTATGTCTTGTACATCTTGTTTTAGTCTCTACCTTTTCATGATTGTTTTTATGACCTTGCTGTGCTTCTGCCACGCATCATAGTTTTTCACATTCCAAACCCTGCCCACATAGTACATGTTGATTATAACAAGTACTGTACATCCTTAAAAACACCAAGACTCAGAAACCTGGGTGAAACTGGGCACAGCCTCAGGTTTATGAAGCTGCTTGAATGTGAGCTGACTCACACATATGCATGAAATGTTTCGGCATGAACAGTGCAATCAGACACCTGGAGCATTGATTACCACGGTAGATTTGATCACAGGCTTAATGACATTGCTCACCACTTCACGCATATGGTGATGGACAATCAACCACAGGCAACATGAACACAGCTGCTAGTTCAGTGCATAGGGCCAATTTAACATGTTCTACTTGCTGTACCCTTTGAGCTTGTAGCTCGTATCACGCTTGTTAGACAAGACAGTGTTTTTGTCATCACCTTCGTGCTGAGAATTCTGTTCCTATTTTTAACTTGATAGTTCTTGGGCATTGCAGAAATGCAAGTCTGTTTAAATCTATTCAGTATGCATCTCAGGATCATGAAACTTTTTTGCTATTTACCCAACGTAAGTAACTGTATAAAATAGTTTTTCCCTACCATGAATACCATGAATGTAACTGGATTTACTGCATCACTGTGGCGTATTGGATCTCAAATTTTAATTTTATTAATATCTTGAAAAAACATCTAATGTTATAGGCTCCAAGCATATATTGGATAAAGCAAGTTTCTTTCAGTTACTGTGTACCTACAGTAGGACCACTCTTTGACAAGGAACTCTGTTTTTCTATGGGAAGCTTCATAAGCAGGCCATTTGCACTTCTGTAACAGCAACCTGAGATTTTGCACATTTATGCAAAATGCACCAAATAGCTCATTTGGTAAATACTTATTTACAATTTACATTGTTAACTTTTAAAATAGCAAGGCTTGATTATTTAAGCACTATTGTTTCTTTGAATAACAAAATTAACAAAACTTTCCATTTTCAGCATTTTGCATTTGAGTTAAATTAATATTACCTCATGAACAGTAAAAGATAAGACCCTTCTCCACTTGTGTACTGAAGCATGCCTCATTTCTACTGGAATGATTGAAGGCCAGTTTTGTCTGTGTGGGAAGTTGCTTGCGATGTTCAGAAACCTAAGGAAATGGCTCTGTGAGGGACAGAACACATCCTGGAAAGAAGGGAGTCCTCACACTGGCTAACCATGCTCATGTCGGCCTGACACACCAGTAGCAGTTTTGAAACTGTAGTGGTCACAGCACAAGAAAAGCATGGAAGAAAAATGCATGTGATCTGTATGTAAGAGGCCATTCAGGTGTCATTTTATGGTGCAGATTAAGTGCAACCTTACTGCACAGACATAATTCAAGTATTTGAACCAATGGTTCCTGCAAGCCAATCCAAAATAGCTGGGTTTCCAGTAGGACAATGTACGACCACACAGAACTACATTTAAGATAGTTCAGGTGGGTAGCTGCATCAGCATGTGTAGGCTGCAAAGGAACAAGTAAAAGATTCATTCCATGCTGAAAGGAGAAGGAAGAAAACACAACATTTCGGCCATGGAGCCTTCTTCAGGTGTGAGGAAGACAGGGCAGTAAGCAAAGGTAATGTAGTGGGAGAACAAAAGCTGGGAGAGAGGATGGGCCGGAGGCGGGGGCAGGGAACAGACAGAGTGGCGAATCAGGTAGAATTCAGGATAGGTGAAGAGAGGTGTGAAATGAAACCTACAATAAATAGAAGTTAGAAGAAAAGTAGTCTGTCGTTGAGAGAAGGGGAAAGGTGTGATCCTAGATGCAGGATAAGTGTAGTTTCTGTAGTCTTTCTGATGTGGGAGTTAGGAAAACCATCTTTGAGAATACAGATGGAGAGATTAGTGTGACCATGGAATCAACCTATTACTTGTTCCTTTACATTTATGATGGCCAGACTTGATGTTAATGAACAATCACAACTGACCTGTCAGCTGGCTTCAGTTGCAGAGGAAGAAAGCCACAGCCACCCTCAGCTGTCTTGATCTGAGCTGAGGTTGATCAGGATTGTGTCAGTGAGGTCATACTCATGAGTACGTTTGTAATATTTTCCTTTTAACGTTGCCATGTATCATATTAAAAGTGTATCATTCATTTTTCACATGTTCATTTTCTGTTGTGTCATATATGTTTTGAAAATAAATCAGATTTTACTCTTGGAGGATATGCATGATTTCTTTTACAGTTGAATCCATTCTTTTCCATGTTACTCACTCGTTGTATCCACCACAGTTTACATACTGTAGCAATAGAATCTTTGAAACAAAGTTCATAAAGCTGGCTTAGATTTGGATTTGTAATAGCAATGGCGTATGACTCATAACCCGTTTATTTGCCAATAAAAATTATTAAAAAGTTTAGAAACATGTTGCTGTTAAGAATTTTAAGATGTGATCCAATTTTTAAAAAATTATATCTTAACAAAATGATGTTAAATGTATAGAAGAAAGCTAAAGAAAGTTGAATTACAAATATCAAAAGGCACGTATCAAGTTTGTTGTAATCCAATACTGAATTTCTTATGAACCAAAAATAAAACATGGTCTTTAAGCTAAAAAAATAAGAAAGCTTTCCCCAGTGTTTTAAAGAGAGTTTTATCATTTGCAAAAAGACCAATTTAATTTCCAAGCCCTTTGCAAACTTGAATAAAGAGGTATGAGAAATGGACTTATTAACAGCAGCATTTGAAAACATTTCAAAAATTGAAACTAACTTCTAGTCGTTCCACTGAATGTTATTCTTCTTGCTTTTGATCTTGTTTAATTGAGGTGACTTTTCTTACCTGTTTCACTTGCAAAACGCTCAAGAGCACATTTTCAAAGTGATGAGATGTTACCCTTGCATCTCTAGACTCCATTCACTCTCTGCAACTGCACGCCGGTTACAGTTTTCATCTCCCGGAATTATTTTTTACAGTATGAAAAATCCTGGGCCTTTTGATCTCATTTTTCTTATTTGTTTTATTTTGTCAAAAAAATAAGTGCTGTCATTAGGAAGTACTGAGCTCAACGGATGGCAGCACCAAATTGCTTATTTTAAGGGATGATTTTGTGAGATTTTTGTCCGTTTACCTTAATATAAACAGTATATAAAAAAGATTGCTGGCATGCCACTAAATTGGGATTGAATTTCTCACAATTGAATTCAAAATTGTAAATTGGCTTAGGTTTTAGAAAGACTTAATCTTTGGTTTTTTTTAACAATAAGAGGGTAGTTTGAATTCTGGATAAAAGAACCGTTTGGCATGCGATTTGTATGAGGTGGGAAGGCCAATTTGAATTTAAGCACAGACGGCATTCAAGCTTGTAGTGTCACTACTTCTATCTGTTCACATCAGCCCTTCTAAGGGAGCAATATTGTTAATGACATACAGACTATGTATGGAAATGACTTGGCCCAACTTCTTCGCTGCCTCAGGGGAAGAGAGTTTTACACAATCAGTTTGTAACGTGAATCATTCATTAATATTGCATAAGGAAGTGACAGTTGGTGGGCTTTGGCGCTCTGTGCAGTGTCTTCAGGGAACATGAAAAGCTCAGCTGTTGATGCAAGGATGAGATTTTGTACAATGTGGTCCATTGATATTAACACCTTTAAAAGAAGGAAGGAGCTGGTGCTGTCATTTTGCTTTTTCTTTGGCAAAGATGTTGCACTGTTCACAAGGGGTCTGTTATTGTACACGTGACTTTAATGTAGACAAATGCAGCATCAGCATCTATACAGTTAAGAGCCTAGAATTGAAATAAAGGGATGCTATGTGGTACAATGAGCAAATAGGACCTCATTTAGAATATCGTTTAATTGGGAATCAGTGCAGCAAATGGCAAACAAGTACATTCCCCAGCTCAAAGGGATGTCCTACTTTGACAAGCAAAAATAAGTATTTTTGTACTGAATACAGAGGAATGTGAGTTGAGTTGATTCAATTGTTCAAAATCCTAAAGACATCGAATTAATAGATAATAATGAAGAGAGTTAAAAATGGAATAAAATGTAACTAGCACTAAGGCAGACCTTGAAAATATTGAAATTAAGGCCAGGTTTAATTAACTCCTTTTGACCTTATGGACTTTTTCAAAACAGTGAAACCCAAATTGGAGAACATAAATTGAAATTGATATGTAATTTAATGCTGAAAGCAAGAACAGATTCCTTATATGAAGAGTTGTGGGAGTTTGCAAGGTCACAATGTAGAAGCTAATACCGTTTTTTTACAGCAATGATGTAATGAGATGTTTGGATCAATTATCAGCTACCAAGCAATTGAGCTAAATGGAACACAATACTTTTGCTCATTTGTGAATTAATTTCTGAATTATTGCAGTGCTTATCCTTCTTATATTTATATATATATAACATTATATTTAAATGTTAGGTTCTCTTAGAAACTTACCACTTGTAAATACTGTCACGTTGTCAAAGGAAACCTAGACTGATTTTGAGAGAGGTAGTGTTTATCTTACACAACTGGGCACATTTCATTATGGGCTCCTTTCAGAACTGATGGAGGCTACAGTAATTGAAAAACATTTCTCCTTTTAAGGCCATTTACACCTCTTTGCATGTTTATCAGTGGGCTAACACTGTCCCTTTAATCTTGGAAATATTCTACACGGCTATTACATGAAATGCTTTTTTGAAAAATCCCATTTATTATTTGCATCTTCCTTTCAAGAATATAAAATGCTTTACATTTTTAAGGAACTCATAGGAAACGTATATACTGTATACTATGTTTTTTTCAATAAGTGATGTTGAAGATCCAGGATGTATTGTTTTTTTATATAAAATTGCTTATATATTTTCTGCATTTAAAGAATGTTGTTTCAGTTTTTCAAGTAAAATCCCAATCCCAATTTAAACATCATCTCATGACTCTTTGTAATAAAATCATATGGACTAGTACATTAGGAAAACACAGTGATGCCTTTCCATTCTTTGAAGACAGTTTATTAGCTTTAATTAGTCTTGATAATATAGTGTTCAACACATACTTCTGAGATTTAATGCTAATCTTTTATTGTGACATTATAATGTTCATAGAAGCAAACAATTGTTAAATTATTTTGAAGAAAAAAATGATTTGTTTTCTTGATTTAATCCAAGCCACTGCTCAGAACATTTATCACTCCAAACCTCTTAGACTGACATAATTAACATAATCATATTAATTTTGATCCTATTTGTACTAGACTTATGAGTTTATTCATCATACTCAAAAAGCTATTACATTTGTGGTCATATATGGTGACATTCATGGAAGATAATACATAATTATTCAGATAGCTTATTTTTGCAGGATTAGTAATTATATTAGTTTTCTGTCATTTTGCTATAGTTTCAGGTAATGTAATTTGCATGAAAGCATAGCTGGCATATATCAAAGAATTGCTAAGCAACTTGACAAGATCATTGTGATTAATTTTAGAGATTTTTCATTGGGAATATTGAGTAAAGTGTTTAGATCTGTCCTTTTAAAAAAGTCCTTGTTTGCTTTGAAGTTTTTTATTATGTTGTTCTACAAATAACATTCTAAATGTATGTGATGTCTGTGCTCTTTCTGAGGGGAGAATGTTTTAGTTTATACACCATTCATTAATATTTTTATCAACTATGTAACATTTAAGCATGTATTACTATTCCATTTGGGAAAGTAGGATATTTGTATGAATAGGATGTACTCGTTTTTGGTGTGTAAAATGTGGAGGTTTTCAGTTGTTCTTTTCTTTTAGTTATTTTACTGGCAGGATAGGGTTCTGTTGCTTGAAATTCTTTAATTTTTGTTTTCTGCAAAAATACCCTCTGGTATTGTATTGTGAACATATTCATGAAAAAAAAACTTTAAAAATCCAGATCTGCATTTAAAAAATGCAGAAGCCAGATGCTTTATACCCCAGTTAACTGCTTTATTTTAATTAGCATTGAGGTTGAATTAAAATGTATGAGAAGTCGCAGCTTGTTTATTTCTCATGCTGCAGTGGGATTTTAACAGTTATCATTTCCTTCATAAACAACTATTGGAATCATAGCGTTGAGTGTCACGGCTCAGAGCAGACAGGACCATTCTTGTGACATTTTAGACAAAATACTGTTAAGGAAATAACATAAAGTAAATAGTTCTACTTCTGAACAATAAATTACACTCAGATCAAATACCGAACCATATACCTAATTCTAACTGTAAGGCCATTCAAGAAAAGTTACTTGTGTAATCTATAATTCTTTATAAAATGCATAAATGGTGGACTTATCCATTTCTTAAACGAGACGAGCTGAAGCATTACATTTTCAATTGTAGGAAACTTTTTTAAATTGTTTTGAAAATTAACCTGCCTGCACTACATTGGGAGGATACTGATCTATTTGCTGCATTGGGTTAATTAAGCAGGGGAAGTAAAGGACATATTATTATATGATTAACAGGGACCTCTATAAAATGCGTGTGAGGCTATCAAAACACACCCTCCACAAGCAGGTTTCTTTAAAGAATGGCAAGCACAATGTTCTCTTCAAAACCCAACTTGCAAGTGTTGGGCTTGTCCACTTAACCACTATAGCTGACAGTATATTACAAAAGCGTTGCAAACAGTGCTTTGGAAAATGCATTTTTTGCATTTTGACAAACGAAATTTGTCTCTTTTTCTGTATTTTATTTCTTATTCGGCATTCCTAAATGCTTCATATTGATAGTGCTCTCTATGAAATGCCAGGTTTAAAGCATAGTTTGGAAGAAGTCTAAAGTGGCACGACAGCAGTGGTGCGCAGTGGTACATATGGAAAGTCCTTCAAAGTGTGCCGGTCTCCCTCAGGCAGAATTCTAACGAGGTCATCAATAACCTGAAACAGCTGCTCAAAGAGGGAATCATCTGTTGACGCAGAGAAGGCCATTAACTTCAGCAAGCACAAACTTTGAAAACGATTTAGATCACACATACTTGTGTGCTCACTCTGAGTGCTGAAACACATTGTTGAGGTGTCCAAAAAAACACTGGGATACCTAATGGTTTGTGTAGTCTGTATAGTTACGTCAATTCAGTATTTGTGGAGTTTATAGATAAAATGTATTCATATCATCACATTCATCATAATGCAAATTCATTAAGGAGATATATAAAACGGCGTACAACATATATACTACAAAGCATAACATATAGAAGTTGTGATGTGGTATAGGGTTCTGTATCGTCAATACAATTTAACTGTGACAGCGGTACAATGCATTATAGTTGTAATTCAGTAATGATATTGGCCTGTAATTGTCTTTACTGGAGGTGTAATTGACAAATGATATTCATCTATAATGTACTGTTCTGGTGCTGTAATTCCTTAATGATAGTGGTCTGTGCTGAATTATAGTTGCAATATAGCAAAAGCAGAGATCTGTAATACCATGCATTGTCATTGTAATTCAGTAATCATCGTGACCTCCTGCACAGTGCTGTGCATTTTGTTATAATTCAGTACCAAAAGAAGCCCATACTTTGGATATGTGATGGAGCAAACTCATACTTCTTACAATGAAAAGAGCAAACCAGTGTATAAAAGAATCATTTCTTCAATATAATGGTGCTCTGCTTTTTCTTTTTTTCTTACATATAACTTGAATCATCTTCAGTGACCCTTCTGATTAGTAATGTATGAGAAGATTCATGTATGCTGAGGTTAATGGAGGTCTGAGACCTAGATGTGCACATATTTTTTCTAAAATAAAACTTCTTAAATGCCTCTTGGGAGGCATAATTAGTTTCAGCTCTAACCTTCACATTTGCAGAATTCCTCCCTACCACCTCTAAAAGAAATTTCTTTTCATTGGTATACTAAATAATATTTCCTGAAACTAGTGAAGAGGGTTGAGCTGCAATGAATTGTAGGAACAACCTTTGAGTAAGTATCTTTCCTTTGAGATTTGAAATGTCACAGAACTGAAAGAGTTTCTTTGCATAAACAAGATATGAATTTTAAATTCCAAAAATGAATGTATTTGGAAGCAGAACCTCCAGTGTTTTCATGTTTTGGTTAACTGAAAAACTAACTTAGATACACTATGCAAGACATAAGCTTTACACTATTACCTCAGTGGACATTTTGTCAGACTACATAAACTACAATATTGGCAGAATAAAGCTTCTTTGTAAAGTCTGTATAGGTAACAAGGCTCATTAACTGAAATAAAAAATAGGAAAAGGAACTTTTTTTCACTTAGAACAATCAAATGTCTAAGAGCTCAGAACAAAGTTCTTATTGTTTTACAGACATTTTTCAATGGTTTACAGTATTTTACTTCTGAGTATTTTCTGAGTATTTCAGTTATCCACAACGTGGGGCTGATATCACCACAAACTATAATGTCTTAAGACATCCTCTTTCATGGGCAGTGCAAACATCCTTCCATGCTTTGTCCTTATTCACATTTCTGTAACATATTCTTTAGATACATATTAATAAAATTGAGTTTAAGTAATGGGAATCAGAATGTGCTTTTAAAAAGCATTATACTGCGACAGAAAGTACTTAGCATTACATTTTAATGGACATTAGTACCTAATGAAGAAGCAAAACGTTCCATTTATTTTCTCCTTTTTTACTTTGGCATGTTGTGTATAGAAATTTAAATGAATGTTTCGTAATGAAAGTGGCAACCATTTGTTAAGCTTTCTATGGAAATGACTAAGGGAGGACACTGGCTTGCAAAATATGCTTTAAATCTTGATTTTAAAGCCAAAAGTGATCAAATATTACAGACCTCACTCCAATGCTGTCAGTAATTGCTTCAGACTTTATAAATGACTTCCATTTTTTTGTCTTTTATATATGCAGCATGTTCATCTTGACATATTAGTCATGTCTTGGTTGCACCTTATTCCAGCACTATTTTAAAAGGCTGGGGTTTCAATTGATCACTCCCCTAACAACAGTAGCTGCAGAGAGTAAAACCTGCAATGACTTTATTGACCATAATATTACCCCGTTTCTGAATTTCAAGTGTGTACTAGTATAGTAGAGCAAACAAAATACGGAAGACAGACCTCACACTGCGAACTGACCATTCACATTCTTTTTTTGTGAAGAAGTTCCATCTTTGATATGCTTATCTCTTGCTAATTCTTTCTCTTACTGTAAATCACTAAAAATACACCCAAAATTAACATTTTGGCAAACCAGCACCTGCTATAGTATATAAACTGCTATAGAGTAGACCTTTTTTATATGTTTTTATTTAAATCAAGACCTACTGTATGTGTATTTACAGTACTTTTACAAGCAATTTAAATATTTCTACTGTTCTGTGCAGTGTATATAAATACAGTATATCCGCTAAAACAATAGTTTCTGATGGGGAAAAAAAAACTTTTTTAAAAAGCTAAAAGGGAATGAGTTCTGAAAGCATATCTCTGATGCAATTTTAAGGCACCATTAAAGTAAATCTACAGCAGAGATTGTAATATTCTCTTTCAGCTCATTTTCAAGCAGATTGATTCACTAAACCAATGGTATTAGAATTCTTTTAAAAAATAATCAGAAAATGTGTGAGGTAAATGTATTAGTGATTTAGAATTCCTTGGTGTGCCTGTGTACCTGTTTTTCACCTAATCAAATATGTTAAGAAATATTTATCTTATTTTAACATCCAGGTAAAAGCAGCTTGTAGTCCCAGTGACTTAGTTCTCACTAACATACAGTACTTTCTGAAGAAAACAGCACACAATTAAACAGCCTCAGCTTTTACTTCTCTGCTTGCTGTTCTCAATTTTCCTCTCCAAATGACAGGCCTTTTGTGTATTTGGCAGATTATAGTTTGTAGTTGGAAACAACAGTACCAATACACAGGTGCAATTTTTCTTGCCAGTACCCACTAGTTCAGTAGCTCGCAGAGCTTGTCAGGAAGTTGGCTTGTGGAAATAGCCACCTCATGAGTAATTTTTCATTTTTTCCCCTCTTTTTTTTGTCGTCGAGACTCTCAAGAGTTCGAACATTTATTTATGGAAGTGCTATTTTTATTATACCCCTTTGCATTCTAATGTAGGCCAGTGAGTAGTTCAGTATTTTTTCTGTCTCATAAATAAGGATTAAAATGTTTTGTTAAGCAGCAATTACAGACGCAAAGCGTGAGCTGATTTCTGATTGAGACAATCTCTCTCTTTCTATGCCAAGATGGCATACATAGCAATGGGCGGCTGGAGACGATAGATTGTTATGCATTGAGGCCAGGCTTTGTAAACTACAGTATCTATTCCAGCCACCATTTTTTTTATCAGAAGCCAGCAAAATCATTGGAGACAGATTTCAAATGTGAGATCAAAGATACAACCCGGGTCTGGTTTCACTGCTGCCATGTATCAAACAGACAAATCATCTCTAATTTCAGATGTCTTCTTCATCTGTTCCTCCAATTGGTTTATTATTTTTCAACTTTACAATAACTGTAGACTGATATCTTTCATTGCAACAAAAAGGATCTAATCAAGGTAAAAAAAACACCATTCAAAAGCTTTGTGCTTTTTGAATGTGCAGCTTGTCAACCCCTAGGATGCAACACTAAAATGAAATTTCACATATTTATCTTAATAGTTGTGTCAGTGTACATACAATTGATGAGATATCCTTTTTCTCTTTCATGCAATGGGTTCTCGTATCGTCCCTCCAGATCCATTACACGTTTTTGACCATAAATCTGTCTATTCTTTCCTGAGACATGAAATTAATCATGCTGATTACAACTTTATTTACTTACTGAGATCTGTTTACCCTTTTCTCGTTTTGCTGTAAAAAACGTTATCCTCATTAATTGAATCATTTTTGTAAACTACCTGCATTTGCACTAATTACTTTCCTTGATGAAAACTGGGACTCTAATTACCAATGTCCTTCGTTAAATTTGTCGTCTGACAGCAATACAAAACAAAGTCTCATTCTGCAAAGACAGAAATTGGCAATGTTTTAAATTACTTTATATATTGTCTTACTGTATGTACCAGGTACATAAGTGTATTTAGTGTATCCGCAGTATATGAAAGCCATATACAGTACATTAAGACCATCTTATTCACGTCCTCTACAATAAGGACTTTTTCTTTTGACCCATCCATATCATTTCAGTTAGATGTGCAATGAATTCCTTGAAGAGTCAGCCAAGTTGTTGATCCTTTTCTTTATGAATTGGTCCTCAGCATGATGGAACTTCCATCACGCTTGACAGTTTCTTCATTGAGCAGTTGACACTTGACAGTTTCTTCTCATTGACATTCTTTTACTTTCTCTTTGTTCTTTTGTTACCTTTTCCCCTGTTTCTAATATTATACATTTTTTGAATCATCAATACTTTTAGTATAATGTAGAGTGAGAGATCCTATTTTAATAAAACCAGTCACACATACTCTTAGTTTTTTATACACGTGTGGTACTAAAATTGCAATTAAAACATTTGTAATCATTTAAAAATCCCTATAATTGGATAATAGAACTAATATTTAAGCCAGCCTCTGCTATGTATGTTTCACCCATGTCATTCAAACTGTTGAATTTGTTTCTGATCCTATTGGCAGTATCCTGTTAAAGCTTTAATATTGAGCATCAAATGGTTATTATAAATCTATAGTGGTGCCAGTCACTCACATTCAGTGAAGGCGCCTGTTTTGTTAAGGACACGGAAATGCCATCAATCATTGCCAGAAAATACTTTTTCAGGTCAAACCATAACAATTTCACAGCACCATATGGTTCCTAAATCTTTTTCCCTCAAAGCAACATTAATTTTGCACCAATTAAATTTCCCACTGGACTATATTTTTTACAACAGCAATTGCTGATCACACAAAAAACGTGCTCAAAAAACCTTCACAAAAGAGGTAATTAGATTGAAAACCACTGAATAGATGCTTGTCTGTGTGTGTACAAGCCATGTGATGGACTGGCATCCCATGCAGGGTGTAGTCCAGGCTTGTTCCCTATGTCACATGGCTTCAGGGGTCTGGGATATTAGATGAGTAGCTAAGTGGATAGGCTCCATGATGTACTTTTATGGATCACAACATGAAATTACAGCCATGAAATTTGAGATGACCACCATTGTACATGTATGCTAACTAATGTATATAAATTGATAGTGCTCTTTGCACTTAGGGAATACTGATTTTCACCTCGGTGTTTTCATTTTGTGCTATTACTGAGGCTAAGACAGAATAATAATTGGAGGTGCCATCATATAATAATAACAAAATTTAATTTAAGTTGCAAAGCAAAGATAGATTAACACAGGCTCTCTCTTTCTGGAAAATAGCCTGAAAAATAAAAAAGTGATACATTACTTGACCTCTGCTGTCCTTTTTATAATTTCACCAATACTTAACATCATATCAGAACTATTTACAGCAGCTGTTAAATAAGGCAATATTTCAGCATTGATTTTGTGCCTTTTCGCCCACTGCACATAGAGTTTGATAACTCAAGCATTATTGATTTTTTTATAAGCAAAAAATAGTCTGTGAGAGAGCATAAACAAAAATGTGGCAGCACTGACAACCTGGTGATGTCTTTGGAAAAGTTTTTTTTTCTGTTTTCTCAGTGTTTGAACTTCAGTGTGTGAATGTGTGGAATCTTGTTGTAATTTTCAGCATGTTCAGCAGAAGACAAATGCAAATCTGATTTCTGACTTGGTTTATGGGTTGTAATAAGAAAGCTCATGAACCATAATTATAAGTGTGGATATATATGGTAACAATATAATATGGTCTGTCATCAATTTCGTACAAAAAAGAAGTCTAGTTTTGGTGTCTTAAATGTGTTTTGTCACCTGAATTTCATGTTTTATGCTTCTCTGGTATCATGCTCTCATGTAAAGTCGTTTTTTGCTGAAGAAATCACTGATAAAGATCTGTCACTCTATAGGTGTTGTTCACTGAATGTCTCCACTATGTCATTTTACAAATGTATTTATGCAAACTGATAAAGAAATAATCTGTCTTCTGTTTACTTGTAGGTCTTTCACTCCTAGAAAAAAGTTTGATTTTCAGTAAAGTCCTGGAGAAATTAAGCCTTAATGTGTCCCGTGATTAAGAGGCTGGGAGGTACCTCACCTCAGAGACTTTCAATAACGTATTCTGGCACAACAGGATTCGTCAGGATGCCCAGCCCTGGAGACCTGTCTGAAGAGGTGATGTGTCTCATTTATAATTCCTTTGAACTTATTCATTAAACATAAGCAACCAGCCAGGTATCCCGACTCGCCACTTCCCCTGTGCTCCAAGGACTGATCTCATACCAACAGCTCCGTTGTCTGCGTTGCCTGTTCCAGTCCATGTATATCATGTTTTATCTTGATCTCGCCAGCCAGTCCAGCACGTTTGGTCAGTTCTCTTCTCGCCCGGGCGTCTCTTCTGTCAACCTCTGTCTGCACAACTCTGTTCGTCGTCGTCATCGCCTCTCGTCTGCATGAGACTTGGTCATCTCCATCGGCCTGGCCTGCTGACCCCCCCACCCCCGGCTCTGTGCCTGGTGGGTGGGTTCCTTTTCCTCCCAGCCAGCCACGAGCTTTTCAGCACCAAGCTTCAGCATGACAAAATACAGCGAGAGGTGGCGGTGAATTGTAAGATTTGTCAAGAGAAGGAAGGCAGCTGACCTGTTCTTTAGACAAAAAGGGCTTAGAAACAAGTCAGCTATGCACTAGTGATAGGAGCGCTGAACCAGAAGGGAAGGTGACCGGTGCAGAAGCGCGCAGCAAACGGCTGAATGGAGAGGTAACCTAATGTACAATTTATGAAAGAGCCAAACCTTCTTTGTATATATATTATATAAAAGATGAACTTTTCCCATTTTGTACACTGTGGTAAGATGAAAAGGATTTTTGATACAGAAGGCATATTTACTATAATAAAAAATGTCCCTGGATACCATGGAGGAATTTATTAGAATTAATATAATTAAGCACCAATCCTTTAACCCAGAAGGCAGAATGATCTCATGATGGAGTTAAAAAGACAGAAAGTGACATGTGAACCCATGCTTTTGAGACTGTTTCACAAAACACAGTGTTCTGCTGGAGGTTAGAGAGGACACGCAGCAGAAGACATTGCTGAGTGAAAATAATTTTTTGCCCGTTTAAAATAAACAATGCCGTGTGAGAAATAATAGAAAAACCCAGGTGCTATTTTTTAAACAGAGTTGAACCACGGGCCTCAGGGTTTCTCCTGGTTACTTTCAGACACATATATAAAGCAGATTGTAAGTCTGATGTTATTTTGTTTGAGCAGGGCTGAGGAAGTTTCAGACAAAAGGAGAAACCTTACTAAATTCAAATGCAGATAACAATCTGTTTTCACAGGTCTGGTAGACTGACAGAAAGTAATGGATTTCATGCTGGCTGTGATTAAAAGTCTGTACTAAACTCAGAGTAATTCAGGGATATCTGTTTGCATTTCACTGATAGGCTCTGATGCTAATCATTAAGCTGAAGACTGTTTATTGCTTGAACCCTTAATGCTGAAGTGCAAATAAGTAAGTTTGGTCCTAACTGGGTTTTACAGATAAGAAAGGCATCTTCTTTTGAAGTACTTTTTATTTGCACCTTTTCTTTCTCACAGCACTGAAGTTCCTTCTTGTACTCTTTCCTATTTGCACTCCAGAAAGTCTTTTACAGCACACAGTGCTAACTTTTTTTACTCTTATTGTGTTTAGTAATGAACATCCCCAGGTTGAAAGTTCCTTTTCAACAGTCTGTGGATCGTAAACAGCTAAATGATGACCATGCTTGGGAGGCTTTGTAAATTAATATTTCTGTAGCTCCTTTTCACAAGACGGAAGTGAAGAATGCATCAGAAAAATTGCTTGAAATGTCAGGATACCCTGGTAATATAAGTCTCTGCACTTGTAAAGTATAAAGAAGCAATTCTGCATTGTAGGGATAAGTGAATTAAAATGAAATATTTCTTCCAGATATCAAAAGATCAATGACAACCTGGCAGTCATCTACATACTGTAGATTCATAATTAATAATAATAATTGCTTACACTTCTGGACACTCCACTCAAAGCGCTTTACAGGTATTGGGTACTCCCCCTCCACCACCACTAATGTGCAGAATCCATCTGGATGATGCTATGGCAGCCATAGTGCGCCAGATCGCTCACCACACATCAAGATTAATATGAATAATGGTGGTATCAGAAAGTTTTCTCAGACTGATGAAATTAAGCAATCTGAAAGTGCCAAAAACAAGAGGAATAATAATATTGTGTTGTAGGTACGTATATATAAGACTTAGGGAACAGTGTGCCAACTTCTGTATTCACAGGTAGATGATAGTTCTGTGCATTTGTTTTAAATATTTGGTGGCCTCTCTTTGTGTTCTTTTAAGCCTGGTTAAGATTGCAAAAGTTTTCTTGAAGTTCTTATTTCTCTTCCACATTTGTAGTAGTGTTTATGCTTTATGTCCATATTTTTTTTGCATAAAATCTTTTCATTTTTAAAAAATAATGAAGGTTCATCTATTTTTTTATACTACAGGTTGATCTATAAAGAAAGCAGATGTACTGTATCTTGTTCTTTTGACAATACTGTGATTGCTGTAAAGCAATGAGATCATTTCTGTGATAAAAAACACTATCTGTAACTTCACACTTGAACTACCTGTGGGAATGTGACCTTGTCAGTTTATTCCAGAGTAACTGGTCTTCAGAGACCCCTTTTTATAGGAACAAGTTGCTCCTTCTCTACCATATGCCCCCATCCCCTGGGAGAAAAAGTATTCAGTGTGGCAGCATGCTTTTTAACTTCTGCATGTGGTTTAGAAGCTGATTTCTGATGGCTGTATATCATGGTAAGCAGGTACTATAAAGAACCAAGGCCACATTTGCATAATGAAAATACCTTTTTCAATAAAGGTACCCATTTACAGGCAGCATGTAATCAACATAAAGATCCTAAAGCCCATGGGACAATATGAGATCTTAACTTATTCACCTTAAAAAACAACTTCTCATCTTAAGTTGGCCATTTTACTTAATTCCTGTTAAACTACATAAATGTGATAAATGCAAGGTCAAAACTCATGAATACTTCAATCTGATGTGAGAACGTAAACTTTCATTCATAATGATTCCATTGCATAACATAACAGGAGAACACTACTGTACAGTACTTATTATTAATTCCAGCTTTCTCATCTTGGTTTTCCAAGGGGTAAGTCTATTGTAAATCACTCCATTAACCTCAAAGCTCAAGAGGAAACAGGTAGATGAATGCTGGAGCAGAAATGTACTGCTCTCTACAGCAGTTATTAAGATGATTAATGAAACAGTGGATTGTAAATCTGATAGGCATGTTCAAAGATTAGAAAAAAGAAAGGAATGCAGCAATGAAGAATTTAGTAATTTTTTTAAATCTATTACTTATTTAAATTTTTCAACACAGTGATTATTTTTATTTGATCCACTTACTCAGCCCTTGTTATTCTCTACGTTAAACCTAGAGAGCTGAGCTAAATGCTTGTATGTGATGTTTTTTTTTTACAAGACTTCAATGGTTGGATTCTACAACTTTTTTTGTGATGGTTCCATTAGCTCGTGCTCAATACCTAAGAGCATTCTGGGGATGAACAAAATATTTAACTGCACACAACTGCTGTGTATATATAAATCAACTTTAAAAGATTAAAGCTGCAAATTTAAATTGGATGTTCTTAATGATTCAGAGCTCATTGCTAATTTTCTCTTGGAACATTATTAGACAACTTGGATGAAGAAAAACAATTTTGAAGGTATAACTCTAAACTAATATTTCAAAGAAGTAGAAAAAATAGCGAGTATAATGCTTGAGTCAAATTAATTTATATTAAGAACTCTTCTGATCATGTAAGCATTATCTGAAGGTGTATCTCCTTTAATCAGACAGCCAGAATTATATTGAAATAACTAGGAATGCATGTTGTGAATATACCAAGACTATAATGGATCTCTGCTTTTTAATATTGTTTAGGGATGCAGTCCATAATTCATAAGGAACCAACAGTACCAATTTTAGAAACATAGCCCATTAGTGTGTAGCATAGAGAAACAAACATTTAGCTCCCTTTAAAGAGAAATGCAGTCATTATCTCTTTGGAAAGTGGCCCTGTCACTGGCCCTCCACTGGGTACATATATCAAAGTTCTGCATTCGAATCCTCCATCATCACCCAGCCCTGTCCTTCATTTTCTAAAAGATAGGGTTGTGTCTGGGTGCCAGCAGAGTCTCCATCTGCTGTGCTCAATATCTATGTGAAGGATAGCGCCTTTCAAAGCACTGGACCAGCTCTATCTCTCCCGTAGAGGCTGAAGGTCAGGTATGGCTCTTTTTAATCACCAGCTGGCTAGAAAGATCATGACTGTTACCAAGCTGGCCTATGAACACAATCACCATCACCCCCACCGGTGACCAGCCGTCTCACTTTGTAATGACCCTGACTATCCCCTGGGTTCTCTTTACTGGGGGTTCAGTAGAGAACTACAGTATATCACCCAGGGCTATATCAACTGGCAACCTACTGAATCTAACCAGGTATGAGTGTAGTCAATACGTGCATGAGAGACCTCTTGGGAAAGCTACAGCTGCTGCTGGAAGAGTTGTTAGTGGAACGGGTAGGAAGCGCTCAACCTGCCGTCTGTGAGGGTCTTAATGCCCCAGTATGAAGCCTCTCACACATGAAGAAGGCTCAATGGCTGAAATGCAGTTTTTGTCCTATTTTTCAGAGTGTAATTAGCCTTTACTTACAGGGGATATACAGTAGGTGAGCTCTTTTTCAGTGTGGGTGTCTTTTGATATTCATGGACAGTTCAAGAACATATGCACTGTAAATAAGCAGGACCTGTTAATCTTTTGCACTGGGGACAGAATGTTTTATGCTGCACAATCCACTGTGTATCAATGACCTTTAAAACAAAATCTACAGTAAGTGTTTTGCTGCTTTCATTCCATTTGTTTTAATTAAAATATATAAGAAACTCCAAGTATGGAATCATATGAATATTTTCCTGTAGTTGCCTTTATTTTAATGTTACTTTAATTACTGAAGTTATATCTTACCTTATTAATATGCAGAATGGAGTCCCTTCACTTCTTGGCAGTATTTTGTAGTATTCAGTATATTACTGTTGGCATTGTATAACCCAATGCCTGAAAAATCACAATTCTAAATCCCAAAGACAAATTGCATTTTCTTTAAATGGTATATTTAGTAGCAACTTCACTTTATATTTTTCGGTGCATTCTAAAAATGCGTTAGAGTATTGATCTTCATCCATCTGAGCGTCACTCAGATAAATTCCTGCATGATTTGGTAATACTGCAAAAAGCACTACAGAATTATGTTAGCTCAAAGAGATAATGCTTTTCTTTAAGGGGGTAAAGAATTTGTAGACACCTCAATGATAAAGGTATAGTAAATTGTCTGTGTGTAAGGTCACCTTTGTATTGCATTTCAGTGTTCATAAGAGTTTTTTTAGCACTGCTCTGCTGTGCAGCTGCCCCCATCTTTATTGATTGTGTTTGATGAAGGGTGCCTACCTGAATGTAAAATGCTTAAACACCTACAGGCACACTCTCTCTGCTCCTGCTGTCTTATCTCTCCCTTGTTTGCTATTACACTATTGTGGCCAAGATAAGACGATTAACAAATTTGTGAAACGCATCGGTTTGAATTCCCATGGTGCATCAGCAACAGCAAATTAATAGTTTTCAGGCACGCAAACTAAGGGGAGACACTGCTGCATCGAGAGTCATTTACACATTCAGTATGGCTACCCAGACGCAGCAGTCACAAGATACCCACAGTTACTTACAATTACCTACAGTATCTCCATCATCTCCATTTCTAATTTGATTGACCTTTATCCCTCTGGAGTTCACAGCGCAGTTCATTATCTCTTTCATAAAGAGCACCATATGGTTTATATGGGTTACATTCTGTATTGGCGGACTCAGAATTAAACATCGATTCTTCAACAGGCAACCCCAAAACAGTTGAGATAAATAGTTAAATTTCAAAACCGGTGTTGTAAGAGAAAGTTTGATACCCATGAAAGTTTCCAAACTGAGATGCAGTTATTTTGCCGCATTCAATTTTCTCTGCTCTGGTAGGTTCTTAAATTGCCTAACAGGTCTTATTATTTTAAAGATGATCTGTTATAATGAAGTGCATTTCAATACACTAGCAAAGAGAGCCACAGAGCAGTCCCTGAGGCATTTACATGTTATTTATGACTATCAGAAAATGCAGATAATAGTGTGAATAAGCAGCATTACTTGATGTGAATTGTATAAAAATGGCATATTATTGCATATGGTCAGACAATGAATTGATAGAGCTGTTATTGCACAGTGGGAGTGTAAAAAATGATGATGCTGTTAGAGTCTGATTTTATAGTTATTAGACAAGTTAATGTTATTGCTTTTTAATGTGATTCTATTGGAAACAATTTTATCCTTTGTAAGATAAATCTGCAATGTCCCAACAACATTTAATTGGGGATTTTATTGTGGAGAGAGAATGAGCAAAACATTTGCTTTTTGTTCCAAGTATAATTTGCAATGAAGGGTCTGGTTGCTTGTTGAGCTTGAAATTTTTACGATTGTTTGAGTCTACAGAAGAAAAGAGTAAGCTTTGTATGTTGAACCTCACACATAAAGGAAACTTTCACCAAAACCAAAACAAAAAAAGTTCAATCTGAAATGAAAAGAGTAAGCTTTGTATGTTGAACCTCACACGTAAAGAAAACTTTCACCAAAACCCAAACAAAAAAAGTTTAATTTACAATCCAACAATCCACATCTGGGAAAAAAGTGCTGTAGTTTTCAAAAGATCCTTATAAAATAAGATTTTTAAAAAAGACATTAGTCAAACAGAGAGTGTGCACTTACAGTTTATCTCTATTCAAATTGTTCTTACATAGAAGTACAACTCATTTTGAAGCACAGCATTTCCAGTAAGGTTTTTATCATCAAGGTTTTTAACTATATCAGACAGATATCACAAGTAGGGGAATACGTTCGTTCCTGAAACAAAGAAGTAATTGCTAAATCCACAAGCGCATGGCGATTCTACATGTGTACTGAAATATGTAGATTTGTTGTTCCAATGAAACTGATATTAAGATGAAAGGGTAGGACAGGACCTACAACAATTGTAATAGCATTTGAAGGATTTCTGCTTACACACTTGACTGAGAAAAAAAGGAGTGAGTGTGTGCAATCTGGCTGAAATAATGAACTGAAAACAAATGGGTCAGTCCGTAAAAGAATCCCCACAAGTACAGTGTCCCAAGGCACAGCAAGACAGAACACACTGTGTCTTCTTGCTTAGATAGAACTAAAAGTACAAGGTCCTGGCCTAGGGACGAGTGTGGTCCTGTTCCAACCAATACATCTTGTCTATGGTATGACAGGTGCAGAGTTGCATTTTTTTGTAATACAAATCTTGCGGGCAAAAGAAATCTCAAAAAGAATAAATCCTTTCACATATAAAAGCCGTTAATTTTGTTAATATAGATTTTATTGCACATATGCTCATGCTTTTTATCTGTTATATCGTGTGTCTCTGAACTTCAGACTGGTCCATCAGATGGTGTGTGGGAGAATGGCCGAGGAGAGAAAATTGTGTTTCAATCTGTCTATCTATGCTTCCATCTTTTCTGCAAGGTCTGGACATGAAGGAGAATTTTGCATTTTAATGGATATAAATAAAGCAGTGAGTTCTCCTCAAAGTTATATTCAGTCCAGCCTTGCTGCTGCAGTACGTTTTAATAAAGAAATTATCCACATAGATGCAAGTATTAATACATTAAAATATTTTTAAATTACTTATGCTTAATTTTATATATTTTCTTGGCTTATGTGCAAACTAAACATCTTCTTCCTAATACGAAGGCCAAATTATGGCATTTTGAATGCATTTTGACATTGGGATAATAAAATGTATGTATATTTATTACATTTCTAAAAATATGGGCACCTGTGACTTTTTTCTCAGAACTCCTTGTCGTCTTTATGTCCTGAAACCACTCTGATTACCATTTCTAATATCACATCTCATCTAACCTTGTAATGATATTCTTCTGTCCTGCCTGACATCTCTCAGAAGCAGTGTGACCATTTTTAGACAGATAATTTTCTTGGCAGTAAGCTGTTGATGAGGTTGGTCAGGGATGAAGACTTCTATTAACTCAAGTGTTGTACAAGCAGGGACTTACAGAACCATAAAACAGGTTCTTGTCAGGTCCCCAGGTGAGCTGTAGCATGAAGAGCATTCACCTACTTAAAGAATGTGGTTCCGGATTTTTTAAAGATGTTTCGCCACTAGGAAAAGAAATTAGTTCCAGAGAGGAAATGACAAATAACTTTGAAATCTTTACTTGTCATTAGGTTTAAACTTAAACCAATTCCTAAGCATCATCTTCTTAAATTGAGTCATTTCAAGATTAATCTAAAATGACCGTGAATTAGCGGTCATCAGGGTAAGCAAGGATGGTTTCGTGGAGGGCATATTAGTCTCTGCAGTAAATGATGTGTAGTACAATGAAAACCAGTTCAGATTTTTTAGCACTCTTTGAATGATCATATGGACTCTTGGGGAAGACAGTGGCTTAAATGGTACAGTACTTGAACAGAAGCCTCTGAGCTTGATTTTGTTTTCCCCGTGTGCAAAATGTGGATACATATTTTCATCTCCACAGTAAATTAATTTGAGGGAATTACCAACAGGAAACTAAGATCTTCATTTTGCCCAACAGTGCTCTAGTATGGATATCTTTTTTCATAACTGGAATGTTATCAGCTGCTTTGCACAACACACATGTTGAAGCATCTCTTGAGACAAGGACATGCTATTTCAGTTCTGGACCGTGTCTGTGTCTGGAGGGTTTAATTCCACCTGAGCTCATAAGTACAGTAATTGTCATTCAGGGAGGAGGGGACAGCAAAGCGTGTCAGCTCCCACCAAATAATTATGGGGGTTTCTGAAACAAATCAAAGATAGAAACATACTGTCGCATCGTGGCAAGTGTACCCCGATTTCCAAAGTTTAGCACTCACCTCATCCCTTTTTGTAAGTGCAGAAAGAGCTAATTACAGCAGGCAAATGGATTAAGGACCCACAAAAGAAATCTTTTAGCACAGGGAGCCCTGCCTTGGCAAATTATTCAGCCTAGGGTCTCTTCCAAACTCCAAGAAACAATTTAGTGCATGTTGGACGTACTCCAATATGATCTTTGCCCTACACAACTGTTTCACTTAATGACACCAATAACCATTCAATTCTAATTGTTATTATGTCGTTAGTTGCTGAGTATTACTGAATTTGTTGAAAAACCAGCTTACCCACCTGATCTCCCACATCATTTTCTGGTCATTAATTAGTGGCGAAGACCCTTTCAGCTAATGTCCACCTGGAATTTCCTCCCCTTAAACATTTTGTTATATCTCTGCAGTAGAACATAGCAGGAGCCTGGTTCAGGTCTTAAATTGAAGCTAACCCCCTTGGCTTTGAGTGTGAACAGTCAAATTTCTTATATTTCTTAATGTGTCCACTCAGAAGACAAACATATGAAAAAAAACAGCAGGCAGAAATATTGTTTTGGTCTTCAGAAGTCAGAATTTTTCATTCTAGGCCTGTCAGGTAGCTGGAAAACCTTGTTCTAGGTGACTACTAGCTTGGATAAAAATCTGGGACAAATTGATCAATTAGAAAAAAATTTACATAATGTTTTGTGGAGACTGGACCTGGAATGAAATTTCTCACACATACAAAATTCTTTTTGAAGCTTGAATGTATTGCTATGTATTTTGGTTAAAAAAGGATGTCTTTAACATGTTTACTGGGCAAGAGTCAAAACTCTTTCAAGCCAGTACTAGTCTCGCTTTTGAGCTTGAACATATTGAATTTCTTTACTCGTTGTGGTAGAGGTCAAGTTAAACATATGCTTTAAAAAGGTCCCTGTTGATAAATACTACAACACACACTGGTATGCAGTTTCTGCTATACTATCTTTTCACTTCTGACCGGGTTACGGTCAGTCGCAGTTAGTTTTGTACTGATTTGGAATATGGCTCTTTTAAAATGGAAGTTTTACTAACACATGACTTTTTGAAGCAAGATAAATATTAAAACATATAACAAGCATTAAAAATTAACCCCTCTGTGAATCATTTCTCCTTGTCAGACAGTGACCTACTTAGCTCTTGTTTCATTTGGTGTGTTTATCACTGTTTTACCCTTTCTAGTCCTTATTGATCACTCTCTTCTTGAGAGTTGCCTTTGAGACAACTTTCTTCTGGGTCTATATTTCCTTCCAGCTCTGCATTTCTGGTGAACTCCTCTCTGTTTTGTTTTAATTTATTCTGTTTCAGCATTTTATATCTTTTCACAGAGTTTTACATACTGTAGAAAACCAGAGATGAAATAAAAGTACGTTTTTTTGTACCCTCATAGAGCACAACCCCTGCCTTAGTATTGATATTACTGGCCCTGTGTGTATTATTTGCATCAACACTTTTTTTTTAACGATGTCTATCTTTTGATATTCTCAACCTCAATGGTAACAATGCCATTCTCAATGGTAACACATCCAGATGTATTCAATTTAGGGATGACTGTACCAATTGATTCTGTGCTTGCCTTTGCCAAGATTAATCTGTAAATTCAATGTGTCCAGTCAGTTGCTGTCAGTCTCTTCACTCATGTTACAATGGTGTCACATGTTCTTGTTTATATTCTAATAGGTTCTTCTTTCTTTTTCTTCTTGTAATTGTGAGCAAGGTGCTTTGGTTCATCTATAGTTCCTGATATCATTTTTGTGATAAAGCTTCAAGGCTAAAACTTCATGTGTTAAGACAGGTAGCACACACTAACTTAAACATTCCATTGAAAGTGCAAATGTCTTTGTCTTCTCAAAGCTCTCTTTTATTTAATGTTTTATTATTTTTGGACTTCTGGTATTGTGTTAGTAGGTACCCATTGTTCCACACGCACAAATCATTAACCTTTCACAGCTAGATGCAGTTTTTTTCTTCAGGTAACATATTAGAACTTTACACTTGACACTGTCGAAATTCAAGCAGTCATGAAAATTTGTTGGGTTAACAGGAATAAATATTTGTGATGGCTGGAATTGGAATTGTCATGTCTTTTTTTTAATCCATGCCTTAACATTTCTGCACTCATTCTCTTCATTTGGTAAATGCCACTTAAAAAAAAAACATTTTCTCATGACCTTTCTGTAGCAGTTGCGTTTTTGATGTTTAACTAGCTGCAGTATATCCCCAGCTTGCCATAAGGGACTAGCATTGAAGATTTTTCTCTTTAGTGCCTTAGAAAACCATGGCCTTAGCCTTATGAAGCTTGTTAAATGTCGCCAAAAGAGTTTCTCATTTCCGCCAACAAATTAAACAAACATCGGTCCCTGCAGGACAGCTGACAGCTGCCATTCAGGTTCATGACAAAATCATTTTTCTTTTTTTTTTTGTCTGGAAAATCTGTGGAGTTTCCTTGCGGTTTCGAGACTGATTCGGTAATGATCACCAACACTTAAAATGAAGAGGAGGCTTATCCTTAAATTAATATTTTATAAATGTACTTGGAGGAAGGTCTTGGAAAGGGCTCAAGATGAAGAGCTGAATGTGCTTTCCCTGACTTTTTTTCATTTAGAGAAGGTCAGTTGTTTCACATTGTGTCAAAAGCAAGTGATCTTGGTGAAAAAAAACACTTTCTGTACTTTCCAGCATATCTGACTTAAGTGTTTTATTTTTAAAGTTGGCAATGACATTTTTTTTTGCAATAAAGATTAATTGTCCTGCCTGTCACCCAGATCACTTTCCCAATACAGTTGTACCAGGTATTTTTTTACATCCACTTAAGAATGTTTTGGGGGAACAACAGTCCCCATGTATTAATGTCACAAATCAGATTAGGGTTTCTTACCAGAGTCAGTGTGTGGAGTATATAAGAAACTAAGCCTTGGTGAAAGTGAATTAAATCACTTCCATGCTTACTCTGTCTTAATTCTCAGATTTCCTTATTTGCTTTAGACATGACCTAGGATGAATGAATACCCAAACACCTTTAGAGATGTTAATCCAAAATCCATACAATATGAAAAGAAAAGTGATCTGTGAAGTACAGGGCATGGCAGTGCTGTGTGAATGCCTGCAAATTGTACAGCTGAGCTCAAAGTTGTCCTTAAACTACAATAGAAATAATGACTTATGACAGTTTATTTTTATCTAAAGTTTCCTTATATCCAGGTATGACACAATAAGCTGTGGTCCTTATATTGGTAAGTAAGGTATTTTTACTTCTCTGTTGGAGAGATGAAGTTTAGGATGACGAAGAACAAAAGAAACATATATACAGTACAGTACTAAACAACAGAATTCTCAAATTTCCATTATGAAAGGTTTGTATCATTTTTTTGCATTAAGTGAATAATGTGAATGTTTCATGTACTATAGATAAATGCTTTATGAATAAGAGAATAAGGGAAATTAATGTTTCTCTTAAGTTCTATGAAAGACCTTCTAAAGAAAACTAGAAAATATCTGCCGATTACTTTCACAGTGAGGAAAAGGTAAAGTATTCTGCCCTTTTAAAAATGCCAAAATATGTCACTCCATTCATCGAAATTGAATTTTAATGACTAGAAAGAAATGCATTTAAGAAACATATGTGGATATATTCCATTTACATATCAATCATACTGCATAACCAGTAATGATGACATTATTAAAACATTTCCATTTTCAAGCTGTGAAAATGTCCATGAGGGTTGTATACAGTTGCACACGATTCCAACAGCAAAACCATTTGCTGTACAAAAAAAAGGAAATCATAGTGGAATTGCTTAATGGGAACCTATTATACAATGGTTAGTTAGGGAATAGAATCTATTTGCATTGTCTCATACGAATACATAGATTGCATAATTAAAATGGTCTATTCTTGCATATTAACCCTGGACATGTTTGACCTTTTATACTTTCCAGATTTTTTTCAGTCTTCAGTCTGCCTGTGTCTCAATAATGGAACTTAAGCTTGTATTAACTTAATTGATGCTTATGGGAGACAGTCTGGTATCACTTTCCCCCAGGTATAAATTAATCTAAATTATAGCACCAGACATTAATCATAATGCTAATGAATGGGCTGTAATGGCTAAAATTCAGAACCAATTAAATATATGTACAGACACACACAGAGCCTTATTTGCATGAGCCATTTAAGGCTTTTACTAATGAGTACAGACAAGGCTGTTGAATTTTAAGTATTATTTTGCAGTTTAAAATTAATAATTTAAATCAGTTGAATATTTTTAATTGTTTCTCTAATAATATGGTTTTGGGAAGGGAAATCCTCACACATTTATCAATCTTTAAGAATAAATTATATTCTGTATACTGTTATATTCGCTTGAAGCCAAAGGCCATGCACTACAATTTTATTGGTCCCAGGAGACAAGTGTTATTTTTGATTGTCTAATGTACAGTACAGTAGTTTTCTCTATGTGGAGCTGAAAACAGAACATAGTTACTCACAACAACTTCCATCTCTACACAAGCAGTGAATATTTACAGTACAAACAGGGTGAATGATATTTAAATATTTTCAGTTCAATATTCTTGATACTAGACAGTATTGAAATTGTCAGAAAATCATCTTTTTGCAAAGGAGTACAAATGTTTTAGTTCCAGGTTACACAAAGATATACAGTACAGTACTAGGATGTATTTTTTTCTTAAAATAGGGTAACACACAGTCAAGTGTCACCAGTGATGTCCTCCAGTATATTGTCACAATGTGACCCATTATCACAAAACACAATTTCAACATGGAGCCACTAAGTTCTTCATCAAAATCTTGAGATCCTGGAATATAAATCTGCTTTTGGCTTTACAACATAGGATTTAAATTTGAACACAATTTAATATGAGGCTGGAAAAGCAGTTGAAAGCTTATCTGGTTTATTTTTGTCTAATTAGACAATTTAGTATTCACTTTCTGTTTAAATATTTTCATTTTGAGCTTTCAATTTTATTTTATAATGGAATTCAGCTTTTCTATAAATGTAGCTTGACTAATGACTGACATTACATTTTTTCATGCTTCTTTATGATTCCTTGCCATAACAAACAGCCGGTATCTCCAATGTCCATCATCCTTAGACTGACGAAAGCCCACAGCTCAAATAAATCATGTATGTGTAGAAAACTTAATCTCTTAGTCTGGAAAAGCATTATCAAATAATATACAGAGCTTATTCAATTGCACTATTTATAATTTATAGAAATGAATACATTCAATTAGGTATGAGTGATACAATATAAATTCTAAATGTTTACAAAACAATTCCATCTGAAGTAAATGTAAATGAAAAAGCTTTATTAGATCATAAATAAGATTTAATGGCTCTCTTGCAGAGGTTTGGTCTGTTTTTATACATCATACAATAAAAATAGTCTTCATCACTAATTATAGCCATAAATCACAACATGAGCAGTATGTAGGTAGAATAAGGGACTGCTTAGCACTGCATTATTTTTTCCTGACATGTTACACACAGACAAGAATAGGAATAAAGTAATTGGAGCTGCTTTTACAATTTTGCTAATATGGTTATTTCAATAAGATGCATGTTTCAGCTATCTATCCATTTTCAGTGCCCACTTTATCTTTATAGGATCATGTTGAGCTGGAGTCTAAGCAAGCGGGCATAAGGCAGAGCTACACCCTGGAATGGACACCAGAAACAGATAAAAAACAAATCAAAATGCAAAAACTAAAGTCTGACTCTCCTTTCAAGCTCTATTTGCACTTCTTCACAGATTCTGTCTTTACAACTAACCGGGCCAGCAAAGCTGTTCAACTGTTCCACAGTAAACATTATAAGTGTCACGGATGTCAGAAGGGACACACTGTGGAGAGGCAGGAGAGCAGAAGAAGACCCATATGCGTAGTGGTAGAATAGGGGATTAGCTCGGGCTCAGCAGTTCAGGAGTCGAATAGAAACCAATACCCTCAGGTAGTGGACGTGGGGCGACCTGGATGCTAGGCAGGTCTCAGGGCATCCGAACGCCAATGCTGAGCGAGGAGCAGAGCAGAAGCAGGAATTAAATAGGCTACACAACAAGACACACCAGAAGGACATGAATAATCACAGGGAACTAGGAACAGGAGAGAAGCAGAGCACCCTCTAGGTGCACTGGGTGTGACAATAAGTGTCTCGCTGAGGTCTTCTCATAAACCTCTTTCAAAATTTCACTTCAGTCCATGGGTCGTTCCTTCTCCCAGTGGAGTAACAGTTTACAGAAGATCTTCCCTCTGTCTTCAGATGGCGGATACTGTATGTAATGACACTGGAAGCCTCAACCTCCTGGTTTTTAAATCATCACCTGAAAAGCTGCCTTCTTCCGGTTGGTTATTTGAAAAGGGGCAATAGGTCATTCCACACAGCCTTCTGGGGAATGTAGTTCAGACATGACCTGCCATCTTGTCTGAACCTACCATCCTATAAATGTTAAGAATTGTATTTGTGTAGTATACTTTACTGTACAACTATATATGAACTAATTTTAGGGTTTCTTAACTGAACCCTAAGATGCTAATTTAAATTAATCATTATGGGATAAATACTTTTTTTTATATCTTTTAGCTCTTAAAAATGCAGCTGTGAAGTTGCATGTTAAATGTAATTGTGATGTTGAAATCTATAGCTGTTGAAGACGTGAACGATGAAAAAGGCATAATTAAATCACAAGGTCAGTTAAAGGACAAATTAAGAAACTTGCAACCATAATATAACGGGGATCTGAGGATCAGCCTGGGAAGGCTTATAATATACTATTTCTAATACGTCCATCCATTTATAAATGAAAAGAATAATGAAAGATGTGAATATGCACTAAACTGTTTTGTGAAGTTATTTTTATTTTTACAGAAATAAGTAAATGTCCAGACTGGTTTAGTAACTTTTGTAATGAAACCGTCAGCATAGGATTTAGAATTTTTTATTGAAAATATACAGTATATAGGTTGTGGTGGTGAAGGGAACAATTTAAAATCATTTTTATACACTTTCTCTCTTTCTTTTTATTGCCAAAGAAAGAGGAAAGATATTAATGTACACTTTATCTCGTCTAGCTTGGATTTGGCCTCTGAAAATATCAGTCTTTCCAGCATCTCTGATGGAAAGAAATGAGTATCCAGATAGCTAAATGAAATAAACAACAGATGCACAGTGCCACACAAATCTCCATAAAGGTGTCTGCTAGAATGCAATAAACGATTCTGCCTATACAAAGGTGTGGGAGCTCATTAAAAAAAATACAGATACAGCCACATCTGTTGTGTCAGGAGCATAACCATCACCTTGCCATCTGGATGGCTCAAGAGAAGAAATTCCATACATTTTAGTGGCAGATTATGGAAACAAACAAAAAGTACCATTTAATTTCATGGTTGTGTCTGTAAGCCATATGGTTTTCAACAACTGTGCAGTAACAATGCTGGTATGTGATCATATACCCATATACTGCACAAAGGGTAATTTTGGGGTGTTTTAGCAGCCCACTTTTCTGTTTCCATCAAATCTCTGAAAGTTCTTATTTCCCTGCCATTTTTGTATGTTCCAGTACATACTGTTTATAGTTCCTCCATACAGTAAAAGCTCTGTTGCAAACTAGAGAGGAGGTGGCTGAGTGGTTAAGACGCTGGATTACTAATCCATTGTGCTCTACAAGCATGGGTTTGATCCCATCCTCATCACCTTTAGGGTGGAGCAGTGGTTCTGTGGCTAAGGATCTGCGCCTCTGGCTGGAAGGTTGCTGGTTCAAATCCCGCAGCCGGCAGAGGAATCCTACTCTGTTGGGCTCCTGAGCAAGGCCTTAAACCCAACTGCTCAAGGGGTGCTGTATAAATGGCTGACCCTGCGCTCTGACCCCCAGCTTCTCTCCCTGTCTGTGTGTCTCATGAAGAGCAAGCTGGGGTATGTGAAAAGACAAATTCCTAAATCAAGAAATCGTATATGGCCAATAAAGTGATCTTATCTTATAGGTTTCACCGTATGTGTTCTGTAAAGTCACATAATGATGTCTGGCAACTGACCCTTTAGTGAGGTTCCACTTTTGTAAGTATTATTCTGCTATTTTCTTTTTCTCATTCTTTCATACAGCAAATTGAGTTTGCATTCATTCTCTGGCCAAAATTAAACCCGTGGACATAGACTTCTAAATCATCTGTGCAATATTGTGTTGAGCTTTTGAGAAAAATGCCTTCTCACCCTGGAAAACATGTAAAAATCGGGAGGAGTAGGACAATGTTTTCAATTGTTTTTATACAACAATTTCTGCCAGTTAACTTGCATCTAAAGACATCAGAGATGTCTCTTATAGTTAATGAGAATTAAATACAGCATGAAGAATCAGTAAGACACAATGATTTTCTTTCTGATGCATTTGCTTTCCAGTTTTCTTACCTTTCTTCCTATACAATGTTTTTCAGTTAAAAAGTATAATAATTATAGATTTCTGGTGTCTTACATTTTAGATTGTTTAAAATCCATATTTCTGCCATGAGATTTAGTATTTGCTGTTCATATTATTATAATATGTGTGTGAAAGTGTCATCAAATCAACAACTCTCATTCACAAATTCTGTTTTAATTTTCAATAAAAGGGTGTCTAGAATAAAATATTCTAACAAAAGAATTGCAACAGTTCCAGTTTCTCCTGTACCCACTGTAGGTGTTCTGTAATATATTCTAGTTAACTTTATAAAGTTTGTTTCTGAAGCAATGTTTGAGCAATTAAGTCTACTTTAGCATCTGTGAAGTCTCCATTAAACATTCAGCAAACAACCTGACCTTGAAACTAATGAACCAAGGGTCAGCAGTCTGACAGGCAAATGTAACTGTTAATATTCTCTGAGTGTTGATTATGAAGAAAGAGAGAACGCAAACAACACTGTGATTAAAACATGTCAAAATCTCCTTGCCCTTTAAACCTTGTTATTTCAAAGCTAGTTAATAAAATATGCTGCCAGACAAAATAAGCTATTAAATCTGAGCCACACCCCTTGGTTTTGTTAACAAGATCATTTAATTGAGCAGAAACAATTTTGATGTCTGTAGGTGACTGCATGAAGCCTTTCTTGAATAGTAAGAGTGCCGTTGTAATCATGGGCTGTCAACCTTCAATACTGATGTATCACTCTGGTAATAATTTATTACATTATACCCTCCCACACAGAGAAGCACTGTACAGTGCATAATTATATATTTCAAACTGTGGCCTATTGTTTTTTTTTTGTTTTGTTCAATGTATACAACCCATGAATTTGATAATAAGCAACTGGTTAGAAAAATGTATTTTTAAATTATGCTCATTGAAGTGGATTTTGGTGCAGAAAGTATTGCATGCTAATGCAGATACCTACTGTACTTAAAGATCCTATTCTGTGCCTTGCCAGCATATGTTGTTAGATTATCATTAACTTCAATTTTGATTATACACATTATGGGACTCTAAGGTGTTTCAATTGTCAACACAGTTACTTTTCCACCTAGAAACTGGTATCAGATGTGACAAGATATTTATTTCGACTCCCTGGCATGGCAGGTTCACTAATAATTAATCTTTACTTAGTCTTGGCTATTCATTTTGTTAAATAGGATTTGCAGTTTTCTTAATTAATTTAGATTTGCCAGTTCTGTATCACAAAGGCTCAGTGCTATAACCATTGCCTACTACTGCCTCTACTTTACTACCAGCATATGTTAAGATCTCATTAAAACACACTCTTAACACTCCCTGCTGAACCACCCTACACTTTTCACTGCGACCCTCACAGGTCAGTTAGCACTCAATGATGGACCGTAGGCTTCCCTTACTGACAATGCTGCAAGTTCCCTTGCAACAGGAACTTCACAGACTCTGATTACCAGCACGTATTAGACTAAAGATGACAGTTACCCGGTGACGAAATTGCATATTGCTTTTGGCCCCCATGAGTGGCCTGTTTTTAATTAAATCGACACCAGTCTGTTTCATTTAAACTATATATTTGAGGGAAAATTGGCCCTGATGTGAGTGTGCATGATTGTGTCCAGTGTGTGTCCAGTGACGGACAGTCTTGCATCGGTTGCTTGCCGGAACAGGGTCTTGCTCCTCTGCAACCCTGTCTTGAATAAAGTGGTTAGAAAATGGATGGATTTTTTATATTTTATGACTAAGAATCATTAATAAACAAATTAATAAGGTGATTTAAAGAAAAGATTTTTGAGAGTAAAATGAGGTCAAACAAAGGCTTCAAGAGATGGTTGCTCTTCAGAATCTCTTTTATACAGTACAGTTCTGTATATTACATTTTACAATTGGCATACTACAGTATGTTGACCCACACTGTTGTAGCATTTATCTTATTTTAACTCCAAACAAATTCTTCTTTTTGTGAGACATATACTGTATGTAACTTCTCCAGGTGGACCTTGAAGTCAGCAAAACAAAATTCTAAAATTCAATTTGTCTGAGGGCTGTCCCATTATGGTAAACTTTGTTTACAGAATTAGTTACAAAAAGAGCTTGCCTCTTGTTGGAATTGCCCTTTTCGTGCCGAATATAAGAGTTGACATTTTTGTTGCAAGAGCTGGACTTCTGTTATTGCTTACTCAGCATTTTAGAAAACGTGATTTTCCTGGTAGTATCACATTTGCCTGAAAGAGCTTAGAGAAAACATTGCTGACAGAGAATGGAGGGGAGTCTCAATTGCTGCAATCATAAATGAAAAACAAATAGACATTTGTGAAATCTATTGAGTCCAAGGCTAGAATAGATTTTATTCCATTTAAAGCAGATGAAGTATTGAGGCTGAAAGTGTTTGCATACTAGAGCTCTTTACTAATAGCAGATATAATGGATATTTCATATTGCTGTTGTCTTTTTTTCTTGCTTGTGGAATGATGTTCCTGTACATTTTCTCAAAACAAACCTTCGTCCTTGTCACGAACGCAAACCCCTCCTCTTAAGGGCGTTCCAGCCCTTCCTCGTTTTCTCCCATTACCTGCACCTGTTCTCTGTTTCCGTTCCCCCTTAAAAGCCAGACGCAGACTTCATTCCTGGTTCCTCATTGAATTCCACTTCGTGACAGCCCGGGGTCCTGCTGCGTCTGGCTCCGTTATGTTTTTAAACTTCTGTTCCTGATTCCCCGCACCGCTGGTCCCGACCCGGTTCATGGTTTTAATTCCCTGGATGGATCCCCTGGCCTTGGACTACCTTCTGTCTTGGATACCCGTTTGGATTTACTCATGGATTGTTCGCCCCGGATTCACTCTCCCTGGACACCTGCACCCCTTGGACACGCCCCCTGTCTCCATACCCTCTCCTGCATGACTTTTTCCCCAGTGTTTCCTCACAATTCCGGATCATGTCGTCTGCATAGGGCCTGGAAAGAACTGTTCGTGACAGTCCTGTTCTGTGTTCTATATGTTGTTGAAAGTGTATATGTACAATTTACATTACCACACTGCAACATTCATCTAAACAATCTTAATGTGAGCTTTTCTTTAATTTGTTATTATCTTAAAATTAGATGCTGGCAGGCTATTTACACTGGCAATCAGTTTTGATTTTAACTGCTGTTGTGTTCATTCCAATTTCCAAAGCACTCATTATTCAAAGAATGTTTCCTAATGTTCCAAATTAAGTGAAAACACTACATTTAACTGATAGCTCCAGTGCCTTCCTTTTAGTCTTCAGATTGAATACTCTTCAAAATCTGTGAAAAGATGTACAGACATCTTCAGGATCAACAAAAACAATACTCGTTTTAATGTGGCTGTAGTGGTATATTTACAGTACATGATCTTGACGAACTTCTGTTGTTTTTTAAAAATATTTTATATTAACAAATGCAAAGTAGACTTTCCTTTAGAATTTTCCCTCTTCTGCTCTCAGAATTGTGGTTTGTTCTTTAAACCCCAAAGCACACAAATGTCATTTGCAAAGTAATCATTAGGCCTAGCAGTAGGAAGTGTTTCATATAACTGCGATTTCTCAGCTGCCTATTGAGAGCAGAGCAGCTTCAGGTCATTATGAACATTTAGGGCTCTACCCTGGCATAAAGCCATTGTTAAAAGTGGCAGGCTTCAAATGGTAGCCTTTGGAAAGAAACGGAATAACCTAAATGAACCATGTATGAGAGAGAGTGAATTATTTGTGCTTCCAGCAGATAAATGCTACAAAAAACTAAATGCCTTATTTTTGTTGACTTAAAAAAGAGGTATGTCCTGCTAGGCACACATATCCTGGGATGAGCCGGTTTAACTCAAGGAGGAACAGCTTTAAAGGGTTTGCAGATTGTAAACTGTGAGTATCAGGATTGTGTATTAAATAAATGTTGTAGGAATATAAAATAAATAAAGCTGGACTCAACAGTCTAGAGTATGTTTGTAAAGGACTGGGTCCATGTGGATGTTACTAGTAAATGTGTGAATCTGCCCAGTTGTGTTTTGCATAATCTATATTTGCTTATACTGTACATATATTTTCAGAGGCATATAATACCAAATGGTCCAGTATGGAACAATGCATGACAGTTCTGAACCTTCAAGCTGAAGCTGATGGATTCAGAACACTGACTTTAGCTTCTACATATATTTTAAGGTTATTTGTTAAAATGAGCCTCCAATGCAATGCGATGAGTTGACAGTAAGACTGAACAAACCTCTCTTGTTCTGCAACAAGCCCAACAGACACAGCTTTGAATGGAGGCTGACATAATGATAGAGAGCTCCCTGATGCAACCTTTTCTGTTACAGATGATACTGTAGCTCCAGCAAAAGTCTTTGGGGATATTATTTTCAATTTCATCAGAAACTTAGTCTTTTATATTTATGAGGTACCAAAAAAAGAAATCTATTGAAGGGCTGAAATGGAGCTCAAGCTTTCTTTCTGTTGTCCAACATTCCGTGAAAACACAGCCTGGCTTTGTGGAGTGTGGACGTATTCACAGAGCACAGCTCTCAATAGAGTACTATCAATTTGCCAAAGTAGCCCAAGAGATTAACATTTGAACTGCAACACATGAAGGGTTCCCTACAAATGAATGGCTCTCCTGTCAGCTCATTAAGTGAACCATTCAAAGGTGCCAAAACAAATCACCCAGCCTTTAAAGAAAAAAGAATTACCCCTGCAATTCTGTAATTTGTTGTAAATATCTTACAAGTCTCAGACATGGAATAAAAGTGATTTGGTTAGTTTTTCCCCCCGTTTCGTTCTTTCCTCTACACATCAGTGTCCTGACTAGTGCAGGCATTATGTCACCCAAAGGATCTCTTTCTGTAATGAAGGAAAACTAAAGACATTAGCACCAGCTGTGGATCTGGTTTGAAATACACAGATCGGCTCAAACCTTATTTTGCTTACGGCAGACATGGAAGTGCATGGGAGCATGCTGAAATGCATTTAAAACAGAAAATAGCAGGCGCTTCGTTATGCAAATAACCATGGGTGTCCGGAACAAGTTATATGGAAATGTCGTTCAGGCCGATATCTTTGTTTCTTTCAAATAATGGTTGTATTGATCAATAAACTACAGTATTAATTACCAAACAAGCCCTTCAGGTCAACTACCCTTTTCTCATTTGGAAACCTTATTATGAGTTGATAAAAATCTATGGTTAATTGCTATGGTACAACTAAAAATGTTGCTGCTGTATATTAACAGAATGGGAAGCCCAAACATTAAAAAGTAATTTATGTGTGTGAGCATCAGTCTGTACAGTGGGAGAATTTGGTAGCTTATCTACATTATTAGCTTATTGCTTTAATTAGCATGCTACTACCAACTACCATATGCAATTCACTGGATTGCTGTGGTCCGCTTAGAACTCCAGGAAATTATGAATGTAACTGTTCTGAAAATCTGATTCTTTTCGTCCTTTGAAACTGCATTTTGTTACTTTAGACTTAGACTTTTGCTTTGAAACCTTAGAGGGTGGTGCAAGATTTTGTTCATTAATTAAATGTTAATTGTCTTTGGTCTTGTCTTCCTGGGTTACGCTAGCCTCAGCATAACATGCCTAGATACATGATCCAAGCCCAAGATGCTTGGATATTTTTATCAAAGGCTTTTAATTAAGCAGGAGAAAACGTTCCCTATTAAGAATACCTGATGCTTCTTTCCCTCCATCCAACTTTCATGAGCATGAGTTCCAAGCAACTTCATCCAAAAATGATCTCACAGTCGTACATTCTATATTCCATACTGCTGTACTTTCTGTCTTTAGTTTTAATGCCAAGATTTCTGTCTGCCTCAAGAAGATGTATTGATTAAGTAAATGGATGTCTCTCAGTTGTCTCTGTGTGTGTACTGTTATATGGACTAGTGTCCTGTCCAAACTGTAGTTCTTCCTTGAGCTGTCCTGTGCTTCCAGAATAAGCCCTAGATTCTTGTGACCCTAACCAGGAATACTGCTGCCCATTTTTTCTTAAGTTGCAGTAGTGTGGAGCTGTGTTTAGGGATTTAGCCTTGTAATTGGAAGGTGGGGTCTCAAATCCCATGTGAGAACTCACATCCCTGAATTGTTCAAGTAAAATGCCCAGCTGCAAAAACAAGTGCAACAGTAAGTAGCTCTTGATAAAAGTAAAAAAGAAGTCATAAATGACTGTAATAAATAGAATAATCAGTTTGCAGACCGATTAATTAATTAATGGAAAAACTGAAGAGGGGATCCTCAGATGCCAAGGTAAGTGGTGTGTCTGACCACCTTGTTTCGATTGAGATCTTCTGTCATTCCTCTCAGTTCAGGCCACAATCCCTTCTGTGTATTGCAACCAGGCAGGTGCACAATTATAACACTAGATATTCAACATCTGCCTTGCAAAAAGCATTAATAAGCACAATAGTAAAAGATTTAGTGTGGCACAGCTGTTGTTTGGTAGTACAAAAATGGCTTGTGGGACACTGTCACATGAGGGCTTGATCGACAATATAGCTTTATTTTTATGTTAAACACAGATGACCTTCAAAGCTGTTCATTATTATTGTTAAATCCAATGATACTCATATAGTTAGTGCCCAGTTCTGTTGAACAGAACCTTCCAGAAAAATCGTGAAATAAAATTTTAATTGAGTAGTTACATGTAGGATTTTACTACATGTGATATACAGTACTACAAAATATGTATAAAAAAGAAAAAAGAAACAGTATACATTTAGAATTCCTTGGGGGCATATAAAATGAATAGGAATGGTAATGAGTTAGCTTAGGGATTTTATTGAACTGAGGTTGGTAGAGTACTATAATTAATCTGACTCTATGTAAATACATTATTAAAACTGAGTGTAAAAATGTCACATTAAACATACTGAGGCTGAAGTGCGTAGCCACAAAAACTCCAACTCGGAAACAAACTCATATCAATTTTTTACTCTGTTAGTCACTGTTCAAATAACGTTATATAGCCTAAAGTGTTCAGTATTTATTCCTTTCTCGGCTTTGTGTTACATGTGTACTGTTTATATCAAAAATGGAATCCAATGTTGCACCAAATCCCTCATTTTAGAAACTGTCTCGTCATATAACCACAGGCTAAGCATTACCATTCCTCACTTCTTTCCCATTTAGAGTATTTAGTGTTAATAAGAGCTTTGTTGAAGTATTATAATGCTAATTTAAAAGACTTCTTAAGTCAGCCCTCTGAGATTCACCGCTTTGAGCTATGATGCACTTAAGGAAAAGAATTGTTTAATTTATTGTTAGACTTAGAAAACAAAATCAAAAGCAATGTCTTACATTTGATATGTACGTATGGACAGACAGTACCCAGGAGTCTCTATAAGGTTGCATGCCAGGGTTGCAGTTTTGCAAGTTCATTGCCTTGCTTAGACTCCCTGTGCTTAGAATGGTTAGTAATATAATTCATACTTCATTGTAAATCTCACCTAGAAAAAGGTTATGGTCAGTGTATGGTACAGTACATGTATTCTGCCTTTACTGTCTTAATATTGTGTATGTTTTTACTGATCAACTAGAATCTGTAGCTTTTAACATTTTCATTCTATTAGACTGGAACCTTTGGCCGTATAACATTGCAAATAAATGTGGCCATGCTAAAAAAGACTTCTATATAATGGCACATTACATTCCGCATGGCTTTTGAGTGCAAATAGGTACTACTTCTTGAAACCAATGAGCTGGTTTTAACAGTATAACATACTGTCTAGGCACCCTGGACCAGAAAAGTTATCAAAAAGTTATTTCTAGTTGGTGTGCTTTTTATTTTTACACAAATTAAACAAATACCACAATGGTTGTTGGGTTTCCTAAAGCGTGTTTTTTAGAAATCCCCTGTGTATATTTCTTGTCAAGGTATTTTTGCATGTTTCACCAGTAATGTATTGTATAGTCTAACCTTTAAATTTCCTTCTAGTCCTGTCCTTCCTTAACAAATGTTAGCATGCCATCATGGAGAAAACTGTTCCATCATCCTTGAAACTAGAATGGAGGTATTGATAATGCTTCATAATAATTACCTACTCATGATAAGTTAATTGTGATTAATGGTACTAAAATGGAAAAATGTAACATACCTTCATAATCCTTCAACATGAGCTGAATAGGGGATCATTTTACTTTGCGTAGAATTGCAATTAAATTACAGAGATTTAAGAAACAAGAATCTCAGAATATTCATGGCACATTTTCTGAAGAGCATCAACAGCGTGCTCGACTTATTGTATGAGGTGGCTGTTTACCCTTGAGTAAATCTCAAATACTGTATGTTTACTTGGAAGAACGTCCTTCAGCTAGTACTGATTATACTTTAGAAGCTGTTGGATTTCTCTAGCTCGTACCAGAGATAATCTGAGATGAGAGGTATCTAAAATCATGCTTCTGAAGTCTGGTAAATAATGTGGGCACAGTTTTCATCTTTTAGACTGCCTGGAATTTTTGCAACAAGTTCCAAGTTATTAAGTGTTTACTTAACACAGTGAGCAGATGAAATGCTTACCAGTAAAAAAAATAAATATTTTTAACATACTGCTTTTTGTACCTTACTGCTGTAAAGTAATATTGTCACTGAAAGAAGATTCTGTCTAATAGTTTTGTTTACCCCAATCCTGGATGGAATTAATTATACATAATTAAGCAGCTACTTGATCAGAAAAGCTTTCAGGATTATGTGAAGTCAGATTAAAGAGAAACATGAGAAACAAACTGAAGAGATTATCAAGTGCTGCCAGGCAGCAGCCTGCTTGTGGAGTCAAGCCCCCTGATAACTATCTCGTTAGTGGTTTATTTGTCAAGTACTGTTAATGCTTAAAACAACCCAGCTTAATCCTGGAATCAGGAAGGCTGAAGTACAGAGATCACACATTGACAGAATGTGTCACAGGAAGTGCAGCAAAGATTGAAAACAAATATACATTACACATTCTAAAGAATCTGAAGTGGCTTTCTATGTGATGATTTACTACACTAAGTATTTAAGTACCATAGACCAGTGTTACAAGGTGTTTGAGCTACCCTATTATACAGATTCAGAAAGTAATTCAATATTTAAATCTTGTGGTTTATCTACATGTTACTCTGGGATTTATTACTAAGAGCAACTAAATCCCTTTAAGCAAACACTGGTATAAGGCAGAATATATTGCTAATAACGCATGTAATCTTTTATACATTTCTAAATGGGAGATAGATTGTTGAGCTTGTCAAGTGTGTGTGATCTTTTTTACAATGAAGTATTTACTATACAGAGCAGTATTTGTAAATATTTCATTAGCTGTCAAATACTGTAGGCATTTCTATTGTTATCTTTTTTTCCACTTCATATACTAGGGAAAATAATAGAACCTTATCTTTTTTTAAGATTTCTCATAATTCCTCCCCCCCCCCCCCCACACACACACAGACACACACACAGACATTTCTCTTCTTTTAAGAAACAAAATGAAAACACGGGGAGAGCAGAATGATACCTTGTCCCTTACAACAGAAAAATCAAAAACCATTTAACAAAATGTACAGTACTTGAATATTTTAATTAATTGTAGAATAATTTCCTTTATCAGCACTTGCTTACCTTTCACAGTCAAAAGAGGAAAATCTGTTGCACTATTTAAACCGAGAATTATTCTTCATCCTTCTGTGCAAGAATCTCAATGTAAGGAATTGCAACACCATGTTTATTGTGGTGAACAATATGGTCGCAATGACCACTGGGTTGTTGTCAATGATTAAACACATTTGAATAAACACAAGTGGAAGGGAGACAATGTAAAAAGCCACTTACAGACTAGAGTTAAACAAAACAACACATCTACTTTCTTTCAATGCATGTGAACTGTTGTTATTATAATAAAAACTTAATTTATCAGTGCTACAGCCAGGACAAGTATCTTCTAATCTTATTCTTCTATTCACAGCTGTTTTTTAAGGATAAGCATTCTTGGAAACAGCTTCCATATTGTTAAATATTCAATCAGAGAAAATGCATGCACTATTAAAAAACAATCAGTCTTGACATTATTAATGTTTGCAAGTGAAGCACCATAATGAGTTCCCTCTGGGACCCCAGACAAGGCCAGTGTGAGAGTATGTGGATGTTTTTGCATACAACTGCCATGTCATGCATTTCGGTGAGCAGAGTACCCTCACAATCTGCGTGTGTTGACAATTTTACTAAAAATAAGGGATTAAATGATCTGTCAGAATGAAGAGATAATATGGAATAAAAAAGGCAGGTGGTGACATTCCCTCTAACCCAAGTCAGGAAAATGTGTTAGCACATTGTTTAGGCTGATTTGCAAATGTTCTGTGTACTAAATAACAGAACATAGCTATTTTCTGCACTACAGTACCTCACCTTCGCACAACATTCAAAATTAAAATTGTCTTCAGGTTAGTATAAATTCAGAATGCCTTACTTGACAACAGCAGTTAGAAAGGACTGCAATTATATTCATAGTATTAAAGGAAGGTTCTATAGAATGAGTCAGCTATACCTAGCTACTTTTGAGGGTCTACACAATCCCTTAGACTGACATCTGAATAATAACAGCAGTGTGTAGTAGCTATATTAGCAATATGTGCCAGACATCTGCAACAGAACACTCCTGTGTCTATAGCACTAGTCATGAAGCCCATATTGCTCACCTCAGGAGGCATTTGTTTATTTTTATTTTGAAATAAGTGGCTTACCTGCTTTCTTATCCTGTATGATACACAGCAGTATAAATAAGGATACTCTGGGTTTTTCAGTAATGGAGTCTATGTCAACTCTTTGATTTCTTTTTTTCATATGCTTTTTTTTTCTGACATCAAATAAGAAAGTTGTTGCAATTATCATTTTCAATGAAAATGATATGCATGTGCAGCGTTGATAATGTAGTTAATTAAAACATCAAAAGCTCAATTAATGTCTTAGCTGCTCCCTTTTCATCCTGTTCCAAACAAATGTTCAAAACTTATTGTTACAAATCTACACTGTCAGACATGAATCAAAACACGCCAAGTTGTTGAAAGGACCTTTATGCTGGAACTTTACAATAATGCTTTGATCAGGCAGTTGAAGAGTTCAGTGGGCATTCAAATGGAAGTATAATGCTGTGTAAATTAACATCTGAAAATTATCATTTTATTTGCAAACTGAGGCCCTGCTCTTTTGTTTCTTGGAAACCAGGTTTCATAAAGACAGGGGAAAAGTCACAGTTCCAAGTGCCACAGTTAAGTAAACACTAAATACATGATACTGTCCCCATTCTCCATATCACAGGCACATTCTGGAACACTAAACCAGTGTAGATATTTCACACTGTCCGGAATCTGCTGAAACTACTTTATGAAATTTGTCTTTATTTATTAAATAATCTGGATGAAGATATCTGAAGACAGACGTTCTTGAGAAACCTTGAGGAAACCTTCATGCAGCAAAGAATTATCAGACGACTTATGCGTCGTCATGTATAATGTGTTATGCATGTATTTATTCTTCACAACTATTGTATTGTATGTATTATATTTATTAACAGTTCCCATTTTCTGTGGATGGAATTCTAAATTCACAGGGTGTCTAAGATTTCTGCCCAATCAGAGAAACATACAAATTGAAAAATGCATCATGGATTGTCTCCTTGACATTTTTCATGGATCAGTTGACTGAAATCAGAGTAAGCAAAATGTTTCTTCTACTTTGAAAATGTAGAAAACATCCCACCTCAGGTCATGCATACACCAAATTTCCATTTTAGCATTGAATTAATTCAATATATTCTTTCTGACAAACTGCATAGTAACACAGACGTGCACGTCACCTTAAATTAAATTAGCAATTACTTCTTGTAAATCCGATGTTGTCTCTGTGAAGCGTATTGCCTCTCATTGTAAATGCTTATTAATGCATTTGGATGATTCCCTCTGTTATTAAAAAAAAAAATCATTGCTTGACTCTTTTATTTACATTTGATTTTCATTTGAGACACATTTTGTTTCACATGATGGTGAACAGGACATACTTTATTAAAACTTGCACATGGTAGCTTGGTGATGCCTTTGAGCACAGATTTGTAGTGTCGGCTTTTCAACATGGTGTGTTTTAAGGACAAGAATTCTATGATGAATGTACTGTAATATGTCAACCTTTTTCACAGTCATCTCTTATCATATTCTCTTTCTTTGTTGTGACCACACAATTTGTGTGTATGCAAATAATAAAAAGGGAAAGCTTTTTGTTTCTCAGTAGGGGGGATTCCTGTGGACTTTACTTCTAATTTGGTTCTGCTAGTGGTATGATTGTTGTTTTGTTCCACATATGCTGCAGATAACTCAGCCAAATCACAATGAGTCATCACTCACTCTTCAGAAGTCATAATCTTATCGCGTGACAAAACCAGTGAGCCGTTTTGTTGAAACTAAAGTGAAATGGATTGAAAAAAAACATATGGCACTCTTCAAATGGGTTACATCAGAAAATCAAGGTCCAGAGTATTATACAGTAATATACTGTACTTGTGTAAAGGTTAATGAATAAATCTTGGTGCTGAGAGTGTTTGTTTTTGTCCTTCTCTTTCAGTGGTTTAAGAGGTGAGTAATTTGTTCATAAATCATAAAGGACAAACAGCAAAGTAAGGTTAATAAGTAATTAATAGAAGCTGTGGACTTCAGCAGTCATTTATATAGTCATGTATCATTTAGATGACTACTGAATCTTACAAGCGTGTCACATTCCTGTAAAGCTGTAATCTGAACCACAGGTAGCTTCCTCTGACAACTTCCATAGATCCAGTAAGCCTCTTAACTCTGAAGCCAGGAATGTCCCTGATGTGTTTGTTTAAAACACCTCCTTTGTAATAACTGTATTTTCACGAAGTCAACAGCCATTTCGTTCTTGCAAATGTAATGTAGACATTTTTTTTTTATTCAGCTGGGTCTCGAGGAACAACAATAAAAAGTGCATACATTACATTTTTAGATTTGCAGAGTCAGTGTTTTCACAACACATAAGTTACATTTCAGAAATTAATGAATGTGAATTATTTGGCTTTTTTTCATTTTCATCATCAGGACTGCTGCTGACAGTATTTGAATTTCAAACAAAGAGAAGACAACTCCTCAGTTTTGCCTTTTTTGTGTCCAGCAAAACATACACTTACTGCTGTGATTTTTTTTAACTACAGAACATCAAAGTGCAGCATGCATCTGTGGGATATTTTAGTTATGAAGTTTATTAACTGCTATAAATACTAATTCATTTCAGTTGATCCCCAACCCACCCTCTCACAGCAATCTTTGGGTCTTTTCTGTTGATACTGCACTTTTCCAGCAAAAAAAAAATGCATTTGTTAAACCATATCTGCAGATTCTTATTTATTTCACCATCGATAACAAGGTATTAAGAGAATAAAAGCCTTTCTTTGGAAAACCACACACATGGGATATAGCTGGATCTCCACCGCAGGCAACATAAAATGCAAGTCATTTTAGCAGTTCATTTAAGTTACAGTATCTGTAACTCTTACAGAGAACTATCATTGACACTCCTTGCAGGAAGCCTTGGCTATAAATTGTTTTCAGCTTTAGAATTGTCAGAATGAAGAGTTTAGACTAAATTCCTGCTGCAAAATCAGATGATGATCGCTATCACCACAAAATTCCTAATGAATACTGAGTGGATTGCCAAGCATTTTAAATCTATTCATTTCCTTATCAAGTATGCCATCAAAAACATTGTGCTGTCAAGCATCTAAGAATATAAGAAGGGCTTTAAACAAAAGGAGTTCATCTGCCCTATCTATATCATCGGATTGCTGTCTGTCTATCGTCCAGCTCTTACCAAGTTTTTTATATGCTTCTACACAATAGTTCAGCTTTGTATTTATGGAGAACTATGAGGTTAAGATAAGTGCTTCTATTCTTTTTCTTTATCCAGACTTCTGCCACCTGACAGGTCTGTACTGTGTTTCAGATATTACAGCTTGTAAACTACTACTCAGCTTAAGAATACAGCACTGACTGAACAAGCCAGCAGAACTTGTTTTTAGAGTTGAAAAGGAACTAATTCATTTTTAATGTGTTAAATGTTCAAATTTTACTCCTATTTTTTTCCTATTATTTTCCGATTTTCTATCTATAGTTCCTGCTTTATTAAAAATAAAATAACAAGAGAAAACCAAATTTTTAGTGGCTTGTTTTACTTTACAGCTGAACTAGTATCTTCAGTTTCTGTACATAATAAAAGTGTAGCAAAATATTTTTCAGTGCAGTATAAATATTTTTCCATTCTATAGCTGTCATTTTTTGTTTTGTTTGTTTGTTTTATTATTGTTTGTCAATATAAACAGGCAGGCTGATTAAGGAAATCAGGACCTACTTTAAGTCATATACTGTAAACATATACCATATCACTCTACAGCAAACAGAAGATTGGCACACCATTCTTGTTAGCCTTTAATACTAGAAGGTCCTGTCTTGGTAAGGTGAACGGCAAGGGGAATAGTTCTCCAAAGTGCAGTGCTTGCAATTTTGTGTTATGATATTTCATTTTCTGTAGCTGTCATTGGTACAACAGATCCTGGAATTCAATTTGGGCTTTGTCAGTTTTGTAAATGGCATTCTTTAAGAGTAAATATACTAAATTCTAAACAGGATATTGAAATTCCACAGCCAAAGAGCAGATTATAAAGGCTTAAATCTGTTTTGCTGTACATGTGCAGTATACAGTAAATCTTTTTCCATGCTATACATGTCATATTAAGTTAAGTTGATACTACAATGAAAATGTGCTTCTTGAGGTTTTTGAAAGCTTTGCTAACAGTTAAATGTTGAAGACCCAACTGTATGGTAGCCAGAAAGTTTCCCAAAAAACCTTAAAGATATCAATCTTTTTGTACCTTAGCTCACTGCAGTCATTAAACCTCTTCAAAATTGATTTGCTACTGTTCTGTATATTTTATCATACGTGAGGTACTGTAGCTCATCGTGTTATAAACTTCAACTGAGTGTAACCTTAAAATCATAAGAAATACATTTAAAGAAGAGGACTTGATGCCACTGCTGACGAGTCCATCGCAGCCTCTGTTTGGCCCAGCCAGTTGGGGTGTGACATCTAGGAGGTGTGAGCAGAGGGCCTCTGACTGGTCGCCTTGCTCCAAGGCCAGCAGCATGGAGCCTCACTGTCCTGTCACTGATGAGGGCATTGCATTTAAGTTTCAGCAGCAGTACGGGTGGCAGATCTGAAACGATCTCTCAGATGGACCAGTCTGATGTGTCGGTCCTACTCTGGTGTGGTCACTCGAGGGCGACCAGATCTTGGACGGTCATGTGTCCTGCTGGTCTGCTGAAACCTTCTCTGCAATCAGGACACAGTGAAGCAGATTACTCCATAGTGTCTGGCAACCTGCAGCAATGCAATGGCTCTCTCCCTTGCTTCTGGTGACATTCAAGGCATCATGGAATGCACAGAAAACAAACTAAGTATGGCTTTTTTCTTGCAGTGACCTAAGCTTTGTATTAAGGCCTTTTTAAAGGTGACCTGATCAGGCATTGTTCCACCTGGACCTCGTTGGGTAAAAATGCACCTAACAAACTTTTGTGTGATTGGCAAGTCGCAATGCCTCACTGCACAAGCTGTATTGCTGGTCAGGGGGCTTTTGGACAACTTTTTGTGAAAGTACATAAGCTATATCTATAGTATTATCATTCCAGAAAATGTTGTGTTTCTTTTTTCCATCTGTATATATATATAATTTATCAGATGGATTCATTTTGTACTATGGTTTTATTGTATTGCCACAGCTTTCACTATATGTAAAACTTGTTAGTGAATTATTAGGAATCAGTAACAAATGACTAATTAATTCAACACAGATACTTCAGAGGGAGGAAATGTAAGATAAAATCAGAAGTGAAGGAAGCTGGGATTAAGCAGCTGATATTATTGGTTTCTAATTTACACGCATTCAAAGGTAATTACATTCGATTTTGAAGAGCAGTGTTTGTTTCAATAAATGATGTTCTCAAAATCCTTTTTTACAAAGTCAGAAGAAATTAATACTTTTTTTTAAGTAGCTAGAGCTTTACAGACCTTCAATGTAATCAAAAAATGGGATTCTTGACATCTAAGGTGATTAAGTGATTAAGTTAAAATGGATGCCATACCTTCTGTTTGAAAATACCTTCTTTAGCTTGCATTAATAAGAATCTGACATTTATCGGACTAATTTCATTTAATTTCTAATTTCATTTCTCAATGACTCAGAAATGAGTCAATCTGGAGAAGGATAAGAAAAGTTTAAGATGTGACTCTTACAGATTTGTTTTGGCTGTAGGCAGAATTGCAGTGCTTTTCCAAATGTTATACCACACTGCCCAGCATTGGTGCCAGCAGCAAAAACATTTCTTAAACAGTCTTCTAGCTGAGACTGTTACAAGAGATTATTTAGACTAAAGCAGGGGTTCAGTGGGCCAGTGTGATTCTTCATTCCACCTCAGCTCTTAACTAGTTAATCGAGAATTTTACCATTCAACCTCTCCAAGGTTTCCAGCCGTTGCTTTAAAAAGACTTTGAAAACCTGCAGACACACCAGACATCCAGAACCAGGATTTGCATAGTCTGCAGTACAGATTCCAGATGGAAGCAGTGCGATTACCAGAGGGCACTGGCTTTGGTTTGTGGGCGATGGGCATGCACAACTCTCACTTCCCAGACAGTGGATATTTCTCTGTCAACCAATGATCAGGTCCCCTGCCAAAGCACAGTTTTGCACTATGTTTCACAGGAAGGTGACTTTACTTATGTAACCAGATCAGTCCCATGAACCCTGTTACACCTCCACTGACTAGTCCTTAAAGGTGCAGGATTGTCTTCTTATATGAAAAATGTTTTTGAGTATTTTATTCAGTATTTAAGATGGGGAATTTCAGTTTTAATTCCTGTATAAATTGTAATGCACCATGAATAAAAAAAACTGTAACATACCAAAAAAGTAAATGCATTAATAAAAAAACTGATTCATGTACCCTTTTTGGGAAAAAAAAAGTATTTAATGACTTGTTCCTCACCCTCCAATTTGTTTTGCAGGTCCTTCTTACACATTCAATTTCTGATCTCATCTTTGGCATACTTCTCTTGTGTTGTATAATAGTCATCTGTAGTCCAAACAGCAAAAGTGCATCTTGAGATTTCTGAGTTTCCACTTGCTGAGCTCTGGTACATGTACCTGGCTATAATTCTGCTCTGGAGATGAGGTTAGGTTTATTACAGGTACAAAAAATCACAGTTACAGGGGGTGACCACTGTAGGCTTCTAAAGCAAATACATTAAGAAACAACACATAATTGCATTTATTTATATGGTTATGTGCACAGCAGTAAGTTGAATATTTTGTCAAATTAATCTGAAGCCTTTACCAAACAGCCAGGCATCTTCATAGTCCATACTGCTCATTTTCAGGCTGCTGCAGCTGCTGTGAATTTTCCATAGTGTTGATTATTATTGGTTAGCATCACAGACCTGCACATTTAAAGACATGGATCATTTCTGTTCCTATGCATGTTAGGTGTATGAGGAACCAAAATAAAATCTGTGAAGTGGATTGCATCTAGCACCTGTAAAAATTAGTAATGTGAAAGGACTCTTTGCAGGTGAGGAAATTTGTGTGTAAGTCTTAACAAGGCATTCAGCACCATGGACAGAGCACAGCAAAACGCCGATTGCAATATGCCATATCCTGCTGCCCCAGTTGGCCGAAATTAACCTGATGGTAGAAAATGTAAGGTTAACAGCAATATAAGCACCAGAAAAGAATGCAATCTCTGAACACAAGGAGTTTTGTCATTTTTTTTACTTTGGAATATGGTGATCCTAGAAGAGAAAATGCTTGCTGAAACTACAGCTACCAATGTGCAGATCAATATCTTCTACATCATGCTGGAGAAGTAACGCGATTAACAAAGTTACACCTTCTTTCTGTAGTCGTAAAACATTTTCACGCAATCAATGAGTTACAGTTCACAACTCGCAAATTCAGCAGAATATTCAATTTGCCTCATTTACAAAATTTCCTTCATTTATTGCATGACCCTGTACTGTATGTGAACTTTTCCATATTATGAAGGATGGCGGTGCATCATTAGATCTGTAGATCTTATCTAAACTGAAACTTTGAGTCCTTCTGTCGTGCTTATTGAGTACCTCACATATTTTGGGGGCACATTTGCACATGTTAATAGACACACATACTGTAGGTTAGCAAATTCTTCCTTGTGTTCCTTAAAGATGAGAAATATTTTAAACCCAGGATTGAACTACAGTATTTTGCCAAAGATGTATTCCCTTGTGCCTTTCTTAGATATTATTTTATATTCAATTCACTTTTTAATGCTGTTTCATCTATTTGTACCAAGTATGATGCACACAACCTTTTGACACTGACTGTCCAATTTAATTTTGTTGAAGATTTTTTAATTCATTTCTTGTACTTAGTGTAAAGGAGAAATGTTTTACTTTATAGCTTGTTTCTGACAAGGCAATAAATAATGTGGCTGAATCCTGCTGAACACATCCTTAGCGGGAGTTAAGTACAGCTCCGGGACTAGATTGAAAGCAGTTTCCTAGTCATGATAACAGTTTAAAGCATCATGGAAATCAGATATTTCCAAGAACAATAACCCCTCCTACACCTTCTGCCCCCAAATCCCACCTACTGTAGGTATAACCTCAGAGTCCATTGTTTGGCATAACCACTCTTGGTATTCCAGAAAACTGTCAGTCTTTGGATACTGTATCTTCTCTGTCAGTGGTCAGGCTTAGTTGGAAGTTCTAGTTGAAAAGAGTCCTCCTACACGAATGCCCCTGACAATGCCACCGTGCATGTCAGCATGTAAAGGATAAATTAAAGGAAATATTTCAAAATAATCCTATTAGCACAAAAAGCAGATTCAAACCTCTAACACACATCTTTGAAGGTGTGGTACTTCAATTGCCATTCCAAATATGCATATTTTTTCATAAGATCTTACAACATTAAAGAACTGATGGCATAAGTAATAAAATTATTTTTAATCAAAGGATTACATTTGAAATATGAAATGTTGTTTTAAGCTGTTTTATGTATACTTTTAATCTGGAACACAAAATTGATCTAAATTTGCATTTCTAACTAAAACTTTTGCATTTCTAACAAAGCTTAGGATAATTTTATGTTGTAATCTTTTGGGTGGGAACCTTAAGTCAATTAAAAGGGTTTTCCAGTTTTCATTTTTTTTAAAAAGAAACTAATTCTCTCCAGTGTTTGTAACAGGGCTATATGAAATAAAAGGCAGAAAAGGTCAGCTTCCAGTCAAATCACAAAAAAAAGAAATCATAGAAAAAATACCAACTTTCAAGTCTCTGCTAAAACAGAAATTAGATTTGTGGAACGTAAAAATATCATTACTGCTTGCGATATTTAAATGGGGATGATTTTTAAATATGTAAATATCAACTGGATGTTGTGTATTCGGGTGTAGCAAAAAAAAATGTTATTTGAGTTCACACTGGTAATCTGGATGAATAATAAAACTAATATTTCCAATCTGTGTTGGTTTCTCTAACAATGGCAGATTGGGTATGCTCTGGTATCAGTACAGCAATGACAGAAAAGTACTGCTTGACTAGATGTAACAGTAATTGACTTGTCTGTAGCCCTTTGCTGTAGCAAACTGACCTCTTAAGTGTATCTGATCATCAGAGATCATTACTGTTGAGAAAACTGTCACTTGCTAAGAACTCCATTGTCATCGCCTTCAGCTACTGTTGAACTGGAACTGAATTTTGACTAGTCAGATTTAGCAAAATGAAAATGACAAAGGAAAATATTTAAAACACATTTTCCTTTGTGTGGAGTAAACAGCAAAAGTAAACATGTTCATTTCCTTCTTCGGTTGAATCTCTCTCAAAACAAAAACACCTTGTCTGGAAGCAATATTTTTAACCAAAAGACAAAACATCATGTGTACAAGGCACACTGATGTATAATGACAAAACATAAGCAATATAACATTAAATATATTGTGTTTTGTAACTGACAATGCAATCTCACTATGCTTTCATTGGGAAGACATTTAAATTGCTCTAGTAGTTTTGGGAATGCACATTTATTTTTGAGTTTCATTATTTCGTTTTCATTTGGTTAATTTCTGCATGTCAAATTTCTGCCCACCAAATTCAGAAAAAAATTATGTTTGTCTTCAGTTTTTGGATGTCAAATATGCTAAATAGCTTTCTATGCTATGTAAAATTCTCGAAGATGAATTGCCTCAATTGAAGAATTTTCATTAGCAGGTTAAGTGTCGACAATCCTAAACCACATCATGGAAAGCTACTCACATCAGCCTGTAAATTGCTGTCCTGGGTATTTTTAGAAGGAGGCAATAAACAGATTCCGTTGACAGTTTTCAACCCAAGATGGCTATCTGTACAGCAGGTGGAAAGTTCCCTTCACACAAGCATAATAACACATCACCACTCTCTTGACTTAAGAGTCTAAAAAGGTAGATTAATTCACCCATTACTTGCACTATTGTGCTTTAGATATGACCATGTACCTCAGCACCAGCAGCTGTGTATGTGGGCTGTATAGCCATGTAGCTTTTTACATTTTAGGCCACTTAATTTGTCATTTTGTCACATTATGAAAACGTTTTCATTTTTTTAATGACATTGTTCTTCTTGTTTTGTTATTTTTGTATCAAGAACATTTTTCTGCGCTTTAATTTTTTTATTTTTTGCACATCCTAAACTCCTGTAACATTCCTTTGTGTCATTTCACTGCTTCTAATAATGCCTTTCAGTGAAAACTAGAACTGATCTGAGAGGGCTAGGAACACAATAATAAATGCACCTCACTGTGGGTCTAGTGAGAGACATGTGACAAATGCTACATGAAAAAGTTTCTTATTCAGGAGTAGTAATATACATTTGTTGTGTTTTTATCTCTCGTTATATATAAGAGCTTCTTTTGACCTTGCAAGAAAGACACATTTTTCTTTGAACAGCTAATGGTGTTTATGCCTGAAATTGATGAGGTATAGAACAGGTATCCACACTTCAGTGAGTAATTAACAGATGATGTGTTTAAAGCTTTGGCTTTATCTGGATGAGTTGCTTTGGGGGCTATGGCTATGTCCTCCAGAGAAGTCATTTAATACGGGTTGATAAATGGAAAACAGCATGTAGAACAGGTGGACCATTGACTTCCCTTATCCAGATGTGTCCAGCTGCAAGGTGAAGGATGGAGAAAACAGGGAATTAGCCAGAAGACAAACGACTTACAAAATCACATGGTTATTTATACCAAAATCTGGGCTTGTATGGCAAATTGATATGCAGTATCTACTTTTGGTTCTGTAAAGTTTTAATTTTTTAGAAAATAAAATAGAAAAATATCAGCACTCCTTGTCTTCCATCGTTTCTTTTGTGTTAGCCTGAAAACGATATTTTGGGACCTTAGTTTTACAGCGTGCTTTGTGCCCCTTCTTTGTTATGCATTTTGGATCACCTGTTTCATTGTTCTACAAAGAAAGTATTCACTGTGTATTCAGTGTAAATAACTTCTTAGGCTTATTAAAATATGCTAAGTTATGAAATAATTAATCCTTCATATCTTTTTTTACATTGATCATCAAGGTAGGTGAATTCTGAAAAGACACTGTTCATAGTTTATTGTTTATAATTTATAGAGTACAGTCAAGGACAGGTGTTTGATGAGTTTTAGAGTTGAATTTAAGGTAGCAAGCAGGATCCTGACAGGGATTGAGGCTGGGTTTGGAGTACGTGAATATTCTGAATGTATCAAGGTACACAGTATCTGAATATTGACTATAGAGGTGTTGTTACATCCTATAAATATCACATTCCTTTGTGTGCATATGATCAACTTGCTGTGAGACCAGGTACTTATGTGCCTGCTGTGAAATATACCTACTGAAATAGAGGTACTGTATATACAGTAGTTAAGATTGAGAAAGCCTTGTCTATTGTTTGGAGCATTATTATTGCTGTAGAAAAGCAAGAGACAGAATATTGATCATTCATTAATTTGCACATGCAGATACTCCACTAAGACTGGACAGTACAAACATGACTGACAGTGAACTCTCACACCCTTTTTATTTTTTTGTCATCCACAGCAAGCCAGAAAGTGTTTTCTCTCAAGTGTTTACCTCCATGTTTGCAGAGTTCTGAACTCAAGGGTATTCCTGTCACATCAGCTTTAGGAAAAAAAAGGAAAAGAGTTAATGTTATTTCCCAGGCCATTTACAATGGAACATTTTAATGAGTTTCAAATTCCTCATCTTGCAGTGCAAATCTGCAATTTTGCATATCAATACTTATTTGCAGTCAATGTTTGTCTAAGAAGAAAAGAGGGAGGGGTTTGTGTGTGTGTGAGGGGGGTGTTTGTTGGATTCACATTTTCCCACGACTTATAATGCTGGAATAAATAAAGCAAAATAAATATACACAAACAATTTTGGAAATTCTATTAATACAAGCAAGGAAGCCTCTATCTAATCTACACATCAGCATAACAAGGTGCTTAGTCAATAAGAGTTCAAATAAATGAACTCAGTGTATATTTCCATAAGGACTATTTTCATCAGAATATGCTATCATATTCCATTTCTGTTTAATGAATCATGCGAATTATAGTAATATTACAAATGGCTTTCTTTGCAGGCTATTAGTTTGTTTCTTTAGGGGTCTAATAGAAGACATGCTTCATTTAGGTCTTAGTATGTCCCCGAGCACTACTGAGTAAATTACATTATTTTAAACAGCTGCCATTTTAAACGATCTTATCGGAAGTATTCTAAAGTAATACAGCAATGGAGACTATTATAGTGGACAAAACTGCTGGCTTCATTGTCATTGTCATTCTCAACACAATGTGCTTTTCTTACCTTTTCCTGTCTTCCATGACTTTTCTAAATTAAAATAAACAATTATGCTTTCAGGAGGGGTACCCTTCATGTGATAGACAAACATCGCTTATGGAACAGCCATAAGTAAAGAAAATCTGCAGCTGAATATGTGTCCTTAATGCAATCAAAATTGTGTTGCTGTTTGTGAAGAAAAGAAAAGTAAGTTCTAATGTGCTGTGCATGTTTCTGTATATGATTATACTGTATATTGCTGATTTCATGGGCTGTGAAACCTAGAGACACCTACTGTATATTCAGCACATATTATATAATATATAGAAACAGCTGGAGAAGCAGAGTGTGTGATTGGGGAGAGGAAGATGAGGAGTGGGGAGAGAGGATTTAGTCTAATGATTCATTTATATAGTTTTATCTATAGGCTCCTTTGGTGTAAAAAGAGGATAAAAATGCTGCTCTGAAAACCTACCTAATTTACATTCCATACCACTTCCTGTGCACAAAGTAGGTTTAGAATCTACCTTGAGGCCAAAAAACAAGGCATCTCTAATTAGACCAGCAAGGGCTCATTCAACGATTAAGCAACAGCAATGTTACACATTTAAATCACGGCAAAAAAAACGTCTGTGTATAAAACTGATTTCTAAAACTGTATGTAGTTTGTTTTAAAAATGTTCCCATTTTTTTTCTTCCTGAAAAGTTTTCTTTATAATGAATTCACTGTTACGTGCATTTTCCCTACTGGTTTTATTATTGTATAACAAATGTAGACAATAGGTAAGCAATATAAAATTAACACAAGACACACATTTCAATTTGGACATGGAATAACTGCATTAAAAATCTCTGTTATTATAGATTAGGATTAAAGATACATATTGCAGGATGTATTTTAATTTTTAGATATAGTTGCACATTATAAAGGTAGCAGTATTTCCATATTGATTGAATTTCAAAGTTATTCACATTTCAGCAAATAAAGATCAGGTACTGTACATGAACTATCCCAATAATACTGAATATTGGGTCTAATTTGTACAAAAGGGGAAAAACATAAATCACCTATGTCCACTGAATGACAGTATCAATTAAAATCAGTCACAAAGGCTGTATGGTTGTTAAAACTGCATGACATCCTGTGATTCTGAAGCAATTTTATCTATAAAATAACAGCACAAAAGCGGCCAACAAAACCATCTACAAAACCAAATAGGAACCTGGTACTTGCCGTCTTTCGGGGGGATAAAATGAGGTGTATTGTACTGTACAACAAAGGTGTGTGTTATTGGCTTTAGTGGTCTTAGAAGCCTTGTGTGAGTGTCAATGTTACAACAGAGACACCTATAATGAGGGAGGACTGTAGTTGTATGGAAATGAAACTCTGAATTTTATAAGATCTGCCTTTGGAAGCAGTGGGTGAGGAGGAGGAATGTTCTGAGAATGTAGATTAGTTCATATGACTTCAGAAGCAGAGACACATTAATGGTCAGCCGAGTACTGTTTTATTATTCTTATTGAAGGCAATGGTTTCTATAATGTGAGTGAACCTGAACTTATTAATAATGCTAAATGGTCCACAGAGGCAAAAGGTTGGAACCCTTTTACAGATTGTTAGGAGTGACAGTTACCCCCTCCTCCCTGCAAACTCTTAATGTAGCACTCTGCCTTTGATCGGGGATTTGCTAAGGAAATCTGGCTCATATCAAGTGTGCTCCCTTGTTATCAACGATGCACGCTTTCTTTAAATTTCCTCGCTGCAGCTAATGTAGCAATTAAAGAAAGGAAAATCAGAAACAACTGCAAACAGAAAGTGAAAACCCTAAACGCATGCATTCACCTCTCAGACAACGTGTGTGGCATCAGGAAACTCTTCCTGGTGACCCTTTTCACCATTTTTCATTAGATTATGTGCTAATATTGATCCCAGTCTAAAGCTGCATCCTGGTATATCTTAAGAAACCCAGGCTGCAGGAGAAAACAATTGCAAGAAAACAGCTATTGAGATACATAGGAGTGGGTCAATTATACCATATGGGATCCTGCTGCCAGACAGAAGACACGTTCATTGTCAGCTACTTCTTTGAGGTCTGTGCAGCACAAATGCTTTGCATGCCTACAGCAATATAATTACATTTTCTCCTTCGCCTATCAAATTGTCACCTCTTTGCCCCCTTTTCATTGTAGATGATCAATGCTGAATTTCTTTCTTTGGAATCCCAGTAAAATATGATACCATTAGAGACTCATAAATATTCAGCTCACATATTTTCAGCAAGAGAACGCCTGACAATTTTACCTATCTCTGAAAACGCCCTTTTACTCCACTACTGCAGGAGGGGGGGAGCTTATGGGAAGACATTAGAGAATGTATTTTCCCTTTGTTGTACCTTTTGTGCTTGGCGTCATGCTATTTGCATTTCAAAACTGCAGAGCTTGTAACAATTCAGGAGACATTTTGAAGTTGTAGATTGCTCTTTTTCAGTCTTGTGCTATATAACCATTTTGAAAGTTTTTTTTTTGCCACCACTTTCACACAAGAATTTTAATTATATAGGAAATTCTTCTGAGCCCTTTTATGGTCATTTTTTTAAATTCTCACCTTGTAATCATTTTACTTAAAAATGTGAAAAACACATACTTGAGAAAAGTCCTTAAGAATGTTTAAATACGAAAAGTGCAATCCCACAGTACCTCATACATTTTAAAAAGATAGACAACTGAAAAGTGTTAATTGATACTATTATAAATGGCAAGCATGTTGCTTACATGCATTACTTAAGAAACACATTTCAATAGATTAGAACAATATCTTAAAATGAGAAGATGAATCTGAAATCTGAGCATTATGAACATATGATGTATATCTCACTTTCCAGCCATTTGGTTTGAAGACCTGTTTCCTGTGGCTGTACACTGTCATACACCCACTTCCACACCCACCTATATTAAGTAGAATTATGGATAAAAGTTGGAGACAGATAGAGGCTGAGAAATCGAGCACTGGACTACATGTAAGAACAGCTAAGGAAGACGGAAAGTAACACTGCTTTTTTAATTAATTTGAACAGCATAGGAAACTGAACTTTCTGGTGGAATTATATTGAAATGTTGTTACCTTTTTTAAACGCATGAATGGCTAATACAGAGAGTTGCATTTGTAGAAGGTGTTTACAGACCAGTGGAAACTGTTTCAGACTCCAAGTAATCAACATGAACAGGATGTTTAAGGTCTATTTTGAGCATTTGGGGGGCAGGAAATGAAAGTGTTTGTATTTCTTTTTAATTAGGGTGATATGCACAGATAATACCTTTCTCAGTAAAATCTGCAGTGATGTACTAAAGAATGAGATTGTAATCATACTATGTCCATTTACTTGAGAATTCATACTTAGCGCACAGATTTTGTCCACTCACTGAAGACAGTGACATTCTGTCAGGCATATTGAGAAAGTGTTTCACATTTACAGTGCAGCATTATTTCCTGGACACCCTGCCACTGGTGGTTCCATAAGTGGAAATCATGTTACACCACTGTCACATTTTAACACAGCCTCATTTTTAATTAACCCAAGTGACTTCAGCAATTACAGAGCACAGTGAGACATCTGGTAATATGCATCTGCAGTACATATATATATATACTGTATATTACATTTGTTATCTTTGTAGGCGGAAATTTGCAGATGGTAGAAAATATGAAAAATATTAAGTTATGTAATATATTCCCCCTGTAATAGTAACTTAATTTAAAGTTTAAATGCACCTAATTTTCATTGGAAAGATGCAATGCTTTTTGGTGAATTCATTATTATTAACAATGACCCTATCAAGCTGGAATTTTTTTATTGAGTCTTTCATTTTTTATAGACATTTGAACAATGAAACTTGTTGAAGTCCTGCATTATAGTAATGCTGGCAGCAGCTACAGAGGGATGGCAGGGCTGGCCCTAGCTTTCTGGGGGCCCTAGTATTATCATTATGAGCTCCCATTTATAACAATTTACTATTTGGAACAATAAAATGAATTACATAACTAGAACACTTATTAACCAGCTTTGATGAACACATAAGTTACAAACAAGATCAAGAAGCACACATTTTACAAAGATAATGTGTATTTTAATAAGGAGAGTGATAAATAGGAATATTGATAACAATAAATTATAAACAAGATCTCTGCTACTTCAAAATTTTAGCAATCATAACTTAACAAATTACTGCATTCAAGCCTTCACCGAAATGAATTGTAGAAATAAATAAGAAATAAGTGCACGCAATAACAAGGGAGGTGAGATCAGTAAATCGGACCAGATGGGAAAATATTATTAAAAAACCGGGTACATACCTGACTTCAGGTATGTTTTAATCAATTTGAGCTCTGAAGAATTCCTCTGTGCTACTGCCGCTGTCGCCGGGAGAGTGCAAAACCTCCATTTAATAAAAAACAGATCTCGCAAGGAAAACAATGCACTTTGATGGCGGTTACGTACAAGAGCTGGACTGTATATTTGCTTTCACACTTTTGTTTGGCCGGGCAGCGCCGATTTCTAGCCAGGCGGCATTTATTTAGCCACACGGACTGTGCGCAATGGCGGAAAACACGAGTCTGTTAACTTTTAGTATACCACCTCCGGCAGTCTGCGTGTCTGGCATGACAATGTGGTTTATCTCGTTCGCTGATTACGTGGATCTACAGTAACACAGACTCGCAACCAAATGAAATACAAATGCATCATTACGATGACTTCATTGGGCTACCTCTGTTTTGAGATCGCATATGCCGCTCTTCTGTTCTGCGCTTCAGAGCCATTACGCTCTCGACTATGATTGGTCATTTTCTGACCGCGTTTCCATTAAAATAACCCACAGCAGCAGCAGAAAGAGCCGCTATAGGGAATTCTTCGCTGAAATTGCAAATTAAAAATATTTTGGTGGTACAGTACATTGAGGGGGCCCCAGGCCCCGCCTAAACAGTCGACTAGTTCGCCTATACCAGGGGCCGGCACTGAAGGACGGAGTGTGTTCATATTTAAATTATCCTTTAAATCTGTTATGCAAGAGTTTGCTTTTATTGAGATGTTCGCAGAGTCATCTCAGTCTTCACTTTCTCTCCAACATATGTTTCACAAGAAATCACATCTTAGCCTGTTTTGTAAAAGACTGAGTACACCTTTTTTAGGGTTTTCAGATAGGAAGTAAAGGCTTTGTTCTGAACAGAGGCTCATGTACAGAAATTCGAAATAAGCTCCTGAGAAAAAAAGTGTATTTGCTCATGCTTGATTAGAGACGTTTAAAAGTGTAATGCTCCAGGGTTTTAAACTAGGATCTTTTCGTTCTCATGGTAGTTTTGGAAATCAACAGAACATCCTGTTAAAAGTTAAATATCTTGCTATGAGCAATACAGGCACACTTATCTTCTGCTATTATAGGTATTAAATAAATGGAGGGATTAAATTAATTACTATGTCCTGAAGTGCTTTGATATTTTATGCACGTTTTGTTTGTGCTTCTGGGTTTCTTTAACTTCCAATGTACTGTAGTGAACAAACGTTTATTCTTAAAGTTTGTTCTGAAAGCAATAATGATCTGCACAAGCCATAAAACTATTAACAATGTCACATACATACCATCTGTAAAATAATTTTATATACACTGACTTGTATTTTTTCCTTTTAAAAAGAGAGGTAACAATAGTGACTGTTAAATCCTTTTTAAAAAATGGCCCTTAAGCTTCAACAAAACCACCAAGTACTGTACATACTGTACAATAAGCTTCTGTCTTGGTACAGTATGTCTTCATGTTCCATCCTGATCATATACATTTTGTGTTAATCATTATATCTAAATAGAAACTATCTTACTCAAGGTTTATACTGTAAGTCATCAGATAAAATCCTCTTATCCCAGGGCCTACACAATAATAAAATCGTCAGATTTATGCACTTGTTTTTTTGAATGGGGAAACGATTGCAGCCTGATTACTTTAATAATACATGAGAAATATAATGAACATATTCAAAGCCTGACAAGTGTATCAAGTGTAGTTTTGATTAGAGGTGCACTGTTTGTCGTTTGGATAATGAACAGACACTGCAAAAAACTGGAACAATTAACCTTTTGTTGGTGTTGAAATTGTTTCTTTTTTAAAGTTCTTTTCAAAATCAATGAATTATGATAGGTATCAATTTCTGGTTGAAATCTAACCATTAGCTCTGAAGACTTAGGCTATAATTATCTTCATTTCTTTACTGTTCATATGAGTCACAGGCTAACACTCTACCTTCATAAGCTGCAAAGAAGCTGTTGGGTACGTCTGTATTCTGTTGTAACTAGGTACCATATTTAGACGTGTTAAATAACAGGCTGACGATTACTGTTGTAGAGAGACTAGCTAGCTCGGCCTTTTCAGACCTTAATTCAAACCTCTGCTGTGATATGCTGTGTTTAAATATTCAGCATTTATTTAAATGTAGGTTTTATTCCCTTCTGAACTCTTCACATTAATAACACCAGGCAAATGATATTGTACGAAACTAATACCATGATTATAGATGGGAGATACTTGAGACTACACAACTACAACAAGAGTACACTAGCCTGCTGAAGCTTGGCTTTGTCAGGGAGTTGCCAATCTAGCTTCTCACGTTGTCAGGTACTGTATCTCCAAAATACATACTGTAAGTGTAAGGTAACGTGAATATACTATCTGAAATTGAACAAGTTCTAATCTGCCTTACCGATCATCCCCTGACCAGAAATCCTCACTGGTTTCGGATCGCCACGCTGGTGACTTGACCAAAAGGGGGTGGGTGGAGAACAACTTGGACAGGTGCGAGACCAAAGCAGGGGGGAGACCTGAAAACAATACTAGCAAAGTGTAACGACAGAGAAAAAGACAATAAAACTAAAGCAAACTTGCCATTTTAGTTCCACACGTATTTTGGAACAGAGGGACAACACAGCAGGGTCAAATAGAACTGTTTGTATATTTTATTGCATACACAGAAAAGGGTGTGTCAGTGTGATGGACTGTCCAGGTTGTATCCTGTCTTGGGCCCCTTGCCTGTTTGCTCCAGCTCACCCATGACCCTGTATTGGATAAGACGGTTAGAAAATGGATGGATTTATATTATTTGGAAATGTCCGCACTGTAGTACGAGTACTGCTGGCATCTCTCAGAACTGACATTCTAACAAAGTGTGCTCTTCAAGTTAATAACACCCTGAAACGTATATAAATGATGTATTTCCGTGGCGTACGCCAATGAAACAGTGTCATCCAAAAGTGTTGAGCAAAACTTACTGACAGTAAAGCGATTTGTGTACACATGAAATAAATATAAACTACAAGTGCCCTATAATATGTACCTTATTGTAAGGTAATCTCATGCACATATTTCGTGTTCAATTCTGTGATTAAAAGTTAACATTAAGAATTGGTACGTTTGTTATAAGTTAACTCATCCAACTGAAGTACAGTAATAACTGCATGAACTTTGTGACTAGCTGAGCTTACCAAAGCCACTCTCAGTTTCTGCCCGTTACTGGGATATTTTCCATTTCTTTCTCATTTCGATTGCATTGGTTGTACAGTATGTTCAAAGCCTTTGTCATGCAAAGGGACATCTGCGGTTTCTTTCTCTTCCCCACACCTTGACCTTTCCTTCACTTTGGTTATGGTTTACTGTGGTCTCTCCAATTTTCCCAAAACACTCCCGGCACATCTTTGTACTTGCGTGCCACTTCTGAAAGTACAGTGAAGGTAATGTTATGGCCTTTGCATGCGTTTTTCTTCCTCCGCCAACTGCAGGTGTGTCGGCCTGGTAATGTGCTCGGGCACCGTTTCCATCTTGAATATCAGACTACCCCACCCTCAGGAAATCCCTAATTCACAAATAATTCTGCCCAGTGTAACTTTTAAAATGCTTGCAGCTTCTCCACCATCTCACACCTCTGCCGTCTTGCATCCCTCACACACTAACATCTCTTCACCCAGCCAGTTGTTCAGCTGGGAATTTTCCACATTAGTGTAAATACCCAATTTCAAAGGTCAGGTGTATTCAAATCATTTTGGTTTTTTTTATCATTTGAGCCAATTTAATTACGTTTTATTTCGTTACAGTCACATTTTGTTACAATTCACATTATTGTATTTATAACGTTTAAGAGCAATTGGCAAGTTATGTCAATGAGTGCCATTGATGAGTATAATACACTACATACTGCAGGAACTTAACCCTCTACTTCCCCATATACTCAGGTATTTACCAACCGAGGTTTTGCCAACCATGGGAAGGCTGCACATGTATAATGAGCTCACTGTAAATAGTCCCCTAGAGGCAAAACACAAGAATGACTCATTCATCTTATTTTTAGTAATAATGCATATGCTTAAAACATTATATGAATATATTTTGTAGCTGGATCAAAAATTATGTATTGACCCATAACATGTATTTATAACATACATACATATAACATACTAAACCGCTTTGAGAAGCCACCTTTAAAGGCTCTATATAAAATAAAGTTTATTATACTTACATAACTTAGAATCCACCAACAGCTCTCTTTCCGTCATTAGCTCAATATACTGTAGCTAACGTGACCCATGAAATATATATTTTAAGATCAAGTAGTTAATCTAAATTATGATAATGTGATCAGAAACTGGTTCCCATATATTGAATATACAGTATATAACATTCAACAGTGTTTAAGCATTTGTATTAATAAAATATTGGTCTCACTCCTGCTTCAAGAATCTCGAAATGTTTTGACATTATAATATTTTGTCATGCTGCATTATCTCTAATCATGCTGCAGCCAATTGAATGTGACTAGCGGCTTAATGATAAAGGAACTGCATATAAATGTGAAAGGTATGATTTAGGAGACAAGTTTTAAGGGTTTGATACTTGGATTTCATTTGGCAACATTTCTCAAATTAGTACTTCGGGTGATATATGCAGGACAGCAGCGGCTAAGTTGAAAGCATAAAAGAGATGAAAGAAACATTTGTCTTCATCATCCTTGGGAACATTAACATTTATTATCTTAAAGCCTGTTTCCCGGTCCCTATGGAAGAAGACTATTTACACACAAACACGAAGTCTGGTAGACTAGAAAGATATGAGAGAAGAGAGCCCGTGGTTTCTGCTTATCGATACAGTAGAAATGCGATGTAACAAATCTGAGCAAAATCCTTGCTCTTCCTTTGCCTGCTGCTCCACCTAGCTTTGAGAAAATTAAAACACATCTTAGCAGCAATCAAGCCTTTTGCAGAAGGGAAGCCTCTGGATTGAAATTCACACTACATGACTTTAATAGAACGAGATATGCAGCCCCTGCATATCCTATTTTTTTTTTCCGGCTCGCTCTGTGTGGTAGTAATTTGTGCCAGCAATATGAACTCTGAAATAACCTGCCAGTCAAATTGCATCAGGCAATATGCTCACTTTTATCCTGCCTTTCGGAGCAGAAAGCCTTCATCAGGCTTTGGCACCATTTTCTGTCTCAGAGCTTCCAATGAGGGAAAACTAGCAAAGAGCAAAAAAAAAAAATCGAATAAGCCTAGTTTTACTTTTGTCGGTGCATTGTATGTAAACGCTTGTCTAAACAATGCACAGAGCTAAGCTGCATTGGACAACAAGCACTAAGTGATGTTGGCCGCCTTACCACTTTAAAGATTTTTAAAGCAAGCAGGGGGCCAAACAAAATCCTTCTGCTTCTGATCCCCACTGCATATTTTTTATACACTGCATTTCCCCTGGCATCTCATTAGGATTCATTGTTTGCAGCATAATATAATGTGTAGTGGCACCAAGTGGAGCTCCCTGTGCAAAAAGATTTAGTCTGCAGAAGATGCACGTCAAAACGTTTTTCTATGGGAATGTTTTCTTTATTACTAAAAATTGGAGACTGATGTATTGATGGTTTCCCGTAAACCATAAGTTTCTTTTTATAGCATTTTGTAAATGAGAGCCAGGCAGTAATGTGGTTGGAGTACAGACCTTGTTACCAGGAGGCTCCTGGTTCGAGCCTTCGAGTTGTCTTTTTTCCGTGGGCAAATTACGTCCTCATCTTCTGTCCTTCAGACAAAATGTAAAGCTAGGGCTCAGTTTTAGGTGGCTCTACAGCAGCTTTTATTGATGTATAGTTTATGTCCTTGTCTCTGGAAATTAGCTTCATTACTTCAGAATGTTGGTCCATATATTTGTAGTGAACTCATATATAAAACAACAGAAAGGTGCAATTCCATTAATTCCATTCCATTAAATTATTTCAAGTAGGTAGCTGCGTCAGCATGCGTAGGCTGCAAAGGAACAAGTACATGTTTATTCCATGCTGAAAAGAGAAGAAAAGAAACAACCTCACTCCTGAAGAAGGCTCCACAACCAAAACGTTGTCTCTTTTCAGCATGGAATAAACATGTACTGTACTTGTTCCTTTGCAGCCAATGCATGCTAATGCAGCTGCCAGACTTCGCAGGTCACGTGGTTATTGGAGCCCCAATGAAGCAGGATGGCATTCTTCCAAAACGGACTATATTAAAGTTATAATTCACTTTTCTCATAAGGTCTGTGGTCAGTAAACTCTAGTAATTCCCACCTTACTAAATGGTAATGTTTAAGTAATGCATCCTAAGGGGTAAAGATAGTCTTTTTCAAAATGTGCACTATCCCCTTAATCTTGAAGGAACAGTTTCTGAATTAAACTTAAAGGCTAATTTAATTCTTTCAGAAAATTATTAATGAAGTTGTATGTGCTTTATTAGAATAAATGCACAAAGCATTTTTATGCTATTGAGAATGAAGCCAGATAAAACTTGTTAGCCAAAACAGTACTTCTTTAAGGTTAAGTTTCTTACATGAAAAATAACAGATAATGAGAATTTTTTCTGTTTTCTCTCATGGTGTTGCACCTCACAGTGGTTTTAGGATTTATGGAAACCTGAAGTGGTTCTTGAAATTAGGAGAAACATTTTGCAATAACCGGTTTTTATAAGACAATGAAAGTGTCTTCACATGCCCTTGACTGGATGGACAATGATTTGAAAATCTATTGTTGCAGTTGCTTTAAATAGCAGGGAAATTAATTGTAACATCGCTTTGAAGACATCATGAAATCCAGCAGAGTTCTTATATAGGCTTATAGATATTTTTTTTTCTCTACTTGGAAGACTTTAAAGCTTTCTTTAAGTATATATGGCAGGAGTTTTCCTTTGGGTTCACAAAAAATAACAGAATTGAAGTATATAATGTTGATTACATGCTATAAGGGCTGAAAAATGGTTTTCTGAACACACTGTCAGGTATAGTTTGATGCTGAAGTACCCTGCTGTGGTTAAATGAAATCTTTATTTTTAAAAAAAAACAAAATAAAATAATGTTCCATTAATTAAATAGATTTCCACAATATTCAGCAGTGGCCTTGACATCTCATTAACTTGAAGCTGCCAAACAATTCAGCAAATGAGCAAAATAATAAGTGTAGGGTTTCTGTTAATTGCAGCCTACTGTGAGATGCACATCAGGAACATGTAGCGTATTACAGTCACAATGCAGCAACTGCTATATCTTTGTTACTGATTTTTGAAGTATTCTAGAGAAAAGGCCATTTTGAAAATAACAGCATTATCCCTAATGGAATATTGTAAAGAAAAAAAGAATATACCACCCCACACACAAACACTAAACTATCTATTTGTTATGAGCAATTTGCATATATAATTAGGAAAATCGAAGAGCTCGTTTTAAGCACCCTGTTTTCTTTAATATACGTTTTAGTGACAATGATGGCTAAATACTGCCAGACCTATAATACTTATAGATTTCAAATTTGATCAACATCATGTGCCTTTGAATGTATTGGGGTATAGTATTAACTAGTGAAATATGCAATCCTCACTAGTCAATCATGCAATTATCAGCATTTAGATGAATTTTCAATAAAATTGAAAAGGGCAAACTCTGGCATATGATAACTATTGCTGACAAGTGCAAATTACATATGCAGGTTGCAAAACCATAAACTATAGACACAAAATGGAAAGCAAAGAGCTTAGAGATGCCACTTATGAAAAAGACTTAGGTGTTTATGTTGACATAATTTTTTAGATAATGCAGAGAAGCAATAAATAGGCAAACTATTTTAGGATGTATAGTCAAAAATGTAGACTTTAAATTAAGAGATGTGAAGTTAGAAGTATGCAATGCACTTGGTCAGAATGGTGCAAGAAACATTGCTTCTCTGGAATCAGTCCAGACAACAGCAACCTCATACTGTACATTCCTGGGCTTAAAGCAAAGTCACACACTGACAGGCTAAAAGAGCTGAACCCTTTTAGTCCTGAACAGGGAAGATAACAGGGGAGCCTGATCCAAGTATTCAAAGTCCTCAAAGGCTCTGACAAAAAAAATCCAGTGAAACACAAACCAGAGGACAGACGGGGAAGCTACAGTATCAGGAAGGACATTTAAAAACCTTTAAAAAGGAGGCACTTCTGTACACAAAGGGTTGTAGGAATACGGAACAAGCCACTCAGCCTTGTTGTCAAAACCAATACCCTGTCTTTTCCAGAAACAGTTGGATTAGATCATTGGATCAATTCACTACAACTAAATGAGCTACTGTACATGGGAAGAAGGGGTATACTAAGTACTATCAGCTGACAGTATACTTTAGTACAATACAGTACAATGCTGATGTCCAAATGTCTAGTCAATGCCAGATGGTGACCTCTAACCTCACTAGCTGTTTCCTCTGTAGGTGATGGTGCAGTGCAGTGAGATTAACCAGCCTCATGCAATTCTCCTTTCATTACCTAGGAGAGTATATTAAATTCAACAAGAAGTTTTGATAAATGTCTGTAAATGATCAAATGGACTATACATTTTTTAAGCTTGATATGCATATGAGTAAATATTTCAAAATGTCCTTTTGCATTCAAATAACCTGTAATAAAGTAAATGCTTGGTTCATCTTTGACAACAAATTCATTTGTACAGGACAAATTAAATTGTAAAATGTGAGAGAGCAGCACTCATGAATGATGAATTAATATTACCCATTTCGTCTCCCTTCTAATGTTTGTACAATAGTGGAGGCAATGGAAAGAGACATTTTTAAAATTAGGCAAAGATTTTCATACCTTTTCCTTTTTGATGTAACAATATTTTCCTGATCTTTTATTTAGCTGTTGGGACAATGGCTTGATTAGGCTACCTACAGAATCCAGAGTTCAGAAGGAGGGGACTCAGGGAAAAGATGCCTTTGGTTAATCCTTCTACAGGTAAAATGTACATCCATTTTACTCTAATTGCAATCCAAATTACTGCATACAGTATATGGTAGAATTTAGAGGATGAAGAGATACCCTTATATGTGTTCATGCCAGCAGTGCCCTTAATTATCCCCAAGGAGGGCTGTTCTTGAATTTCACATGCAACCACAAAATCTGGAAGACATGATTTGGAACAAGCAAGCCCCATTGTATCCCAGCATTCTTTCAGACACAGCTTACTGCTGCAATGTTGAGATGTAAAGAGAAGTTCATCTGGTCAGGATCAGTTTGAAGTGCAGTATTTAACCTATGACCTGAAGCTCTGCAGATTGAATGTGGGTTGTTAAGTACCACGCACCAGCTGATGCTGGAAATCCCTATGGCAGTTATAGTGTTGTGCAAGTCATGTCCAGATTGATGTGGGCAATAGTGGGCCACAGGTGATAGAGGGGGATCACTGACAAGCTGGCTGGCAGTGACAGTCATGCCTGGAGTGTTGCCTACAGGAGGGGAGGGTGTTCTTATCCCGATGCAACTTCAGTTAGAAACTGAAATGTTTCCTTTCTGCTTGCTGCTGTGAGAAGGAGAAACTGAATAAGGCTATCTCAAAGTACACTATGTATCAGCATAAATCAGGAAGTACAGTGCTGTGAATGTCAAAATAAAGTATATGTCACGGATGTCGGAAGGGACGAACCGTGGAGAGGCAGGAGAGCGGAAAAAGACCCTATGCGTAGCGGCGGAATGGGGGATTAGCCCGGGCTCAGGCAGCAGACGTGGGGCAACTTGGATGCTAGGCGGGTCTCAGGACATCCGAATGTCAATGCCGAGCGAAGGCAAATGAAAGACCCAGAAGTATATAGCCCCAGAGATAGAGACACCGGAAGGACAGCAAAGCACAGGAAACTAGGGACAGGACAGAGTAGGAGCGCCCTCTGGCTACAGAGGACGTAACAGTATATTTTTGTTAGGGTACTGTAGATATGGATGAAAATAACTAAAGATTTAGCTCTGACTGTCCTGACTGTCTATCATTTGCAGTATCGGGTTATCTGTCATCTACAGTATCTGTCAATCTATATGCACACAATAATGGAAACTGAGATGTTTGCTTGACACCATTAACATCATTAATGGTATTTTAAAATATGTACCACCTTTCACAGCTTTTCTGTTGAATTATGTATCTGTTCCAAACATAATGTTTTGACACTGTTAATTTCTAACAGTTAGTGTGCAATGGCAGCACTGTCAACCACACAACAGCCTAATCAGATGTGATTTTAGCAGTCCTCTTTGCTATATAGTTGCCAGTAGCAACAAGCTAAATTGGACTGAAGAGCAGTACTTCATGTAGTCTCTCAAATTTTACTATGGGTGTGCTAAAACCGTGAGAGCATGTCATTGAAAGCTGTGAGATTCGTTGACTTGAAGTGTCTTGATACTCCACAGTAGAAAGAGAAGCTGTGTGTTCTGAGTGATTTCCAAGGCCTAGCTTTTCCCAACACTGTACTGAAGTGCCCCTCTGCCATATAAGGTCGATGTGTTTTCCTCAGTATCAAATTTTTGTGGAAGTCCGAAAATGTTAATATGTTTAGTAATATATATTGAACAAGAAAGGTCAGGACTATAAATGTTTGGGAAAATATATACAAATGATGACAAGAAATATTCATGCATAGACTCAGAAGAGGATATCCTCTTTAATTAACGAACATTTACAGTACAGCATCTCCATCTGCAATGTTCTCAGTTCTCTAACATTCATTTCCTGGAAGGATTTTCCATGCTGAGGCTAAAATTGCCATTCAGTTCCTATAGCTATCAATATTTTACTGCTTTTACAGTTAGCACTTAGAAGTAGGGAAATGTTACAGTGAAGATAAAGGCAAAAATTCAGCAATCCAATGTATTGTGTATTGCCCCAAGCAAGATTAGAAATCATTATGGATCAGTTGGTGCATCTGTTAAAAAGGAAAAAAAGAAGATGTGCATGTATTGGCACAAGAGTACTGTATGTTATTGAATATTACAGTAAACAAACAAACCAATTAGAAGATAAGCATTCCATAACGAGCGTGTATGTTTTCAAACTTCACATCTCATCCCATAACATCACACAGGGTGTACTTGCAAGTCACATAGACAGTGGTCTGTGTAGCTACCATTAGCGTTGATGACTGTGTGGGATCTGTAACTCATATAGGCCATCACATTTATTGTATATGTACCAGCAGGTGAATATTGAGATGCATGACCCTTACTCATCCATCCTGTGTCAGATTTATTACATTTAGACATTCTAAATGCCTCATGGTTGATGTTATGATTCACTTTTTAACACTGTGCGTGAGGTAGAGAATTTCCTCTTAAGGGTTTATAGTTCCTTGTTGCATTTAACATGGAAACATTGCAGCACCTGTTCCAGTGAATAAACTGGGTTTAAACTTGCAATTACAGTTTTCATAGTCTGAATGTTTTCCTTTTTGTCACTAGTTTTCATGGGGAAAGCTGTTTGGTTGCAGTGCTTACAATGTGTATTTGCCATGCAGTTTCTTCATTGGTGCAGTATACAAGAACATAAGAAAGAGTTATAAATGACAGGTAGTTATTTGGCCCACCCAACACATTTGGCTGCTAGAAGCTAGCTGAGCATAGCATGTCATCGTGCTGTATCAGCTTTGACAGACTCCCACAGTCCTCCTGTTCTCAGTTTTAAATGTACCTCCTTGTAGTTTCTATGTGTCTTTTGGTTTCTGCTAAAATGGATGATATATTTGTATGCATCATAGTAGGTCATCACCTAATGTCCTCTATACTTTAATGGAAACTGCTGCGTAAGGGAAATTAATATGTTCCATAACAGTTGCAGATACATTTTAAACAACTGTAATAATGGAGATTATAATTATTTTATGGACTGTATTTTAGGGTATCAACAGTGTTTACGCTAATCCAGTAATTGATTTTAGTTCATTTCCTTAGGCTGCCTTCATCCTTTGTGTACTTCCTCTCAAGTTTGCATTGATCATGAAAATCCTGTAGCCTAGAGATAAACCACCCCCATTTTATTTTAGAGCCATCTTCATGTTGGCTGTTTATGTGACCAGAATATTGATACAGGGGCTGATGTGAAATCAATAAAGACCCATCATGCGCCAGATGAAATTAATGAAAAGGAATCTGCATAAGATTGTAACCAAATAGTTGCAGCCAGCATGGTTTTATTAAAATTGTAGAATTGTGATAAACGTATGCTAATGTCTGCCAGGAACTCAAAATTTAAACAATCTACTTTAATTGGGCAAGTGAATGAAAGGGCATGAGAGGAGACCATTTATACTAAACGTCAAGTAATATTATTTATATCCTTACATTTTTAAATGGAGACTTAAAAATACTCAAATTATACATTTCTCCTTCCTGTTTTTTCTCTGTCACCCAGAAAACACAGAGCAGTGCCTGATCATTAAAATTTACTTATTTAAAGAAAATGCTTGAGCTAGTAAATCTATTCACAGCTTCAGTCACTCTTGAACATGTCAAACATGCATGAACACAGAACATTTTAGTGGGTACAGAACAACAGCTTTCTTTTCCTTTAGCCTTAAAACCTATTGCATGTACTACTGCAGCAAATGTTTTGATACATAACCCAATAACGAAACTAATCAAAGTTCTAAAGTTGAAGACAGAAGAATTAGTACAGTACATGCTACAGTATAGTGTCACACAGTTAAAAAGGTGGGTATTTGGGCACCAGGTGTCAAGGGCTGTACAGATGTTAAATTGCATTTATGGCCCAGTAACACCCTTGGGCCAGTCTTGGTGCATTTCCTGGCCCGATCAAACGTTCCTTTTAACATAAGCGCTGGGCAATTACCACACCACTCAGGAGTAATGAGTGCGTCCAGTCAAACCTGTGATTGAGGGGGGGGGGGGGGGCTAAGAACAGGGTGTGATGGAAAAGTGCATCATTACACCTGGCCATCTATGTACTGACAACCCATTGAAGCTCAGCAGGTGGGAGCCTGGTCAGTTCCTTGGATGGGAGGCCTCCTGGGAAAAACTGAAGTTGCTGCTGGAAGAGGTGTTAGTGGGGCCAGTAGGGGGCGATCAGCCTGCAGTCTGTGTGGGTCCTAATGCCCCAGTATAGTGACGGGGACACTATACTGTAAAAACCCGCCGTCCTTCGGATGAGACGTAAAACCGAGGTCCTGACTCTCTGTGGTCATTAAAAATCCCAGGGCGTTTCTCAAAAAGAGTAGAGGTGTAACCCCGCTGTCCTGACCACACTTCCCATTGCCCTTTACCAATCACGGCTTCCTAATATTCCCCATCTATAAATTGGATTCATCACTCTGTTCTCCTCCACACTGAGAGCTGCTGTGTGGGGAGTGTACTGGTGCACTTTTGCTGCCGTTGCATCATCCAAGTGGGGCTACACATTGGTGGAGGGGAGTCCCCATTACCTGTAAAGCGCTTTGAGCGGAGTGTCCAAAAAAGCACTATACAAATAAGGAATTATTATTATCTATGTACAACTATTTCCTGGAAGGAGCCCTGGGCAGTTGGTCCTGTCCTCACAAAGCATTGCAGGAATGCCCCCATCTCCCGAAGGATGAGTCAACATTCTTTCTTAAGAAGGCTAAAAAACACCCCACTCAAGACATAACTGAGACTCTTTGGAAGAAGGAAGGTTTGCAGGACAGATCACAGCATTGGACCCAGGAGGGGACACTAACTCCAGGGACTCTACAGGGAACAGCTGAGGAAGGCTCCGGCATTATCTTGCTGCCCCCTACCTTGAGTCCAGTGTCAGAACTGAACTGCATTTTGGGACATTTCTTGGGTAACTGGGGTCCTGTGGGGTGCTTGTGGCTGGTCTAGAATGTGTGTCTTTAAGAGTTGTGTTTCTATAACGTGCTCTGAGTGTTCAGTGAACAGTGCTGAATGTTGTAAATTACTAGAAAATAAAAAGGGCACTTTAGCCATTCTAATGTCTGTTGCTAGCCTGTGCGTGCACTGATGGTGATTCTGGGAGATGCATAGAGCCTATTGGTGGAGGGTCCAAGCACCCTTTATAATTGCTAGGTGGCATAGTCGTGCACTAATCAATAATAGTTCTTGTTTGAGGGATCACCGTACCATAAGAGATACCGTAAGAATACTGTACATATTCTCCAAACCATGAAACCATGATGACATGAGGCACTCAAGCCTTTGCTTTAAGATGTACAGTGTACAGTACTCTTAATTCAAGCCCTGAACAGTTTGAATAAACATTTCTATAGGGTGGATAGAGTGATTATTTTCTACAGGCCTCTTGTTGTGAGAAGATGCTTGCTTTAAACAAAGACAAACAGGGAGTTTGGCTGACACAGGAAAAAGAAAAGGGACCATGCATTTTGTTGTACAATATGTTTGCAGTTTGAGATCAACTTCAGTCATGAAATCTGCTGTAATACTAAAGGATTTACATTCTGGGAATATTATTTTTTGGCATTGGTCTCGAAACATATGTTAAAGGGTTTGCTTCCAGACAATCATGAAAATTATGATTGCAAAAAAAGTAGTGGAGTATTGTTGCAAGTTTAAAGAAACCATCTGAGCACACAGACAGAAACAGGTTTCGTAGGTGGGCAAATGCATAGGATTTCAGAAACATATATTCAAACACCTGGTAATATATAAGGTTTCCAGATATTTCAGAAAGTCTGTTTCTCAGCACCACTTATTTTTGCCAAAGAGTTTTTTTTCCACCACAAGACATGTCTCTGTAAGTGACAGCAACAATGTAGTTTACTTATAATATCAAAAGGACAGGCCGCTAAGCACAGGACTGGAAGTATGTGTGACTTTTGCAGTACTGCTGTAATATCAATAGGATGAAGGCAGGGATGACATGGTGAAAATGGTTTCATGAATCATGGAGCATGACTCAAATAGCTTTGAAGCTTTTCAAGTTATTTGTCTTGCACTATGCTAGGGTTCAAATTGGACCAACCCATCGTCATTCAGATACCTACAGTATCCCTGGGAAGGAGAGGGCAGACTTTAACAAAGGAGGGCAGCTTCTGTCACCCTTGAAGAGGGCAGGAATCCTCAATTTATGGATGTAAATACTAGTAGAGCTATGGAATGTGTAAAATACTGTAAAATAATGTGCTTTTTATCAGCTGCAGGTAGTGCATAGCATACATTTATCTTAGAACAAGGGCACATTAATTATATTCAGAAAGAAGCAATGTACTATATAGTCCTGTTGTGGGGAAACTTTAATTAAAATTGTCTTTAAACACTTTTTATTGTTTAAATACCTTTTTGGAAAAGAGACTTACAGTACAAAGCCTTTATATTTCAGGCCAGTAGAAACATGGATCCATGAGAGGTTTATTTCTTAGAATATGAATATGTTTCCCTTTTGGAACTGCCATTTTTGAATGAGGTCTTCTTACGGTTAAAGCCTCCATACCAGCACAGTTGGGAAAAGATACCATTTGATTTTCTTTTTTACTTGTTTTTATTTGACATAATTTAACTGTTTGAAACTGCGATTCTCAGGAAAAACAACCATTCATATTCATTTGAATATTCTTGGATAATGGAGAACACGTCTTTTTTTTCCATTTACTCTTTTAACATTAAAAGCTCTTTGAGCTATGGAGTGGCCACGATGCATTATTTCAGAAATGTATGAAATGTAAAATAAGGAAAAATAAAATAAGGACAGGTAAAATAAAGGAAAAAAATCTTGCACAAAGTATAAAAATTAATGAAGGCAATGCCTTAAACATGGCTATGAATGCTTAACTGATGTTCATGTTAAAAGCTTTAACCCTTTTTTGTAAAAACAGAATAAAACTTCTTATCACTATCAATGTACCTTTGCAGAATAAATAGAAAATTCCCAATCTAATTAGGCCACACCTGCTGCTTCAAGGAAACGATGCCAAAATCCTATATTTTTGCCTGCGAGTGTTGAATTGTGATAAGACCCTAAATCCACGCTGCATGTCTTATCTGAAGCAAGCAATACTGCATTGAGATTCAATAATCTGTTGGGTGCAAAAGTGATAGTTCGGGCTTCCATGGATTCTTTAAAGTGATTTGACAATATGGCGCAATAAGTCACAAAAGTGATAGATGGCTTTTATCTTTTTTTTTTATAAGAGATGCAGTTTAAAGTTAGAGGTTTGGGGAATGATCAGCTTCATTATTTAGCTTTGGGGATATTTAAAAACCAGTGCGGCACAAGGCCTCAGTTTTTCACAGTCCCCGAAGAAAGTAAACAAGGGCAGAGCCCTAGCAAAAGTACAGGTACCCTACTTAAAGTAAGTGTATGTGACTAACTGAAGCATCATAAAAAGCTTTTCTAGCAATTGTAACATTAACATTTGCCATTTAAATGTTTAAGTATTTGCCTTGAGGTATTGAATTTGAATAATTTTAAGAATCTGTCATACAGTAAATGGCTACCCACTGCTTACAGCCTTGATAAAGTTTTGATAGGACCTGTCTTTTAAAGCCAAAATGTTATAGAACTGAACCAGAGATAAAATGATTTTGAATTTTCACCTTCTTGAAATGCCAGTCTTACCATTATTAAGCTTTGGTTTCGTGTACAGTACAGTAGGACAAATTGAAGTTGATAACTATAACATTCCATGTCCCCACAAAAGACAACAAAAGTAGGAACGCTGTCTGTAATAACAGGAGTCAATGTCTCAATTCTCAATGTCAGTGTGTGTCTTGCATGAAGCTAAGCGAGGAATTTCTAAACATTTCAGATGAAAATGACATTTGGGGAATCAAGCTGGAGTCTGATAGCCAGCTAGGACATAGCCTAGTCTATAAAAACAGGAGGAAAAAAGAAGCACTGCACTTTTTGAAATGTTAAGATTACAGATCACAATGTGAGAAGCTATGAAGTGTGAGTGAAGGCAGGAAATTGAACTGCACTGCAACCACACTATTCTATCAGATAAAAAAACATTTATATAATCGAGTTTTAACTCAGACATGTATTATTCATCTTACAGTAGGTTTCTGGGGTTACTTTTTTGCTTTGTTCAAATTGTTGTAAATTTGAATACCTGGCTAGAATGTTTTTCTTGCCTCTTTATTAGTATTTGCAGTATTTTGGAAGTGAACGTAAAACATGGTTCTTCAAAAGCAGTCAACCTTTTTGCATAAAACCTGTTATTCTGTGTTATGAATTAGTTTAGTATGAATTTATGCTGAACTGCTGTAATCCAAGACAAAATTTAATGTAGGTCAAACCATACAAAAAGGACTATTGATATTTGCTGGAATCTTCACTGGTCTTTGAAATGCACCATGCAAATTATAAAACACAGGTAATTGGAAACTCCACTGGCCATTTTCTTCCACTCTGCTTGAAGAAGGCTTTCACCTGGTGTGGAATTATAAAAGTAGAAGCTTTGACAATAGGAAAGTGGGAAACAAAATGGAATTGCAGAGCCATGACCTGTCTATTTCCAAAAGGAAAATAATATCTGATCATGCTTTAATTCGACAGACATTCAGAAAAGAAATGCAATGGATTTTAGGAAAATATGCAAACTTTTTTCCTCTTGCAGTGTAAAAAGTTAGAATGCTACTGGTTAGTTAAGATCCAGGGAAAAATAGACAGCTTCAAACCAAAACCACAGAGCTACACCATCTAAAAAAACATTCAGAAATTTTTATAAGGTGCAAATTCTTTGCTCTCTAGCTTGAAGACTGAGGCAGTGGTGTTGAGCTAAATAAGTTTAGCAGAGTAAAAAGATGACATTGTGTGCTCCATATTCAGGCAACTCACAGGGAGTTTATCCCATATCCTTCGATTTATTCTCAAAATACTGTGGTTGCCAGCGGTGGTCCCTTCAGAGCTGCAAAATAATAACCTTAGCTGGGCAATGTACTGTGTCTGATCTGCAGGCACATAGAACTTCAGTGATCTCAGCAGCATACCATCACAAAATACAGACTAATGTGCTCTTTGTTTGCTTTCGTCTTTTCACCCATTGGGTGCCACTGCAGACTTTCAGCCCCTTAGTTTATCTTAACTTGTATATCAAGTGTCTGCTGCACTTTAAAATCAAATAATAATAATAATGGATGGTACTGAAAGACAGAAAACATAACATTTTCTGCCACCTACAGTAGCGCCCTTCTCATCTCCCTAGGGTTTTCATAGACTTTGCGTAACTCCAGACCACCCACCACAAGGGATGAAGAAATCTTTACCTTCTCTGTGAACTTGTTGGCCGACTGCAGTCGCTTTTTCAAACGATTCTGTCTTTGTTTGCTTAACTACTTTTGTTCTTGATTTCCTGGAGGATGTAGTCCTGACAAAATGGTCAGCAACTGGGTTAATACAAATGAATTTTAAAGCTCATGCTGTTAGCTACTGTCACCAATCTCTTAACATGGTGCTCTATGGTTTAATGAAAACAAAGGCTCCAATCAAAGTCACAGCAGTACATGGATTACTTTTTAAAGGGTGTCTTAAGGGGAAAGCAACAAATGGAGAACTGGCAATTTAAATGTACAGCTATTTAGATTTGGTTAGTATGCTACTTTAAAACATTTTTATAATAGTGCAAAACTCCTTTAGAAGTGCATTCATATTAGAAGCAGGAAAGAATTACAATGTCTATTGTTTCATCTGCCTGTGCATTTAAGTCTTCCTGAGGTGTATAACCCTAATTAAGCTTAAAATATAAATCCTACTTGATCAGGGATATGGCTTAAAGGGTATCAATCGTAAATGTGCAGAATCTGATAAAAATAATCATTCAACTTCCATCGTAAAGGCATTTGTGTTGATTAAGTTTAAATACAAACATTGACATCTTGCTGTTCAAACAATTCAAAAGAACCCCTGCCTTTGCAGGCATTAAAGAGGCATCAATCTGAAAACCTGTTAGCAGAGTCAATTTTCTTTATTGTGCAATTTACAAAAGATTAAAGGAGTAAATGTTAGAGATTTAATTGTCACGTAATTATGTTAGTACACACTGTCATTCAGGGTTGCTCTTTCATCCGAGTGCTAACTAATCCAGCAAAACAAGATGCTGGAAAAAAAATAATAAATCCATTAAATAAACTCCATGCAGTGATGGTCATGCAAGACCTATTTCTGAACTACACATTTGTTGTATTATATACATTATTGCATTATAAACCATCTTCCAGGTTGCTCTTTACTTACATATTTCTTAGTCTTAAAAAGTTCAAATTTCCTTACTACAATTTCCTCTTTTTACAAACTGCAGAAACTTTAAAACAATTTTGCATTATTTAAAATGGCTGATGCAGAATAGTTTTTTTTATTGTATATGTGGCTTGTCTAATATTTATGCTGATAAATCCTTGCACTTGTTGTTGTATAGAACGTAGCACTTTTTTCCAAAGCCCTCCTTTACATACGAGAAGTGGATCTACTTCCTATACACTGAAGTACAGGACCCACCTGGGAGATGCATGACAGCTCTTGTGTACAGTATGTAGCAGCAGCCTTAGTGCTGCAGAATGCAGAATGATGACACAACAAAAGCACACAATGAACAGGTTACATCATTCCAAAATAGTTCTACTCCTCTTTAGTCAGCACCTATTCTGTTTACTTTCTTTCCCTTGTTTTTACTTGATTTATGTCAAAAGGTTTATGTACAGTATATAGAACTATGGGTGCTGGAATAAATAAGAATAGATAAAGACTAAGAATAAGACTTATAATAGTGCTACTGACATGTCCAACTGAATTGTAGATTCATGTACAGTATAAGTGACCAATTAGCTCAAAGTATATGTCATCAATTTACCTTCTAATTGTCCCACATTTTATGCTATAAGAAATCCGCCAATCAGCCATCTGAGCTCACTCTTCAGGACTATAAAGTGAGCCAAAGCACAGTATATCAGCCCTCAACATTCCAAAAGGGAGGGACTTATCTTGTTTAATACAAGTGTTCAAAGAAAATCAGCCTTAAGATTCCAAAGGGGAAGGATTTCTTTCCTTAGTGAGGGAATGAATCACTGAGAGAATCACATGAATAAAAGAATCTGCTCGTTATCTTCATTTTTCCCCCAACTGTAAGCTCTTCTGTTCTACCACAATTCTGAATTAACACTTTCTTACTGATAACAGCATTTTATATGTATTTAGTCGGCCCAGTGGATTCAGATTTTGATTTCATATGATTTATAATCTTTCTAAACATACTGCACCATCAGCTCCCCAGAGGATTCTAAAATTATCATTACACACCTTTGTTATAAAATCTTTGGGAAAACCCATGTGATTATAGATATTCTGGAATGTGATTACTGTGTACCCATCTATATATACTGTACACATACATCTATCTATGCTACCCACACTGTGCACTGGATGTATATGTAAGCATGATCACGTGTCTATATAAATTTCTCCTTCTGGTTGGCTCCCTCTGTCTGCACGTGGTTTGCTGGTCAGTGGAACAGCCGATCCAAGAAATACAATGTGTTTTCAGATTGATATGTTCTAATAAGGCTTGCTTGCCTGGAAACCCCACACACGGAATAGCTGTTCTGAATTGCTTGAATTTGTATGGTAATAATCTGGGAGCTATTTCGCTGAGGATTTGCTGTGTCACCTCTTTTCTGAACAATAAACAGGAAAAGCAATTGCATGTTTCATGGAAATAATAAGAAATTACTTGCTGCAGGATTTTCAAAGAAAAGAATAGTGCATTTAACATGTTCCATTTAATTTCTACAAATGATCAACATTGTGCAAGCAGGAGAGTGCTTCAGCTCCTCATTTAATGTAGGTTTGCATTTTAATATGGAACAAGTGATAGAGAGTTCTATATTGTTGTTTTAACTACATTCTTTAATGCTTCTGATGTGTATGCCATTATTAGTAATGGCATACTATTTTTAAAATATCACCTTAAGAGTGTCTGGGCTTTTGTGAATAAAGCTCACAAGCCACTTTCACCATTATGGGCAGAGAAGGAAAAGAAAAACTAAAGAGTTGTACATTAATCTTGTATTTCTTATAATGTTTTTTATGGAGACTAGTGATGCCTAATTCGTATTAAGTCCAAAATATTTACTGTAGAAAAGAACTATATTGAACATGCATTTTCACGGTTGATAACTACGTGAATTTAAGCCCATCAGGTCAATACATTGGATGGATTAAAAGCTGTGCGATTTACAGATTTAAAATAATCTGCTTGGGTGAGTGCAATGTGTGTAGTGCTGTTGGCAGGCTGACGTCCCTGTTGCTCCAAACTGTAGGTCTTGGCCCGGGAGATAAGGTAGGGAGGGCTCTGTACTTCTATGGCTTTCAAAGGTAAAACTTGCAAGAAATGGATTTTGTTCATGGTATAGTAAAAATATAATATCTATAATAGTTCTCAAATTTTCTACATTCCATTCTGTTAATTCAAAAGATGTATATTTAATAATGCTTGAGATCCTAATTAAGAAAACATCATTTTCTGTGTCTGGGAATCATAATTTACATTTTAATTTAAAAACATGTTATTAACAGTGTATGCATTTCATGTATCCATGTTTCTGGAATGTCTCCAACTCATTCACCTATGTTCAAAGCCTACACAATTACCTCTATATTTTTGGTACTTTTTTTGTGAGGTAATTAATAGCTTCACAGCTGTACTTTCTGAATATTTCAAATGAGATGATGAGCATCCAAAATGTTGATAACTACACTTCTAGAAAACAAACATTTTTCTTTATTAAGATAAAATCTTTCCAAGATTTGAACTTCACGCAACAATTGATATGACCTGCTTCAAACTTTAATTTATTTTGCATAATTGTGAAAGAACTGTTAAAATTAGTACAGGAGAGCAAATACTGTATGAAACTTACACTGTGGGGACAGTCAAGAGAGAGTTCTTGCAACATAGATTAATTAAAACCTACAGTAGATGCATACAAAAAGAGGATAAGTAGTCAACTATGAATCAACACCAATAAAACAGATTTTTAAGAGTAAGACAATAATGTACACAGGACAAGTGTTTAATTTTAAATATTAGATTTATCCATCCATTATCCACACCATGTATACCTCAGAAGGGTCACAGCAATCTGGAGCCATTCCTGGAAGCAAAGGAGCAAATCAGAACTGTACACCCTGTGCCAGAATCCAGGCCCTTTCACAATTTGCAAGAGGCCAATTGACCAGCATGTCCCGAGAGATGGGAAGAAATCAGAACACCCAGGTGATGTGGAGACAACATGGAAACTCACTTCAGTCCAGGGTCGAACCCAGGACTAATGACTGTAAGGAGGCAATGCTAACCACCATGCTACTCTATTATATTCAGAAAAACAATGTGATCACTGCAACATATGAAGAGTGCTGTTAGTGGTTTAGTTATTTCTTCCAAAATGCATCTAGGAAAATATAGATTACAGATTGTCCGATCTCTCTCTATAGTTTGTACAGAACTGTGATGATCGGACTCTTTCAAAAATCAAGGGTGTTTATTTGTTTTCTTCTTGTAGTCGGAGCTGCTACTCAAGAAACTTAAGCTTAAATAAAAGTTTTGAAACAACAGGACAGTGATTATTTTTATGTGCAGATATTTCTAAGAAGAAAACAGAAAACACCTTGTAAAACATCAGAACTACATGGCACTAGATTGAAAAGGCAAAGCTCACAAGTGACAAAATAAATCCCTTTTATGTACAAAATCAATTTGCGGTTAAATGTGGCTGTAGGGGTATTCGCATTGATTGGGTAGTCGAGTGTTAGACTATTAAATGTAACTTGTGACAGAATATAAAAGTAATCTATATTCCGTTTCTGACAAACTGAAACCACAAATCATTCTTAAAAATACATTTTCTTGTGACACAGTTCCTCTGGCTTTTACACACAGTACACCACATACTCCATGTAACTAGGTTGTATTTTCAGTGAGTAATTTCTGGTGTCATTGCTCTTAATTTTATTATTGAAGCTTTTTATATATTGTTTTTTGTGGCCTTACCAAGGTGGAGTAGCCAATTCTTTATCAACTCAACGTATCCCTATACTTGCAGACAAGAGAGGAAAACATCTGATTGTCTTTCACACTGTCCGCCCCCATAAAATGCACAGTATCAGAGGGAGCACAGATGCAGCTCTCACTCACTAAGCGGCTAGCTTACAGGTATCTTGCATGGCCCAGGGGTTGCCACTGTGAATGTAACTGATCATCGTGATCTAAGATACAACAGCTATACTGACATCACTCCCCAAACCTCCCAAGAACATACACTGGCACGTTCTCTACATGTTGGGGAGTTCATAACGGCAGGTGCCCTGCAGTTCCTGAATCACATCACAGGTCTGACCACAGAGGTTAAACAGTGACCTTGGAGCCTTAAAGCTGCACAGAGGAGGCTATTTTGTTCAAACAAAATAAAAACTAATAATAAAAAAGCCCCCCCCCCCCCCCCCCAAACTGTCTTTTGCTATAACAAGGAAAAAGGATGCCCATCTTACCATGAGTGTGTCTTCTCAGACAAATCAGGATGAAGGTCACATGTGGTTAAGCCTGGATCTCAGTGTGTCTGGTGTTAAGTCACATTATTTTTAATGCTTACATGGGTGATGAATCCCGTCTGCTTCTGACCAATATTATAATGTCCATTTCTAAAGGGAAATTGCCTACAATGATCTGAGAAATAAAGAAATGGCTCATTATTTTGAGAAATTGAGATGTCCCACATTCAAGGGCCATTAGTATGATTAAAGGCACCTATTATATATGTAGTGTATCTTTAGAATAATAAAAGAAACAGAACGTACCTCTGGGAATTGAAGTAGTTCATAACTGCCTCTGAGAAAACAGTGCTTATCACAGGTGGTAATAGTACAGTAGAAATACGGAGCTTTGATCTCACATAGCAATTTTGGGTTTATGCAATATATTCAGCATAATGGTAACAGGAGGTGGGGTAAAGGTATTATGTTAAACTTGAACATGATGCTGTAAAGAAGGCATCTTGGCTTCAAAATGTTCTTTTTGTAATTGAATCCTATGTTTAGGCTTTTGGGTTTTTACATTTTTTCCTGTTCCAGTTGTTAGACTGGATCATCTTTAACTGAAAGCTCTATATAAAGTGGGTTTAAACAACAAAGAATTTGGATCTCCTCCAAAGTGGTAATCATTTGGAGATTAATCAACATGAGACACAAATACACAAAATATTGTGTTGCTCTGTTAAGTCAGCCATCATTAAAAACAATGAAAATAAGTTCAGATTTTTTAATGATTGGCTCTCAATATCTTGTTTAGTTTTCTGGTTCAGTGTGCTTTGCCTGTGGCTTAAATTCCATAGACTCTTTTACATGCAGTGGTTGGGAAACTAATAGACGTTTACTGGCCATGTGAAAATAAGGAAAATACATTGTTTTTATAATTTATATACCATATGGCATAATTTAGGATACATAAATTACTTCAGACAAAATGCTTCTTTGCTGATTTAAGTTCATCTTTGCATTGTAGTTGTATCATTGCTATTGTTTGGTTTGTTTCACCTGGCAGCTCTAGTCATTCCCAAGAATGAGGATACCCTACAGACTGTAACTGGGCATTAAGAAAGACTTCATTCCACCTCAGCAGCAGAACACGCTCTTGTGCCACCCCATGTGGTAGGAGATTAAAATTATGTACAAAGAAACGTACTGTTTCAAATACAATATTAAATATTTGTCCGTACTGCAAATAAATCGCCCTGCACATAGCCTACTGCAAGTAAATCTATAAATTAAAAAACAAAACTCACTCAACAAATTGATTTTTTTATTGAATTTCTCTTAAAGATTACAGCAAAAGCATGCCTGTCGCCATAAGTCCTTTTCTTGGTAAAGATAACAGTAGGTATTAAATTTATAGACCCTTTTTAGACTGCTGTACTATAGGGTAACAATAAAATAGTTCACAATGATTTATGTGTATGTCACAGCATATGCCTGAGATCAATTTGAAACAAGTTTCAAAAGAAAGGTAGTAAATACAATCATATCTACACTTCTAATAAAATTTATATGTCTTGCTACAGCAAAAATAAATGTTTACTGTTAAGAACGCACCATCAATAACTTCCACAAACTCAGTCATCCATTTTTTGTTTGGCATTGTATTTTTTTTGCCTGAAAGAACTGGTTTGATTTACCTTTTTTTTTTTGTGAAGAAACACAATAGTGAACAGGAAATATGAAAGCTAATGTGACTGGCCCGAAGATCTGACAAATATACATTTCTTCTCTCTCTAGTTTCAGCTCTTCTCAGTAGTGGTTGAAAGTCAATATCACTGAGACTTTTTTCCACCACAAATCAATAGCACAATCCCCCTGTCAGTTCTGTTGCTTCCTCACACTCTCCAAACTTGGTTATCAGAACAAGCGGTCACTTCATGCATTTATCTGTCTAAATGAAGTATAAATATCTCAGATCCAACAGCATCATTGATAACAATATGATTTGGGGAGGAATAAAATACAGTTAAAAAAAATAACATTCTGCTCTTTTTAGGTGGAGGAACTAATACAGTATGTAAGTGTTTGTGAATATCATACATTTAGGGCCACTGAAGAGAAGAAAATTGTAAATAAAGAGAATGTTTTCAAGTTTTTAATAGTAAGTTTTCTCACCACAGAACAGAATACCAGGCAGGTGGGATTAGTGTATCATGCAGAATACATTAAAAGTAGCGGCAAGCAACAGGCGCATGGCTGGACATACAGTATTTTGGAGGGGGCTGCCAATCCATCTCAGGGCACACACAGTCACAGAAACACAAAAACTCACACCAGGGCCAGTTTTCCCAGAAGGCAATTAACCTGCCAAGTAGGGCTTTGGGAGGAAACCAGAGCACCCCGAGGAAACCCACATGAACAGAGGTAGAGCATACACCTTCCACACAGAGAGCACCCCAGGAATTGAACCCAGGGCCCCCGCACTGTTAAGCAGAATGCTATTCACTGCACTACCATGCTGTCTACTGTATTCTAGAATTCATATAGTTTAATATAAATGTTTATTTCAAAGCTCAATTTTTTACCCAAGAATCCCCAGATTTGCAAAGCTGTGTGGAAAATGGTGGTAATAATAATAATATAATAATATTATTTTCACTCCAAGTACATTTCTAATTCTTCCCTTACAACATTCCCTTAAGATCATTCAAAGTTGAACTATAGTTTAACTTAGGAACAAGTAAAGGTTTATCCCATGCTGAAAGGAGTAGAAAAGAAACATTTCAGCTGTGGAGCCTCCTTCGGGTGTCAAGCACCTACTTGAACTATAGTTCACCTTATCCCTCAACCTTTTAAAACTGCTACCTGTAGCATTAATTGGATGATTTAAATATTTATTGGTCAGAGGGAAAAAAAAACCTGCAAAAAATTAATTGAAATTGTAATGTGATTTTTTTTCCAGTGTAATGTTGTTTCTCTTTTAGGGGCATTTCATATACAGTATTCTATACAGGTTTAGTTGTGGATAAAGTCTGATCACAGTTTCTACCCAATCACTCAGCTACTGGCAAAGTAAAATGATTCAATATATCCAATAAGCTTTTCACTTTCTTTTCATTTCTTTCATTTTATGTAGGCTGTGTGCTTGTATCCAGGTCAGTCAACCCTATTTCGCACAACTCTGGTTCAATCTGCACTTCGGATTTACAGAGATCTCAGCATCTGGTGTAGGTTGTGCTAAAGAACATTCACAAGAAAAGCTGTGCTAAAAGATCAAGCAAAAACACAATTGTGACTAAATAAGGTTTACTCTTTACCATAATCAGGTAAACTGTGCTTCAAATATTGCATTATAAAATGTTCTACAGTAGCTAGTTTTCGCACTCTTAATTAGATACCTGTAACATTTTATTTAGAACTTATGCTTGAATTTTTCTAGCCTCAAATTTTAAAACTAATTCTTCTGTAGGTCACTGTTACAAGGACAAATTCTGTCTAGAAAACACAGAAACGAGTGTTATTCTCGCAAGCAATACCACACCAGAAAAAAGATGTCAATTAAGGCATTCATTATTACTTAATAATAGTCATCATCACCAGAGATCCAACTGAATTGTTGAACACTCTGCCTCTTTGAAAGACACAGAGGCATTGAAGACATTCCTAGACTGTGGTCAAAGTGGTCAGTATTTTTAGTTATGGCTTTCAGTTTAAATAAATGTCTTTGAACTTGGCCTGGAGCCATAGAAAGCTGCTGTCTTTATATTGTCTCAGTGAATAAAAGTACCACAAGAGAAAATACTGAAATGCTCCAAGAACCTTGTAGCCTGAAAAAAAGGCCAGTCCAATCTGTTCTGCAGCAGGTGCTGGTGAGAAATCTACTCTGCATTCTACAGCATTTTTTTATAAACTTGCTAGCTTATGAAACTTCCTTATTTATAAATAAAGCCTATTTTATTTAAGTCTGGTATCTGGAAAAACAATACAGTTATGTACCTAAATGTATAACTTAACTTCCTAGTCCTATTAAATATCAATATTTCAGGTCCAAATCATATTTTATATGACTACGTAGGAGATGGGAAGGGACGGTGGTTAGTATTGCTGCCTCGCGGCACAGGGGCCCTGTGTTCAGTTCTGGACCTGGGGTGCTGTCTGTGTGTCGTTTATTCAGTATGTTCTCCCCATGTTTGTGTGGGTTTTGTCACGATCGCTCCTCCTCCTCTTAAGGGCGCTCCAGCTCTTCCTCGTTTGCCTTATTCCCCACACCTGTCCCTTGGTCCAGCCTCCTTCCTGTCCCCCTTAAAAAGCCAGACGCAGTCGCCAATCGTGGCTTTGCATCTGATTTCCGCATTGTGCGAGCCCGGGACCTGGATTCGTCTGGTTCCTTTATGCTTTTAACTCTCTGCTCCTGCTCCTGCTCCTGCTCCCCCCGCCGGTTCCGACTCGGCACCTCTTTTTAATCTCTTGTTTTGGATGGATCACCCGGCCATGGACTTTTGCTTTTGTTTGGATTCTCCTTTGGACTTTTTCTAGGATTGTTTGCCTCGGCCACACCTCCCCGGATCTCCAGCACTGCATGGACACGCCCCCCTGTTTTCATCCCCGTATTCCTGCATGGCTTTTCCCCCAGTGTTTCCTCACTTCTTCGGATTGTGTCGTCCGCATAGGGTCCGGAAAGAACTGTTTGTCACAGGTTTCCTCCAAGTGTTCGCTTCCTCCCACAGTCCAAACACATTGTGGTACAGTAGGTAACAAAGGGAACAAGAAAAGGTTTATTCTGTGCTGAAAAGAAAAAAAAACAACAACGTTTCGGCTGTGGGGCCTTCTTCAAGTGTGTCAGGTGTGTCGTAGTAGGTAAATTAGCTTCTTGGAAAAATTAGCCTTGGTGTGAGTGTGTTCATATCTGTGTGTGCCCTGTGATGGACTGGTGTCCTGTCCAGGTGTACCCTGTCTTGCGCACGTTGCTTGATGGGATAGGTCCCAGTTCCCTCACAACCCTGTATTAGTTGAAGTTACAAAATGGGCAGATATTCCTACCTTATTGTTATGTCCCAGTGTGTGTTCTCTGTGTGTTTTTTCTGTTATGTCCACACTGCTGACCCTTGATTGTTCTCCCTTCCCCATTGGCCAACCATCACACCACTGTTTCAATATGATGTCATCATCAATCAGCCCTCATTCAATCAGAACACATCTTATTCAGCATATAACATGGAGGTTTTCAGCAAGGAGAGGCCTTTCGTTTGACTTCGGTCCCGTTTGGTTATTGCTTCGCTTCGCTTCGCTTCTGGTTATTGCTTCTGGTTATTGCTTCGGCTTCGTTTGTTAGTTTGTTTTGCTTTGTGTGTGTATTTTCGTATAGCTTCGGCTTTGTTGTTTTGTTGGTTTTTTGTTAGTTTCTTTGTACTTTCGTTTGTTTATGTGTTCATCCTTGTTTTGTCATTACCTTGCCCCAGTGTTACATGTTCAACTTTTGTGTTCTTTTGTACCCTGCTCCTGTTTATTACTCTTGTTTTCCCTTATTTGTCTTCCTGGTTCACTTGTGTTTTTGTGTGAACTTTTGTATATAAGGTTAGTTTAGGTTGTTGGGTACACTTACACACTTAGTTGATTTTGTATTAGTACACTAGTTTAGTACGGTGAGTGCCATTTGTCTTGTATGGTTTTGGGTAGTCAGTGCAGGTTAGCTAGGGTGTTGAAGACGCCGAAGACCGTGTGTTTCGGGTTTTCTTTTGTAGTCAGATTAGGTTTCCCTCACTGTCCTGGGCCAGCTCCATTTTGTTTGTTATTTTCTTTCCTTTGGCACCACTCTAGTTCCTTACCCTTAATATCACGCTTCCTAGTCCCTCACCAAAACCCCCCTGCTTCCAAAAGAATTATCCTAAATGTTACACCCCTTTTCCCCTAGACACTTGGGGTCGTAACACTTATAATAACTATAACTCTGAAGTAATAAAAAAGTTAATTTTTCAGTACCTTGCTGAGACGCCGGTGTTTAAAGAACCACAACGCCCTGAAGCCAATATTTAGTTAATTTGTTAATCATATTTTTAAACCTAGCAGCAAACTTTAGCACCATCCTCAATGACTTCCGTAAAAGACATTCCATCCCAACCATGAAAGCAGAACAGACAGAAATTATTTTCACCATAATAAAACAATTACTAAACCATCATAATAATGGGCAACCATGATTAGAAAAAAGCACATAAATCATAGATCACAAATTTTCACCAGCAAAATAAAAAATAACACATGAAAAGCCTTATATCAAACAAAACAAGACAACCAGAGAGCTTCACAGAGCCGTTTCCCAATCCAAACTACAGCAAAGCAATTGATTATAATAACACTACATCTATATCTGAAGACGCAGTTCAGGACAGTTCCAAAGACGGTCGAAAAGTTGCCAATAACTTAGAAAAAGCTCACAAAAATGCATAAAATCCTATATTCTTACCTTGTAAGTTCAAAGCACGTTTCCTAACCATTACTTTCAGGGAAACTAAAACTCTTAGTTTATGGCTATTTCAAAACCACAGTCCCTGGAAAAGCTGGTCTGATAGGTTCTAATTGCTGTCAACCAATTTGAGTGTTTTCTTAAGGGTTAAGTGAAGGGACTTCCTCTGTAAAAGCCTTTATTCTTTTACGAGTCTTCTTTGTTTGCTTACCAGGTATTGATTTATCAGTTTTTAGGAGTGGTCAACAATGTACGCTTTGAGCTTAGCTAGGAACTTTTTTACTGGATAAAAGCAATGAAAAGCCTCTCTAGCAGTGCCTGGGAGGATTTCTATAGTAATTGCAATGGCTCTTATAGCTTTTATTTATTTATATGTATTATATTGTTTGTTATATTATTTGCTATCTTATTTTTATCATTTATAATTTTTCTGGGTATGTGAACAATCTCATTCCAGGTCCTGTCTTCACAAACATTATGTAGCCTTTTTTTATTTTTGTTCAATGTGTCTCAAATGTGTATTCAAGGTAATAGACATATAGGGCAAGATCTAAGGGCATTTTCAGCTATTTGTCAGGGTCACAACTTGAAAAAGTTATTTTTGAAGACAGAAAAAAAAAGTCTAGTTCTTTTTTTTTTCCTGTATATGTCTGTCTGGTAAGTGGACACATCAAGACATTTAAGAAATCTGATGGTTTACACTTAATACCCAAGGGGTTAACTTCAATTTAAGCCCTAAATTAGGCCTCTACTGTCTTTGCTTCCTGAGATATTACAAAATGTTTGAGGGGACATCATTCCAGATGGAAACTGCAGGTCTGTGGCACTAAGAAGTACTAGGAATGTGGCTAATAGTTAAATTAGCATTTCACCTTGTATCCATTGAAAAGCATAATTAGACAAAACACAAACTTAGAAAGGATCATGCATGCACTACATACTTTTCTTTCACTGCACATAGCCATTTATCGCCCTGGTAGAAACAATAAAGATAACAATTGCAAAGAATTATATCTTAGTGCTAGATGGATTCCCTTTTCAGGGAACAAAAGTGTGACATAGATCACCCAACAATAGCTTTTAAATTCCTTTATTAGGCTGTCGATTATTCTCTTGTTTGATAGAAAAGGATTTATCCAAAATGAATAACACTATTAACCTTGGAATTATTGAACAATCCACAGAGAATAGCAATCAGTCTTTAGTAAGTGATTATTTTCATGTGATAGAAATACTTATAGGGAGCATTTATAAAAGAGGAGAGGAGAAGGGTGAATAAATGTGAGGGCTTCTTCTTGAACTTTTTCACGCTGAAGTAAGCCAGGTCGCATGTTTAAAACCGCGTAACGCATGCTAACAGAACAAAATCTGTTATGGATGCAAATTGAAAAGCAGTTTAAATATTCAGGAATCATTTTAGATTAGAGGTGTTTCTATATTCATGCAAGATTCAGGATTCGAGAAGAACAATGTTATGTTTTGCTCTCGATAGCAAAAGTCTGTAGCACGTGTAAGTGCCATAGGTTCTGCAGCTTCTTCAAATGGACATTTTGCTCCAAAAGAAGCAATGAGCTGCGATGCACAAAGGAGAGATACCCAGTATGTTGCAGAGGTCGGCAGTGGCAGGGGTAGGCAGTGATCCCCCTTCCCATCCAAACACTCCAAGCGCCAGTTGTCTCATTGCCTGCGCCACCAAAGCTATAGAAGCAAGGTGTGGAGTAGGCTGGCACTGCACTGACTGTGGGATTAGAAATATGGTAGAACAAAAATAACCAGAATGAAAACCATAAACATTGAAGAACAATTCAACATGATGAAAGAAATCAGTCCCAAAGGCAGCAGCCTCTGGGGCCAGAGGCTGCATAATTGCCGGCCATCCAATCGCTTTGATTCGTCCTGTGACTTAAAACAATCGACCCAGTGGCCTCTGGGATCCACCATACTATAATAACATTCCTTAAACCATTCATCAGAAAAACTTCAAAACAGCGCTTTCCTACTTGTTTGCTACCATGAGTTACTTGTTCTTTAATTCTGCTGCAATGATGTGGACTGATTCCAACTTGTGCACTGAGCCACTGCATTGTGTTAATGGCAGTATGTGCTTTGGGAGGGTATATCTTATGTATTAGTACTTGATTGTTTGTCACTATATTTTTGAGAGTCTTTGGAGTATACATTATAACATAAAAATATGACTCAATTCAAAATAAAAGCATTCCCCCCAAATATTTAGATCACATCATTGTACATGCTTGCTTTAATAAATGAAGGAGTCAGCAGAAAATGTCTGGGAACATGTCATGATGTATTCTAATCTAATGATCCAAAGCGACTCTAACTGATGTGTCTAAATCGAATGGAAGAGATTAATTAAGTGGAGGTTTACACTGCCGGCCCAACACACAACAACAGAAAATGCTGATTGGATCACAATCTATACAGTTGTTGACAGCAAATGTATGCAAATGAATGCTGTAACCAACAGTGCTTATCATTTGCTTTGTGGAACACAAACTTATTTCAGAGCTGCAGTAAAATACTGCAGAAAATTAGACACAGCTCACAACTTCGGCAAACTATAATGCAGTGTAGTGTACGTCATCTGAAGCATTTTTGAGGTTTTATAGTGACAACTAAGTTCATACCGTATTTTTGATTTTTGAAGAATTGCGAACCTTCACATCAGTTGTCCCCAGCGCAATTTCACACACACAAGGTCCCACCAGCATAGGAGCTAAAAATAAATACTGAGTATTCAATGGTCTATTTACCTACTGCTGACTATTCTAGTTGGCAAAAATATAATGTTCAAAGAAATTCCTGGTTGTATGACAAAGATATTAAAAAGAATCTGCCAAACTCGTTTCCTTCTTAAAAACAGCAGTAACTGCAAACTCACCAAGTATGCTCATTAAAACAAAAACAATTCACTTGATGAAAGTGAATACAAAGCAGAAAACTAAGTGGTCAGCAAAACTTAACTCAAACATTTTTAATATATGCTCCTTTCAGTTTATTTCCATTAGAACATTAGTGCACAGCCCCGTGTGTTTAAATAGTTTTGACTCATTTTCGACTGAGTACTTCTGCAAGTGCATGTACGTACAGTATCAGCCACTGTCTTTGCTTTAGGACCAGCTGAATCACAAAGCCAAGCTGTCAGGTATTAATACTGTATGTTTGTTTGCTCCTTTTTGGTTTTGTTTTAGTGAGTTTCTGCATTTGATCTATCTCTCTGGCAGTCCTACTTTTTAACAAGCCTAGACCCTGTCTTAAAGCAAGCAAATCCTTCCTTCCCTTTAATGTCCAGTACGCTCACCACACACCAGCTATTAGTGGGCAGGAGAACAGAGTGATGAAGCCAGTTCATAGATGGGGATTATTAGGAGGCCATGGTAAAGGCCAATGGGAAATGTAGTCAGCATACCACGGTAACAGCTCTTGGAGAAACGCCCTGGGATTTTTGATGACCACAGATAGTCAGGATCTTGGTTTTAAGTCTCATCTGAAGGACAGCGCCTATTTCACAGTACTGTATAGTGTCCTCGTCGCTATACTGGGCATAAGGACCCACACAGACCACAGAGCATCCCCTACTGGCCCCACTATCACCTCTTCCAGCAGCAACCTTAGTTTTTCCCAGAAGGTCTCTCATCCAGGTACTGACCAGGCTCACACCTGCTTAGGTTTAGTGGGTTGCTATTTGTGAGTTGCAGGGTGATTTGGCTGCTAACATTTAAAATAAAGATGTGCCTTTAGCGTAACAGCAATTTGAAGACTCATACACTGTCTTGCAATGAAAATGCATTAAAATGTACCCATCTTAAATGAATACAATTTCTGGATTAACATTGTTTTTAAACAAAGTTATGCAGACTTCATTGTCTGTCTTGCTTCAGGTCAGTTTTTATAACATTAAATAGGACACATTCTGTTGTCTGTTCTGTGCCTGTCACGTATTTCTGTTAGCTGTGTGGTACATTGATTTGAATTGAGCACCAGGTCTTCATTCATATTCAATGACAATAATTCTGAAAGGTAAAACTAGACTTCCTGTCAAGTAGGATGAATGTAATCCTCTTACTCCCTGACCCCTTGAGAGTTCCAACACTTTCTCACTAGGCTGAGTATTGACTGTTGTGCCCTCACAAAACCTGCCCAAAAATTGTATATTGATTTTTTTTGTCATTATTTAGCTTAAAACGTAATCTCCCAAAATGAATGGCTGCAAAGCACAAGTCGTGCGTCTGTTATTTCTGCAGTGTAGTATACTATGATATCAAAAGTACATCTCGGAAAAAGGTAGTTACTGTGTTTATACTGTGTGTTACCCATTTTCTGAGATTTCTTTACAGTGTCGAAAGATATGTTTTTACCAATGTGTCCTGCAGTGTTAATGTAAACTTATTTTTTATTTTTATGACAGAGGAGATGAGCAATTTTTACTTTGCCTCTACTAACAAAGACGTGGTTAGTGTCAAAACATGGTGCAGGAAACCATTTAATTACAGTTGTAGTGGCGACGGTATGAAAGCTGTGCTCACGTCTCAAAAAAACATTTTTAGTGTCGGTGTCTATTTTGTTTATTTGCTGAGAAATTTAAGCTGTTCAGCACTACTGATGGTTTTCTAGAGTTGGGTGGTGTAATGGTAGATGAGAAGCCTTTGTATTGCAGGATCAGTTCAAAAACAGAAGGAACAGATGGTTTCTGTCTGTGTTTTTTGGAGCTGTATTTAATATCAAAGTTTGCCTCCAATCCTTTAAGAATCAAGTCCTTTAAGATAACCCGCCAGCTTATGGAATCTTAATGAGTTAAATAGTCTGTAATTCCCTTTTTTAATATGAATAAAAATTTAATTGGACTTCAAATTAATGTAAAAAATGCTCTTAACAGAGCTGTAATCCTAAATATCATTTTGGAGTTTTGTATTTGTTTTGCAGTGAAAATATAAATAAATTGTCTTTTATATTAATACAGTACATCTATAACGTTTACATATGTAACTTTGTATTAATACTTTGTGTATTTAGTAGCTTATAAAGCAATTTTGGGTGGTACAACTTGGCAAAATTAAGTCCACACAGCATGCAAACAGCATTTCAATATTTCAAAATTTCCTTCTCTATACTGTATATAATCTAAATATAAATTTTCCTTTGGTCACACACAAGGCGATACTCTTTTACTCTCCTTTCTTATCTTGAATGTAAAGAACATTTTTATTTTCAGCAGGTTTCAGTAAATAAGTTGATTATTGTTACTTTTAAGCACACAGTGTCTCTTCATCCCATGCCAGGAATAGTCACTCACCTTTCCCTTGCATTAAATTACAGGAATCTATTACAGGAATTATTTATAACTTTTTTTTAAAATTTTCATGCCCCAATTTGGAATTCCCAATTGTTTCTTTACCCATGGCTCACCGAAACACTCCTGAGCTGCACAAGGAGAATGACGAGATGCAGACAAGTACTACTGACCCTCCCACTCACCCACCGGAGTCATTTGTCTTTTGAAGTGCTTCAGGCTTCCCAGCCCTCCACAGGAGAATTAGCATTGATTGAAGGAGTAGGTTGTCTCCCACTAATACTGGTGTCCAGACCTACCCACAGAGGTACTCTGCCAAATATATTCTTCTGCCTGGGGAGTCTTGGCTACAATCAGCTAGGGACATCAACCTGAGCTCTTAGAGGACGTCTTCACTTGTTGAACCACTGAGTTGACCCACACAACCTGTCTGCCTTGTACCAGTTTTAATCCCCATCCAAAGCGTTCCATTTCAAATTTAAGAGTGTTCAACACACCATTCTGAAAGTGGCTTAACAATGAATGGCTGACTTTCATGTACAGAGCCACTTTGTTCCATTTTTAAATATGGTTTAAATAGAATGAATTTCTGATATACAGTATAAACAGGGTCTTTTTATTACTCTTAAGGAAGGCTGTTTGTTGAAACTTTGATTTTGGATGCCCTATGAATAATTTAAAAGTTTATTTTATTTAAAGAGAAGCATAGTTGAAAACCAACATTGCTAGTGAATTTCCTTTAGCTTGGGTTTCAGGGGTAGGACACTGAGTTTTCTGAACATTTTTGTGATTATTTTTGTGTGAATTGTTGTGGTGTCGAGGTTAATGGTAAGTGATGTACTGTACAGAAGTTTTGTTGAGTGAAGAGTTTTAACTGTTTTTTTATGTCAAAGGGAGTCCCTGTATGTGTTCACTTCACTGGCTTTGGGTTAATTACAGTAGGTTGCAGAATTTGGGCTGTTTATTTTACATTAACTTCCTTTGCTTTTTTTTTCCTTTTCCAAGATTAGTGTTTCCAATCCTAAATGATTAATGTTTTATTGATTGCAGCTGTTAAATAATTCTGTTGCATATTGATTGTTTCTTTTTTTATTATTCAAGCAGTACTGCCTAAAGGAGATTCTGCACTGCTTTAAACTGAGGTACCTTCCAGAATCTTAAGGTATCTGCTGTATTTCACTGGATGATCTGAAGGACCACTGCTTGAGTTACAGAGTGCATTGGCTTGAATACATATTGTGACATTGAAGTTGGATGAGCATTTTGTCTTTTTTTGTATTGTTCATGGATACAAATAATGCGAAACACAGTATATGTACTGTGACTCAGTCTGCTAGACTGGGGCATTGTGTTTTAACTTTGAAAGTTCTGTTTATTTAATGGTAGAAAATAGTCTAATTAGACTGGGCTGTCCTGTGTGTGAAACCTGATAGATACTATGAAAACACTGTGGAGATCCGTCATCAGATAAACCTGATGCTTAGTGACGAGGAGCTGTGAATCTTTTTTAAAAATATATTATATATAGTAAGTTTATATTAGTTCTCTGAATTTCATTTTTTTTTCCCCATGAATAGCTGCTTGAAACAGAAAGATTAATGATAATAGGGACTTTGGATTTTTTCAGCAGTGGGTATGCAATACCTTTCATTCTGTAAATCAGAGGATTTTACATAGTGCTCTGTAGCGCCTGCCATACAGTAGCTTGCACTACTTTCTGGAAGGAAACAACACAAGCTCTTTTGAAAACAGGGCAATTAAAATTCATATATTCATTAGAATAATAAAATATAAGATATCTCATACATAAATTATCCCTTAAAACAAAATAATATACACAAGGGGAAAAATCACTATTGCTCCATGCCTGTCTCAAGATTATTTTGTTCAAGTGAACTCTCCGATGTGTGGGGTTCTGAAGTCATTTTTGACACCTAAGAGAAAATAAAAATATGAAAAGCTACTTTAGGAATTCAATCAAAGCAAACAAAAAACTTGTGATATTAATTGGGAAAATGTTTTATTCATTTTTGTTTATAGGCTGTATATTAACAAGAGACTTAGAAAAAATAATTTCATAAGACAAATGTGGATTATGTTAAACTTGTCCATATTTGAGAAGAACACCCCTTTAATGTCGTAATAGTCAGTAAGAAGATTTTGTGTGTCTTGAAACACATAAAAAATATCCTGTGTTACATAATAAAAAGGAGAATGTTTGAAAGAGACGTTTTAGCACAAGCAAAGTATAAATCCAATACCATAATTGTTATAGAATTTAAATTACAAGTCCTTTAACAACAGGACACAACAGGAAGAAAGATCTTCCCTTTCCTGGGATCAACTGGTGATATATTTTTAATGACATTAAATGTTTGTTCCATTTTTGTGCACTAATTTAATTAAACCTCAGTGATCACAATGTTTGACAAAGCAGTTTTGGCGTAGAAAAGTAATTTTGTCTGAAAGGATACTTAGCTTTTGTTTTTCATTTCTTTTGTGACCATTTCAAATTTGATATTTGAATTTTGACACTGAATGCATTTTCTCTTGGGTTTCTTCTCTAATCTTATCATACCTATGGTACAGAATTCATAGTATATGACAGAACTTGCAGTAGCTTTGAAGAAGAGTGCATTGCATTAACTTTCAATTAATTTTAATTATCTTTGTGTGACAAGCTTCAGCAAAGTAGAATCTCACAAAGACCCCTTTCATGTTTGATTAATGCACAGTTTACTGAGGTTTTGTTTTTGATAAACTTTAGGTCTATTAATTTTTGTTCTGCAGATATTTTTATTATTTTTATTATTAATTGCAAAAAAGAACAAGGAAGAAAAAGAAAACATTTAAACATTAATTTTGCAGCTGCACAAATGTCACAAAGAACAGAAAAAAATCCAAATTAAAGTTTGCAATAGACTAAGATGAGGATCTTTCGAGTTAAAGTGGGCACAGCAGTAACTGTTCAGTAAAATAGTTATAAATGGGTATCAATGGTATTGTCCAAGTACTTGATGACATAATGACATACTGTTGTGAGCTTTGTTCAAGGAACGTTGCTTAATTTTTTAATTTGAGGAACACTATTTTTTGCCTGATGTGCACAATGTCAGTCCTTGAGTGTTATAATCCTCTGATTTTCATTCTATCAAGCTCTTGTTTTTACTTGAAAAAATTAATCCAATGTTACCAACGTAACCCTTCTCCTCACATTCTTTTGCAGCTGATGACCTGCTGGTGACTCACCAGAGAAAAACCAGAAAAAAACATAAAAAAGAGTTAACCAACAGCATCTCAAAATGCTCCTTTGGTACTATAGTACCATTCATAGAATTTTTAAAAGTATACAATTAAATCAAAACTAATTGCACCCGCTTCCTCCTGTCTACATATAAATATCCACTTCTTACACCTCAACTTCTTCTACCGTGTAGCAGCTCTCTGGCTCATCCCTCATTAAAGGGGGGATGGGTCTGACAGTCCCATCCTTACAAACAGGATGTTGTTCTCCTCAGCCAGGTGAGTTACCCCAGTAAATCTTGCTATTCAAATCCCACTTCTTCTTTGCCTTAATTAGGGCTAGGTAGAAGGTTAGTTCCATACCAAAAATGTTTCAGTGGTGGAGTCTTTCTCAGGTGTTTGCCTCCAGAGAGACAAAGACATCTCTCTTCTAAAACATTTCTTGTTGGGGTTTTTTCTGCTTTTCAGGGTGGAATAACCTTTGTTTGGTCCTTGAAAGCCTGCCAAGTATCTAAATATTTTTAAGTATTAACATCTTAATATCTTTATATTAATAATATCTTTATTTGACTAATAAATAACTAATCCTACCACATCTGCTAACAGGTACAGTAATGAAACCTTTGAATTTAACAAAACTTGCAGATTATGTGCCTTACTTTGATGTACAGCATGACACTCTTTACAAAATGTTATTACTGGTGACAGCATGTTATTCTCTGACAATGGAAAATGTTTTTAATCACCCCAGTAATGCGCCCACCCCTTCAATCACGCACTCTGTGATTTTCAATAAATTGTGGTCAAGATATATATCCATATGCATTAGCTACTTCATACTGAAAAGTGTCTGCTTCACATACCACTTACCTTTCTGAAAATGTATGCCTTCATTCCCATTCTGTTGACTCACACCTGTAAACAGAAGTTTATTCTACCTCATTAAATACTTCAAGCAGCGCCTAACAGAGAAAGAATTAATTAATAGCAAAAGCTGATCAGATTTCTAATGAGTAAAAATCCATCATATGGAATAATGGACCCATTTCTTTCCCTTGTAAAATTCTCTCAGTTGCTAAACCCCAGTGAATTCAATAGCAAAACAAAAACTCTAAAATGGGCTATTAAAAGCCATAATTTATTTTTTTTAAATATCTCTTTGGTCCTTCTGTTTAAGAAAATAGAAATTAAAATGTGTTTGAAAAACATCTTAGTCCTGAAGAGTCTCATTGGTGTGTCCCTGTCTATATCTATCAGAAACAGAAGAAATCAGTGATGTGATGTGACTCTGACCCCTGGCATCATTCTGTATGGAATTTGTATGATGATAGGAGTCCTATCATTGTTCAAGCTATCCACAGCTAGGAGGCAGGCTTTTGGCACAGTGGGCTCATCTACTGCCTGTGTGGAGCGTTCTTGTTGGGCCCTGGAAGTAATTGAGAGACAGAATATTAAATCCCAAAGTTAATCCCAATTCGTTTCCTTAGTCTTGATAGAAATGTGATATAATTTTCAAGTCCCATGTTAGGGTTTTATGGAGTTTTATTGTGCATGAAGTGTGAGAATTTAGAACAAGTTTTGAAAGTGTTCAAATACATTCATTTTCAATACAATTTTATGTGGAGACTCATCATGAAATGTGCAATTTTAATGAAGTTATGTAACAATTTTTGAGGGCTGTAAACAGTTATTGACAGTGGCACTCTAAATGTGTACTAGATACCTACTCCCTAGTAATGCTGTAAAATAACCATCTCTGTTGCAGTGAATCACTGCTGACAGGGCTGACCTTTAACAGAAAATATTTTAGAGTAAATGCAGGTTACAAATGGTTCATATGAGCAATCGGTTGCATTAAAGAGCTTTACATAATTAATTTTTTTGCTTATGTATCCATATCTGTCAAAGATGTACTGAACAAAGATGTACATGTTTTCAATTTTAAAACTAAAATGTACTCTGCACTACCCTTATGGCTATAACTCACTAGGGAATCTGATTATTTGGAAAAAAAGGAGGAGGAGTCTTTATTTAAAATAACAGTTCCATCAATAAGCCAATCATTAGGTTTAAATAAAATATCCTCATAGTAATCTGTGGTATAAAGGCTTGTCTTTAATTCACAGTGTTGCCTAATCCTTAATGAAATTTGACACTAAAACACAGTAGTTATTATTTAGAGGGCAGCAGTAATGGTGACTTTCATTCTCTGATTCTCTGATCTGTATGTATATATGCTCATTGACTGTCAAAATGTTAATAATTGCATTTTGATTAACCAGATAATAAGGGGTTACTGTACATGTTCACATTACTGCACATCACTGAGAGTACTTTGTTTCTTTAAATATTAAAGCTTTATGGTTCCATTATATTTTTCCAGATATTTTGTTTCTTGAACCCTTATGGACTTCTACACAGTTCATATCCTGCATTAATATGATATTTTCTTTGGCCACTGTAGCTAAACTAAATTACTAACTGCTAATTTTGTAGAATCTCAAATCTTTCAACAGTGGATCTTTTACACAGATGCAAGGACAGCAGATTAGAAATGATATTCAAGTGGATATAAATATAATGCTTGCCTGCTCTTAATATCTTGAGACTGAAGCACATAGATAATACCAGCCAGGGGCAAAGCTAAATTTAGATATTTTACTGTCATAGAAATGTACCTTAGTGGATGAGGTGCATTCTTTAGATTTTTGCATGTTATATAAAATGTGGTGCAATACATTACTTAAAAAAAAGTCAGATTAAAAAATGCAAAAGCAACACTGTAGCAGTAAATTTTATTGTTTTACTGCACTAAAAGAATCCACTAGACTAAGAAAATAGCTTTCTTTCTTTTTCATTCTCTATTGTACTGTATATTTCCTGGTGTCATTGAACACTATTTTGAAGAATGATAAAATGCTTCAGCTGTTTTATGGAGTTGTATAATATAAAACAGGAGAGTTAAACAAATCATAAATGTGGTAATTCCATCTTAGCCTCAAGAAAAAAAAACACCACAAGGACACCGGTCCTTAACTTTCTTGTCTTTCACTCTGAATTTAAATTAAAATCATACTGTGCCCACGTTACCTTTATAGAAAAGTGTCCGGTATGTAGTGTATTTAGATAAGTAAGGTACTTGACAACAGAAATTTTGGCCATGTCATTTATTTATGATTTGTTTATGTTTACTCTCTGGGTTTTTTTTGGAGGGCCTAGTTATCGCTCACCGTATCTGCCTGGTTAAATTAAAAAGAAAGTTTAAGAAATCACATTTCAGAAAGGCTTGAGACCAGTGCGTTCAGAGCTTTGTGTCATTTATGACAGATGAATTCAATAGAATAACTCCTCATTTAGCAATATTAAAATCAAAGGAAATTGCAAGGTTCTGTAGCTTAACCAAGTAATGTGTCAGGGCTGTAGCATGAAGATGATATCTGGATGTCTAAAGCTCAGAGGCAGGAGGTGTTGGGCTTACAGCAGTGACAGGTGTCATTAGGGAAGGCTTAGGGCTTATACAAGTACCCAAGGTGATGCAAGAGATAAAATAAATTACAGAGGTGACAAGCAATGGCTTAAGAACAGCTGCCTTCTTCTTGTTTTTTTCTTTACTACTGCAAGAAGCAACTCTCTCTATCCACAGAAGTTCTGTATCAAGTCAATAGAGATTATCTCAGTACCCATTCTGTTGATGAGTGTTCTGTTTCACTTACTTCTGCACTTCTCAGCCTCAGCTTGTTTCCAAGTGTATAGAGATTAAAAGATTAGGAGTGACCACACCTGCATGTGGTTCCTAGCAGCACTGTGCAAGCTCTGTTTTGATTGATTTTTTAGAAACAGTGACAGAATTTTCTGTGTTGTTGTCATCAACGTCATCATAATTGCAACTATTATTTTGTGCAAATTGAAGCCAGTCAGATGTAGACCTTTGCATTTGTGAGCACAGATTTTGTATTTTTTTATTTTCTTTTATTCACCATTGTTCATTAAAAATAACTGCAAGGCATGTTGTGGATCTGTATTGTTCATGATTGTCAATGATGTGGCCACGGTACTTGGGGTCTTAAAGAAGATTTAGAAAAAATTGTAAAACAAATGTACAGAGCATGCCATCATGATTTAAAATACTGCAGCTGTAACCTGTAAAACAGAATGGAATTGGTCACCATTGAGATGATGAACATTTGAGTGAATAAATTAAGACAGCTCATGAAGATTGGTGCCACTTCATTGTCTTTGCCTGTCGGAAGGTCAGAGGGTTAACTGTTAAGAGCATTTCCTGTGATGTCTCTTAATTGACAACTCAGATTCACTTTATTGACAGTGCAGTCAATCTAACTTAAACTACAACAGATGCCCTTTTCTGAGCCTACAACCTCAGCTGAGCTCTGGGGAAAAAAAGAAAACATCAGGAAGGTTTGAGGCCTATCCCTTTTGCTTACACAAGGGTTAGAACTTGTATAAATTTATCCTTCTTTCTATGCTGAATGTGCACTGAACATGTGAACCCACTCTGCTGGAGGTGAGAGAAAGTCTTATCAGAAAATTCCAGGTCCTGTAGTCATATTGTAGCATGTCAGCAGGATATCAGTATGAGGATTACAGTGAGGCATGCAGGACAGTTTGTTTTTTGTCCAGCTGTGAAACCTTTGCTCTGACTGGTAAAAGAACAGGCCCGAACAATGCAAGAACATTGTAATTCTCATCCCGCAAATAGAGTGGGTGGAGACTGAGTGGAATCATTGCCCTTTATTTTATTATTTCATTGATAGTTGAAAAGATTGAAAGGTAGCCGTATTAAGTACCCTTAGAAGTTAAAACTTAAAAGATGTTTATGCACAAAATTTACATAATTAGCTGGGAAAGGAGTAAATTGTACTCAGTCAGGCTTCTCACCAGTTCCCAGTTAATCACTGTTTGTCTGATAACATGTTCATCCATGCCACATCTGGGTTTTCATTCTGTGCATCTCGCAATACACAGTAATATTAATGTAGAAAATGTGTTTGCTTGTTCTGTAGTATGAGTTCTCATTTTTTTGTTATATTGTATCATAGCACTTGCCTCTTTGGCTTATGTCCCACCTAAGACACTGAATAGCTGAGTGAGTTAAGTTGATAGCTGAGACGGCTGTTTGGCACAGTCTACCAAAATAAATAATTGAAGCTTTAATTTCTCCAAACATACTGTACCTGGCTTATACAATTTTGCCATCAATGGGAAAACCTTTCAAGGTTAATTATCAGCAAAACCGTCTTCTCATAAGATCATCTTTACAATGAAGCTACTGTAACAAAATAATTTGCAGTGCATTTAATGGTGTATCCACCAGAGATAAACCCTGAAACACAGACATGTGGTGGACATTAGTATATCAATGCAAGGTTTCTTGACTAGGAATAGACATGATTTCTTTTTCTTTGGAGTGTTTCTAGGCATTGTTTTTGTTTTTGTAGCATGGATTGTGTTCTAATTCTGGTGATGAACGCTAGACTTCTAAGCTTTTTTTTTAAAGAATGGGGATATTGTACTCACACTTGTTCTTCTCAGTTCTACTAAGCTGTAAAATACACTCTGACACCTAATAAGATCCTATTTTAAGTTCCATGAATTTCCAGTAGGATGTGCAGGATAATGATGAGTCAACAGATTGTGGATTGTGAAAGACAAAAAACATGAATTTTTTGGTTAGTACCTTTCTTATGTGCATGTGCATTTACACATTTCTTTTATTTTGTTCAAAAAGATACTCATACTTTTAAACAATAGTTGATACAGAACACAGACACTAGTGTCCTTCTGTAAAACAGTGATAGCTTGTATTGTAGCTTTATTAAAGGATTTTGGTTATTTTAAATTAACAGATTTAAGACCCAAGGAAAATAGCTAAATTAGCACAGATGTACTAGGCCAATGCACATCTCCTTCACATGTCTTCAATATTGGTGTATTAAATTAAAGTTAGGATTGCAGTCCATCAAGATCCAAAGTGGGAAAAATAATGCATTTTCTAAGACACTCATTTTTAATTGAAAATAATAAGGTGTGATAATCTGTGCCATTTTTGAGAAAAATACAGAAAAGGGCATGACTTATATTTCTGTTTTTTAATGAACAATAACAAAACCGTCCTTATTCTAAAACAATCTTCTCTTAAGTGGGGGGCTACAAACTCAATGAGTATTAAGAGGTTTAGGGAATAATGGGAATAAAAAATAAATTCAAGGACTTGCAGTCTATCCTGCTCCTTGCAGTGTCTTCAAGTATATAATCAGATAACATAAGGCAGCCAGTGTCTCATATAAATTTCATCAGTGGGACAGACATCTCAGACTATGACTGTGAGGTGACTTGGTTTTTGAATTTAACTCTACCAGCTTGAGCCTCTTGGCTTTTGATTGAATCAGCACTGATCTAGGTCATGGTAACTGCATTCTAATTTAAAATTTCTCCAGGCTTCGATTCATAACAATAGTCTTTTCACAGCGTTATTTCATCATACCTGGGAACTGGGGAAGAATATCTGAGGTTATATTAGTGACGCAGCTCTCAGAGAAATAAAAGAAAAGCATGCTCTAGTGTAATTTTCAGGGGTCACATACCCTCAGTACACATAGAGCACTTAAGATTGTTGCAAATATTTATTTGAGTGTGTTAACTAATAACTACCTGTCACGTTAGTGTACATTGCATCTTTAAAAACCAGACTGCAAATATTTTGATATTTTTGAAAGACTTTAGTTTAAAAAATTATTGGGTTTCATGAAATTACTGTATACTCACCATTATTTTACTGCAAAGGAACAAGTCATAGGTTTATTCCATGCTGAAAAAAGAAGAAAGAAAACACAACGTTTCAGCCATGGAGCCTTCTTCAGGTGTGAGGAAGACAGGGCAGTAAGCAAAGGTAATGTAGCCAGAGAACAAAAGCTGGGAGAGAGGAGGAGCGAGAGGCAGGAGCAGGGGACAGAAAGAGAGGCCAATCAAGAGGTGTGAAGTCAGGATAGGTGTAGAGAGGTGTGAAATGAAACCTCCAATGAATGGAGAAAATTTAGAAGAAAAGTGGTCTGTCGTTAAGAAAAGGGGGAAGGTGTGATCCTAGCTGCAGGATTATTTTGGTTTCGGTGGTCTTTCTGATGTACAGTATGGGTTCGGAAAACTGTCTTTGAGAACACAGACGGAGAGATTAGAGTGGTCGTGGCCATCAGAGGTGAAATGAAAAACAATGGGTTTGGAGAGATCTTTAATCTTCACAGCCCTGACGTGTTCCCTGAAGCGGTCTCCAAGTCTCCTTCCTGTTTCTCCAATGTAGATGGCTGGGCATTTACTGCAAGGGATACAGTCAATAAGGTTGCTGGAGCTTAAAGATGCCATCTGGGTGATCTGGAATTGTCCTGAGGGGCCTTGAATGAGTGTGGTGTTAGATGTGTACTTGCAGGTGACACAGCGAGCTCTGTTGCAAGGGAAAGTGCCTGGTGTGGATGGTTGCTGAGGGCGGTCAAGGAGGCTGTGAACAAGAAGGTTACGCAGATTAGGTGGTTGGCGATATGAGACGATGGGGCAGTCAGAAAAGCGGGCATTGATAAAATCTGTTGCAAATGCATTAGATTCCACAATGCTTACTTGCAAATTTTGATCTGACTGACTCAGTTTTGGGATAAAATTACCGAGGCACTGAAAATGTTAACCCTAACCCTACCTGGGGTGTCAACTGAGAATTTCCTCTGTTTATATCTGAACTTCTCTGGGCATAGGATTTTGACATGTTCCCCAAACGAAAAAGAATGAATGGGAAACAAAGAAGACCGCTGAAAGAGCACTTACAATTGAATGCCATTCAATAATGCTACAGTAGGTTACAACTGTTGATCCGACCGACTCCGTTTTCAGATATAATTGCCGCGCGGTGCACCGCGATATCCAGGCCCCTGGGAGTTTCTGAAAAACAAATTTCAGATAGGAGTCGAAAAACACTTGTCCTAAACCTGACTTGGGACCCAAAGAAATTGTCTAAGTAGTGTGTGAATGCTAACCCTAATCCTACCTGGGGTGTTAACTGAGCAATTCTGCAGCCTGTCTGTGATGCTCTCCAGTCATCAGATTGGACAATGTTCCTCTAACAATGAAATGTGAGTCTAAAACTGTCAAAACATTTTTAAAAAGTTCTTGGAATTTTATCTCATTCAGTAAGGAATTTTCTTTAGGCAAATCTTCAGGCAGCTGAAAAATGCTGTCAAAATGGAATGTGAATGAAGGTGCGTTTCAGGCCAGTGTAGAGTTAGGGTCAGAAGTACCATTCCAAATTTACTGCAGTTATTCTTCTTGTTGCACTTTAAATGACAAAATGCAGAGTTTACCCAATGGAACAGTGTTTCTTTCAACTTTTGATCCGATTCAGTTTTGCAATACAATTGCTGTATGGTGCAATTTCCAATATAAGCCGTGAATGCTCTCTGAACAAAAAAGTTGAAGCTAGCATCAAATTATCACTCATCCTAAAGTTCACTCAGGTCCCAAAATCCAGCGCTGAGAGTTAAAAGTGTCTTATAGTGTGGGAATGCTAACCCTAACCCTAGCTGGGGTTTCCACTGAGCAATTCTTCAGTCTGTCACATCAGCTTGGACAATGTTTCTCAAAATAAAAAATAAAAAAGTGTCCTATATATATTGTATATGTAAGATAACAGTATTGTTTTTTTAGTAGTAAAGTCAAACTTTACTTTCAGTGCTTGGTGGACTTATCTTTTTAAAAAACCTTTCCAGAAAAAATGTATTTAGAATTTAAGAGATAACATACAGTAACTTGCTGTCCTGTTTTCTGTCATTCATTTAAAACAAGACTTATTAAAAGACCAAATGCCATCACATAACTGGAAAAGCCCCCTCTGTGTCTTGCACTCACGGTCCAGATGAAAGTTTCGACGGGCCTTTCCAAAAAGGTGGCATAAAGGTCCACAATGCCTGCCATGCTTTCAAATTATGAGCTGCTTTATTAATCACTTTCGACCTCTCAAACAGCAAGCCATTAAGGTGACTTTCAGTGTGTCTGGCACTAACCCATAATGGCTGACATGATAACACAAAAACAGCCATTAAAAAAGGTGCTGAAGGCTGTGAGCTGATGACTGATGGATGTCTAGATTGGTGGCAGTAAGTGTTTGTTTCACGGCATCATTAACACGTTGTTTTGCTTCCATTAATTAAAGTGAGTTGAGGGTATGCCTTAAATTAAACTAATTGTAATAATTAAAGGGACATGTCATGAATCAAGACTATAATGAAAACAAACAAAAGTGGCATGGCTAATGTCATTATTCCAAGTATTTTGAAAGAAGCCATGCCCTTATAACACCTCACTGTGGGGACATGGAAAACTCTTGGAGCACATTCAGATTCCCAAGGAGCACAACACTAAATATTTGGCTTCAGTGGTCATGTCACTGCCCAAGGCATAAAGAAAATAGAACATGATCATAAATTTAAAAGTATGACATCCTGTCACTAAAAATTAAACAAATGTATTATGCATTGTGTCAGAAGAGCTACATAAAATAATTTTAGTCATGTCACTGGTATCAATAGATAAAATACTCGCTTATTCACCTATTAGTCAAACAGAAAATATGTGTATCTGAAGATGTTTCCATATTTCAGATGCCATGGGTACAGTGTACAGTATATAAAAATTTAATATACTTACTGTGTACCATTGCAAGAATTTCCTAATCTTTACCTTTTATCACAGGAATTGGTGGAAATCTAAGGTAACAAGTTGTTCTTCCTTTGACTTTAAGTTGACTTTAATTTAGAGAACCTGCTGTATTAACAGATGAAGCTACCTTAGAGTTGATCGGAACTAAAATAGACTAGCTGGCCTTTAAAACAAAAGCAAAAAATAATAAGAGCATGCCAGAAGAAAGAGACTGGCACACAGAAACACAAGACCATGAACAGATTAATGTTTAATGTGCAGAGGGTATATTTAATGAATGAAAGTACTGTAAATAGATGTGTGACAATAGCATGCACTGTGATAATGCCGATGAGGTTATATTACTATGACATTGTAAACATATTCTGATTCATGGCATTCTCTTAAAGATTAGTTTAAAAAAGGGAACTATCAGTTGTAGGTTGCTGCTGAAGACATCTTTGTTTCTATTTGCATTTCTTAAATATGACTGCTTGTTTTTGTACAAACCATGCAGCAGTTGCAACAGTACCAACCACGTATTTCTTAATTCAATTTAATATATAGCATAAACTCTGCAAATGGGAAATAGACTAACAAGAGGGGGGATAGTGGTATTTTGAGTTTGACCACACTCTCTATTTAGAATGATAATTTCTGTCACATGAAATGCCTGTAGTTTAGAACTCAATGAGGTACAAGAATGTCAATGGCTGGTGAGGAATTTAATTATTTCATAGACTGTTCTGTGTTTGGAATATATATTCTTTTTTAAACAAATCCAGAACCGGCAGTGTTTTTGTTATTATAATTTTATTAAACCTTCTGAATAATTGGTCACAGAAAAATCTAGACTCAGAAGGTCAATGCATATCTAATTATAAATAACATTTTGTAATCCATGGAATATCAATAAACACTTTAATATTGAAATATACCAAAAGAATAAAGTACAATATTTTCCTCCTGTAAAGTTTCAGATTGAACCAAATTGTACGACACTTCTTTTATTAGAGTTTCAAGTGATTTGTGGTAGAAAATAAAAGCTGCTTAATGTTTTTTAACTTACATACACCGAATATGAAAACCTCTAACATTTTGATGCATCTCTCTGCTTCACAAGCAAATAATGGGGCTTCGTTTTCAATTTGACAATGAGTTAATTCTGCAAGTGTAAAAGACCTGGATGTCATATCTCATGATTTATCACTGTGTTCTGCTGTAAGTGGCAAAACAGTCCGAGACGCAAATAAATATAAATCTTTCCAATCGTGGAGATGGAAACATCTTTTAACTATGTTCCTTGAACTGACAAAGCAGCAGCCATTAGACATCAAACTGATTCGAAATCAAGCCCCAGTTAAGGCAACAGAGATTTATGGGGTTTCTCATGAAACTTGTTATTGCTATCATTGTGCATCCACAAATGTTTGCCCTAAGGAACTTCTGTGTATGGGGATGCTCGTCTTGCCTTTGTAATGAAAGATTCTTTATAGCTATGGAAGAGTGGGGTCAAGAGTTTATTGGAGAATAAATATCCAGATGTCAGTCACACTGTGAAAAAAGCAATGACATCCTTACAGATAATTGGGTAAAAGGACAGAAGAGACATCCCAAATAATTGGAGAGAGCAGAGTCTATTTTTTTTCACTTCTATGAATGTATTTGCATTAAATCAAAAGAAAATGACTGAAAATAATAACTTTGACAAGGGATTAAAAACGTAAGATGTCTGCTCCTCCCCAAGTTTCCCACATCAACTATTCAATTAGAGTAATCTACTGTGCCAAACTAAGGGCTTGATGCTTTTAGCTTAAAATGCTTTACTTAGCCCAGGAAAAAAGCAATTGAGCATATTGTCTTTACATGACATCATACTCAAAGGAACAAGTAATAGGTTTATTCCATGCTGAAAAAAAGAAGAAAGAGAACACAACGTTTCGGCCGTGGAGCCTTCTTCAGGTGTGGAGACATCCGACACCTGAAGAAGGCTCCACGGCCGAAACGTTGTGTTCTCTTTCTTCTTTTTTTCAGCATGGAATAAACCTATTACTTGTTCCTTTGCAGCCTACGCATGCTGACGCAGCTACCCACCTGATCATACTCAAAGACCCACCCCCACAGGACAGGACTTCATACTGAGGTCTTCATGTGCAGATTACCTTCTTAATTTTGTTGTGGTTTTATAGTATATGGCAAACATTTTTAATAATAAGGTGGATTGCTGAATAATTAGAGATCAGTGGCTGTTCCTGATTTTGTACAATATGTGCTCCTTGTTGTACCATGAACCTACGAATACGCTATTTCCTACTGATAATGGAGAGAAAGCCATATTGTCCATCATCTTCCTGCATCATAGGTAACAATATCACAAATAGTCAAAATCAGCACCTGCAACATGAGTTGGCCTTATAAATCCTGTAACATTTGTTTTTGGTATAAAGAAGGATCTCCTTTTTCAGTCGCATGGTATAAAATTCCTTTGATGATTCTGATGTCAGCAATTTTCAAGATTCTGGATATTTCTAGTAAATCTCCATAAAACCTTTTCTGCTGCAGACCTAATGGTGCTATCTATATTATGGGTTTAGATTTCTATTACATTTCTCAGTATTTCATTCCATTATCTTTTCTTACTTTCAGCTGGACAAATATTTCAAAGCACTAAATTTTTTTTTTCAATTTTCCTCTTACAATGACTGCAGCAAGACTGAAGAAAATTCTTACCCTCTGCTTTCAGCCAGTGTATAGTACCTTGTTAAATTACAGAGAAAGAAAAACTGACAGAGATGTGTGCAACTTAGAAATCAGTGTTGTGTTCTTCATTTATCTGTCCGACACAGAAACCCTGATCCTGTACAGACGTCTGGGGTCTGCTTTATAATCTGAGCCTTTTCATCACCTACAGGAGTCAAATGACTTTACGTTCCTCTTCTGCATTTCTCTTCTTATCAACAAGGTTTCGACACACCTCAGGTAGAAATACTCAAAGCCGTGAAAAAACTCAATGCCAATAAAATATGAGCCATTTTTACTTGGGGAAGGTGTTTGAGAGACAATGAAGACCTGAATGTTTCTACCTTTGTTTGTCTGTGGTCCTTATTCTGCCATATTAAGCTTTTATTGCAATATACTTTACATTTACTAGTATTCAAACTAATTGAATTGGCTACCATGCGTTTTGAATTAAGACTATTCCAATCTATTACTGTACATGTATTTTGATTAAGTTGTTCTACCTACCTTGCTGTGCTTAGATAAACCTCTTTAAAGTGCTAGATTTAATAAGACAAATTTGAAAAAAAAAAAACAGTACCTGCTCACTGTTGCTCCATTTTGCTTTCACCAGGAACAGTCTATGTTATAAGATGTTCTATGTGTGTTTGCAGTGTTACAACAGAAATCGTTGTAATATTATAGTTTGTCTTTTCAGCTAATAATATGTGGTAATGGAAGTGTTAAGGAGCACCACAAGATTTTTATTTTGAGGAATGCTGACAGTTGTGCAGACCGTCAACTAATATTATGGAGAAAGTTATTTAGAATTCAAGCCTAAGGAACAATAAATGTAAATAATGTTTTACTGTCCAGCTGTTCACATTTTCAGAGTTCAAAAATAGCTCTAGAATCAAATGTTATTTTAAAATGAAGCAAAATATCCATTGTTTGGCTCAGTCACTTGCTTTGCTTAGTCTAGGAGAGGCTTATATTAGTATGACTATAGTAGACAAAAATATTAGTGTAAATGTATGTATGTGTTTATATATTTACACAAATATAATGGATATATGTACTGTTTATGCAAATGCAGATGAACCAATAAGCACTCTAACTTTTTACGGATCAGCTCATTTAAGACATCTGTCAGGTTCTGCAAAGCAATTGAAGTCTGATCAGTAGGGGCCATGGTACTGTATGTCTGTGTCTAATATACTGTATAAATAGCTTGCAGCTTTGATGCATTTCTGAAACCGTGGAGTTGAAATAAAAAGATGATATACAATGTAATATACAGTGCTTGATCTGGGCATTTGTAAGCAGAGATCAATTCATTCCTATTTTGGTGTTTTCTTCTTGAGACATTTTTATAAAAGTACTTGGGAAAACACAGGGCATCCCATAAGCTGAATGTGATTCCAGGAATTGCTTTCCTTGCCTTGTGTTCATGATCAGGTGGTTTACAGGTAATGGGTACTCCCCTCCACCACCACTAATGTGTAGCACCACTTGGATGATGCGATGGCTGCCAAAGTGTGCCAGTGTGCTGACCACAGATCAGCTGTGTGGGGGGAGAAGAGAGTAATGGAGCCTATTCATAGATGGAGATTATAAGAAGGCCATGATTGATAAAGGCCAGGTGACGTTTGGACAGGACAACAGGGTTAAAACACCCCATTTTGGTGGCTAGTCCTACCCTAATATTTCAGTAATCAGAAAATGAGTTCAGAATGAATTTCTTCCAGTGCTAGTGAATAGTTATGTAGAGTGGGACCACTCTAGCCCTCACAATATACTGTATGTGAAATAAAAGATTTACTCTTTGGGAAAAAAATGCTCAGTGTACTTTCTTCACCGTACGTCAACTTGTTCAGATCCATAATAAAAAATGCTGTTTGGTTTATTCTCAGAAGGAGTCAAATATTTAGGAGAAAATATTGAATAATTTAGATAATTTTTCCTTTAAAATGGTCTCTTTTACTTCAGCTATGCAAAGGTTCTGGGAATATGTTTTTTTTTTTCAAATGACACTTTGAAACAGTGATACAAGTTGATTGCAATGTAATGTTGTAATGGATGAAGCGTTTTGGCTCTATCTGTAGTACTCAGCCTCCTTTCAGAATGATATTAATTCATTATCTTTTCTCTTTATTTCCTTAGAGGACGACAAGCCTTTGAAAAGATAAGTCAAGGTTGGAAAATTGGTTCTTTTACCAATATAAATTTCATTTAACACCTCTTAAAGAGAATCTGCACTTTATCCTTTAACACTGATATGAATAATATTGAGAGCATTTGGATTTACATGAGCAGATTGTCTAGAGATAAATACTAGCAACAAAAAGTACTTCTTTGTCCTGCAACTTTATAAGAGAGGCACCCTCTTCGGTTTGTTTCTCCACTTGTTTATTCTTAGTGAAAAATCATTGCTATAGTAGTTCAGGAGGATAGCTGCGTCAGCATGCGTAGGCTGCAAAGGAACAAGTAATAGGTTTATTCCATGCTGAAAAGAGAAGAAAGAGAACACAACGTCAAGAAGGTGACACCTGAAGAAGGCTCCACGGCCGAAACGTTGTGTTCTCTTTCTTCTTTTTTTCAGCAGGGAATAAACCTATTACTTGTTCCTTTGCAATCATTGCTATAGCAGACCTGGAGCATATGAAATGCATGAAAAGGGTTTGGCAGATTGGATATTGGGTCCTGAAGTTTAAATATGGAATATACAGATACTGTATAATAGTTTAGAAAAGTAGGGATGCTGTCACCATATGTAGCTTGAATAATTGTCCCTAACCAAAATGAAGCGCATCTAACAACAGACAAAGATTTGACAGATTTTTTTGATGCAGTGATGTACAGTGATGTACAGTGTAATATTATGCTTTTTTTTTCAAATCGTAATCTTTTTTTTGTCATACAGTACTTGTTGGGAGTAAGTAACTGTAATGAAATACCTAGATTTAATATTTAATTTTTTATTAAAAATATGTTGGGATGTTTGTACTGTAACTATTCTAAGCACTGGTGTGCACTGGTGTGCGGCTAGTGCCAGGGTAATGCAATACTTCTTCTCTCCCATACCTGCACTTTCTCTGAGCAACCAAAAAAACATTTTCTCTCATTCTACTCACTACATTAATCTCCTGTTGTGTGGATGTGCAACCGAGAGGCCAAGGTCCCTCTCTCAGTATAAAAGCTTGGAATGTTTAAGATGAAGATTAGATGAGCTCAATGGATGGGTAGCTGGGACTTAATTTAATACTGTAAACAATGGTCTATCCAAAAACTGACATTCATCAACTGCTTATCAGTCCCAATGGAGGATGAGAGGGAAATTAATTGTTAACATTATTGGCACTGAATACAGCTAAAGCATGATGGACAGATAGGATTTGCAGGCTTAAGGCTGAGAACATGTGAGACTGCTCATCCTTCTGGACAAGTGTCACGAACGCACGGAAGTTGATATTCAAAAGGAGTTTTCGTAATTGAGAAAGCTATAGTCTGCTGATAAACATTTTGCTTACAAATATTTTGAATACCGAAATAATATATACTGTATAGAGAGAGAGATTTACAAGACCATTGTTTTCACAGGCTTTCCTCTTTGAAAAAAAGTTTTAAGTTCCATGGAGAAAACCAGCAGTATGTTATACAAAAACAGTTCTCGTTTTCAGGTCTCCAGCATCCTCTGGGAAAGCACAAATGTACAACCTGCACATGGTAATGACTTTTTTTTCCTTTCTTCTCTTAACATCGGGAATAATCTAAGGGCTATATGGTAATAATCTGGAGGTGGATGCCTTATGGTGGTGAAAGGCTTTTGGGCCAGGGAGGGATTTGTTAACTTATTACTGAAACTTGAGCACAGCTCTTATCTGTTACAGCCATGCATTCATGGACTCTTTACAATTGCTCTGACCCTCCTAGTGGAAGTAATAGATATTATAAAATCAGCATGCCGGGAGTGGAATATCCAGTGACAAAGTGGAGTGAGTTCAAAGGAAGAAGCACTAAGCTGAAAGAGCTCTTGATTCCCGGTTTGGGAATGCTTATAGAAAAGACAAAGTATTTAAAAACTAAATGCCATGCCAGTGTTTGCATTGAAGATAGTTTTGGCACCCTTTGCCTGGCTTTTGAAACAGACCATAAAAAAAAAACATGCCCTTGTTAAGTTGGGCTATTACTTTTTGCTTTGCGTTGTTTTTGTAATTGTTTCAGTACATACAGTATATGGAGTTCAAACATTAGCTGAGCCAAACACATCACACAAATAATTAAAATGATTCCAAAAATGGTCAAATTTGTGCATTGCTGAGCTAATAGGACAGTTTTTATCGCTGCTTGTAAACCTTCTATTACTGTTTCCAAACTCATTTTTACATTTGTATTGTTATATTCAAGATTAGTATTTAGCACACAAGACTGATGGTATTACTCTTATTTTAATAAGTTAAAAACAACTTTTCAAGTCCACCTACAGTATGCAGCTGAAATAAAGATTCATAGAGAATGATGAAAACCACATGCCTTAATCCACCTAGTAAAAAATTATATGTACAGATATTATCAACAGAAAGATCGGAAGTGGAGATGCAAACAGGATTTGCTGCTTAAAATTTTGAAATTTACAATACAGCCTTTAAGTTTCATGGTCTAGTACATAAACACTTTTAGGTAAATACAACTCCACATTGCCATCTGTAGGAGTGCAAAAGGTCTTTTCTTGTGCAGATGGTATTTTTCTTGAAGGAAGGTTATGTGGAGTGAGTTTTAGTTTTACAAATCCAAGGTTTGTCATTCTCATTGCAGATCCTCCTTTTAACATTTCAAAATGTTAAAAAGGTACTTGGGACATTTTAAACTGAAATGTTTTTTTTTAAATTTGATTACCAGATTAGCAGATAAGTTAATTATTGACTCTGCCTTGGAATAGGCCTATGAATGTGAAGTGTGTACATTAATCTACTCTTTTGCCTACTGATTACCAGTGCCAGCTTGTATTGGTACTGTTATTGATTAGTTTTTTTTCTGACATATATTTTGAAAAACAAAAAAACAATGTTCCTTTGAATAGAGAAAGGAGGAGATCGCATACAATGGAGTTTCCTGTGAGTTCATTAAGCAGATGCTGAAATGCCATCTCCTTTTTGGTATCAAATAAAAAAAGAGATAAAGTGACTCCAGACTGTGATTCAGAACCTAAATTGGAAAAGAAAGCTTAGAGATCAAATCATGTACTATGGGCTGTCTTGAAAATCAGAGGGAATGCTGCTGCAGTCTGCTGCAAGATTAAAATTGGATCATGCTGACAAAGGAATAGAAACTGTTAGCATTTGGATGCTTCCTTGCATGAAAGAAGCCTGATATCACCAGTGGAGGTTTTTGTCAGCATCCTGATTCACACTGATTGGTGAAAGACGTATTGACAGTATTTATTTGTGGATGGCTGGTGACAAAGTGCTTAGCACTACTACCTTATAGAGTCTTGGGTTCATTTCTGGACCATAGTGAAGGATACATTTCTTGTGTTCCAGTATCCAAGTTATAGTGGCTTTTGGACTGTAAAGAAATGCAGTAGTAGGAGAAGATCTTGATGGGCAGAATGAGCATCTCTCATCTGTGGTTGTTCTGAGGAAGTCAGTACTGGAGGATTTAACAAAGTCATAAGACACAAGTACTATTAAAAAGCTATTAAAAATTACTTTAACTACAACGAGAAGGCTGGGGCCGAGAGTGTTTTCAAACCTAGGAATTCAAAGGCAGAGGTATTCATGTAACTAACAAAAGCTTACAACAGTCTGCTGTACATCCTCCATGATAAACCAAATAGTCTAGCTTTTAATGCAATTTAATCGCAGCGTCTGGGGCTGTGGACTTATAACTGAAAGGTTTCGAGTCCCCACTGCTGATACTGCTGCAGTACCCTTGATCAAGATGCTTTATTCCAGTTACTCCAGTTCATGCAGCATGCAGATGGATACAGTAAGCTGTGATCAACATTTCAGGAAGTAATTCTAGGTTGGATGTACCTAAGCAGGAGTCATGAACTCCATCATCTTAAAACTATGGAAACTGGACTCCTAAACCCTGAGGCTTGGGAATGGACTAGAACAATGAAAAGAGCATCCGTTAAGAGTGAAGCTGGGTAAAAATAATATAAAGATCTAAACTGGAAAAAAAAGCTGTGCTTACTTTTGGAGCCAGAAACCATACAACGTTTTTATATCCAAGGCAAAGGAAAAGCAGGAATATCCTGCAGAAAACAGATTAATGATAAGACTACCTAAATTTAATCCCCTATCTAAATTTCCATTTCCAACAGTTGTAAAGCAGAGCAAGCTGTCACTTAATTAAAAATTGGGGATAGGGGGGTATCTGCAGGACCTCTCCTAAAGTTGCAGATAAACTATTTTTAAACTAAATTAAATGGGTAAAAATGTCTAAATCAACTTTATTTAAGCACAAAGAGCATGAAACACTGCAAATTCGGAAATTACCATTATAGAAGAACCCAAGGCAGCAGAATCTGTCAGCTGGAATACACTGGGACTGATACAAAATGGATGAAGTCTCTCACACATTTATTTTAATCATTTAACTTGAATTCGACAGAGTTGCTGGTTTAACTTTAAAAAGCCAAGTAACTGGAATCCCAAGATTATTAGAAAATATGCAAGTTCCTTTATTTAAATGTCTACAGTTATTGATGTGTTTTGCAAAAACTTTTTAAAGACATCAAATATTGAATCATCAGACCCCGCATCCTTTGCAAAATAAAATTACACATTCACAAGTAAGAAACGGGCAAGATTATTTTCCACTATAGCTAAGATGGGTGAAAATGAACAGGTAATGGTTTATTCCATGCTGAAAAGAAAAGAGGACATACCTGAAGAAGGCTCCACAGCTGAAATGTTGTTTCTCTTTTCTTTTTCTTTTTCAGCATTAAACCTTTACCTGTTCCTTTGCAGCCTACGCATGCTGATGCAGCTCCCTACTTAAGCTAATATAGGAGAAATATACTTCAGCTGTATACTGTATCTGGATTATTACTCTTTAATTGAAATAGTGTGCATGATCTCTTTGCAATTTTATTTTCATATTTTGAGACCTTTATTTTTTTTTATTTCTTTGCTGCACTTATCTAAAGTGTTGTTTAGAAGTTTGTTCCACATATGGCCTGTTTACAATTAAATGTACAACATAAGATGAGACAGTTAAAAAAACGACGTGACATAAGAGGACAACATACATATTGTCCTCTTATGCCATGCATATGAGCTAAGATCAGGAAATGGCAATTGTGAGCTTTTCTTTTTCTTGCAAAGACACAGGAAGGTGGAACAAATATGATACAGTGGTACTCAAATGCTGCCATTTGGTATTTGTTTCTATTTTAAGTGGCTTAGTGCTCACACCCTTGCTGCAAAAGTAGCATGATCTTACAATATTTTCCAATTTATCATGGTGATTTCCTCCTTCTATCTTTTGAGCATTTTTGAAACTTAAAGCAGTAAATGCTATACTCTCAGCATGTATCTGTTATTACTGAAACTATTAATCATTGTGAAAAGCCTTCAGCCACAGTCTTTGTGACACACTGATCACACATCTGATAAAGCAACTCTAGGCTGAGAGGTTTATAAATGGCTGAAGAACACAGCTCTTGTCTGATATTACTTGTTCGACAGCAAGGACCTTGAATGACAAAGACTTCTAAATAACCAGTAACACTGAGGAGCTGTCAGACCTTTGACCGACTGCAACTTGAGTAGTCTGTATAAGAATTAACCAGAGATATTGGTAGCTTGAGGCAATTTTTTGAAAGCAAGGAAAGAAAATGTCAACCTAATAGTTTATTTTAACTGTTTGCAATGATGCAAAATGTTTTTTTTTCTTTTACTGTACTAGGTTTCAAATGGGCTGAATAATGTTTTGCATTATTGATTAGGAGCATTCTTTTCAACTCAGGTGATCAGTGAATGAGGTACTTCTCGTCTCAGGTCTGTGGTAAAATACAGGTTTCTCTAGGCTGGAGCATTGTCCTACTCAAGTCTAAGAAATTCCAAATGGAGTGTGCACCCACAAAACAATTGTAAAATGTATACTGTATATACCGTAAAAGGAACCCAATAACTGAATTCCACAGATAACTTCTAGACAGCTTTATTTAAAAAACCTCAGAAAAAAATAGCAGCCTACTGTATAACCAAGACAGACATCATTCAGCCTACCCTGATTTGGAAGTAATTGCAGAATTTGTGACCTTCAAATATCACAAAAATCAAAATTCATTCATTTCTTTCCAATAGAAGGAAAATGAAACTTTCTCTGAGGTGTAAAACAAAGCTAAAGGAGCACAGTTCTAAGAACATTTTACTTTATAACAGTCTCATTGCTTTTCTTTTTTTGAAGATTTAATACCAAGATGTACTGTAGAGTGCACACAAACACATATATATGAAGAGAGGTGGCATAAAAATAAAACAAAATATAATTCTTTGATTATTTGAGAAAGGACCTAGAAGGGGGTGGTATCTTTAGGGATTTTGTTTTAGTGTATTTTGTTTTTGTGTACATTTTCACAATGACACAATTACTCAACTAACTTTTTAAGGGATGAAAAGAAACCTTGAGCCTCATGGGTCAATAATGTGAAATAGGCTCTGGAAAAATTAAACAGCTGAAGCATTAATGTCAATGAATCTGCTTATCTATGTCTGCAAGACTTGGCCACAGAGACTACTCAGCCCACTTGTAGATCTGTGATATTGGTATGCTGTCAGACTCGTTGTAGACAAAAGACTTTAACTCCAGCTTAAGCTTTGTAATTCGGTGGTATTGATACATTCACTTATATCCTAAAACAAGGAAAGAAGACAAAGGGTGAAATACTGCTTCTCCAAGTGCAGATCGTTGTTTAAATGTAAACAAAAATAGTTTGAGAAGACTGAAACAACTGCATTAGCTAATTTAAGGTAAAATATTAAGGAGTCATTTGTGAAGCTGTTCTGAACCACAGTGACACAGATTGTTGTAAGCACTGAGGAGCATTTTAAAACTAAAAGTGCAACTGATTCTTTTTTCCTTTCTTTTAAAGTGACAAACACTCCTGGCTAAGCTTGACAAGCGCCTTGAACATTCTTCCTGCTTTTCCTTTATCAGCGATTTAGTTCAGAGTGTTTCTGTAAAAAGCTATTTTAATATACAATGGAAGATTCATAGGACAGGTGTAAATATTAGCACACTATTGCAGCAACAAGTAAAATGTGGTAATTAAGGTTTATATTTATTCTTGAAAAATGAATGCTACCAATTATGTCTTCAAACTTGTAAAGTATTGATATTAGAAACTTATCAAAGAGCTTTGATTAGGGTAAGTAAGGATCTGTAATATCAGTGAATGTGTTGTAAAACTCTGAATATCCAGGGGAATACCTGAATACCCTCTCTGAATACCCAGGGGACTGTACCTTAGAGATTACATTCTGCTGTTCCTTCACATGCATTTGGGGGACAATATGGAATAGAATATATTGGATATTGGAACACATTGGATCTAGTACAATTCTAATGAGGAATACTGACCAAACAGTTTTTATCTCCCTTTTCAAGCTATTTTACCTTTTCAACAAATTCTAAGTAAAATAACAACTGTGCAGATAAAATGTACAGATAGCTGTTAAATTTGTAATTGTCTTCTGTTACATGCTGTACATTTGCACAACATAAAAATGCTTATCTTTATGAATATGAGTATAGGTTTTTGTAAGGGTGTTAGAGTATATCAATGTCAGGAATAAATCAATGAAATAAATTAAATCCCAGTACCACTTAATAAAGATAAAAGGAAACTGTAGTTCCCAGTTTCCCTGTGTATGCAATATTGTATTGTGTTAGCATGTTTGGGTCCGAATTACCTCTGGACGGGAATTTCTAAATTTTCAGAATTGCTTCAGGATACAAACAGGGGAATCTGTGCTGTAGGAGGTGCTGTCCTATAGATGAGATATTAAACCCATATCCTTACTATTTGGTCATTAAAGATCCCATGGCACTGTTCGTAAGAGAAGTGGTGTTGGGCCTTGTGCCCTACTGTAGCTATATTCGACTCTGCGCTTGCACATTATGGTCTACCAAGACTAACCCTAAATTCCTCTGGTGCATTCATTTCTTACATCTCTACATGATCTGCAGTGGTGTAGGGTTACTGGTGCAGAATGGCTGCCGAATGTCACCCATGTGGGTACTACAGTATATTTCAGTGTTGGATGAGGTGGGTCAGAGAAAGGACTGAGTATAGTAAACATCCCAGAATTCAAATTATCTTGAATTGATTTAAATCCAGTACAGAATTACTGTATGACCTTGATTAACATCAAAACATAACCTTTTTTTTCTTATGCAGTGAATCAATGTTCCATACACTATGGAAGGCATCCTGTGAGTATGTTCCTTTCTAATATTTCCTACCTTTTTTCTAGCTATTCTTCAAAAAAGTGCTTGGAGAAAACATTGGAATAAAAATGAATTTATTGTATTGGCTCTTAAAATATTCTAGGCATTCGTTTGTCAGCTTGAGGCATTAATTGAGTGTCTTTGTGTGTTGTGAATGATAATTATGTCCCTGGAGTTTCATGGTGGGTGTGATATGTATGGCTATAGACAGGGCATCATTTGTTAAAGATTTCCAGATAGAAGTGTAAATGGGCTTCTGGGAATCCAAGATATTAGTAGCAATAACAAAAAAAGTAAAAGGTTACAAAACAATAATTTCTGACAAGTCTTAAACAGTTTATGAGGCATGTCTTGAGAGGTGTCATTGATAGACAAGACATGTTTTTCTTTCAAATGTCATTTCCATTAGAAGGATGCTAGTACTTGACAAATAATCTGCAACACTATAAATTAATGTCCCTGTGTCACAGTTTAGGCTGATATTTTAAGGACTACTCCTGGTGTAAACAAGGAGATAAGAAAAAATGAAAATCAAGAATGAGAGCTCTAAGCTCTAAGAGGATTTTGAAAGGATTTCTACCTGTTAGAAAAAAATAAATGGAATCAGAAACTATGATAGATGAAACTCTTAAAAGCCTCTGTAATGAAAGTGGTCCGGGGCTAATGTACAGGTTACATAGGTCAATCATTTTTGTGTAAATATCACAAGTTAGATCTTGCAATAGCAGATTCGTATATCTAAGAAGCTTAGTTATCTTTTGAAAGAGGTGGAGTTATGGATACAAAAATAAAATGTTTTGAAGAATAACGGATGATAAGAAAATATGAGGATTTACACAGATTAGCCAGGTAAAAAAGCCATGATTGACTAGACAGTATGTAAAACTGAAGTAAAGGAGTAACATACATATTTGGGATTTGTTGTTGGTATTTTATTGAATGCTGAAGGAATGTTATGGTAAAAGTAGTCTTTCTTTCAGTCTTGGACAATATACCCCTTCATACCGGACCAAGCTGAATCCCTAGGATCCATCAAGAAGTTCTTGATTGGATAAATCCTTAGGTTTAATTCTTACCTTTCGAAAGTTTGAATATTTTCCCCAGTTACCATGGTTACACGGCATGTAATCCAATAAGTATGTTGTGATGCTGGGATCAAAGGTGCAAGGTGAAAGTTCATAGTAACATACTATATGGGTGGGGAAGGAGAACCGAAGTCTGTGAAGCCACCTTGGTTTTGTGCATGTGAAGATTTTATTGTTCTTCTTAAGGGGCCCAGGAGGAACCAAACATGGTCACTGGTCAGCCTACAGGCTGGTCAACTGATCACTATCATGTGCAACTGAAAGGTGTACAGTAGGTTCTAGTCTATAGGTACAGTAAGGAGTACTGGTTAGGGGCGCAAATACCAGGTGGGACCCTTGTAATATTGTGCCTGTGAGCATTTAACTCAGAATGGTCCACTCAAGTACCCTTCTTCAGTTGGTTTTATTGGTGACTTTGTCAACAAAACTACAGTATATCCCTCTGGTTAATGGTTTTGAATTTCCTCTACCAGTCAAATATGTGATAACATTTATACCACACAGGATAGTTTTATGGAAATCAGCACTGGAAACCCATTTCTCTTTTCGTGCTACAACAGCTTTGATCCGTGTGTCTGCAGGTGACATGACACCTAGATAACTGAACTCTGCTCTTCTGGGACATCAGATTAATATCTTTGCTGATAAAGCTCACAACACTCATTGCCTTACTTTTTATTTTTTCCTAATATCCATGTGTAGTATTCCATGTGGTCTTCACTTATTTACTGTATAAGACTCAATCATGCTGTTTTACAGTATATCGATAGTTGAATAAGTTAGGGAGCAATAGTGATACAATAGGATTTTTTTATTATTATTAGGCTGATCATTTCATCCAGTTAAGAATTTTGCTGGATCATTCAAGGACATGGCAACAGTTCCTCACTTTTGGACCCTCATCTTTCTATCTTTTCCATCTTTCCAGTAATGAGTCTAGAACCCTCACCACTGCTCCACCCAGCAGCCGAACAGTGATATTGACAGCTAAAAACATGCATAGTTACTAAACAATGTTTGAAGTTTGTTTAAACCTTATTTCTTCCAGGTTATTTATGGAAACATAATCAATAACGTTCTTGTAACCTGCCCTTAATCTTCATAATGAGCTTCATTAATCCCATCAATCACACTTTTCCACTCACAGTCACCTTTCTTCCGTTTCTAGCTGCTACAAGAGTGATGGTTCAGAGGGTTAGAGCCCACAAAACCTGTTCTCCTTGTTCTCTCAGGTGACAGATTAAGTAGCTGGTGGTCTCTGGAGAACCACGTGCAGGAAAACTGCAGAGGCTTGATTAATGTTTCAGTCCAGTGGGTCATGGAGATTCTCTGCAGCAAAGTGTTCAAAGCAATGATCGTCCAGTCAAGAATGAAGTTTTCATTTGACTGTGGTTTCTTCTCATAAAATCTGTCTACTTGTAAAACCACAGTGTAAAATACCAGTAAATCACAATGTCAGAATCTGGTGCTGTAAGATTTGAATGCATTTATGCTGTTTGCATAAATACTGCAGCACTACATTCTGTACAGTCACATGCTGATCACTGGCACAAAAGAGGCCTAAAGGCACTACAGTCATGTTTAGTAGGGGAAGGTATGTTTCTCTTATGTGAAATCAAACCCTGCTTTATTTTTTGTGCACACTTGTATCTCTTTTCCGGCAAAATAATGTAACTACAAAATACGGATCTGTCATAATTAAGGGGAGTCTGTGGTGGTTGTTGACCAGTCAAGTGGTTATCTTTGTAAATGGGACTTTGCTTTTTCTATCATTCTTAAGAATTTTGGGGGGCAATTAATTATATTAAGTTTTTGTGTATTTCAGAAATATGCCCAATAAATATAAGCACAAAACACATTGTCCCAAGATGCTGTCACGAAGTTAAGCCCTGTCAGTTAACAATGTTTATCAACCACAGAGTGCTATTCTACCGCTTGCAGTGACTGTTGTATGAAATCTAAAGCTATGAAGACACCTGAAAACAGAAATTACCAGTGTGTACAAGAACAGAGAGACAGGCACATGACAGAAGTGTAATACATGTGGAGAGCAGAATGAAGACAGCGTCCATAAAGTGGTTAAGTACTGTACTTGTGAGGAATGATTGATTACAGGGATGCAAAAAGAAAGAATGTACTGTAACTGTGCAGAGTGCAGTACTGTTTAATAGTAAAATGTGAAGACCAATCTCAAACTCCTTGATTTAAGATTTGTTTTCAGGTGATGGAAAATGACCATTGTAGAGCACATACAAAAAACACAGCAAATGAATGCATTTTCTGTGCAAATTCAGAAGTCCCCAGTATGTGCAAGCTTTACCACTGTACAGTATGTACAGGGAGGTTTTAACATCAGAAAATATTCTTCATGAAATATTCTTACTACAGAGCTTTCACCAGACACACAAAAGTGTGACAGACATCAGCTGCTTTACCAAACAAAAAAAGTGATCATTTTCATGATTTTCCTCTCAATGCAAAGACAAACGACAGTAAAAGAGTCACACCAGCTTGTCTGCTGGAATAAACAGAGACAGGGTGAAAATGTGAAATGATAAACCCTTTTTAGGAATCCAAGGCAAAATTCTAATAGCATCTTCTTAAATGGACACACAAGACACAGGGAAAGAGACCACATACCTGCAGAAATGTTTCATGGAAGGTGGAGATTGTATTAAATTTATGGACAGCAGCTGTAACCCTGAAGGCAAGCACAGTTGTGCTAGCAGCTGGAAGCTCTCCCATACCATTTGAGAGACTTACAGCTCCAAAGCTTCATTTTAATTTGATAAAATAGGTATGAAATCTGTTAATACAAGCAACTTCTCCAAAAGAAAAACAGCTTCTTCGGAGGTAGATAGGAGTAAAAACAGATTTTGCATCACTTCGGCACTCAGGATAATGGATATGCGTTGTGGAATATTAGCATTAGTGTCACATTAATTTCTTTCCACATTAATTTGATCCTAGCTCAAATGGTAATTAGAAATGAAAAAAACAATACCATTTGCCTTTGATTCCATTTACAAGCTCCACAGATTGCGTCTTTATCTCTGTACAAATTGTCACCTCAGTGAAAATAACTTATCTCAACTAGACACATTTTTTAAGAACAATGATGCTCGGATTGCAGATCTAATGTTTTTGGTGCATTAGCTTGCATATTGTGCTAAGGGAGAAACCGAGTCATGTCAGTTAAGATTAGCGAAAGGAAAAACATACAGAACAAGCTATTAAAATAATAATTCTTTTCTTCCTGTCCCTCTGATTTAGCAGCCATAGGAAAATTGGAAAAACAGATATAAGATGCAAGACAGGATATCCATTCACCACAATCAGTAATCTCCCAAAGGTTTAAGAATGAAGGTACTTTCATACTAAATCTTCTGCACTATGGGAGTAAACAATGTGGCTATTATGATTAACGATTTAGAGGCATTTAAAAAAATAGATTCCTCCCATGCCTAACAGAAAAAAATGAGCACGTAAAGGCAAATACATTCAAACGGACGTTGCTATGAACTACTTTAATATGCATCACCTTCCATTTGTCAACATTAACATTACAGGTCTAAAGGAGAGGTGTGAACCAGCTGACTTGCAATAGACTTGGCTCTGGAGGGAGAAGGGAGTGGAAGGTCATTAATCTCAGCTAGAACCTAAAGGGCAAGATACACAGTATTGGATCTTGTGAGAACAGAATAGCCAGAAGCAAGTTAGTACTTTATGATGCTATAGAAAAGAAAGAAATGTGACAGATGTGCTTGCGTTTTTTTTTCCTCGTCGTAGGTTCATTCTTGCAGACCTTCAGCTTGTGTTGCATTGTAATACTGGAGGTCAATGCAGATGTAAAACCAGCCCATTTTGAAAGCTGTAACAGAAAGGATTCTTAGCCAGAGTGAAGCAGCGAGAGATTGAATGTGGTTTTTCATGTCTAGCAAGCAGAACAATCATAACTAGAATTAGTAGTACAGTTCAGGATGATATTGCAAGCTTAATGTCAAATAGTCCTCCTCCCTCCTCGCCCAGGCTTTTACCATTCATGGTATATATGTTAAAAAGGTATAAAGATCTTGTTTTTTGATATACAGTATACAGTATATGTTGTTTTGAATACGTAGGCAGCACAGACGTACAGTAGGTGAAACTGTTATGCTGTTGCATGATGTATTACTGAAAACCTGAGAAAATAATTACTGTTTTCTGTTGAACTTTCAACATCAAGCACACTTCTGCTTTTCAACATATGGCAAGGAGTTTCATATTCATTTGTTTGCGTATATGCGTATGCCAGGTTCTAAATGGTTTTTATGGGATTTTTATAATGAATGTAGCTTGTAGTATGCAGTCTTTACTAATACATACAATGCTGAATATGGGTTTGTACATGACAGTACACCATTTGAGTGCAAAGCACATTCCTCATAAACTGTGATTTGCAGAAGCTTTCAACCAAAAAATGAAAAACTCTTTTCGTGCTTAGACCTCTAACAACACATTAATTTCTCATTTCAAAGATGTATCTAATGTTATGGTACAGTATATGCAAAAAAAGGGTTCTGCTTTTAAATAAATATGATATTACAATTTTTTAACACACTTATGTATTTATTACATGACTGAGCCAAGTCCCAGACCTGCACTCCCTGTAGTCCCTCCTGTCAAGAGTTTCCTATCCTATGCTTTGGGACTCATGTGTAGTCACACACTATTGGCTCTCAGCTTTGAGGGCTTTGGTTAGTCTCTGTTCTACACCATAACATGCTCTTGGTGGTAACAGATAAAGACATTGCTGCCGTGTCATGCTTCCTTGTGGATTAGGTTTTTACTCATGTCAGGAACAATAAGACATGGTCTCAAACTGTTGTCAGATGTTTCAAACCCCTTTTAAAAGTCACACGATTCTGACAGCAATCATATGCTGGGAGGGATCCTGCCAGTCTAGGTCAACTGCATTTACCTCATTGGCTGCTTGCTAGAACAAACCACTGACGCCAAACCACTTCTCTGTGGCCAGCCAGAGGGTGTGTGGGAGGGTCCAATCAGACTCTGCTGCTGTCTGCACTGAGAACCCTGGAAGAATGCATTTAAGCAGTGAGAGGTTTGTGAAGACAAATTATCTGATCAGCCTTTACACATACCATATTCATCAAAGATTTAAATTAGGATTCTGATGATTTTATGAATGTAAAATGTGCAATAAATATGAGTGAAATAATCAAATTCTTGTTGCTTGCAACTGTCTATTTTTGTTGTTGTTGTTGTCATTGTGGTTATGAGAATAGAAGAAAAGATACAAATTTGCTTTCTAGTACTTGATTGATCCCAGGATCTCTTCCAGCTGTTCCTTAAACAAAGCCAGTGTCTGGTCCCTGTTCAGACGACACATCCCTGCAGTGGTGTGGTGGCTCTGTGGCTATGGACCTACGTCTGTGGCTGGAAAGTTGCTGGTTTGTATCCTGTGGCTGGCAGAGGAATTCTACTCTGTTGGGCCCCTCACCCCAGCTGCTCCAGGGGTGCTGTAAAAATGGCTGACCCTGTGCTCTGACCCCAAGCTTCTCTCCCTCTCTGTGTCTCTCAGGAAGAGCAAGTTGAGGTATGTGAAAAGACAAATTCCAAATACAAGAAATTGTATATGGCCAATAACGTTATCTTATTTACAAAGTGACTGTGCAGTTCACTTTCAGACAGCCTCAATGCTTTCTGTTCTGAGTTTTAATTGTACTTCACTGTACTTTTCACTTGTGTACTCTGTTCGTGTTTCACTGTTGATTGTGACGAAGTTAATGTCATCAATGCATTTCAAGATTCAATCAGGCACCCTAATATTCTTCTCTGTTCAAAACTAAAACAATCCAATTATTTTAGTCTGTCAGTCTCAGACACACCCACACTCCAGTTCCCAACTGGATCAATCGTGCTTTATCAATATTGCTTCCAGTCCACTAACCAGTTCTCTTTTCAGTCACAACCTGAGACAGCTTTCTTAATTTGTCATCGCAGAAGAGGTTAGTATGATCTGTTGTATTCTTACAGTTTCAAAACAAAAGTATGAAACATGGCAGTACATATTTCAGGACAGATAAATGTATGCTTTATAATTAAAATTAATTTATTTCACTGAGGCTTTGTGTCTTCATGTGTACCATAAACTGAAAGGCATTAAAAATGCAACAAATGCTATTGGTTCCAATATATGTTTAATGAATCATGGAAGTCATTATAATATTATTATAAACTGCTTTCTTTTCAGCCTATTAGTTTGTTTCTTTAGGTGACTAATAGCCATCATCCTTCATTTAGATTGCAGTTTTTCCTGGAGATACAAATAATAAATATTGCCTCTGTGTGGATCTGCTACTCTTTGTAAACAGTAAAATTTTCTATATTTAGAGCAACTTGGGGTTCCTGCAACAAGTAAAAAAATTACTGGTGAGTGAGGTTACCATTACTGAAAGCACTGACACCCAACATGCATGATTAAAAGTTAATTAAATGCTACCCTATTCTGTGGTCTTAAAATTACAGAAAGACTAGATGTCAATTTTTTCAGCTGTAACAGAAAAAGTAGCTACAGTATATGCACAAAGCTTTCCCTTCTCAAAGTTCCAAGCATTTCCCAGATTTCAAGATTTGCACAATTTGCATTTCATTCCTATTTTACACAGCATGGAGACTGCTAGACCATTAACTCATTTGTAAAGCTGTTCAAAGAGAAACAAAACAGATGTTATTCTTTTCAACACCCTAGGTTTTCAAAATAAAGCATCTTGAAGAGGGAACAGACTTTTTATTGTTAATAATTATTTTGTACTGTTGTAATACCGTATTTCCTCAAGAGATAATCCACCAGTTAAATCAAATATTCATAAAAATCATCACCTTTCCACAAAACCATTTTGATATCCTTCTGAAATCTAGTTTTTATTTTCCCAATTCATTTTCAGATAAAATAACCCTTTAGTTTTTGTTAATAGTATGGGAAACAGGGTGGTTTGAGGGTTTAAGTGCCTTATTATTTAATTAAAACAGGACTGCGTAGGAAGATTTTAATGTCATTTCCCCATAATCAGCAATAATTGAATTATGACTCATCGCCAGAGTGGATTTTTACAAAGCTGTTTCTCTCATATTACAAAAATATGTTCTTTGTCACCATTTATATTAAGCCTTCAGTACCTGATGGTTTAATAGAAGAAATATAAACATGGATCGGCCCCTGATATTGTCATTTCTTTTTTGTTTTTTTCCATCACATCTGTCATTCCAAAAGCCGTAGTGCAGCCCTTATATGCTTTTTTGATGGTTTGTTCTTTATCCTAACTTACAGCCATTTGCTCAAAGGGAAGCTATTTTTAGCTTCCGAAATCTGCTCTGCTTATTTTCTGTCATCATATCACCACAGTTGTCAAAAAACATCTTTGCAGTCTAAACCTTCCTCATATCCATGTACTAATAATTGACTCTGTGTTATATCACTCGCCAAGAGGCCACAGAGATAACATAATGCTCTATGGATGGCATAGCTCTCTCAGTAAAGTTTGATAGACTGCCATGTCTTATCAAAACTTTCAAACAGCAAAGCAAGAAAAGCAGAAAGTGCTCTGGTGTGGCATTTGAAAGCAATGTGGTGCCCAGGCATTTCTGTTGTGTTTTTTTTCCTTTTCAGTTAAAAATCAAATTAAGATAAACAACATTTTTGTGACCGGCTTCTGTTTTGGTAGCACTAACAGCAGACAATAGAGCATTAAAAAAATTAGATACCACATCTGTGATCTGTAATACTTTACCATTTTGAAATACGATTTCTTTGTAAAAACAAAGTATTGGAGGATTCAGCAATTATGCGTCTTGTGTCTGTCCATTCTGAAGATTGAGCTGATCAGCTCAGCCTGCCGTGAGGACCCTTGTACGGAGGATGGGGGAAATGAGGACAGGGATCCGCTGAGCCAATACTCCCACTGTTGAGCCACCAGACATCTGACGAGCTGCTGCACAGACCCTTACAGGAGAGCCTGCACTGATTTGAGCCTTTAAAAAGAGTTTAAAAGGACATAAGAAAGACTGCACACTAGTGATAGACCATTTTACTCATTAGGTTGCTAGTAGCTAGTAAGGTTTCTACCCCCTGTTGCTGTTGACTACATGATACATTGCCCTTCTCAGCCAGTGCTACATTAAAAATATACAATCAGTTCCATGTGGTAACAATGAAACTGCATGCATTTGTGGTCGACACATCTACTTTCAAACAATAGCATCTGCCAGAATGTATCGTAAACAAATTGTTATTTCTGCAGGGTGGCATGGAAGCCTTGTGGTTAGCACAAGTGCCTTGTAGCTCTGGGTCCTTGGGTTCAAATCCTGGGCTGCTAGTTGTGTGGGGTTTGTATGTTTTCCCCATGTTTGCGTGGGTTTCCTCCTACAGTCTAAAGACATACTGGAAGATTCATTGGCTTACGGGAAAAAAGGCTTTTTTTTTTTTTTGCGAGTGTGAGTGTGTTTCTGCCTGTGCGTGCCCTGCAATGGACTGGCATCCCATCCAGGATGTATCCTGCCCATTGCTTGCCAGTATAGGCTCTGGCTCACCTGTGACCCTGTATTGGGTAAAGCAGTTAGTAAATGGATGGAGATGAAAATGAGATTGCTGCAGTAATGAGCACATTATATCACTCAAAGTTCAAATATACTGCCTGCTTTAATGTTAGAAAAATAATTTTATAATAATGAAAAGGATAATATTTTTGTCAGAAGCTGAGTATAAAATGACAACAAAAATGCATAGTGTATACAGTACATATTGTATTTTTTAATGAAGAACTATGTCTCTACCTCTAAAATAGCTCTTAATCAAATGAAAAGGAAGTCTTGTGAAGTCTGACATGATTAGTGGTTTTTAGATAAACTCATTTCACACATAGATGACAAGCGTACGTTGAAAAAAAGGTAAAAATTACCTATTATGGTACAATGGTGAAGCTTACACTAGCATTTCATAGTGAAACATCCCAATGATTTTTAAGGGAGAATCATGTATTTGAAATATTGTTTATGAATTCCACATACAGTAAAATAAAACATTTTAAAGGTGCAGAGCTTTACAAACAAGGAAAAAGGGTGATATTCTGCTGTTTTAAATTAAAGTGTTGTGTCACAGTCATACTTTGTGTCACATGTCAAACACAAATACTCATGACAGCTTTGCCCACTCCTTTATAAACGTCTGATTTACAGAAACAACTACACAAAATGACACCAGTGTAAAGCATTAGAGAAAATAGAACGTTTGAAGAAATTCTGACACTTCAGTGACATCATTGTTAAATGCCAAAAAAACAACGTTGTTGATTAATCTGTATTGTTGAATTGTGATTCCATAATTTTTTTATTGCTGTTTCTTCCTAATGCACAATAATCAAAAGAAATCCTAATTCATTCTGTTCTTTAAACCATGAAAAAGAGAGGAAGGAAATGAAAGCAAAAAGTAAAATGCTTTGAAGTTTTCACTGGAACTTTTGTGCTTTGAAGTTGGGTGATAACAACAGGAGACTGGAATGTCCTACTGTGCAAATATCAAGACATCGCCTTACAACAAAGTGTTCAGCTTCCTATTCAGTCTTCTTTGAAAACCCCATATTGAGCAGAGCCAGCAGTTCTTCATGGACTAGTCAGAAATGTAATGAATTGTTGGGTGCTGCTACCATAAGAACAGTTACAAAGAAGAGAAGGCCATTTGAGCCATGTAGCCCATTTGGTAGTTATTAGTTAATTCATCCAAAGATCTCATCCAGCCATATCCTGAAAGAAGCCAATGAATTGTCTTCAACAACATGGTAGCTTCTGCAGAATCAAATGGGAACTAGGAGTATACGGCACTCTGCACAGTGTACGAAGTAAATTATTTTGCAGTAATTAATTTATTTACACGTGTATAATAAATATAGTAATAAATATAATAAATAAATTAATTACTGCGAAAATAATTTACTTCGTACACTGTGCAGAGTGCCGTATACTCCTAGTTGCGACACACACGATATATACAGTAAAAAGCCTCAGGCACTGTGTTAGATGTGTTTTCGACTTATATATGCGTTTATTAATGTCGTCGATTTTACGGTTGCAATTCGACGTTGATTATACGTCGCGTCGACGTATATATACGTATAGCCATATTTTCGCCGTGAATATACGTATATTCGACGAATCACTGCCCACTGGGACAGTTTGGCATACAAGGGTTTTGTGGAGGGGGTCTTGCCACCTACCTGAAAAAAACAGTAACATGTTTGAGTTCCTATAGATTTTCTATTTTTATTTTCTTGAGAAAACTTGATACCATTTCCTGGACACCCTGTCCCCCATCAGTGCGTGGTGCCCGGGGAAAGTCTGTAGGGGGGCGTCTGAAATTCTGAGGGGGGGTGATATTTCGGTTGAAACGGAGCTGTACGGTGCAGCTACCCAAATTAAATCTCGCAGCTATGCCATTGATTAGTGCTTCATGATAGAAGATAACGACTAGCAATCTGGTATTTGCGATGAAGTTCAGTTTCACTTTTTTCGTCACTCTCGTGATTTCTATTGCCTAGAGCGAAAAGTACCACAAGCGTTCATTTTTGCGGCTACATCAATGGAGGTTCTGAATCGTTAAGAAAAAATAGTTGTAAAACCAACAGAAAGCACAGACTGCTATAACTAGTCCTAGTTATATAACGATTTTAAGTGTAAGGATAAACTACTGCAAGGAATCGGTCCACCTGAGCAAACAGGATCGTAATGTTGACACTCAATAACGACACTGATATGTGCCGTTCCTGGACGGAGAGCCCTCCTGCCCATCAAACAGTCCGAGTGACTGTTAGTGTCAATTAGTGTTGTCTGACCATTGACAAAGTACAACTATTTTTTTAGGGCGCAAATTAAGTTAGGTAAATCCTTTTGCCCAAAACTGAAGGGGCGACACTCCTCCCTCCCCCCGTGACGCCAGGCCTGTCCCCATCCTATTCCATAATGTCATTATATATAATACCATACAACAGTGACCGATCCTTACTAACCGCATGCGTTTAAATTGCACATCAGCACATAGCAGGGGGCACATAGCCACAATGTATTATCAATGTTAAATTTCAACCATAATATCGACAACATTAAGAAACGCATACGTTGAGAAAATATCTAACCCAGCATATTTTCCGGTTATATACCACAATGCATTGCTAGTATTCGTTGGTCACCATTTTGGACACGTTTTTCAAACGTAGAAGATTGAAGTATTTATCCGCAAATATCTCAGCGATCCTCTTTTGACGAGTAAGTATAAATAATAATAATACTATCTGAATACATACAGATCTTTCTTAATATTATTTTGATTAAAATAGTACGTGAATAAGCAAAAAATGGCACATAAAAATAGTGTGAATGGGGAAGATGACACAAAATCGTTTTGCCGTTTCTCTAATTATTCTTATTCTATGTTGTACTTTCAAACTTTGGGTACTCTTTAATTAGGACAGACTTTATTGCTCAACTGCTATGATGCAAGCCAAATTTTATACGTTTATTTCAGCTTTGAGCTTAGTAAACCGTTCGTTTTTGAGATTATACTAAAGAAGATATTAATCATCATTTATTTGGGTAGTAATATTATATAATTTTCTCCTAGCTGCGGTGCTGAAGTCCCACCCTACATCGACAGAAAAAGAAATAAAGGTGCAAGCAATGCGTTAGTTGAAGAATGCATATGCAAGGCAGGGGGCCAGGAGATCTGGACACTGAAAATAATAGGTTTCTGGTTCTAACTGTTAGGACAATTAGACAGGGTTTGCAAATGGTCGACAAAAATCGTCTTAACTTCCATTGTAATATTTTTTTTCTTGGAAATATAGAAGTTGTACATTTTAAAATTTATATTTGAATCAAAATGTGGTTTTGAGTTAGTGTGTTAATGTAATTAGTTTGTGTTTGTCATTACTATACTGTATATTGCCATGTTACCAGAATTTGTAGCTGAAGTTTAAGACTAGTTGTGTTTTTTATGATTATTGCCCATATGTTGATTGTTGATTGTATACAATGTATAATTTGAAATACATATTTTTCAGGTGTGTATGTGTATTTTCAGAATAAATTTCTAAACCAAATAATTGGCTTGATTTACTAGTTTCTACACCTGTAAAACCTATCTTTGATGTATAATAGACCTCTACCCATATACGTATAATAGACCTCTAACCATATACGTATAATAGTCCTCTAAAGTTATCCAGAACTCCAACCATATATGTATAATAGTCCTCTAAATTTATCTGTATAATAGAACTCCAACCATTTATGTATAATGAACATCTAATCATAGACGTATAATTGACGTATAACAATAGACGTATATTAGAATTTCATTCTAGACGAATTGCGGACCACATTTAGACGTCTAAGGTATGCGTTGAATAGACGTATATTATACGTCTTTTGCCCACTGGGTGCATGTACCTTCTCCTTGGGTAAATGTGAAACCATGGACGGAGAGAGGAAAGTCCAGTGGTCAGATAGTAACGAGCTCTTAGCAGCGTAGGGTGGTTTGAAGCTGACCTCTCTCACCTCATTGCATTTGATTAGTGCACATTCTCAGTCCTGACTCTCAGTCCCCAGTCCTGGTCCTGAAGGTTCCACCTGGGACCTAAGTTATCCATTTAAATATGTGATCATACTATATACTGTACAGTATACAGTATAAACAGACACAGGCGGGAAACAATGTATCAATTTTTTTTCCGTTCTGCTAAAGTCCGGTTAGTCACATTTTAGATCAGACACCTGATTGAGGGCAGTACTGAAAGGCTGTAATTAGTACTCTTACTAATTACAAACCCTATTCACCTTATTTAAGTGCTGAATGCAAATTTTAAACGAGACCTCAAAATTCAAACTGAAATAAAATTGAGCTGTGATTAAGAGCTAGTGGAGCAGAAATTAGAAGACACAGTCATTCGTAGTCCTGGAGGACCAGGCAGAGTGCGAATCAGTACACAGGGCCACATGATCTGTCAAGACACTTTTGAGAGGCAAGACGGCAGTAAATTTGTAAATTTGGATGTGCATGGCTGAGCTGTCAATCATAGCAATTTACAACACATGATACATACTGTAGGTTGTGTATGACTACTGTGGAACCCCACTGCTGAAGCAGCCTGGAGATGGTGATTAAAACTTTGTATGCGTTTACAAATCTTTTTAAAATTATTTTAAAATTGAATTATTTGTAACACATTTTTTCCAGAAATGTGTTTGAAAGAACCTCAAGTATTGCCCAGAATGATTTTAATTTAATACATTGATTACACGCATACTACAGTCTTAACTCTCTAAAACTGTCTAGCCACGACATGAGTGACTTATCAGTGCTTCCTTCCAAATTAATAATTACTTTATCTTACGTTCTGTTGCTGTTAAGATGAAGAATTCTGAAGCATCAACTTAAAATGCCAGTTCAGTCTACCAATTCCAACTGCTAAACTCTAGTATTTATTTGACTGTAGTCACCTGGTGATTGTCTTCTTACAAAATGATGCAGGGTAAGGACAATCACTGGTTTTCACAATAAATATAAGCTGTGTTTATATTTACATTTGTACAGTGTTACCTTAAGATGTGGATTTCAAATTTAATTACATCAAATAGTCTATGTAAATCAACATTGAGAAAAATAATCCTTTAAAATATGAGGTTCTTTTTGTAAAAATGTGGTTAATGTCATGCTGCACTGAAGGAAACTTTATTCAGTTAGTAGACAGCATTATGCTCATTACTTTTCTCAACTGACTTTTTTTTTTACTTTTCTACAGCTCCATCTTTCCCTCCTCATTAAAATGTCACAGAGTCCTTGTTCATTCTGGAGTGAAACAGTATCCAGTTGAACAAGAAATTGCTGTATTGTAAGCACTGGTATCAAACACAATATAGTGACCTTTTGGCATCCACTGTTGAATTTAAGAACATTGTCAGATTCTATTTCCCATACATGATAGGCTTCTTACATGGGTTACCCAGACCATAGAACCAATAATATCATGAATATGTTCTTAGTATTTTTATCATACACCTATCTTATCATTTCAATCCAATACATAGTATTCTTGTTGATATTTTTTTCTTCCTACTCAGGGAAAATCACTCATGTGTAAATTGGATTAGGACATGGGATGCATGCACTCTGATGGTACAAATACTTAAGCAATCAATTTGGCAAAATATCATTAGTCCTTGGGAAATGAGGATAAGCACCTATTTCTAAGGCACATATTGATTTGTATGATACACTGTACGTTTCACTCTGATGGGGTCTGTTTCTGATGGGCTCTGTTTCTCTTCTGTTTCTTAAACCAGTCTAAGAATCCTGACATTTGTTTGTTTGCCTGTGGTTTGTTGTTGGAAGATCTCTTGACCCTCTGTTTGTGATGATCTCACCTGCTCAGACATCTCTTCTTTATATTTATATGATACGAACAGCATCACTTTATCGGATTTTAAAAATGACCAGTTCATTTCTGCTTTTCAGCGCTAATGTGCTCAATGTTTCTTTTACCCTTATGTTGTTACACTGTGTTGATTACTTTCTGACTAGGAAAGAAATTCAGTGAACATTCAGACAACGCTAATCTTTCCTAACATACTTGGACAGTTATGTTGCATCTGTTACTGGAAACCCCACTGGTCTACAGTGTGTGCCATACTGTGGTTTGTGTAGTTGTATGCTCTATATACAGTATATACAGTACAGAAAATGGGAAAATTAGCTTATTTACCGTTAATTAGCGTCCTTATCTCCTCAAAAGTGAAATTTTTTCCTAAATTTCTGACATAAGTGACATATTTTTTGACAATATAAATCTCATGATAGCAAAGTTTATTGTGTCTATAAACACTGTAACTGGTGTATTCTTAACCATTTATTTACTGAATCCTCAAGATATTCTAATCAACCTTGACCAAATACAATCACTAATTAAGCTTGTAAGTCAATTTCAATGTGTTACCAGCTGATGGTTTAAAATGTGCATCTATGCTTTGAAGCTTATAGTATACTGTAGCACTTACATCTACTATACACTTAAGTTTGCCCCACTTGTAATTTCTACAGTGAATTCTGTAGATTAAGAGAGACAGATGCTGAAAGATGCTGAAAGGTTAACCACTTCATCACAGTGCGACATCATTAACAGAAAGTCAAGAAAAATCAACATTGAGCTGTCCGGATCACAGGACATAACCTCCTCCTGCCACATCCTTCATTTGCTCAATAATTAATTATTTCTCATCAATAGTATTATAATGCTACTCCTCACTGGCAGAATATCAAAAGAAAGTATGCTGTTTATTCTGAGCTTGCTTCAGAGTAAAGGGTAGTTCATTACGCTCTGACTGGCAAATAACTGCAGCTGGGAATTTAAGCTCTTCATGTACAGTACACCTTAATCATTTATCATGAATAAACTTCCCTTTGAAATTGCTTTAACTGTAAGCGGGCAGTCCTGCGGGGTTAGATGCAGAAATCCCAAGAGTCTAATCCAGATTGAACAGTGGGAATTTACAGAGGCTGATTTGCCTGTCTGGTCTCCCCTGCCGTGGCGTTGAGCTCTGCAGTAATGAAAAGAGCGTCACTGAACTGTACAGAGAAGCTGACAGGAGTTAGAAACAATCCATCATGAAGCGCCCCTCACACGTCAGGAAAAGAAACCCCCTGACAGGCGTGCACTGCTGGCAAAACAGGAGCAGCGCTTTTTGAAACCAAGAGTTCTTGGCTCAGAACCACATAAAGTTCACAGATACATCAAGGCAAGGCAATCTTCTCCCTTTTTATGGTCTAAAGACTTCGATTTCCTTGCAGTGTCATCCCGGAAGGCATTTTTGAAGAACTCTGCTTGGGACCTTTCTGTGTAGGCAACTGCATGACTGCTTCATTTAGCTTTGATTGAGGAGAGTCACTGCAGAAATTTCCACCTGAAGCTTGGATTGCAGGGAACCAGCAGGAAGCAGACTTTTTTTACCTACTGTACATGCCTGCCTCATTGTCATGTTTCATGTCTGTGTATTAATTATGTGGCATTAAGAGAAGTATGCAGAATACATGAAGGGGGAGTATGCATCTTAGCAATGTACTGAAAAACAAATGAAGTGTCACAAAATTAAGTTTAAGTAAAAAGATAGACTGCATACAATAAGATGTGAAATGTACAGTATATACAGTATGCAATTAAATATTTTTCTGGAACAAGGAGTGCCAGTGCTTCTGTCACTTGTATGACACAGAAGAGCGTCCACTCTGTGTTTAATACAAAGCATAAATTAAGTTCCAGCCCTTGATTTCAGAATCACAGGGAGTAATACACCAGCAGTCTGCTTGCTCCTACAGCCTGAAAATGAAAATTGGCTGGAGTTTCTCACTTCACAGTGTTACTGCAAATGCTACTGAGTATCCAATTAGGATAGATGGTGGTCAAGATGAGACTCACTTCAGATTTGCTTTATGGAGCAAATGTAGTTTTTCAGGGATGGATAGAGATGAGTATGACTGACACTCAGATGTTTGCAGCAGAGATGCTGCAATTAAATGCAGTGATCTCAGTTTGGCTGAGCGCCACATGAAGCACAGAGGTTAGATGTTGAAAAACGATAAAGCAGGTGCACAAACACAATGGATTCAGTGATTTAGTGATTGAATGTTTCTATACAGGTAGTTTAAGTGCTACTTTTTCTAGACTCACGCTGTCATTGTATACTTTATAACTACAAAAAAGAACAGAATCTTTTTAGCTTTTTCCCCGATTGCTAGTTTCTCAGACGGCTTTATAAGGAACACAGCCTAATCTGTGGAACTGAAAAGAAAAATACAATCCCCCCTTCTTAAATGCTGTTTGGTTACTGTTTCTGATACAAAGCCTTTCTCATAATTAGGCTCCCGGCTTACAGCAGCACAATAGAAATAAATTGTCAAGGAGCACATTCCAAAATATGAAAGGTTCCCCAATGCTCTGCCATAATCTGTTAGCTCCGTTTGATTTGACAGTGCTAATTGGAAATGCAATAAATTAAGATTTATTAATTCACCCAAAGGATCGAGAAAAAAAGTTACATATGATTTAGAAGTTAATTTGAACTGGGAAATGCAGGAGAGCAACGCTGACACAGATTTGATGCTGCTGGAAAAGAGCCAGCTGTTTCGCGCCATGGGGTTCTTTAGTAAAAGTAAAGAAGACAGCCAAGGTTGCTCCAACTGGTAGGAGCTGCAAGCCCCTGTACCATGAAAAATAGATCATCTGCATGCTCTGTTTAATGATGCAACAGGCCACAGCAACCAGTGTGTCAATGAGAAAGGCCACTGATATGTTAATTAAGGGAAAGATGTACTATCTTGTAAATGCCTTTGTCAAGGTTAGCCTTGAAATGCACCGCCTAGCTCATAAAGCCCTGGCATGCTGGTACATGCACAGTCCTCCAATGGTTTTATCTGGTGGAATGCCAGTGCTTCATTCCTATCTAGGTTTGCCATTTCAATATACCGTAGATGACATTTTGACTTTTTTTAGGTTTGACTTAATATAATTGAAAATGTATGTACAAATACATTACAGATATTTTTGCCAAATAAAAATAGGAATCAAAAACCAATGTTTAATCCATCTCATGGCGGTTTCCCAGATTTCAAAGGTAAAAGAATTCACATTACGTTGCAAGAGAGAGGACTGTACTGCTTTTCTGACTCCAGTCGGGTTATCAATCCGGGAGATCCCAGTCACCAACTCTCAATTCAGTTTTAAACCACTGCACAGAGTTTTATGCATAGACATTTTCTGAGTGGCATCTATATTCTAATTTGCAAAAATATATAACATATTTACACGACTGAATAAGCTCACTCCAGAAAGCCATAAAAGTGCTAGCTAGTATGCAAAGGGCATATTAAAAATATAGTAATTGTGAGCATTATGATAGCCAAGTGTGTAACTACAGAGAATTGGGGGCTAAATTATTCATCCTGCCTCTGACAGCTATTGAAATAGGCATATGTTTAGCTATTGTTTAATTACAACTCAGCAGGCCCAGTTCATTTCTTAAACTTAATTAAATATGTGTTACGACTAATTAAAGTATTATCCCCTGACATTTGGCACAGTGAAGCAGCAGTGTGCAAAATAGCTTTATGATCCATGAATTGTTCCCAAAACCCCATTTTCTAAACAAGAGATGTATTTTCCGAGTGAAAATATAGTTGTAGCTTTCAAAATTGCTTAATGATGTTAATGATGCAAAAAGTGCAGTTTGTTTTATTGTTAGTCTGTGGAATGTATATCACAATTCATATAACATACAGTATTTGGCATACATAAACAGAAATGTCATTGGCAGCCTTTTAAAGATTGTCTTTTTTTAATATTGCGTGCCTAAAAAAATTAGCTATACTTGTTGAAATTGTAGTGCTCTACTCACTAGTCCTGCAAAGATTCAGTTATTCACCTTTGGAAACTGACAGGCTTTGGCAGATGTTTTGTTCAAAGTTTAAGTAATAATCTCCTTTCAAAATTGGAATAAGAAGTGTTTGAAAACAGTGACCTTTTCATTTCAGGATTGTGTTTTATAGAAGGCGGTGGACATTTGTGCATCACGTTCTGAGTCAAATTGCCTCTTCTGAAGGGTTGCAGTAACTGTTCATCAGAAGAAGTGAATGTTCTTTATTGGAAGGATAGTTGAAGTTAAAAGACATATATATTTTCACTGTCACACCCTCCTGGTGGCATTCCAAAGACTATCTGACAAAGCTAAAATAATTAGCTATCCAAAGGCTGTTTTTCTTTCTATTGTACTGTATCTTATGAGACCCATGTTAGAATCTAAAGAATTAACAAGAAGCTTTTTGATATTACTTTAATTTATTTCTCTGTAGTCATCCTTTGTCCAACTGTCTAACTCTATTTTCATCTCCCAAGATTTCTAGAAATAGAAAAAAAGATATACTTTATACAGTGCAGTGCATGTTGAATGAAGAAGATTCTGTGGAGGTTTTTGCTCAGCAGTAGAGGGATAAAGGCTGAAGAAAATGCTAAGTTTTAAAACTTTACATCTCTCAACATAAAGTACCTGTTTTATGTCAAGATACTCATCATGCTCTTATCTATGATGCCCTATGAATGTATTCTTAGGTTTTCACCAACCTTTGTAATGAAAACGCATAGCACTAAACGTTGACAAGCTGTACATGTTCTGTAAAATCAGTATATATGACACAGGAAGTGGGATCTTGTAGGAGGTTGTACCAGTACAAGGTGCTTGCTTGGAGAAATGTTTGGGTTCTACAGTCCCGATATCTCCAGCCTTAGCCTGGACTATGTCATTTACCAGCCATGATCAGAATTCCCAAAGTCTGTAGGATTAAAACTGGCTGAGAGCTGCTAGTGTCTATGAGGACTTGAGTTGACCAGTGCATCCTCTGTTTGCTGACAGGCAGCCACCCCTGAGACATCTCAGAAAACGTGCAAGTTTGCAGTGCTGTCTGTGCAAGATGCACCTCTGCTCCAATCAGTGCTAGCTTGCTGCAAGGCACTGTGGAGTTTGCAGCAAGTCAAGTAACAAATCTCTGACATGTGAGTATGTCAGAATCGTGCCTGCAGTCCTCTTTCTCCCCTTACAGTAGCAGCAAACCAGCCGAGTGTTATGAAACAGAAAAATAACTGGAGATCCAAAGAAAGTGGAAGAAAAAGAAAGCATGTGTGAGGGTAAAATATGGTCTTTTAAGTTACATGGAAAATATTTACTTTCCAGAGCCCACTTAAAAGCTCACTTAGTAAATAATTTCTACAGGAAAAAATAATTCATATTTATATACCTTGCTTAATAATTTACAGATTTAACTCACAGCTGCTTAGTTTATTTATTTAATTGGTCTCCTTAAGAAAACCCATTAAATTAATTAGCAAATGGAGATGTTGGGTGATTTATGTCACACTTACAAAATATGAAGACTTTGAATTTATTGTCCTTTGTTTTGTGCCACAAAGAAATTGAATATTTGCTTCTAAAAGTTCAAAGACACCCATCTGAGATGCTCTGTGCAGTAATAGACCAGGAATTGTATACTTTTAAGTAATAGTAATGAGTGAGTATTATCACTTTTTATTAACTCCGCACAATAATATTCTGTGAAGTTCAATATGAACTCCACTCCCTGAAACTCCCTACCTTGGCAATAACGATTGCGCTGCTTACAATAACTCATCAATAGCCAATCTCTTTGTTGAGTGGGTAAAAGTTTGTACAATCACGTGTCTGTCATTTAGAGCAATGCATAGCAAATGAAACCCCTCTGAGTCCCAGCAGTTTGACAGCTTTCTACAGTGAACAAATCCCTGCTGACAAAAAATAATAAAAGGCAGCCATATCATATCTGAGAGGACTCTCCTATGCCATTAATATCCTGTTGGTAGTACTAATTGTTTCATTCAATAATCATCAAAGCCAATTGGCCCTAGCAGTCAGAGACATTAAAGCTTTGGATATAGCTGGGATAGCCTTGTCCAACTTATGTTTGCATTGAATCGGCCAAAGGTGGAGGATAAAATATTGACTTTGGCATGAGATTATTTAAACAGCAGCTGCCATGCATCTTCATCCTTAACTAGAAAGGAATATAGATTGGTGGGCTAATACCTTACAAGCATGCAGAAATACAGTTGGTCCTCGATGTTTCTGTCTCAGTAGATGTGTTCTGACTACACCGAAGGCAGACCTACAGTCTACCTTTTTGTGGTTTACTTTGTTCAGTGACCTATGTGCAGACATACAATCTAATAGTTTGTGGTTTACTTTGTTCAGCAAAGCTGTATTCATAAATATTAATTAATATTATTCACACCCGAAGAAGGCTCTACGGCCAAAACGTGTTTCTTTTCTTCTCTTTTCAGCATGGAATAAACCTTTACCTGTTCCATTGCATCCTACACATGCTGACGCAGCTACTGTACTTACTTGAACTACTTAATGAATATTATAATGCCTAAATATCTATTAACATCTAATTCCTCTGGTTGGTGCTAAAATAAACTGGTTTAAACATACTGTATTTGGCAATTACTAAGGAACCTACAAGTTATTAACAGTGACATTATATTATACCCACACTAAGGATGATGTTTTTCAAACAGAGACAACATACTCCTTATTAAGAGTCCTACATACAGTGGGCTGTCAAGACTTGAGGGTTAAGCAGACTATCAGGGACCTGAAAATGGGCAATTCTGCTTCTAACTGTTGTGAATTGTTGTTGTATTGTTGTTGTATTGTTGTTGTATCTTACCATAGATAGAATATACTGCAGTGCTCACAGAGATTCACCAAGTGCTGTCAGAAAGCTGACCAAGCCAAACTCAAGCCCAGGCATGTGTGAGCTAGCAGGGCTGTTGGCGAGCATCGCGTCTATTCTAGCCCTCCCACTGGTGCTGTGTGCCTGGCGTGCGGAGTGGGTGGAGGCAGATGTTCACATTTCAGAATCCGGGCGTGTTGTCTTCACCCTTCACTGCAGGTAAAAGGGCTCTAGCTGCAAGCCAGGTGGACTATTAACTGGTCAATTCCAAAATAAGGGGTAATAAAAAGCAAAAGTGCAAATCAGTCATCGAAAATTGTGATGCCTCTGCCTTAATCCCAGAACTGCTGTGTTAATTACTGTTCCTTGCTTTGCATTGGTTATTTCAATATGTTAATCTGTTATTGTTAATTGCTGTCATTAACTCCGCTCTACATTACACATTAGTCCACTGTAGATTTATTACACTTCACTGGCTGTTCTGAATGTAAGTTGCCTTGGATAAGGTCTATCCACACAAGAGGCCACAGAAGACCACATTTTATGTTATACACTAAAAGAGCTAATTTATGTAGCATTCGCTTTTTCAATGTATTATTTTTGTTAGAAAAGTTAGTTACCAAGGAAACAGACTCTAATGCACTAGGCCTTCATTCTGTATAATAACCTTTTTATCTAAGAGAAGAGCCCTTTCTGGTCAACCCCTTTTTATTTTTGTGGTATACGCAAAATCATTGATAATGTAGGGCGGTATAGAGGGCCTTGCAAAAGTATTCAGACCCTTGAATAGTTCTCACATTTTGGTTTGCTTTTGCAGTCATAACAATTTGAAGTAGCAATTCATTTTTGTTGTACACACAACCTATTCTATACATTCAAAGCAACACACAAAACAAACAGGAAGAAGTAAATAATTAGTATGAAAGAATAAAAACAATGATTGCATAAGTATTCAAACCCTTTGCTGTGAAAAATCTAAATTATTGCTTAACTAGCCACGCAGCTGACAGGCATCTGTGTGCCTGTGTGTTATAATACTGGTTTACGTGATTTCAGAATAAATACACCTATCTGTGTCATCACCTATCAGTCACCTGATAGGTCACCTATCAATCACCCATCAGTTAAAGGTTCAACCAGGAAGACCAAGGAGCTATCAAACCAGCTAAGGTATAAAGTTATACAAAGACACAGATCAGTATAAAAGTAGAAAAATATTCATTTCAAAGACCCTTCTTGTTTCTTTGAGCACGGTGACATTGATCATTAAGTGTAATTCCACTGTGAGTCCAACGGTGACTTTGAAAGAGTTACAGAGTTCAGTGGCCATGTCCATGGGTCAACAATATTCCTTGTCACTCCACAATGGGGGCTTTTATGGAGCTAAAAATGAGGTTTGCGACAAAGTGATACTGCAAACATGTGACAAACATGGTCAGAAAAGACCAAACTACAACTTTTTAGAGCATAACGTGGTCAACCATCATAGCGGTCATAGTGCATTATGTTATACTTCTGCTTCTCTTCAGCAGGGACTAGGAAGCTTGTCAAGACTAATTGGAAGATGGTGCAAAGGACCAACAAAATATAGAGGACAAGGTTCAGACCTAAATCTGGGGCAACCCAGAGAAAGCTTGAGCAAAATAGCTAAGAATAGGCAAAACTATTACCAAGCTGATGTGCAAAGCTGATACAGTCTTGATAAGACTTGTAGCTGCCAAGTGTATTCCACCAAATTCTGAGTTCACCTGCCTGAATAGGAATACAATTAACATATTTCAGATTTCTCACTTTGCTGACATTTACTGTAATTGTTCTTACCCTTAGAAGTCTTCAGTTTTAGTACTCAGGTTTTGAACAGAATATTTAGTTTTAAAATCTGTATTATTTAGTCATTTCACATCATGGGACACCCTAGAAAAGGTTTGAATACTTTTGCCAAACACTGTATCTGATAGCTGAAGTACTTCAAAAGAACTCCACAGTTTAAATTCAAAACTGCTATGAAAACATCCTGTTGAAAGAATTGATATAAAGTATTGTAGGATCTAAGATAATTTGATTTCCTTGATATTTCCATGTGTTCTTAATTCCTTCATTTTTTTAAGAGAAGACTAATTATAATTAATCCTAAATGTTGAAGGACATCCAGTATTTTTGGAAATGGAATGCATTCATCAAGAATGTGACTTCTGTGTGTCTGCCAAATTCATTTGTGCCGAAAAGGAAACTTGAAACAAAATGCACTGTCCTCAGTATATGAGATATTGCAAATAACCTTCTGCATTTTACATTAGTCCACTTTTGTTGGCTGAATTACAGTATATCAAAATAAAAATAGAGTCGAAGCCTTCACCATCAAAGTCACTTAGTAATTGTTCTGAGTGAAGTACACAAGCTGGTTTCAGCTTAGCTGACTCAGAGTACAAACAGAGCAAACGACTTTTCCCAGACTTCATCGTTGTATCTTAGTGGAACATTAATTCAGATTCAGTAAAAAGACACTGAGTTAGCAAATTGTCAGCGGTTCATCTGATTATAGGGGTACCCAGGGTCCTCTGAGTGGCCTGATTGGAAAATGGCTGGTTCAGTATATGAGATATTGCAAATAACATTCTGCATATTATACTGGAAAATGGCTGGTGTGAGACTTGTGCACACCAAGCAGCCACACCTGAATAAGAGCTCCCCCGCTAAGACATCATCCTTAACACATGGGACTGCAGGGAGGAGAAATCAGCTGGTGCTCAGTGTGTCACCACAAACCTTACCTGTGCATGCACCGACGAGGCCATGTGGGGCAGAAGAGCAGCAGTGCGGTGAAGGGAAACACACGCCCTGCTGGGTTCTTATTGATTGATTTTGATGTGGTCTGAGTGGGGGAATAAAAATAAAGTCAATTCCAAATGGTGACTGCTTTCAGAGTCATCTGTACACAGAAATTGAACCTTTCCAGCGTTTTGTTTCTCGGCTATAGATTTCAGGGGGAAACACAGTACAGTATAAGAAGTTTTTGCAGTTGACAGATATTTAGGACAGTGGTATCTATTTTTTTCCTACTGTATGTACAGCGTGTGTGAATACAGTATTCAGGTCTGCATGTATACAAAGTATGAATGCAATGCATGGATCGAAGACTGATTGTTTGATATATTGCCAAGATACTGGGAAGCAGGTATTATTAAAGCACTACTTCTGTTTGGTCGTCCATTAACTGTTGGACCACTACGCTTCTCTTCTTTCTAATGTGCAGGAATGCCAGAAGCAATGTTTACACAAAGATCCAGTCCTGATTGAAGATGCTATTCACCCTCCTTCTGGTGCTATACTAGAAGCTTTATACAATATACTGCAGTTCAGGTTGTGCATTCAAAATGACATTGTTAAAGCCAGGAGACAAATGGCAAGGAGATGTCATAAAAGAGAATGAACTAAAATGCCCGACCCGTACTGGATAGCTTTTAAGGTTATGCATTCCATTTCCAAAATAATCATTTTCCTACAAACAGTCATTGTATTTTGAATAAGAGCTTTAGTCATGTGCTTAGTGTGTGGGCTTATACAGTACATTAAATGAAATTTATTTTCTTGCATTTCTCCTTGATCTGTCCCTATACAGTCCTCTTCCTTAATAGCCATTCCAGGAGATAATTACAATTTAATTTACAGATTTAAACATTATTGGTCTGGCTGCCTTTATGTAAATCTTTATTTTCCTATCACCTGAAATTTTCAAGTTTTTTTTTCAAAAAAAAACTGTCCTTTCCAAAACATAGCTTGTGCCGCAGAGCTTTCCATTGCCCCTGTGGTGGTGTAACACTGCCACCTATAGTTTTATTTGGATTCAAGCGCTGACATACTCATAAAAGTGCTTTAAGAACATTAGTTTTAGGGAGAACTAGGAGTCAGTACATTTGTGCATAATCTGTTATATATATAAGGTAAAGTTTGATATTCAGCTTTTTGAATAATACTATTTTGAATCATAATATACAGTATTTACAAGAAAAAGTCCAAACTCATTTCCAGGTTTAATATTTATCTCTTAGAGCTATGACAATAACTACCTAGAAGGATGACTCAGTCTAGACAGCAAAAAGAAAATACTCTAACTGCAGTATCATATACATGAAGTTCAGGTAGAAGCACAACTGCTGCATATTAAAATCTATTCTAAGGTAAAGATTTTTCCACAGATTCAAAACGTGGTGTTTGTTCAGCACATATTATTATCTGTATGCCTTGGTTGAAAAATCCTGAAAAAAATCCCAACTGAAATTAAATTCCTCTTTCGAGACTATAGACTATATGTTCAAATACATATAAAACCTGCATGCATACAAACCTCCCCATCCTAGTACGAGTGCTGTGTGTGTTCAGGGAAAGGACTTTTCCCCAGAGCTGCAAGAATTCAGTTATGCCATTGCTACACTGCACAAGTGTTTGATGACAGCCAGTAGAAATAAGTGCATTTCCAACTACTGACCTTCCTAGACTAGCTGTGCAGCAGACCGAAGGAATCACCCTTAACATGGCACACAGCACACCAAGGTGATCTCTCTGTTAGCCACGGCAAAAAATACTTTCCCTAATTAGGTCAGCTTCCCTTGGGCAGTAAACAGATGCTGAGTGCCACACAGACACCTAAAGCTGTACTTTTCCTTTCAGAGGCAAGGTTGTAGAAATAAGAAATACAGTGTAGGGACGTTATAATTTCTAGTAGGTTAACAGTTGAAGTCTGGAAACACATACATAGAATGCTTAAATAGCTTTCATAAGAAAAGGTTCATTTTAATTTGCTTTGCTTTCTATGTTACTGTTTTAAAGCAGATTAAAAAATGTTTTTGTGCTCCACTGTGGCACTGCATTTCACCCCGGAAAAATTCAAGTGTATCCAAGGCCTGGGACTTAGTAGATAGGCTGTGGTTCTTAATTCTGTAGTCAGACTTAAGGAATACAAGGAGCTGCCTTGCTGTATCTCAACATGCACTTCCACACTGCACGATACCTCGATGCCAAAAATCCAGTAACCAGAAAAACGGTTTCCTTTAACTACTTTGCCACCTAAAGACTCAAGCAATGTGTGCTGACGACAGAGACTAAGCTTATCAAATTCTACCTAAGAATTTGCACTCTAGGCAGGCTTCCCATTAGCAGTTAGGAAGCCAGCTCGTCTTTTAGTTAGCTTAGTATCGTCAAAAGCTCTGTTAGATCTAGAGTCAGAGGTGCCAATTGTCTCCTGCACTTCTGAGATTCACAACTGCAAAATCCTTAGGCTTTTGACAACATCATCTACAATTTCAATATTTTTGGGGGTGGATGATGAAGCCAAACCAAAATATAATTGGAAACAGATATACCCAAGCCAATAAATAGTTTTTGATATACGCTTTACAGCAACAAATATGAGCAAAACAGCTTAGCAAGACGTGGCTCTAGCAAAATTAACCTGTCGTTTCAATACACTACTTCTGATCTCAGTTAAAAGAGTTAAAAGTGTTAAAAGAGAGTGTACATTTACAGTATATTGTACCAAAACCAGGGATGTATGAAATCAAATAACCTTAAAAATGAAGGTTACAAATCAGAGGAGTTAGATACAGTATCATATCAAGGCAATACCACATAATCTAATTTTGTTGTTTCAGAAAGATGCATAATAATCAGGTTTATAAACATGACTGGCTGACTTGGTACTAATGCTCACCACCCTTTATGTAAAGACATCTTCTTGCACTAAATTAATTTTCATTGGTTACTACAAAAAGATGTTTGCTACCGTATGTTTTTGTAAACTGGTTTTGGAAAAGGTAACAAAAAATTTAAATTATGTTTGAACACTTTCAAAACATGATTAATCTATATTCAAGGGGTGAATGGACCTGTGCTGAACTATATAGCATTTTCTTTCTAACAGGACACATACATGTCTAAATGTTTGAGACCAATTCAGATTAAGATTATTTCAGATAGTTAAAACACCAACACCACCAATTAAAATTGCCAATTTATTTTTTGTTATAAAAACATTAGCTGTACATTTTTGGGAGAATTTAATAATGTATACTTACAGCTCATACTGTATAATACCTTAGGTTTCTCACTCTGCAGTGGAAATTACCACCGCTTAAAAAAGCAAATTACACATCAAAAGCAACACTAAGTAATTGATCATTAGAACATGTGTGCAAATTTATTTTAAAAACCTGGGAGACATCTGGTAATAACATGAGTTGCTGATTTTATCAAAATGAGGAGACCCACCTCATTAGCAGTAGCAGCATTATAATCTGCACGATAAACAATCATCTTACTACCTGCATTGATTAGTGTATTCTCATCATCAATCATTAAAGCTCATTTGAATTTTGCTAATAATAAAGCCATCTGCACATGTTTGGATATGTTGATTAAGGCAGAAAGGTAATGTAATCCAGTGACTTTATCCCAATGTTTTTGTGCAAAATTTGCTAGTAAATGCATGTGTCAAAACAGGATCTTTGATGCCAATTTATAATTTTAGATTAATGTTAAGGCAATGACCCCTTCCACAGTATTTGAGATAAGAATTTCTGCTCCAATGCATTAGTGAAGTCTGACAAAAATATAATTAAAAGAAAACATGTTTGTAGAGAATTTTTCCTCCCATTTTTATAGAGTAATCTGCAGCTGCTGATGATAGGCACTGTCAGTGATAGAGCACATTTTAGCTCAAGCAACTGTGAGAGTTTAGGGAACTATTAATGGCAAGGACACCTACTGTATAAAACTGTGTAAAGATGTCAAACAAAAAGCATTTTCCAAAGAAACAGCTAAATAGTTTCTGCTTTTCAACAATGCTAAAAACATTCCTGAGTTTTCTGGTTGTTTAGTTATTTAGTGGCACATAAAGGTAAAACACATTCTAAAGTAGACTGATTTTAAAAGTAACTACAGTAACTGTTAATACTGTATAATACTAAACTGTCTGTGGTACAATAGTCTTGTCAAATACTCAAAATGTAATTCTCTATATTCAGCTTTTCATTCTTATTCCTAAACTACCATGCTCCTTTGTGTAGTTAAAATCGAGGGTAGGTATATCTGCAGTTTTTTCTCATGAGCTCTGTTACATTTTTACCAGAAGTAGAAACCTTGTGTATTTAATTTTGCTCAAATCTTAATTCAGCAATGTTATTATTCTAGCACTTGGAAAAAATGTCATTTTTTTTGCATTCAAACTTGTTAAAAATATATCAGATGTAAATGAGCTACTTTTATTTGGTAGCTTTGGATTACAAATGTGTGTGCATTTAAATATACCTGTATACATTCAAAATGTCTATTTTATGACTGAAAATAAAAGGTAGTGGATCAGTAGAACAGATAAATTCTATCTGATTTTAGAATAAAAGGAGATTAAATGCGATTGTTTTCACAACATACTGTACTGCAATACTGTAGATTAGCAAACAGTGTAATAAATTACTTTAAAAACATTAAATCTTCAATATCAATCTAATGTACAGTAAATGACCAGAAACCCAAGTCCACATAAATGTACAGTGCCAATAGAATGCCTAAAGCAACTTGAACTTTTTTAACATTTTGTTGTAGTAGGGCCTCAGAGTTTAAAGTATTGAAATTATTTTTTCCTCTTATCTACATACAATATTCTAGACTTTGTAAGGGGAAAAATATTTTTTACTGGGAAAAAAATTGTCTGGCACCAGCTGCTGCTCTGTAGGGCAACCTAGAACAGACATGTCAGCCGGCCTCTGCTCTACCCACTTGCCTCTCAGCACCGGTGGCCATGGACACCAATTGACAGGACACCTAGATCACCTGGAGGCAATTACCATCGTGACGCTCCAGGTGATTCAGGGCTATTTAAGACGCTGCTTGGACAGCGGTCTTGACTCTTATACAGACTTTGGATTCTGAGCCTCCCAGGTGTCTAGCTGGTTCCTTTTGTGCTTTGAAGACAGAAGAAGTGTTTTGTATTTTTCCTGGATTCAGGAAAAAAAACATCCTCAATCTTTTTTTCCCTCAGAGGATGCAGGAGGCATCCTAGATCCCTCTTGCATGTTCCCTCCACTACAATTCCTGGATCTCCCCATTTTTTGTTAACATTTCCTATGTATGACCCACTTCGCCAGACCTTGTCCGATTGTCTCCAGTGCTTTGACCTTGTGCTTGCTTTACCATCCCACTTGGATTTTTCCCCTGTGCTTCTGCCTGTTCTCACCGCAGCAGTGTGCCTGCAGCTGCCTGCCTGGCTGCTCGCCTGCATTCTCAACTTGGAACCCCTGCCTGCTATACCACCATCCTGCGTGCAGCCTTGCACCACTGTGCTGCAGCTTCTGTCAGCATGCTGCCCACTGTTCCCCTGAATCTCATTTGCCTTTCACCAAGCAAGTGGGCTCTCCGATACAACTCTCGATCCACTTTTAATATATTAAAATGACAAAAACTGAAATATCACAATTTGATAAGTCTCTACCTCTCTGAGTTAATACCTGGTGGAAATCCTTTGGCAGCATATACAGTATGACTGTGAGTCTGTTAGCACAGGTCTCTACCAACGTTGCACACCCACATGTGGCAATATTTGACCATTCCTACTTACAAATCTTTTCAAGGTGTGTAATGTTTCTTAGTGAGCTTTCAGGGACAGCAATCTTCAAGGCAATACCATAGATTTTCTGTAGGATTTAGGACAAGACTCTGATCGGACCACACAAGGACATATATCTTTTTATTCCTTAGCTACTCCAGTGTAGCTTTGGCTTTTTCTGGCTCACTGCCATGCTGACAGCCAAGTTTCAGCTTTCTTGAAGAGAGCAGCAGGTTTTCTATAAAGGCCTTTTTGTATTTCATTCATTTTTCCTTCTATCCTGATAAGTGCCTTAGTCCCTGCCAATGAGAAACATCCCCATAACATGATACTGCTACAACCATGTTTTACAGTAGGAATGGTGTTCTTTGTGTGCTGTGGCTCAAACGCAAAATAGCACACATAGAGTAACACTACATTTAGATGAGAAAGCACCTATTTATTTTAACCAGACCACAAAAACCTCTGCCGCACATTCTAAATGGGATTCAAATTGGGCTTTCTTGAGTAATGGCTTCCTTCTTGCCATACAGGCCAGAACTGTGGAGTGCTTGGGAGTGCTTCTGTCTACATTTTGTCACATCAAATTCAATTCAAAAAGCTTTGGTGTCATGACCAATGTATAAGAGTGTTACCAAAGCAGATACAATTAATACAAAATTTGCATTTACAGTGCAAACATATCATTGGAAACGTTGCACGCCATAAAAGCAAATAGTTCTTTCAAAGTTGCCCTTGGCCTCTCTGATCAGTCTCCTTTTGCTCTGTCATTCAGTTTGCAGGACTGCCTGCTCCTGACACGGTCTTGGTAGTGACAAATACCTTCCACTTTTCAATAATTGTCTTGACCACACTACAAGGGATATTCAAAGCCTTCGATTTTTTTTATTCCCATCTCCTGATCTGTGCTTTTCCACAACTTTGTCCTAGTGTTCTTTTGGAAGCTCTTTGGTGTTAATGGTTGAGTCTTTATTTTTTAAACGCACTACCCAGCAGAACCTACAGGAACTTCTGAATTTATCCACAAATCATGTGAATCACTACAATTTAACACAGGTGGAGGCCAATTAACTTGATGTGAGATTTTGAAGGCAATTGGTTGCACCTGAGCTAATTTCGGATTTACACACTTAATCCACCAAGCTGCTTGTTTTTATTTTTAATTTTCTCAAATATTTTTTTCACTTAAAAGTTGTAAGGTAGGATGTGCTAATAAATATTTAATGCATTTTAATTCAAGACCATAATTCCACAAAAAGTTTGAATATTTTGAAAGGGGGTATAAATTTTCTGTAGGCACTGTATGTTCTCAATACAATATTCAAACCTTGGCACTCTGTTCTGTTTGGAGGCTGTACTAACAGGCAGGGTCCAGGCTGACAGCTGACATCTTCAGAGTATATTTTTGTAAAGACAGTCGACTACTAAATCTCTTCCTTCTTGTGTAAACTTCAACATTTTTGTATTTCCAATGATATGACAGCTATTTGTTTTTTTCATTGCTTTGACTGCCTGTTTAATTTTTTTCCTTTGACATTATAGCGCAGCATTTGGGGAAATAAACAGATGACCCATTGACCCATTTATTAGATGGGTCATAATACATTCTTTTTAACAAAAGTGATGTTTTTTAACAGTATGCTGAATTTAGATTAAAAATTGTTTATCTTTTACATTTTTTTTTCTGACATGCAAAAAATGTTTTAAGTGAAAGCAAATGGAAACAGGAAAGACCTGTGGTTGTTTGGCTCGTCTATTCACTGGCTTTACTAGTATTAACACCATACTGTTGTATGTGGGTTAGAGGTTATGCAAGTCTAGGCAACATTATTAACTGTATTGATTTGCAAGCTGGAATTCTGTTGCCACTTAAGGCCCTCATCAATTTAGGAGGACCTCTACCACCCAGATCAGCACATATGAATTGGTATTCAAAAGCAGCAGCTTTCTAAGTGATATAATGCAAAAAGTTATATACGGTAGCATTAACAATAAGGTCAAACCATAAAATATCCAAAAGCATAATTTTTGACTATTTCATTTCAGGGCAGTGTCTTTAGTCAGTAACACAGCCCAGTATATGTACCAATGCACCAGGAAAGTCACAAACAGACTGGTCACTGGAGACAACACCACACGTCTGCCATCGACAGACTGTATATAACTAAGATTTAACATCATGACTTGTCTCCGCTGTAACTTCTGTTGATGAGAACAGGCGAAATATAAATCAACTGACATCTACTGAAATGTCAAGGTCTCAGCATTGGTCTGACTCATTCACATCACACCTAACTCTACAAGTAAAGGTGTACAGTAGGTGTCTCATGAATATAAACCTTCTTCAGAATAACAGGCCACTGTACGTATGCCATTATTCTGCAGCCCCAAGAGCAATATTTGGCTAGACACGAATGTCAAAGCCAGCCATAATATTTTCAGTGAAAACAGGTCCACCATAGTGAGCCTCTTTTGAGTTTAAATTGCATTGCAAAAGTCTGTGGGCTTAGAGCATCAAGTGGAATTTTGCTTTCCACAAGTGGTTTTCCACATCCAGGGCCACTTCTGTAACCATCTGGAAACTCGGCTGATGAAATAATTGCTCAGCATGGCTCTCATGTTGAGGACACCTACTGTACAATCAAAGCTCCTGCAAGATCTCTGATATTCTACTTCTTTCCCAAGATTGTTGCTTAATACCTCCATACAACTCTCATCCAAATTTTATATCCAGAATCGTGCTGCCAATTAAATGTACATACATTACAGTATAAATACAGTAGTTAAAGTCTATAGCTACTGTATGTTACACTGAACTCTAATAAGGTTGAAACAGCTGTTCATGTCTACTGAGCTTATACTGTATTTGCAAAAGGTGAATTTAGAAGTCTCTTTTCCACCCCCACTGGTATTGTGAAATGACAAGAACAAATTAGTATTTATTACCATAATATATATAAAACACAGGTGTCTGATTTTCTGGTGTTCCTCGTATTCTCTCTTTTTTTATTCGTTTTCGAATATGTGTCATTCAACATTGTTTATAGCTTCTTTTATGGGAAATGTACCAATACCATTACACAGAGCGATAAAAAAAGTTCAGTAGGGAATCCTCAACTCATAGTAAGCACAAAGCTGTATATCTGACACTCTTACAAACTGCCTCAAGTAAGACACTAATGTGTCCCTGTGGCCTTTTCGAGAGTTGTCAAGTTTATTGCATTTGTGTTACAGAGGGAAACATGAAAAATGTCTACAGAAATTCTCAGCTGTGTATACACAGTAAAATTAAGTGCATCCAGCTCAAATCTTTAAGCCATGCATTAAATGAATAATATTTAACTAACATAAAACATGTTTTGAGAGTCATCAGAGCTGATAAACCTTATGCAAACTGGACTGAAGTTGTTAGTCAAATGGTCCACATATTATATGAGGAAATGTAGTGCAATAGAAAACTTTGTTTTACAGAGATGATGAAAACATACAATGAAAATGAAAACAGAATCTACCAGCTTTTATTTTCCTCTTTTGAAATAAGATTATCAATGCAATGTTTTCCTTACAGGGCATCAATGGATAGTTTAGGATAATAAAAACATGAAGCAAAATAATTATCAAAGAGGTGGTATGTTCGGGAAATACAGTATTCTGTAATACTACATTGTTAAGTAGGATTCAGTCAGTAAAAAAAAAACGTTCTGTAACCCTCTCAGTATAGATCAGTATAGATTTTATAATTTGAAGGAACTATCATTTAAATGGCCCTATACTTACATGACCCTTTAAAGTTGCTCACTATGTGCACTTATGCCTAAAACATTAAAAATGGATTAGAAGACCATTGCTAAGTAAGTGATAGCATAAAAGCAATTGATAGGATCAAGACTACAGCAGAGATTCATACCAGGACCTTCAAGATCCCATTCTCTTAATGATGTCATGTGTCTTCAGCATTGTCTGGCTTTCAATGAAGAATAACAGACATTTTAATCCAGCTTTGACACCCTACTTAAACAGTTATTTAAGAAGGCTAACGATAGGCATCTCAATTTTAACTTCCAGCACTAAATATTGAAGACAGACATAGGGGATAGGACAGAAAAGGCATTGCTGTCATGTCCCCTGAGAATGACAAAGGGTGATATAAAATGTTTTATTATCTTGTCACTGCCATCTTATTGTACCCATCTTTCACCCAGACACTTCTCACCTGCAGCTATTTTATTTTAAAAGTGTTAATGAAAATATTTACAGTCTGAAGATCTGGACAGCAGTTCATTTTGGTTTGACAATTTTTTCTTAATTATTTTACAAGGGTGGTGATGAGTTTCTTGTGGTGGTTTTACAACATGAACAGAAATTGAGATCTGCAAATTCATGTGACATAATCTTATTTTAAAAAAATACAGAAGTACTTGGTAGCATATGGCTGGCTTTTAAAATTACACATAGATACACCATATAAAAATATTAGATAAGCTGTTAACCAGTATATGTTTCATAATCTGTTCCTTAGCCAACAAAGATTCGAACTCCTCACCCAGCTCTCTGAAGACAGTAATGTGTATATTTATAAAAAACTAGAATGCTTCCGACTTCTGCTAAGGTGCAGTTTTCAAGTGAGTTATCCATTGAAAAGTTTAGGCTACTTACAGTAATTACCGGGCCCATTTTAATTTTCAGAAAGTCTCTTGCTTTTATATAGGCACTGTTTCACAACCTGCATAATGCAGTCCTATGGAGCAATCAACCAGGCAGTGTGCTCAGAGAATAATTTCAGCCACCGCCGCTGTCACTTCACAGTCATTGTGCGGCAGTTCTTCTGTATCCCAGCTGTTGTGTTTGAAACCCTTTGTCAAACACTGAGAGAAGGAGATGGCAATCAATAGGTAATGGTGACAGCTGAAAGATTAAACCAGTTGTTAGCTCGAAAAACTGGGCGTCTGTTCATCCCTTTTCATCGGCACTGTCACTTCAGTAACCTGTTATCATTGCAATGGCTTTCTAATTGAGCTCTAGCTGAAAGTTTTTTTTTCCTTGCATGATCTTTTTGCTATAAAAATCTATAAATGTTCCAGTAGTGGTTGCTTCTATTTTCTCTTTTTTTTTTTTTGCAGCTTTGATAAGCTCTGAATTTGTATTGACCGTTCTATTCATTCAGCAGTTTTAACTTTCCAGATTGTGCAAAAACAGTATGACAGGTTTATTTAACGTGCCGGATATGAAAATGGCGGTGCACAATTGTCATGCAATGCAACAAAGATGTGCACATTTGCTATCATAAACAAGTCTGAGACAGACTGGGACATTTTTTTAACCACTCACCACTTGTCGGACTTGTCTGTGCCAAATTTTCCCTTTAGTTCTTCTAAAAAATTGATTTGCATCCTCATGGAAACTCATTTGCCGACTTCATGGAAGAAAGCCAGTTTTAAGGTAGGAACTGCTGGTACAATTGGGGTCTAGATGCAAAGAGAAAAATTCTGTGCCAGCACCTTTCCAAGGACTATGATCTGAGGCTTGCCAGATGATCAGTAGGAAGCTGAAAGGTGCCATCTGAGCAGAGTGGCAGAGTGGGATATTCTGCCAGAAGTTTACAGAGGATTTGGAGCGGCTACAGTATCTTGAGGAAGAAAATCTTCCTTGAAAGTCTATTAAATCACCAGCTGCACATTGCGTCCTGCCAGGCTTCTTCTGGGAATTTCACTGGCATCCAGCAGACCAAAGGAAGTGAATAGTTAGTTGAAAGCAACTTCAGTTAATCACCTTCAAATCCATCTTGACTTGGCGTCTGTGACTTGTTCTATAAAGAAGATAGCACATGTGTGTTTTCAGTTACCAATATTAAGGTTCCTATTAATCCTTTGCGAAAATACATGCTGCTACAAAATTTTAAAAACTCTAAAATATACTGTATCTTTTACATTTTGAAATTATATTGAAAGAACAGGGTAGTTTACTATTAGGCCAAGGCTGTAAGAACATTACTCAAGTTCTGTATTAAAAAGCTGTGTAACCTTAAGTCTGTAGTAGAGCTGAGCACTGCAGTACCACATTGCTCAACAGCCACCAAATAAATTTTCATCAGGGATGTGAAATCAATATTTGCATTTCATCTTTTGGTACATTTAGGTTCCTTGCAGACCCTCCTTTGAAGCAGTAAGAGTATGTTAATGTAATTTATTGAACCTCTTTCATTAATCACCCACATCACCCATAATTATATACCTTGATTGGAGCAGGAGTCTAATTGCAAATGCTTTTCCAGGAATATGTCCTCTACTGCCCCAATACAATTAGCAGTAAAAAAAAATCAGCACAGCTACTTCCAGATTACATCATGTTAAAGGTAGGTAAAGCTGCACTTGAAACTGCAACAAAGCATTTACTGTACAGTATTTTCTTTGCAAAATAGTTTTACCTCATTTATGAGTTAACAAATATGAGTCAATTTTATTGCAAAAATAAATTAAAACAAAACTGATTTGATTAGCTTGCTTAAAGAAAAGAATTGTGATAATTCTGGATATCTGGAGGTATTTAATTTAAAGTAACTCCAGATCAAGAATATAGGTTTGTCAGTGTTGTAAATACTATAATGTAAAGTTCTATATGGAGTTTCACAGGCTTTGAATTATGTCTCAGGCATGTACTGTACATGGATTTTCATTGGCTTTTTATCTGTTTTAGCTCTTTACGTCATTACTCTTGCTGTGAAAATTACTCTTTCTTAGTATCTTCCTAGAATTTGTTTCTAGAACTGACAAACTCAAGACATTTCCCTTTTTCTTACCATCTTTTCCCAGAAACTCATGTTCTCTTGGGTTTCTGTGAGCCAGCCATCAGTTCCAGTACCAGCACTAAACTTTGAGAATTTTTTTAACTTTTGTTTAAAAAATCAACACTAACTAGAGCTAAAATAATACAGATTAAATTTTCCCATACATTCACTGGTACCATGAAGTTTAAAAAAAATGCACATTACAGATTGATTATCATTACTACTGATTTAACAACTGTTCTTACCAAGGGCAGCTTACAATATAAGTTCCCACGTTCTCTCTCTTTCAGAAATGAATGTTTCTTCTATTTTTAATTTTTAATGACCAAAGAGAGTCGAGACCTCGGTTTTACATCTCATCAGAAGGACATCGCCTTTTTACACTGTACCAGGACTCACACAGGCTGTAGGGTGAGCACCCCCTCCTGGCCCCACTAACACCTCTTCCAGCAGCAACCTTAATTTTTCCGACCTGCTTAGCTTCAGTGGGTTGTCAATTGTCAGTTGCAGGATGATACGGCTTTCGTTTGGTTTAGAGATAGAAGATTTTTGGAATTTTGTTGTGGGTGTCCACTTTAGTACATGAATTAGAAAACCTAATGTGATAAGAAATTTAGTTTTGTTCTCCATACTTCAATAACAATAATATCCTGATTGGTTTGCAGTCCTTTTCATAACTTTTTACAATTTACATTTCAAAGTAATTTAATTTAAAAAAAAAGAAAGCAATTTCTTTTGACCAGATTTTCTAAGAGATATTTTTAAAGGTCACCATTTTCACATCTTTAACTGCACTTTTCACTTGATAAAACATTTGCTTTCCCAAGCAAAAACAGAAGCTTGACTTGATTCCATACCAATTTTCACTCCAAGTCAACGTTTCACACCTTTTAACCCACCAGAATTCCTTTTATTGCTGGAACTGAATCTTGAAGTGGTGACTTAACTGTGTTCTTAGACATGGAAAGAAAAGTTCTTAAATGAAGCATGACCTCTGCCACTTCATCAGAGCTCCTGCTGATTAAATTGCTTTACAAATTTATACTTTTACTTTATGAAGAGGCCTCCCTTGGCTAAATGTTCCCAATTTCCCCTTTAAGGGGAACTGTATATAAATGCCAGCTTTTGTCCATATGACAAAAGTACAACAGTGCTGCTTTTTCAGACTGACACATTTTGTAAAATGGTAATGGACTGGCATCAGGTATTGCTGCACGTGGCAGTATAAAATGGTTTTATAGCCAAAATCATATTGCTTACACCATATACTGATAGTTAAAATATTAAATGTAAGAAGACACAAATGAAAAGAAAAGAAAGTTATTGTTTCCTGTAACCAAACCCCACCTATGCCTATGGAAATCCCAGGGATCTACTGTACACACACAATTCCCCAAAAAACATTCTCTCTAACATCAAATCCTAAACCAATTTAAATTCTAAACACCATACCAATAATCTATTTAAAATGAACAAGTAATATTCCATGGTTTATTCCATGCTGAAAAGAGAAGGAGGAAAACACAATGTTTCGGCCGTGGAGCCTTCTACAGGTGTGAGGAAGACAGGGCAGTAAGCAAAGGTAATGTAGCCAGAGAACAAAAGCTGGGAGAGAGGAGGAGCGAGGGGTGGGAGCAGGGTTCCTGCAAAAGAACTATTACTTGTTCCTTTGCAGCCTACGTATAATAACGCAGCTACCCACCTGATCTATTTAAAATACCATTCTATGAGACTATTTACAATTCATAGAGGCCCTTTGGCTGCCCCTAGTGGTAGGTTAGCTGTTATTGCAGTCCCTTCATAGGCTAGCCATCCACAGACCCCTCTGGTTTCTTGCCGTGTCATATAAATCTTACAGACCACTTTAGCAAAAAGGGATGTTTAACCAAGACACTCAGTTTTAGAAAGACAATCCATTCACTTTAACAAGTTATGATGAATTAATGAAACTGGATTTCTTCTAGAGATTTTTCAGCTCAATATTTGGAGTGGTAAGTCAAGTAGGTAAGAAATTAAAATGATTGATTAAAAGTATTTTTCATGTTATGGTTAGAAACTGAGCTTATGCACATATATTTGACAGTAAGAGACTCACCAGTGTTATAGTTCCTTAAGATTCCTTCTCAAGCTTTAGTGAAGACATGCTGAGAGAAGGTTCTGCAGATCAAATGAAGGTGTATTAATATTTTGTAAGGGCTCAAACAGTCTGTTCATAAGGAGAGCAGTTTTGTTGGTGTCTGAAACAGTTTTTTTTCTATAGCACCATGACATTGCCCAATTTTCTTTTTTTCATCAAAACAAGACTTTATGGAACATACTGCACTGCATCTTCATATCGTCTAGTTCTGCTTTGCTAAATCAAAAAAAAAATTGTCATTTACAGAATTACCATTTAGTTTGAGCAGTGGGAAATATTTCATATTATAGACATTAAGTGGCTGCCCACAGTGAACCAAACAGCATTTCTAGTTTACAAATGACATTTGAAAAATCCCTCTGTGCTCGCTGCAGCTGTTCTGAAGGATGTGAAACCACAGGTTCAGTAATCATTCATTTTCTGAGTGCACATTTCGTAAAGTTTATTGCAAATTAACTCAATCTGAGTTAATTTGGTATTATTGCCTATTCCAAACACTTAAATGTAGGGTCAATAAAACTGAAGGAAAATCAGTAATTTTCTGCAGGGTCACTTTAGGAAATATGAATTGAAGAATAGATTTAGCACAAGCGTTGTGCAAAAGGCTGTTTGTTTCTCAGCGAGTGCTGCTAGTTTATCTTATGAATTCAAGAAAGAGCTAAAAAGGACATTACCAGATAAGGCTCTACTCACGAGAAAAGGATTGTGTGCAAAGCATCTTAAATCGTGCCTCAAAGCTGAAAAGGATGTAAATAATGCAATTTAAATTGAAGAGGTTGATCAATCAACCTGTAAATAATAGAATAAAATGGGATAGAAAAATAAGCGGTCATGTTAACTTAGCTAATTGAGAAATAATTCCCAATAAGAAAAATTATATAAAAGAATAACATGTTTTTATAGTCATATATCATCTGCAATTGACTTGAAGAATTGTGTGCACTTTCACAGCAGACAGTCTGTTAACTCAGAGACTCTTATTTTAATTAGTTACAATACTGATGGCATGTTCTATTCTCATTTTGCCGTTTGATGAGATGTAGTAAAAGCACATTAAACAAATTCTGTGCTGGAGATCAAATCTAAAATAAGAACAGAATTATGTATTCCACTTCTTGTGAGTGTTCCTGTCAGATAGATAATCTGTCTCTGGTAAATGATTGCTTCCTCTCCATGCTTGGTTTAATGAAATTAATAAAGCGAGTAAAGAAGTTAATGATGTGAATGTCAATAATGTTTGTATTTTAACAGAGTTTTGTCTAATGTTTTAAAAATGTAGCCCTGAGAAGTATTCTAACTGAGGAAACACATTTTTTAAAAAGTAAACTTTATTTTTCCTTTATTTCAGACAAAATAACATCTGAAATCTGCAGTGTTCAGATCTCTTTAGCTTTTGAAATCGGGATAATATTTGAAAGTGCAGCCATAGATCACAAAAAACAAGTTAAAAAGCTTTTTCCTTCACCCAATATGTAACACAAATGAACATTTGAATATAAACAACATAATTGTAAATAATACGAGTTATTGTTAAAACAGTTAAGGTATATGCTTATGGCTGATATTTTTTTGCTATTTGGAAACAAACATATAAACTATTCAATGTTTAATAATCACCTTCTTAAGGTTATGTATGCAAAGTATGTTTAGAACAGCACTCGTTTAAAATTGAATCAATTTAAATTCATTTGAATATCTGCAAAGACGTATCCAAATTATAGCAAAAATATTTTTGGAACAAAAAGACTAATTGTTATGTTTATTGTTGATACATAATTGCTGATCTGTTTTGTGCTATTTTAACTTGCATTTGATGGCTGCTTTGTATAGCTCCATTCCATTCATCAGTGCAACTTTTTCAAAAACAAAATTAAAGAGAAGAAAAATGAATGCCGAAAATAGTTACAGGTTTCATTCAATGTGAATTGCGATGTTCATTATTCTTTTTTTTTTCTTTTGGCAATCTCCTGCTGAGAAGTAAATGCATTGCAATTTTCTTTCTTAGAGCTCTCTTTACTGTCCATACTTAAGAAAATTATAGGAAAGTGCTTATATATAACCAAAAGAGAGGACAATAAGGTCCATTAAGTGGGGAAAACAAGGGTAAGCCAGCTGTCACAAGAACAAAAGAATATTCAGAGCTGTCAAACCCACATGTACAAAGCAGAAACTATCAACACATTGCACCCACATGTGTTTATCTCCTCAGAAATTTCACCGTAGATGTTTTTAGCTTTTTTCTAACTTCAATTCCTGATGCAGTCTCTTAAAAAATGTTACAAAATAAAATGCAAAGCAAAAGATTCAAGAAGCTACTGCATGGTACAGTATGTAGGACCCCATTTTGAGAATTCCATCCTGTATCTTTTTGCCATGTGGCCTTGTCTGTATTCTTTTACGAAATAGGAAACAGCAAATTTGGTAATACTTCGGTTCTGAATTGTATTTGCTGTCCTTTTTTCTCCATTTGTTTGAAATATTAACCTTGAAATGCATTAGAAGTTTTTTTTTAATATGTTTGTTTCTATAGAACAAAAGGCCAACTTTAAAAAGGGAGCTCTTCAAAGCATATCCCAAACTTTTATTTTGATTTCAGGTCAGACCTGTAAAACCTAAGAGTAATAAACACCCATGGCTCCTTTAGACCTCCCCCAAAGTTTTAAGGAATTAACGAATTTAGAGAATTAACCTCAGTTAATTCTCATATAAATCATATTCAGTGTTTAGCATATCTAGCAGCATGTGCCTCCCTTTTTTTGAAAATGAAGGACCCTTCTGCCCTTCCATTTCCCCTCTTGCTACTGCGAAAACTGGAACTGGTTCTCTGTAGAGACTGGAGTGTGCTAAATCGTTGAGGACGTACAGTATTTGTGTTCCCAATGAGCTTCCTTGTCATCTAAGTGGATTTTACTAAAAACTCATCAATCGCAGTCATATCCCCTCTCACCCCAATCTGGATGTCCAGATTTCTGTTTAGAAATGAAGACTGTGGCTTGCAACAGGCTGAGAAATGCAGTTATGAGGCAGTACATTGATATACGTTTCTTAACAAAATCTCTTTGGACCCTTCCAATCTGTTTTCAGACAATTACAGGGCACAGAAACTGCCCTTTTTAAAGTTACGAACAATCTTCTTATGGCAACCGATTCCAGTTATCTACAGTATTCGCTGTAATTCTCCTAGACCTACAGTAAATTTTGCCTTTGGCTCCGTCAATCATGACATTTTACTCTCTCATCTTGAGATTTTGTGACTGTCACGGATGTCGGAAGGGACGAACCGTGGAATGGCAGGAGAGCGGAAAAAGACCCTTTGCGTAGCGGCGGAACAAGGAGTTAGCCCAGGCTCAGCAGTGAAGCAGTTCAGGAAATGCCGTATAGAAACCTATGCCCTCAGGCCATGGGCGGAGCGGCGGCCTGGTGCCAGGCGGGTCTCAGGACATCCAAAAGTCAATGCTGAGCAAAGGGGAATGAGTGACACAGAAATATATAGCCCCAGACAGAGAGACACCGGAAGGACAGCAAAGCACAGGAAACTAGGGACAGGACAGAGTAGGAGACATGACACTGACATTTCTCTTAAATGGTTTAACTCTTATCTTATTTATCACTGACGCTTGGTTGCTCTTGGGGGTGTTAGTTTTGAAGTCTGGTGTTCCCCAAGGTTCAAAACTGGGCCCCCTGCTATTCAGCATCTTCCCCACTATTACAATCATGTGGACTGAATTATCATTTCTATGCTGATTGTATTCAAATCTATGCCCATTCTAATCCTGAATCTGAATTACTGAAGTAGCTGTATCTTTAATGATATCAGAGAGTCACCTACCCACAGTGCATTTGAATCTCAACTCAAAACCTTTATGTCCAGAAAGGCTTTTACTTAATTAGTGTCTGTATCTGTGTCTATTCCATTTTCTGACTTCTGCTGCACTTCTAATCTATTGTCTTTCTTATACAGTGTGTACTTACTGTACAATATGTACTTCATTTGCTATTGTTATAACTATTTGTGTACCTAATGTAAACCATTTTGAGATGCTACTTTCAAAGGCTCTATATTATTATTATTATTATTATTATTATTATTATTATTATTATTATATGCATGTCCAATCATATGTGTTCTGTCTGTCTATTTTGGAGCTAATTTTGTTCACCATTCCCTTGATAAACATTGGAGAAGATTTAACTTCTGTAAAGTGCTCTTTAAATTAAATAAAACTATGAATATGCAAGAATATTAAAGTCAGCAGAGAAGCATTGCACATTGCCTCCACTTTTCTCAGAACAATGCATGGTATGAATTCCAACAAAATTCCTCACAAAGTGTGTGAGCACACTTTTTATATTTTTATATTTTAATATAAAAGGATATACTTGCTTTTTTTGAAAGTCTGTAGTTAAGAATTTTTTGATGCACTATTAGTTATTTGTCCCCATTGTTTTAATAAACTAAAGCACTTAGGACAAAATGTTGCATTACTATTTTGTAATACAAATCTAAAATAAGTGCTCTTTTAGCCAGTACCTAACATGCACACAGAAGTCCAGCATTTCTAATAAATGCAATTTTGTGATATCTGCAACAGTTTTCATCTCATAACACAAAAGCAATTTACAATGCTGACGATGACAAGCTAGACCTAGCACAAGAGCACTGCAAAGAGTTTCTAATGGGCAAGACATAACAGTGATTGTCTTGAACAAGCCCCCTGGCACTGCAAAATGGGTTTCATAGAGTGTGTACAAAAATAAATGTCACCAAATAAAATCCTGCTTCCCTGAAAGAATTCTCTTGGTTCCACACGAGTGCTAACCCAATACATCTCTGGCATTTATTTCTCTTTAAAACACATTACTTGTGGTCTTTCCCTGAAAATATTCCACCTTTCATTTTATCCATTCCTACATCCATCTATCCAAAAGATGTTTAACAGCTCTGTACAAAAGATAAAGAAAATGTGTGTATTGTTTAATCTAAATCTTGTGGACAAAACACTGCATTATCCATTAATCAAGTCAGGCATGGAAAATGAGTATTCAAAAATTACAAGAGTCTTTGTTATTGGAACCTGAGTCTTGCTGACACCCAAGAGGTTAAGGTCTAGACAAAAAGTAAATTAATCACCTGTGTCATTTTGTTTTTGTTTTCACGTATTTTAAGAAGATTTGTGCATAAGCATACTTTTCACCTAGTACTTCTATAATCAACTTGAACTGAGAAGATCCTAATAAAATACTGTTAGGTCACTAGCATTGGTTTGAGAATCCAGTGCTTTAACAACATACAGTATGTCCCAAAAACAATTGCTCTACAAGGCTCCCCTGAGCAATCTGTAAGCAGTTCAACATACTGTAGATAACACACTCCATATAAAACTAATTTACATTTAACACAAGCAGATCTTTACTAAAAAAATATTTAAAAAATTCACTCACACACTATAGCGGATGTAAACTTAAAAAAATGCATCTGGCTTAAATTGATTTCATTTTTTGTATGAATATCAAGATTTTATTCTTTTCTTCCCTTTTTCTTCCCTTAGTCTGGTTTATTCATTAGGATCGCTGTTCCTCATAGATAAACCAGGTTTTTTGTTTATTGCGATTATTGCCTCAGGATTGTTTTAAATGTGGCTGGACTGCAAATGAGAAAAGAGAAGGGGAGGGGGCTGGATAGCAAAATTCCTGTCTGCTTAAGCATTTCCAGTCTGCATTGGCAAACTGAGGAAACGCAAGCGCTATTAAAACAATGATGGAGAGCACGGTACGCTGTTGTCCTTTCGTTAATGTAGCAGCAGCGTCATCTGAAATATTGTGAACCTGTAACAATAAATTCCTGTGCATTGTATTTAATGAATTAACAAATATTGATTGAGAACAAAGAAAATAAATTCACAGTATTTAAAGTCTTATCTTTAAGGTGTATTCATTGCAGTAGTTACACACACAGGTCATGACTTGGCTCATAAATTGCATGAAAACCAGCAGAGTACTGATGTGCACTAATTGTTTAGAATTTAGATGTAATGCATTTCCTATTTTGAACACACTGACAGTGAAGAGTTGCACAAATGTTGCAACGCCCATGAAATTATAAGAATAAACTAAAACTCAAAGTGCAACATTTGAAGTTGGTCTATGTTTCTTTCATACATGTACATTTCCAAGAGTCTGATCCATGCATCCCTAAAGAAGTGTCACAGCCATTGGAACAAGACGCATCTCCCATTATGAGGAACCCAGAGCTGTGATTTTGTCATGACACCTTATATATACTACAAGTCTTGTCAGAATTGTGCTTATAAGGTACAGAAAAGAGTAATCATATTTTATTTTATATAGCACTTTGAAAAGTAGTATCTCAAAGCCCTTTACAGTAAGTGTAAAAAGATAGGAAACTATAAAGTAAGTACATATACAGTACAGTACAAACGGCAAGCAGTTAAAAGTGCATCAGAAGTTAGAAAATGGAGCAGACACTAATGAAGTAAAAGCCTTTCTGGAAAGAAGGATTTTAAGTCTAGATTAAAATACACCTAGGGTACAGTACTGTAGGTGACTTTCTAATGTCCTTGTGCATAGAATTCCAGAGATTAAATATGTTTACATGAAGCCTCCTCTGCAATTCCGATCTATTCAATGCTGTGTTTTTGTCCTAATGAGTATTTATTACAAATATGCTTTAACTTAAACACAGCTGTTGAAAAGACTTTCATTCCTTGTTTTGGGTCTTGCTATTAAAAGCATTTTGTTCTTAAAGGTTGAAGGGAATGGGACATTTTATATGATGAATCAGCTGTACGTGGCCAGATTGCCTGATCAAACGGCTTTGTGGGGGGGTGGGATTGGCGTATCTTCAAAAACAAATGGATTACAGAGAAAAAAGATTTAGAAATACAGATTTAGTTCAGAATGAATTTCTTTGAAAATTAGTTCGTTCTCAAAATCCCCAGTGAAAGACAGATGAATGAGCAGCCATGGCAGAAGACCATTGTATACACAAAATATTGCAAAGGTGTTTGAGCATCTACATCACTGCACATGACAAGACTGTCTTCCGATTGCATTCAAGCACCCAGGTTTCAAGGTTAAACTCACATGAAAGATGGGATTCTAATGGACAGGTCTTTTCTTTATCTCCTCAGTACACTACTGAAATAGTCTACAAGCTGCAGCATATACTGTAAACATGTCCTAGATAATGTCAGTGTAACACTTCTGAAGCGTAAAAATGTTATACTGATATTTGTGCATTGTTGCAAATTGTGTGTGCTGATAATATTGTGTGAATTAAAAGTTTGCAAAAGAAATCCTTCTGTTATCCTACTATTCAACCAGACCCCAACCCACAAACATTCTCATGATTAAGCTTGAGTAAGAAGGGCAGATCATAATTTATTTGACTGCGTTATGCTTCTGGTAATATATATTAATTACCATTAAAATGAAGATAAATCATCATGTAACTATAAAAGTGTAACATGTTTTTCCCAGACCCACACAATTAAACATCACCAGCCCATTTTAAGCACGGGGCATTGGTCAGACCTTTTTTTCCTGTGAACATGTGAACAGATTTTTTAATTTTTAAGGTTTTCAGTCAGTGGCTCATTCTGTAATTACAATAATCAGATAAAACATGCAAAACCAATGTTATTTTAAATACACATAATATCCATATGATAAAAATGTTTGATAATCCAATGGCACTGATAAATAAGCAAAAATGTATATTGTAAAGTTGACACGCATTATTCTGCATTTGTAATTTCATAGTATAGACATCTCTCAACTTTTAGGGAGATCTGCTTGAGTTGCTTTCTTGATGTCTTTTAGGAGTTAAATTTTCCCATTCTTCTTCCAAAAGAAGACTCATTTATATCTATATTCCGCTAAGAAGTTAATAATTTTGAGTGGGATTGGTAGAGATTATCTATGGCCAGGCAAGAATAATATATGAAAGCACAAATGGGATTTGTTTCGTGCACAGTCATACTAAGAATGAAAATATAATAACATTTGGCACTTTAGGCCAAAAACAACAAAATGTCTGATTTTCTCCTATTGCGTATTGGGAGTCACATTCTCAACTGCTTAATGCAATAGGTTGAGGAGACAATTTCTCGATATAAACCTGTTTGATGGGCAAACTGCCTTATAGGGAATATACAGTATGCATAGGGAAATCAGCTTCCATTTAGCACTGGAAAATAGTTGGCTTTTTACTGTATATTTGCCAAGAGGAATATAGGTAAAGCTGGGTTCTTTCATTAAAACAGTTTCACTCAGAAATTGCTATATAGTACAAAACATACAATACATAATAATCTTCCATTTGTTAACAATGTGTATTTCAGGCTGGCCAAATAAGAAACCTTTCAGAGGTGACAAGGGCAGAGATGAGGTGCACATAAACACTTGAAGTATTTAAACAACATGCAAAGACAACAGCGCCCATTCTGCCTAAACTGCATGACTGGTATAACTAATGATATCATTTATACATACTGTATATTATATGTAATGTCTCATGCCCTGTGGGCATTTATATTACTCACAATTGCTTCGGTTAGCCATTGCTGTAATATTAACAAGCTGGGAAGATACAAAGGAAAACATTCCTTATTATACTTCTGAAAAGAAAAGTCAGCCTATGATAGTGCCATACAGTAGCTGTTGACATAATGAATTCCTGTCCCTGTTGTGAGCCATGACTGGACATTATGATTTGCATCACCATCAGCTGTTCTCCATAGGGAACCTCTTACCTCCAGTGTTCTTCTCTCTTTAGATCTGCTTTAACTTTTCTTTCATTTCCAGCCTTGCACAGGATTTCTCTTTAATATGGTCAAAGCCTCCACCCCCCCTTGAGCACTGAAAGCTTAATGTAAACAGTTGACCACCCACCATTATTTACCTCAAAGCGTCATTCTCAGTCACTCACTGCAGATATTCGCACATTTGGATGCACTGGCATGCCCGTTTTTTTTAGTGTGCATCAAATAATTACTGCAACTCTTAACCAAAGTATTTTCCATGGAAAACGTTTTGACATTTTTCCCCTTGTACCATATTTTAGAAACATGGCTACAACCAGTGATGAGCTATTTCTACAGATGCATGTATATTAAATCAGACGTCAGTAGGCTTGTAGGTTTTTGTGATAAAATGATAAAAACTACTATTTCCTCCACACGTGCAAATATGTCACTCCCCATTCTTCAGCTTTCCAAGCACTTTTTTCAAAGATTTCACATTTTCTTTCACTGTACTTAGAATGAGACATCTGAACATCCTTCTCTGACACACCCATCTGCAGAGCCATTTGTCATTTGACACACACACGTACAGTTTCCTGAGAGTTGTCGTTTATTAGAAAGCCAAGAGAGCCCTGGATAACTAATCCCAATCCCACCCCAGCAGCCTCAGCCAATTATAATCATAATTAATATGACACTGGGGAATCCTGATCACAGTCGGCAAGTGACATGACACAGGATCTATTTTGTGATTTGTATAAATGGATTAAAAATGTGTTTAAACACCCTCTAGAAAGGTTTAGAAAATAGGTTGTTTTACCTTTTGCCAACTGCTATTTTTTTCCAGCACTTTTGAATTTTCTGTAATCATATACTGTAGCTTTGTCATTCATGTTCGGCTCTACTGCTCTGGTAAACTGTCTGCTGATATCAGTTAGATCAATAGTGATGAATGTACTGTATGATGTCATCATCGGGTTGTCTTTAGAGTATATATATTTAAAATCTGCATCAATGTCATGCAATGGCCAAAGGTTAACCACATTCACTTTCTTTAACCAAAGAATCATCTCCGACACAGAAATAAGGTTGAAAAAAGGTCATCACAGGTGAAAGCTGTGGGTATTTGCTTCTTTATTAATACAATAAAAGGTAAGAAAAACTAGCAAGAGCAACCTCTTTAACAAAATCACATTCTCAGCAGGTACAGTAGGTCCCATCCACAAACCACCACCCTTATCAATTAATTACCCACAGAACTATCACTTTCACAGATATGCATGCAAGCGTGTACATGCACCACTCATTAAAAACCCTTTTAAAACCAATTCCCTTCAACCACAAAACCCCCTGTGTCTCAAAAATAAATTGCTCTCTAACCCTTTCTAGCATGTTTCACAAAGAAACATTAATGGGCGGGCAAGTCAGGTGTGGAATCCCCCAAACAGTCAAAATAGAATATATTGGGAACTATATACAGCATTTACTAATAGAATATGCACAAAAGACATCAAACTTTGATTTTACAATGTTTTCAATTCTAAAAACACAAAAGGATCTCCTTGGTTAAGTGTACTGCATGTTCCCTTCCCCTTTAACCTTCCTGTGTATCAGAGATAATGCTACGAATAGTCAACATACTGTACTGTACCTTATACAGTACATAGTTACAAATTCCTATTGTACTAGAATGCCTAGACCTCTCACATCAATGGCAATGTCAGTGTCACCAGACAGCAGTACAGTGACATAATCCCCTTAGAAGCTGGGTAGCATTGAATTTTCCCACTGTCGGAGATCTGCTCTTTTGGCATACCAGTGTTCCTTACTGTCTGGGTGGTAGTTCTATGTAACTGAGCGCAGGGACACTATTAAGAACTTGATCAAATTCCAGCAGGGCAGAACTGCATGTATACCATGAACATGCCAGGTAAATAGCATAAAAGATGCGAACACAAGGGGGCTAATCAGTTCTTTTAGCTAGAACGTGATGGTGGTTCAGTAAGAGCCCACACTCAAGGACTGTGGTATGTTAAAATCAGTACAGAAAAAGCTGGAGGCACAATGCAAATAAGGTGCACTTTTCTTTAGGCTGAATTCACCTGTACTGTATTTTCAGCTCTGTAATACACATAAAGTGATTCTGTAATTACAGTACAGTATTTCCTCTAGCACCCTTCACGAAGCTGAGGAACGTGCTGTAGATGAACAGCCTAATGCAAAAACACCACTGTGTATGATTTTCTGTATGTAATTACAATAGAACATTAAAGATAACTTTTTCTAAATATAAAGTATATTAACGTGAATAAGGGAAACATCACATGCTGAAGAACTGCAGTGTGAAATTGTCTTCTAATATGAGGTCAACTGGACTCTTCTATCATAAGAAACAGGGTGACTAATCATAAACCCACTTAAGTGTACGCACTGGTTAAATTGATAAAATTGACAAATAGATTGTAAACTCAAGTAGGTTGCACCATATTTCAAAATGTATGCTTTCTTAAGTGCAGCATAACTAAGCATAGAAGGGTGCAATTCCTTATGTTAATTTTTCTACATTGGTTCATTTAATTTCTACATTGGTTATTAATTTCTTTAGATACGCGATTCCATATTATATTCCCTATTAATCAAATTCTAAAAGTATGCTTGTTGACTCCGGTATCGAGCGTATTCGCAGAAAAGCTTAAAACTACCACTTTTTATACACATGTTATTTCACATGTTAGTTACTGTAATACTGTATGTTTATGTAACAAAATCAATATCGTTTATGGCCTTCACACGCGTTATGCTCCTATTCTTTTTATGCTCAGCTACTAAGATTTTCCTTCAGTGGTAAAATTCCATATAAATATTCAATACTAAAACGGGCACAGTAAAGACATTTAAATCTTTCTACGACCAACCAACGCACCACGAGTGCCCCTGTCGGTCAACCAATCACGTACCGTGGTATGACGCACGATGACGTAGCCAATTACCCGTGGTACGTGTCTGTGCCGCGCACTTTGAATGGCTGCATCTGTATACTTTACCATTAAATCACTGTGTCATACAATTCAGTGATCAAGTTCTTTTTAAAAGCTTTTCACATACCTATTTTCTAGCAGTTAATAATTTTGAATTATCTAGAATGGAGAGTCTTCACTGCACTTTTAGTGAAGCGGAATACCCAGGATATCCTCAGAGCTAAATTGACCTTTTATTTCAAATGTCCTCTCACTTATACTGATGCTACTTTGCATAACGGTTTAATTAACAACTAAAGCAGAACTCATAGCATGTTAAGTAGTCATTATGAAAACTACAAAAGATTTGTTCTTTAAAGCAGCTATAAGACACCACATCACAAATCCCACCAGTGCCCTTCTCCAACAAGTTAAAGTTTTACAAACCTTTCAATCTCCCAGCTTTGTGGCAGTCAACCCAGATAACCGCACATTGTGGAATAATAATTAATAAAAAGGATTTCCCAATGCTAAGTGTCAACCATGCCCCATAGCTTTGTTTGCATTGATGCTGGTAATTAAACTTAGGTTTAAATTAAAATTTAATGGAAGTGATTGTCTATTTCGGGATTGTACCCTGAAGACTGGAAAAGCAAATAAAATATAGTGTAATTGGGAGAGGAAGAGGAAAAGGGCATTATAATTACTAGTGCATTATTGGGTGTTGCTTGGCAGACAGCCCAGAACAGAAGACTTTTTTTTTCTTTCCAGTGTCTGTAATTACCTTTCTTTTTTAACGAAAGTAAATGAAGAAGAATTTTGGATTGTACTGGTTGAATTGTGCCGATAAATTAGTGTTTCCTTATTTTGTGCAACTAAATATAGTTGAATCTTGCTGTGGGTATTATAAGCAATAACAATGGCCCCTCCCAAGGTCATTTTGAATTATCCATTACATGACATAGCTGAACAGAACTGTCTAGATGAACATAAAACATGCACTGAGTTAGTTTTAATATGGTACTGTGTGTCAGGTAAAGGACATCTACTGGCCTTTCTCCAGTTGTACAGTACATCGTTGCTCTCAAACCTAAGGATTGAATGTAAATTCAACAACAGGAGTTCTTCTGCATTCAGCAAGATAGCATTTCAGCACGTCAATATATTTTTTTAATCCTTGAATGACAACCTAGTGTTAAAATGGATTCAAAACCTTATCAGCTTTTATAATGCAACACATTTATTGTAATTACTTGCCATTGTCTGAAAAATCCACACAAAATGACCTATTACTTGTTGAAATGTGCTTTATACATTAAGCTTTAAGCACAATAACTATTAGAAAAATGTTCAGTGTTTCTTTGGTTATTTCATGCATTTTAATTTGTTATATAATTGATGTGTTCCCACTGGCTACAAAATATGCAGCTCAGAACAGTTACTGTGTGTATTTATAGATAGGGCTTCAAATACTGGACAAACTTACCATATATACAGTACCTGCAACAAATTTACAAATATATTAGAAAAATTACAAATGTTGTCATTTGCAGTCACATTTTATTGCACAGACAAAATGGGTAAGTTCATTATGCTGACAGTCATTTGTCATCATAAGGGGAGATCGGCAATAGGCCTACTCTGTAGTCACAGGCCAGCAGCATCCATGTCCACTACAGACTGCATTACAGACAGTAAATCTGCAGCATATGCTTTGCATCCCATTTCATTTCTTAAAACCAGTACAAATATGTCTGTTCACTGGTGTCTGAGCCCTAGATACTACACATCATTCCAGCTCATCCCAGAAACGTGTGATGTGTCTGGAGAGTTCGCTGGAACGCTTGTCCAAAGACATAATCAGTGTACCACAGGTTGCCATCAAACAATACCAATGGAGTTCTGCAGTGACAACAACACACACTTTGGCCTCCCCATTGACTGAATTTATGCAACATTCAATTTTACTCCAGTGTACAGTATCAGCTCAGCCAAGAATGACCAATGACCAATCAGAGTAACACCAAAATGCTTAATAATTATTCAAAATCCATATATTTTAAAATATTTTAAAAATCCATGCATAAATAGTGTGATAAATTTCTTTTGATGCTCAATATATAAATTATGGAATTTAGGATGACCAATTTAGGGCCCAATTCACAGGTAATGGTTCCAGGAGGGTTCCTGGTTTTAGTAAGGATAAAAACATACAAACTCCAGTCTCATTTGGAGCCCTGTCTACCAGACAAAACAGCTCCTCTATTTCCCAAACCTATACTGTACATTAAAGAATGAAAAAACTTCTAATACTTGTTTCAGTTTGCTTACAGAGGTATGCTGCCGACAAACACTCCTGTTCCTACCAACAAACATTTCAGCTCGAGCACATTTATTATACGCAAATTGCACTAATTGGCCCCATGTGAAAATCCTGCATTTCAATCACTTTATAAAAACGCAACTGTCAGTCACAGTTGAAGTAGCTACAATTTGAACTGCACTTTTTTTGCAATTTGAAACAATTTGAATTATTTTTTGGGAAACACATTGTCATTGTTGTTTATTAATCAACTTCAACAAAGTAATCAAACCACGCATCACCAGAAGGGTATTCTTTCTGGTAACGGTCATGGCCACCGGGAGTCTATCCCAGAAGCACATGGAGCAGGGTGGGACTAAACTTTAGTCCTAATCTTAGGACACACACATGTGTGTGCACATGTACACACTTAGAGACACTAACGTAGCAGTGTAGCAAAGTGGCATAAATCAATATTCTAGAGTTAACTAGAGAGGTACTGTACATAGTTGCCTGCATATATATTTATAAGGAACAAGTAATAGGTTTATTCCATGCTAAAAAGAGAAGAAAGAAAACACAACGTTATGGCCGTGGACCTTCTTCAGGTGTGTCAAGAGTTCTTCAGGAGTGTCATGACACAGCTGAAGAAGGCTCCGCGGCTGAAACGTGTTCTCTTTCTTCTATTTTCATCATGGAATAAACCTATTACTTGTTCCTTTGCAGCCTACGCTTGCTGACGCAGCTACCCTCCTGAACATATATATTTATATATACAGTATATAAGTCTAATACAAGTGCAATCCAGGACAGTTAAAGTACAGTATTAACAGTTTTGAATTGCAATATAAATTTTATTATTGCATATTTATATTTGATTACAACACATTGTTTTCTAACCCCTTTGCCCGTGCATGTGTTTATATTTTAGATGATTGTAGGCAATATTAGCCATATATGAAAAAATAATTTGACCACATATGCTGCATTGACAGATATGGTTGATTCTTGTTCAGTTCCTTATAAAAAAAACATGTATCAGAAACATTTTAGGAAAGTATATAAGAATAATAGTATTAATGAAGGTTGAATATAATCATAATATGTAAGACCCAATTGCTTTGAACTATTCAGAACGTCTCCATAATTTATACTCTTTTAGACATTTAGACAAAAATCAATTGCATTAAAATAAACTAGGTTGAAACTCTTATATAGCACTTAGATGCACCTGCATACAAATACATTCACACAAACTACTTTATTAAGTGTTGGAGTAATTAGTTTTCTGTCATCAAAGGGCTGATTCTCAATTAAAATGAATAACACAGACAAATGTATCATCTTGAAGCATTCATTTCAGTTCAGAGACTAATAACCGAGCTGTGTTTAAATCTGTGAAGAGGATGAAATAAGGTTTAAAAAAAAAAGGGTTGCTTTGCTTTTCAAAGATTTCACTAAGCACATCTTCTATTTTGCATTACCTTTCAACCGAAATTAAAGAGACAGATAACTCTTGAGTTGCACATGCCTTAGAATACTTTATTTCAACCTGCAGTGCAGGAGGAGTTCTATAGCCATCATATTGCTCATTTGAAATCAAGTTGTTTTTCCGATTGTCAGTGATAGCAGGGAGTTGCTAGCTGTAATGAATAACTGGCTCATATTATCTGGGGTTGGATGAAGCAGTTCCTCAGCTTTTAGCATACCCTGTTGCTGGAAGAGTGCCAGAGTGGGCACAATAAAATCAGAAATGGCAATGGCAAAAAATGTATTTAAAAAAAAATCACATAGTGGGATTTACACAGTTACCAGTTACTTTCATGCTTTACAGAATTTTTATATATGTATGGATGGGATAAATAATAATAATAATTCACAAAATTATTATTCACAAAACAATAATTATTAATAATTATTAAACCCATTCTGGCATAATGAAGGTGATAGGTGGGTAGGTCCCTTTTCAGGCCATAAAGGCCCATGGGGAATGGGGGGCAAGGGCCATCATTTTTCTTGACCATCCGACACTGGAGGTGGAGGTGAAGTGATCAGCATCACACTCCAGCTGGCCTGTTATCCCGGGTACTCATTTGGAAAGCAGGCTGAGTGGACCTGGGAGCCATCTGCAAAGGAATTAGAGCAAGCTACATCACCTGCCCCTACCTGGGATTGAACCCAGGACCTTCTGGTCAGGAGCTAGATGCCCTTGCAGTCTGAGTTACCACAGCTCCTATAAGGAAGATGAACCCACTCAAATTTCCATTTTTATCACATTTTTGTCATTCCAATAAAGTCCTCTAAAAAATCAACATAATTTCTTTTACCTCATAGCAGACACACCTTACAATTTACATGTGCCCATAAAAAGTTACAAACAAGAGGAAGACATCTGGCTCACCTAGTATGTCTGATTGCTAGTGGCCTATTGATCCAAAACATGTGTCTGGTTGTTTCTTGAAAAAAGCCAGGGTATTAGGTTTTTTCAACAACAAGGCCAGAGTAGTTTGTTCCATACTACTACAACCCATTGTGTAAAAACTTTTTGTGCTCTCGATTTCAAGTCCATAGTTTCTCCATTTTGTCCCCTTGTTTTCATTTCACTTCTGAGTCTAACAAAACCCACCGGGTTGATTATGTTGAAGCCTTCTCAAATCAAGTCTAATAAATGTGCAGTTATTTTAAGTTGACAGTGTAAGATATTATTTTGAGCCCAGAATCATACTGTATATGGCAGGTCTTCTCAGGAAGAGAATATTTTAAATGAGGCCTTATTATTTGTTGCCTAACAGTCCTTAATTTATTAAGTCAATACTGTATTTGACAGAATACTATTAAGACTAGAATACTATCCCCTGGAGATTTATATTAATTGTTTATTATACCTGTAATGCTTCTATGCCTATACTACACAACTTTGGCATTCCGTGATCTGTGGTAGGTTGTTGATTTCTTCCTTGGCATGCACCCAAGTCAAATATTAATTTAATATATTAGTCATTTCCTTTTCATCTTCTAAATGTTTGCCATTATTATCTCTAAAATACCTTATTTAATTCTTTACTATTCATTAGTTGTTTTGGTTCATTTTGTGTCTCCAAAATTAAATTATTTTGACCTTACTAACATCCTGCTTTTCTTGTCTGCAATTCATTGTATAATTCCTTAGCCATGTGATTTTTTTTAAATTGTTCAATAAAGTTCTTTCTTTCTACCTACAGTATGTTTTCTCACCTGATTTATTAAAGAATTTTTGACACTACTTTATAGGCTTACTATGGGATATTACATTTTTCAGATGGTTCAGAAAATATCTTATAAAACTATTTTTAAAAGTTATCCATCTGTACAGATATGGTATCTTTTAAAAAGTAATAAAAGTAATAAAAATTAGCTGAGAAAGGTTCTCAAAAGCTTTTTCTGCCCTTTCATCACAAGAAATAAAACTAATCCAGTGACGTACAACTCATGAGACATCCTTCAAATTACATGTATCTTGCCTGGCTCATTTTTTATCCCATTTTCCATTTGACCATGAAAAAATATTATTTCCCACTCAAAGTAATTATAAAATATGATATTTTATTAAAAATAACCTCGCAGAATAATAGAAGAAGAATTGGATGCCGGATGGCTAATGGTTTCTGCTTGCACAGTTTGTTGAAAAGAGGAGAGACTGTTGACAGATATATTCACAAGCTAAATCCTGCTAAACCTTGGTCTTTGTTCTTAACAAGAGCCATAATACAAAAAAGCTGAAGCACCGGATACTTTTCTGCAAATGTTTTGTAACTATCCTGTAGTTAGTAGATATTGTATGTCTGTTTTAACAGAGTATAAGTTGAAACTTGATCCCTGATTATTTCTTCTTAATAATGACTCACTGAGCGGTTATAATGCAATGCAATAAAAACGTTATTGGGTTTAACAACCGCAAAAATATCCTTAAGGCTTGGATTGAACCTGTTATGCACTGCAAGCTAATTGTGTTTATGGACATAATTCATCTTGTGCAGTCAACTACCAGATTAAAGGAATCTGGTCTCTGCTTTTCTGCTCAAGCATCTATTGTAGTGAGCTATAAGTTAAGCATTTTTACTTTATTCATTTAAAATGTTTGTGTATGAACTCCTTGTATATAGTTCTCTGTGTTTATTTTTTTCATGCTTTTCTAATTAAAAATAACCTGTTGATCACAAAAAACCTGTACATACGTAAAATCTGACACACAGATACATTGAAGAAAACAATACAAGCACATACATGTGTGAATGAAGTGTATCTAGGTATTAGGTTTGTCTTTTGTGAAAACTGTAGTAATTTTATTAACAACATTACAACAAATATGGTAATCATAATTTTTAATGAAAACTTTAAGTGGCCCAGCTATGGTGAGTATACTGTATAACCCACCACTGGATCCACAGTGCTCACAGGCTGAAAATTACTGCTGTAAAGCTATGTCATATAGTTGCTGTCTTATTATACTGCTGCCTGCAGATTATAAAATTCTGCCAGAGAGTCCATCTTGGTTCTGAAGTACCATGGAAAATTTTATAAAAATCACAACACTGTTCTCTTGAAATTTTAGCTTTTCTCTTTCAGAAAACAGCAGTTCATTAGCTAATGCATTTTAGAGATGTATGACTGAGTTCATTAATAACTGAAAACCATCTGAATTGGTTAAACATGATTTACTGCATGTGTTTTACAGATAGCCAAGAGCCTCATAGGCCAGAGGCCAGAGTTGGAATATTTTGATCTTAGAAAATTTGACTAATCGAAAGATTTTATGTACTGTAGTGAGCTTTTATATTATTTAAAAAAACAGAAAGGACGAGCTGTATATGGTACTCATGAAAAGGGTAAACCATTTTGCTTTAATCATCTGAAATAGACGGAATAGTTAGGAAGAGTATGTGTATCCTTACAAAAAAGACTTTATGAAGGCAATTGTAAAGCATTTTATTATTATTAAGTTAAAACCAGATGTAATAAAATCTGTTGGGCTTATTTATTTATGAAGAATTTATGAAAAACAAAAACATTTGTTTTGCACTGCAAAATTCTACAGTCTAAACAATTATGTCTGATCGCAAGCAGGCAAAGAGTATGTTTAAGTTAAAGCAGTGATCCTTTAGGGCTAGACACAGAACCTTATTGTAACCAGCTTCTCACTGACATTATCATGATAAGGTTTTGTAAGCAAACAGAAGAGTTTTATATTTAATACAAGATCTAATGTTACACAGTCAAAACGTTCAGTGTTTAACATTCAGATTTAATACTATCCAGAGTATCAATAGAGATATTATACATTCTCAGTTTATCATTGTGAAGACCTAATCATGTTCTGTATTTACGCAACAAAAGCCTAGATGCATTGCAATTAAATTTCACTGTAACACATATACAGTATAAGAAGATCAAACATAGAATCAGTAAGCAATTTAGAGAGCATGGCAAGGTCTAAAGTAAATCATAATTATCACATATGAAACTCCTGTATATTAATATATATATACTGTATTCATTCCAATTTAATTTCAGAATGTGAGATTGGGAGTCTGTTGGTGTTTCAAGCTTTAACTCACTCATGTCAGAATGTCATCCCTGACGGTTAACAATAATTAGATACAACTAAACTTTATTAAATCTGCATGTTTAAAATCATTCATCAATCTGTCATAGCACAGCAAGCCTCTGTACAGCTTACATGGGTGTTTAATAAAACACAAGCCAAAGAACGCTTACAGAAACCAACTTTGTACATTTTCAAAATAGCCCCCGTATTTAGGGGAAATCTCTGTTCTCGTTTTGTACACTGAACTGTTAACTCTATCGTAACACTATCACAACCAAAGGATAGGTTTTGTTTTATGACTTTTCAATTGCTGTTCTCTGAATAAGAAATTCTCTGAAAAATGTAGAGGATCGGCAACAGCCAGCGCAAACCCAAAGCTGTAAAGTGACAGACACCCCAAGCAAATAAAGGTGACAATGACATATAGCTCTGAAATTACTTTGGATGCTCTGTCAAGCACAAGGTATAAATCGGATGATGTTGTAAAATGTTCTCTCAGGAATGATTGCCATTTGAGTGGCATTTCCCATTTCATCAAGCCCCATGGATGGCTGTAACTGTGGAAATACCCTCATGGTCAAAACTTGGCCTGTGTTTATGTGCCTGTAAAAACACAATTTGCATTTTCAATCTTGTCCTTCTTCCTTTAATGTGGCTAAAGGGGCCTATATTGTGCATACGGGCAGCAGAGAAAGGAACAGGTAGCAAAATAATGAGCAGAGGCCCAACAACATGGAGAGTAAAAGCACTGTTTCTTCTGCTTCTGAGGGCTCTGTACAAATCGAGTTTGGTTTTCATTTTCATTGGGAAAAAAGTCACCTTGGCTTCCCAAGTGAATTCTCTAAACAGTGCAATGCAGAATAAGAGGAGAAAACTGGGGTTCGGTATACATCTGTTTATGATATTTATAAAAATGTTTAAAGGGTAACAAAGCCCATTTCCACAACTGTTCACCTGGTAAGAAAAATCTACATGTATATCTGTAATGTTCTTCCTTAAAAAGGTAAAATGCCTAATAACGATTATTACCCTGTTGGAGATGTCTCTGTCTTTTTGTAAAGAATACAACAGCCCATGCGAAACTGAAGGGAGGGTACAATTCAGCTGTTCGGGAAACACCGTATAGAAACCTATGCCCTCAGGCCACGGACGTGGGGCGACCTGGTGCTAGGCGGGTCTCAGGACACCAAACCTCAATGCTGAGCAAGGAGGAAAATGTGACCCGGAAATATAAATAATAATGTATAATAATAATAATAATAATAATTATTATTATTATTATTAATAATAATAATAATAATAATAATAATAATAATATAAAGCCCCAGACAGAGACACACCGGAAGGACAAGCACAGCACAGGAAACTAGGGGCAGGACAGAGTAGGAGCGCCCTCTAGCTGTAAAGGGTGTGACAGTAGTGACACCCCTGACAACAGGCATTTAAATGATGCTGTCTTTCTGGCTCACAGTGTGGAGTTGTTCTATCTGATTTTCTCCTTTTACTTGAAAAACATCCGTTAGCAATTAGAAAACAGGAGCCATCATGACAATTGTTTAAATATAGAACAAATATATGGACAGTTAATTTTCTTCTCTAAGTGGCACAGGAATAATTAATCTTAGGTTAGTAATTGGGGAAATTCATCATTCTCTGGTGTAAGGCACAACAGTAAAAATGAGAAGTAAAGAACACACTGAATCCCGAGTTTATATTGTAATGTAATGTGCTGAAGACTGAATATTTTATAATGCACTCCCAGATTCTGTATTAGAAAGTCATAAAAAACTAAAAATGGAAAAGGGGCTTACATAAGATAAAGACATTCACAAAGAGGTAAAACAAAAACCAGAAGGAAATTGGTTTGTCCATGTCCAAAACATAATAATACACTTTAAAGCCTTTAGAAAAACAAATGTTGCTGCATTATTGTAGAATAATGTAGTATTTTCTGCATTGTAATTTTTCTACTGGATGTACAATGGGTTGTGTTGAATACATTTCATTGCTATTTGCAATTCAATTGTATCCAAAACTTTAATACTAGTACTGAACTTAATTAGCCTAAGTTATTTTTGCATGAATACAGTATTAATGTATTTATGTGGCCTACTGAATTAAATTTCTAATACTGTGTAAAAGTCCATTTTGAATAAGCAATTTCTCTTTTGAAAGCAGTTAACATTAATCAATATAATTAAATAAGCATTGACATTGGCAAGTCCAATTGGAAAAGACTGAAGTAGAGACATGGAGTACAGTAGCAATGAGAACACTATAATATGTATGTGAAGAATGAAGATGTCAGGTTCCATCAAAATAAAACTTACAAAAAATGCAGCTTTAAAATTCGGGAGGACAGAACTTGACAATCAAAAGATGTATATGATTTATATTTTTTGAGTGGTTCCTTGCTTAAAAGTTACTTTTACTGCAATTTGCATATCTGCATGAGATCTTCTTGCATATACTGTAGCATGTTTCACAGAACAAGTTCAGTTAAGTTGTATTTATTCCTAGTGCAAGCAAGCAAATTCAACAGAAAGGACACAGTGTTGTCCAATCTAATTTGCCAATAGAACTTTATAAGAATTCAAGTAGAGGTTAATTCTATGCTAAAAAGTAGAAACAGAAATGTTTTGGTGGTTGAGCCTTCTGACTCCTGATGCCCACACAGTGATGCAGCTCTCCACTCGAACCTTATTAGAATTCTCTAGCCCACACAAGAATAGAGGACAGGGCCTGGTTCTTTTTTTCATTTATACACACTTTTAGGGGGGTTTCAAAGGGTAGAATAAAATCTTATTGGACTCAATCAGGTCCCTAAACATGCTGGATGATGGATGATCTTAAATGTACAGTATGTGCCAAGAGCATGTAACTTTGAGGAAGAGGATGCTTGAATCTGGAAGTGAATAAATATCATTTGGGTGGGCACATCTGAAAGCAGTTTGCAACAGGAACCCACTACAATAAGAGCCACAAGTGTAAAATTAACAACACCAGCTTCGTTTTTTTCTTTCCACTTTTATGAATGTACTGTATATTCACAAAATGAGAATTTCCTTGGGGAAATCTTTGATTAATATTTTAGCTTCTGTGCCTGTAGATGATGACATATGAAAAGGAAGTTGAAGAATAGACTAGAAACTTTCCCTTTTTTATTCATATTATTTCTGAACTTTCAAAAAACCAAAAAGTTTCCTGTGCTAGGGACAAATTTCTTCACACTGAAATTTGACCCATATTCTCATTTTCTGCCCACTGTTATTCATGTGAAGCAGTCTTCTGCTTCTAAAAATTAGGAAGCTGAAATTGTTTCAGGAGAACCAATTTCATCTTGAGCAAGCCTTATATAACAATAAGGTTGGCGGGTATAGAATTAGACTACCTTAGAACACAGTACCTGGCTTTTTGCCTTTACCAAAGTAATTAGTAGATTGAATTAAGATTAGTGATCCATGTCTAATCAACGAAAGCTCTAAAATCCAGCTCCCTTCCCTTCCAGGCATTAAACTGAGTCAATGTAGATTTAAAGGTAAAAATCTCAAATGTAAGAATAATTCTACAACAAGTTAACCAAGGGTTCTCAATTCCAGTCCTGTTTTTTAAGTAACATGTTAGCTGAACTAAGGGTTCAATAAAGTAACTGAAAGCTCAGCAGCAACACAAACCAGAACACTGGAAATGAGAAGCCCTGGTTTAATCAGCTGAGGTTTTGCATCATAAGGGAATTGTGGGGATGTCATTTTGGGGAGAGAGAGTACCCACAATGTTTGATTGCATGTCATTTTGCAATGCTTCTGCCCGTCTGTTGTAGAAGCTCTTCCAGTTGCTATTTTATCTTTTCTCTTTTGAAAATATTGCTAATCTTCACAGCTTTCGAACATCAAGCCACCTTCTGTAACTCATTTGTTGTTGCAGATGAAGCGAGCACTTCATTGCCTACTTGGCTTCTGTAATTTGTGGTTTTGCATTTTTAATACATTGTGTGGCTGTTCGCTTTGTGTGTGGAGATTAACAATGTCATAACAGCAATGGGGATTCTCACCCACAAGTGGATGGGAGTGGATTTTATTTTTACCTTTTTCTTGCTGCAGCCATGCAGCATCTCCTCGGACTGGTGAATACTGGCATCTCAAAAGACCAAGCTCTCTGCAGAGGGAGAGTTCAATGCAATCTGGTTCCCGAGAGGTGACATCACCTTCTTTAACTGGCTTGGTGCCAGCTGAGGGCTGTCACATGTACAACTGCAGGACTGAAAGAATAGAAAAGAGCAGATGCAGGAATATTCGCTGTTACAGTATGTCACATCAATATAATACATTTTTTGAAGAGACCATCAACAATCAAAAAACGGTCTGATGGCTCGTTAACGGTATGAATGGTCATGTCTTCAATTGATCAGCTGGAAGTATTGAACCATATATTACATTTTTCACAGGAGATGCTGTACCTTTGTTCTGATAGGGAAGCTGAAGGCTCATGATCTTAATGAGCTCCAGCTAGGTTAGTAAAACTTTAGAGTAAAATCTAGAATGTGGAATAATGTGGAACTAATATAGTCAAATATTTTATATGCATATGTACTGACTTCCTTATGGAAAATAATTGGCTGGGTTTTGAAAATATTCATGTACTGGTACGTATATATATATATTACACTGCTATTTAATCCTGTATGACAATGAAAATAAATTGTAAAGTGTAGTATAGCCAAATGTAGGAGATACAAGCAAAATGCACATATATATATAAAAACAAGATGAAAAAGCATATTGTCCCATATCACCATCATCACTGAATGTAAAGATGTATTTAATTCATACAGTTTACAACATTTAAATACACAATTTTAAGTGTCTGGGACATTACCTGTAGCATCTTCACACAACTGTATTTTTTTCTGTGTATAAATTCATAATGCAAAAGAGTAAATAAAAAAGTGATTTCCAGTATGCCCTATTCTATTTCAAGACCATGCTGAGTGAGATGTTTTTTATTTTTATTTTCTGCAGGGGATGGTACAGTATCTCCTTCCTAATGATATTCATTGCAAAGGATAGCAGAGATACCTTCTTTTCATCTGTGGTTGAACATTTTTTATGCATTAGTTAAAATTTAATAATCTCACATTGATGTTGTTCATATAGAAGTCACCCCAGCTAGATCGGTTCAATACATGATTCACTAGCTGGTGCGTATTCTGCTCAGGGATTCGACAGACATAGAGTGAGATTATTTTCCAATCCTGCCTTTAATCACGAAAATTAGCACTGAGTCTGATCGGCTAAAAAAAGGCAGCTGCCACCTGCTTCATCAATCTAGTTCACCTTTAACAGGGCTGCTGTATGCAGGAGGGAGACGAGGTAAGACAGAAGGTAACAGTAGTTAGATATGTGATGAATTTACTTTTGTCACCCAGAGCCTGTGCAGGTTTAAAACTCCTTCTACTATATAGGTAATGAAGACAGATGTTAAAACACGTATTGAACTGGATCTCTTTTCCATTAGCCCTCTATCAAGGTTAATAATTGATTGTTCAAAGGTGTAGGGTGGGGGGGGAGAGAAACACAGTGATCCTGTGACAATTGCAAAGGGATTGTTGAAGAAGGTATAAGACGCACTCAATATTCATTTCCCAAATCTTAATATATTTCAGTCAGTTTCAGACAAGGAGATCTTTCCCCAACCCCTCCCCGTTTAATCCAGAAAAAAAGGGACAGAAATAAGACACAGTATTGAACTTGTGCTTGCATGGCATTGATTGCATTATACTGCCATCTACAGTAAAACTCAGAATTTCTCTTCAAAGTGTATGTTTTCACATCAGAACTTACAAAAAGACACAATGCAATATGCTCAACACCAGCTAAAATAAAGAAAGAGCTATACTTAGAGAAATGTATTTGAGATCAAAGAATCACATAATGGTGATGGCAGATCTTTTGTCACAAGATAAGACTTTAATTGCTGCTGTTTACTTTTTTTTTGTATTTTTCTGATACACATTCTGATTTTTAGATTTTCGCATTTTGTGCTGTACATGATCTTAGTGTTTAAGATGGATATTTCTCTCTGAGAATATGGTAAAGAATATATTGCAGTTAAATCTGGGTCCACAATCAAATTAACTTTACTGAAATATAATTTTGATTTGTTGGAAAGATCCTGCGAATTATTCACGGATGCATCTAATTAAAAAAACATGAATCTTGAATTCACATCACCCCTCTCAGAGATAAATATCAAATGTTAATGAATTCCAGTTCTTATATTTCTTTTTCTTTCCTACCTTAATATAGATGAACTCTTATTAGAGTGCATTAAAATGCAATTGGCTCATTCAGCCCCAGTCAGTAGACAAAACGTCCAAACGATTGAATCTTGTAGGGTCACTAGTTACTGATTGCAACTTCAAGTAAATGGATCAATACATAAATGGATGATTTATGGTTTGTTCATAATGAGGGCCTTTTCCCCCGATTGTCGCGACCTGCATTTTTATTATTGTTTCCAAATTTTTCATCTAGCAGGTTTCCCCTTTCACAAGATAACATCTTGACACCGTGTTCCTCGGCTCATAATTGTTGCTGTAAACCATTTTATGCACTGCTGTCTGCCATTCCCACTTCAATAACACGCGTATCATTGAGTGGCACTGCAGCTAATGACTAGTGCTTTTCTGTTCTCCCTCTACTGCCGGGGCTGTGATGGAAAATCCTTCTGCTTGTGAAGAGAGCAAAATCAATAATCTATTCTATTTAATGGGCTGAGTGTCACGGTAACTAGATAAAAGTGGATTAGGTAACCGTTAGTTGGCAGAGCCCAAGAGCAGGATTTTTTACCTATTTAGTGGGATTGTGGAATTCGAAGCAAAGCAGGAATTTCCCCTCACTATGCCAGTTGTTATCACCTGTGACCAATGTTCCCTCTAGTTTGTAATGGCCTGTGTGCGCAAAATTTTCCAAAAAAATTTCCAGTGACAAAAACTTGTGCACACTAAATTGAGTGTATGCAAAATTGTAAACCTGAAATTATTTTTGGTTAATATAGTCATTCTTATAGAAGCATAGAGATCCAAAAGACCAGGACAGCGAGCATGAGTGTCCAGCGAGCATGAGCTGAGTGTCCAGCGAGCATGAGCAGGGAGGTACGAGACTACAAGAGCATAGATATTTTTTAAGATATTTTTTATTTTTTAACTTCAATTTTCCCTCTTATATTTTCCCTACTCTGAGACTCAACAAAATGTAATCTTCATGTCAAGTAAAGTCTTCTTGTGTTCACAAATTCTTGATTTGAGTTCCTTTATTTATTATTGCATTAGTTCCTCTGAAGACGTGCACTGTAACATGCTGTTAAAAGCTGATTTTAAATGTTTTCCTTCCATTATGAAGCTTTGATCACCCATTTCACAAAGTGCAGCTGATGTAGATTTCAGAAAATAGATTTAAAACCACTGGCTTTGATGCCTGTTTGCTTTTTTACATTCCCTTTCGTGCTTAAACCCCTGAAGCATTCAACTGTTAATTAATCTTTGTGTTGAAATTATAGAAAAAAAATTGGTGTCCCACTTAATATAAATAAAAAATAAAGGTCTGAGATTCTCTTGCATTTCTTTACAATTTCGACTTCCGCAATGATCCACAGTGTCTCTGAATTGACAGGATGTGTGCAAGTACTATTTTACATTTATACAAATATAACACCTGCACAATGAAATCTCAAGTAATTAAATGTAATGAAACATTTTCACTAATTGTTTACTTTATGTTAATTCTTCAATACACTGTAATTATACAAGAAATGTATATAAAAAGCATCAGATCTACTAAGCCAAAAGACAGGTCAGGTGGTCCATTGGGCTTTGAATGACTTTTCAGCCCCCGAATGCTACATCACTATAAGAAACTCATATCAAATTAATCTTAAACCTCTTTCCCCTGTTAATATCACAGCAAACTCAGTGACTGACAGGCATCGGTCTCAGTGGTCCCAGTTGCTGCACCAATGTAGTTGGTGCTGTCAGAGCTGGGATTAGCCCCAGAACTCCAGAAGGTATGGTTGTGTTCCCTACAGAACTTACAGCATATGGTTCGAATTGCCATCACAGGTGTAGCTCAGAGCACGCAACTGGCACAGTTTGTATCAGCATCAAATCCACCCGGCGAAAAGATGTTTCTGGTAGCACAGAGGATAGGAATGCTCCAGAGAGACCAGGAGAGTGAATCAATGTGTTAGCCACCCTCTATAAGCCCCATCACACTTCCCCACTAAAGTCAACTGCACTCACAGAATGAGCGACAATTAACTGATGGACAGCAATAGTGCATGTGAAATGACACCGGATTCAGTAACAGAATCCCCATCCGTTATGTATTTACTGGACTATCATATTGTATTTAGGTTTGGATTATCCCAGAAACCTTGCATAAGCATTCACATGCTTTAGAGTCACCATTTAAAACTCACCTTCTCCTCTGGCTCAACCTGTAGAGGAAACACAGCGGAGTCGCTAAAGCTGAGCTGTTTTACCCTGAGTGACAGATTCTATTTATTGGGTCCCTTTGAAGCTGAATTAGAAGGCAGAGTCCTGACCAGGAGGGCTCTTGTAAGGCTCAAAGATGGAGAGACTAAAAAAAGCAACTTGGCAGCATGCCCTGCTTCAGCTTCTATAAACCCATACATCAGTTATTGGGGTGCTTGGACTTGTAACTGAAATTATTGATGGTCTCTTCCAAGCTAACTTAATGAACATTTGTTTTAGGTCAAATGGAGAGTGTAAATGTTTGTGCCTAAGGAGAATGTTATTGATATAAGTCATGTATTGATGACATTTTAGAGCCTGGCAGTCAGTCATTGCAAGGCAGCAACCCACAACAGGTTTGCTCGTAGTCTTCCATAACCACTGAATACATCGTTGTATACTGCATATAAAAACATTTTCTTTCTCTTATCACTGATACACAACAATGTATATATATATAGCTGTATTCCCAGTGCTATCGTTAATTCTTTTATAGATTATTCCAGGTTGGTGATATTATTATTATTGTTGTTGTTGTACCTTTGTTTATGGTGATCTTCATTAATGGTTACATTTTGTATTTTTTTTCAGTAGATGATTACAATTCTTTCAAACCAGCTGAATGTTTTTTTACAATAGAAAACACAAAATAATTTAAAGTATTACATTAAACACGAAGGAAATTGTGGAATAGCAAACATATACAACATAAAACAATTTACTATGTATTTTAGTAACAATAGAAAAAAGCTTACAATAAAAGTTGGAAATAGTTATCAATCACCTATTAGAATATTTGTTAATCTGATTTTGCGAGTATTGCTACACAAGCCTTTTTGTGTGAACTATTAATTCTGTGCAGTATGCTCTTTTTATTGTTATAAATTCATCAGCTGCCCTGCACACCATGTTAAGCTGTCCTACATCATATTAACGATGTCCACTAGTTAAATTTGCATATTAATTCTAATTAACAATTTACACAATTACAATCATGATCAAATTAACTGAAGTCAGTCATTCTAAAATAATTTCAGAACAGAAAACAGTTAAAAAAGCAATGCTTCACAAGCTTTTAGGAAAATTACTGCAGAAAACAAAATTTACTTTTAGGTGAAAGAGAAGGCTCAAATGATTGAGCCATGCCTGTTGCAAACTTTGATGTTCATTACAGATTAGAGATTAAATTCTGGAGAACAAAAGTAAAGCTCACTTTTAGCTAACAAATATTTGGTAACTAATAAAAGATGGGACAGAGGATATATGATTAAAGGGATTAATGAAGCTGTAAGCACTGATACATTATGTATTAGGCTTTAAAATACACTGTGGCAAAACTTTTCAGAGAGAACATTATGTTGCTGCCATAGAAACAGCCACTGATAAGAAGTTCCTAATTAAATTTAAAGTAGGCTATTCTAGTAAAGAGTAGGATGGCAAATTGTTTATTATTCTTCATTTTAATTAAAGAAAAGCAAAAACAATTAATATTATAATTGCATTAGGGCAAGAACTGAGACTTAACTCTGTACACCTGTCCGTGTTAAATATCTTATTCTACTTACAAGCTTTGTATATATTTTTCAATATTGTGGGACTGAACAGTTTTCTGCCTCTTTGGTTGCCTCTTCATGTTAATGTGAAATACTGGCTTTGTTCAAATAAAAAAAAAAATCATTTTTTGACTCGCTTCTACCACTGCTAATGCTATTGTATAAATGCAGAGTGTAGTGAATTCACAACAAAAACCATACAAATGATGGGAAACCATGAAGAGTAAAATACAAACCTGAGAACACAAGTGGAAGCTACATGGAAATACATTTAAAACTGAGAATAGGTGGCATTTCTTCACCATCTGATCCTGGGATCAGATAACTACAGGATCATTTGGGTAAAAAGACCTCCTCTGCTTCATAACCCTCGTTATTTTATGACAACACACAGTGAGCCTGTGGTTCATGGATACAAGTGAGAGTAAATAAAAGATACCACAGGTGCTCCCAACATCTATGATTCTGTTTACTATTTTCTTTTACTTTTGAGAGACATGTCTATAGCCTGGGGCTGACACAAACTCTGTTTAATCTATTTGGCATCAATCAAACATACACTACATACTGTATGTTATGTTTTATTTTTTGAAAGACCTAAACACTTTTACTACTAGGGGTGTGTTGGAGCTGAGGCTGAGGCTGAGGCCGGGCCAAGCTGCTGTAATAAAATCACCATCGCTCCCTGACAGTCCGTAACCTAATGGCCTAGCTGGTTTCCCCTTTGTCTAAATCTTAATGAGGTTCATTAAGTTCATCCTGAACTGGCAGCTGATGATGCTCCATCCTTCCGAGAGCTCCCATCTTCTTTCCCTACGGATCACTGTCTCCCCAGAAAGTGAGTTTGCCAGTGGCAGCTAAACTTTTAAACCTATGTCTTTCTCCGAGCCAACAGGCCAGTGCTGACAGAAAGACTGGGCTTAGTTCTCTGCCTATAATGTGGAGAAACCTAATGAAACCCATCTGCATTACATTCCTCTCTTTTACCGCATCATGCAAATACCTGCTCTTCTTCCCTCTCTAGAGTGTCCCTAAGTTGCCTTCTAATGACTTAAATGGACATGAACAGCTCAGTTACATTAACCTACCTTCACCGATCCATAAGTTGACCTGTTGCAGATGATGTAAGACTTCGAAGGACAAGGCTGTTGGCTGCTTCCTTTGTTGTTTCAGTGTGCATGTTTCTGTAAATACCGCTACTTAGCACAAAAATTATATCCCTGTTCTGCCTCAGAGCTCAAGAAATCAATCCGTAAATCAGAAACTTGCAGTTGTTAAAAAAATAAATACCCCTAGCAAAATATGTTGGAGTAATTGGACTGCAATGTTCAGTTGCAGTACATCTGTCACAATCAGTGTGCTTCATGTATACCGTGGAATAAATCAAAACAGTCTGACTTTCTTGATCTTCGAAGTCACAAATAGCAAAATGAATGCATTTACATATTTAACATTTACATATTTATATAAAACATGAAAAGTATTGTAAAACAGAACATTCTATACTAATTGAAATAACACACATTGTGTTAATTACTCATAACTTGTACCTACATGGAAGTTGGACAACTCTGCAATGCACTGCAATACTCGACTGTGATAAAACCCTGATTTATCGGCACAACAAAAACTGTCAACAGCTGTTTAAAGGGAAAAATGAACTCAAAATCAAGTAGTTTTCCTTCCTTTTGCACAGCCTAGCTGAAAAGCTTAAAGAGGTCACAGGAACAACCACTTGCTTAATACCACTGGATCAATATGTTCCCAAATGATCCAAGCCTCCACTTTCACAACACCTTTTGTCAACCTGCCCCACAGGTTCTGCTACATTTCAGTAAAATGGTTGCCTCTTTATTTAGCTTAGAATCTGTCCTTTTTAGTCCCCTTTTTTCTTCTTGAAACCTGCAAAAAACCCAGTAATGTTATTTATACCCCAGAAGAAATCCAACAAGTCCTGTACAGTATGTCTTTTTCAATCTCCTGCACTTAAATGCCATGGATAGTTGCTTAGGTGGTCCAGTTAGGTCAATAATTAGTTGTTCTCAGTGGTTACTGTAACAGTTCAAGATGGCTTCAAAGTCATCAGATGTTGTGGTTTTTCAGCACTGCAGCTATGCACTTGATTTACATGCTAAACAATACCTTTTTGGCCAGTGTGTATAAACAGAGGTGATTATGTTAACCTGTTGTAATAGCATCCTGTTTTCATTACAGCACCGACTCATTTTTTTTTTAAAAATGATTTAATCACCACTTTCCATTCTTTGTTATTTTTTTTTCCCCAAAGTGAACAAAACAGTCATTCACACAGAAGGTTGATGCCTATTCCAGTACATAGGGAAAAAATCTCTCTCTATATATTTCATTGTACTTAGCGTTAGAAGATCTGTGACCTGGAAAACTACAGGAAATGGAATCAAAGAGTGAGACTCCACTTTTTTCTGTCAGGCTTGAAAAAGATCGGTAACACAATGTGCATCCCATCCCCATAGAAACCAGGAGAGGACAAAAAAATGGAATGTGTCAGGGTCAAACACTGATATTTCCTTTTCAAAAAAAAGAAAATGGGCTAGGTAAAGATTATATCACCTGAAAAGGAGTTTGGTGACTGAGATTGGGAAGTGCCTTTTTTTCTGTAAGTTGAACTTCATTCATTTTGCACTGAACCAGCAGAGCACCCAAGGGCTATTGGAAAGTAATCTGTTACCCTCTAAAGCTGAAGAACAAAATATGCTCCGGTCCAAAACACATTTAGAAGGTTTTTTTTTCATTAACAGCTTACACTTTGCGATGTGTTTTTCAATCAGTCTGCTTTGCACTGATCAGTAAGTTCCCCCCCCGCCTCAGCTGAAGCTTAGAACAATATAACTGTAGCTAAGTTTAGAATCCTGCGCACTGAAATGTTTAGTCTATTTTTGCTCTTCCAAAACCAAAAGAATAATACTAAAAATGCTTTCATGGCTTACAGTGACATTCTGGAATTTTGTCTTTGACTCATACTGGCAGGCAGCATTGATGTAGCACAACCACAATATCTGCTGAGCCAGGATTCGGTCCAAAGCTATTTTTGTAAAGTATAATGTCTTGTGAATGTCACCCATGGTCTACCAATTACAGAAGAAACATTTTTAAAAAGAAGAGGTGGATTGTTTTCAAATAAAAATGCAACAATATTTGCGATGTATAATCGCTTTGTGGATGACTGCTTTGTATTGCGATGTGGATGGCAGGTGTTAAACCTTTTGAGCAGACCAAAGACCTACTGTAACATCAGCTGGAGAAAATTTAGAACAGTGAACATCACTGTCGGAAACACAGAATTCAGACACAGTTTTAAGCCTTTTTGTGGCCTCATCAGGATTACTGTATTTCAGGCTTGCTTCTTTTAATAATCCAGGCCCATAGGCCAGACACCGTATGTAATCTAACTCTGTCTCTAGAGTTTTATTTCATCACCACAGCTATCAGGAATCTTCTCCCTGGAGCCACTTCAATATTTAACAACAACAAAGTCACAGAAGTTCAATAAAGTGCTGTAACAGGCTGCACGGTGGAATGACTATGTAGGTGTTAGTTACAGGATTAGATGGATGAAGAGTACTGTAGCTCTGAGAGAAATAGCAAGCAGTATTTTTTTAAATGGGTCAATACATGAGACAAAAGTCAACCACAGGGAAAAGGTTCATGGGGTTCCTACAGTTGAGGTCCCTACACAAAGCCAGATCTTGTAGGATGCTGGGAGAGTGTTACTGGATAACTCCTGTTTAACAAAGGAGGCCATGATGTTCATTGATATAATCAACCATTGAATCAGTTCTGCAGTATTGCTTCTAAAACTTACTGTGGTCTATAATGGTAAAGGTGTAGTAAAGCTCAGTGAAATCGTGTTAGATATCGTAATGTAGACAATGATACTGTACAAATGTGTAAAACCATGAAACAGCAGAACAAAAATAGCAGTCTGTGTAAACATAGCAAAAGCATGGGGATACTGAAAAAGTATTGTACAAATTCAACAATATTCTTTGTCAAAAGTCCCATTAGGTCTCGTAGCAAATGCGGAGTAGTGTGTTATCTGTTTGCAGCTCTAGAAAACTGCAGTCAGACACATCTCTATAACGTTGACATTCCCTTTAGGGTAACAGTACATTAAGTTTGTTAAATATAAATCTGTCAAGATACAATGCAAAAGTAAATTACTGTTGTGCCCAGGCAGCAGAATCACTTTTTATGGTACATATTTAACCCCTCACATTCTACCCCAAAAGACATCTGTGAGATTGATTACATACTTTAGGGTCTTTCTTAATCAGCATGGGGTGTATTGTGTGTAGAGCCAAAATACCCTGGTCAATAGCGAAGTCTATTATTTGCAGTGTTGCTCCTAATGTGCTGCTTCTCTGTTTTTTATAGCAGAAAAAACTTTTATCTGCAAAAGTAACTTTAAAGATGCATTATCCTGGAGCAATAGAAAGCAGAAAAGAAAAGCATCCAAAGAAAATTTTACAGTAATCCAAAGGTCATGTCTGTTTTCTTGCATAGTAAAGAAAACTCTTAGAAAAACCAAAGCCGCAGTCAAACAATTGCATTTGATGTCAGCTTTTGCCTTTGCAGAAGTGGTTTCTAGGTATGTACAAAACAGCCCCACCTCCATTTGATAGTTTTGTGCAGATTTGCAAATATGTAATACATAAAGCAATCATGGTGCGAATGAAAATGAATATTCAAAAGCTGTATTACCTGTTGCTTAAGGTGACATTTCTACGGCTCTATTACTTCTTGACAGATGGTGTAGCTTTCATCTTCATGTCATCTATGCATAAAAGCCAATATGCCTTTTTGCCGTGGGGGCCATACTTATTTCAGCCAGGGATGAATTAGTTTGGTCTTTGATTTGTGAAGCCCAAACTTAGTTCATCTTTTGAAGAATGTATACGCCTGACATATTCTCTTTCAAATTCTCCTGCAACAAAATCTGTATATTGAAGTTATTCATTTATACATATAGAGTATATGAAATCTACAGTAAGAATCAAAGGACTTGGAGTCTAATTTTATAGTCTATTATAAAAGAAAGCTACTTCCATAAAATTATATGGCACATCTTTGATATTGTAGTACTGTAATATATATCAAATAATACTGAAGCAGCAACTGAACAATTGCCAAATGAGCTGTAAATGATTGTTTCCTTAAGCCAGGAACCAACCGTGATTACAAAATTACTGGTTTTAATAGTGCTGTTGCTCGCAGGTTTTTCTCCATAAGTCTTGGTCTCAACTTGATCTTGAGACAAATTTTGTTCTCCTGCCTATCTCTCCCTTTTTCTGGAACTGTTTCAAATTGTTTTGTCCTGCAGTCATTCAATTTAGCTGCCATTCTCTGTTTTGAGGCACTGATTAAGCTTTGATCAGTCCATTGTATGATTAGTGTATTCTGGATCAGTTCAAATGATTTCTAAAAGATAATCTGTGATGGAATTAGAATTGTTGATGTCAGAGAAAACACACTATGCAAATGCAAATTAATAATGCTCCATGCATGCCATATTTTGTGTGCCATGATTGTTGAGACTTGCTGATAGTTTTGGTATTTGAGACTACAGTATATTGTTTGGTTGTGCAGTACTGTACTTGTTTTTCAGTTTTTGGAAGTTTATATTTATGGATACTGAGTTAGTGTAGTTCTGAATTAATTAGCTATTTACCAAGCTATTAAACATCTGTGTGAGCTCATGCAAGCTAATTAAAATCACAGGAGAAACTTAAGCATTGCTGAGAAATCTAAAACTAAGCTTTTACTGTATATGTCATTTCTGTATTTTCATCTTTTATTTTATTTGAATGTGCAGTGTATTCTGTAAACTATTTATTTGCTAAATCAGATATAGTACCAAAACAGTACAATAATTGTTTTAATTTTTTCATAACTAAGCATTCATAGCAACACAGTAGATACAGATAAAGTTTAAACTGTAGATAAACCATACACATGCAATACAAAAATGTATCTACAGGCAATGAAAGGGTCTTTTTTAAGTATAAGCGTGTTATCAATACAAAACATTTTAATTATAAGTCTTGTATAAATCTAATCAAAGTATAATTACATATTTTAATTAGAGGCTGCTGAGAGTTTTGGAAAGTGAAGTCTCAGCAAGGTCTCTTGATTTCCTCTAAGGTATAATGTATGCAAGAAATCTATACTTCTTACAATTTATTTTTCTTTCTAATGAGATATAATTTGTTCTTGAGCATCTGCTTTAAAGCATCTGTTCATTCCAAAGTATGAGATTAGGCATCCTCTATTCAATACATTGTCACTTACAAATTGTCATGAAATCTGTCAAAATCTATTACCATTTTTATTACAAATGTCAACAAAATGTTGCTATGAAATCTGTAATTTTCACGAGCACAGATGGAAAATGTTTCTGACAAAATAATGCTTCTTTCTGATAACATAAAATCACAAAACATAAAGTCAATCAAAATATATATATATACAGTATACAGTATATGTGTGTGTTCAGATGTGTACAGGTATAAAGCTAGCCAGGTTTATTTAATGTATTCCTAACAGAATAATAGTTCCATCTGATTGCATCAAGTCACAAAACACAAAAAAGTCTGTTGCAAAACATATATACTGTATATAGTTCAGGTGGGTAGCTGCGTCAGCATGCGTAGGCTGCAAAGGAACAAGTAATAGGTTTATTCCATGCTGAAAAAAAGAAGAAAGAGAACACAACGTTTCGGCCGTGGAGCCTTCTTCAGGTGTGAGAGAGACAGGGCAGTAGGCAAAGGTAAAGTAGCGGGAGAACAAAGGTTGGGAGGGAGGAGGAGTGAGAGGCGGGAGCAGGGGACAGAAAGAGAGGCCAATCAAGAGGTGTGAAGTCAGAATGGGTGCAGAGAGGTGTGAAATGAAACTTCCAATGAATGGAGAAAATTTAAAAGAACAGTAGTCTGTCGTTAAGGGAAGGGAGAAGGTGTGATCCTAGCTGCAGAATAATTTTAGTTTCGGTGGTCTTTCTGATGTATGAGTTTGGAAAACCGTCTTTGAGAACACAGACGGAGAGATTAGAGTGGTCGTGGCCGTCAGAGGTGAAATGAGAAACAATGGGCTTGGAGAGATCTTTAATCTTTACAGCCCTGACGTGTTCTCTGAAACGGTCTCCGAGTCTCCTTCCCGTTTCTCCAATGTAGATGGCTGGGCCTCTCTTTCTGTCCCCTGCTCCCGCCTCTCACTCCTCCTCCCTCCCAACCTTTTTTCTCCCGCTACTTTACCTTTGCCTACTGCCCTGTCTCTCTCACACCTGAAGAAGGCTCCACGGCCGAAACGTTGTGTTCTCTTTCTTCTTTTTTTCAGCATGGAATAAACCTATTACTTGTTCCTTTGCAGCCTACGCATGCTGACGCAGCTACCCACCTGAACTACTACCACCTACAGCTGCTGCGACCCACTATGCCTTCCTCCAAATCTCTTTCTAGATCTCTTCGTCATACCTTCTCTTCCTCCCTGGGCCACTTGCCCTCTTCTCTCACTAAACCAGCATTCCGTCTCTTCACAGCTATCTGTTCTAAGACCAGGCTTTCTAACCACCTTCTATTCCTTTACAGATGTCGTCGACATAATATCATCCCTAAAGGATTTCGCCTTAAATTTAATACCTTTTCTTTTGACTCTGATACCACCCAGAGTAACACTCAGAGACTTCTAAAACAATTTTCTAGGAAACTAATGCTCTCTACCATTTTCTCCCTCAAAAAACAGATTATCCTTTCCGACAACAACATCAAAGAGGCTAAGGAATTTCTACGGCTTACAGCTCCACATCATCTTCCCTTCATAACTAACCTCATTAGATCTCTCAACTCTAAACTCTACCAGTTTCTCACTACAGAGAAGGACAAAAAACTCAGTCATCTTCTACAGAAGAAAACCATCAACACCCCGAACACCCTCACCAATCCTAACCTTGTTGTCACCATACCTTCTGACCTTTCCCTTTCACAGGATGAACGATCCCTCCTCAGCAAAGGGCTCAGTTTTGTACCAGTTCCCAGGAAGCTGGACATCCCCCAGACCAATGTCGACCTTAACCGCTTTTACCGCAGGATCCGTCTCAGAGCACATTTTGCCGACAATTCCTCTTCACAGGCAGCTGATAACAACCCGGTTATTGATGTCATTAACAACATTAATCCCAAACAGAGCTGTTGGACTCCCTCCTCTGGCCGTTTTCCACCAGTTGATTATTTCATCAACCAATGCACTAATCAAGCTCCCAAGGCACTCTCTATACCCAGTAAACATAGGTCTAACCTCACCCAAGGAGAAAATCAGGCGCTCCAGTCTCTCCGCAACAGGGATGATATCGTCATCAAACCAGCGGACAAAGGAGGCGCTGTTGTGGTGTGGCGTAAGGATCTATACATCTCTGAAGCCTCTAGACAACTAACTGACACTTCTGCCTACCTCCCTCTCCAACAGGACCCTACCACTGACTACCAAAAGGAAGTGGTATCCACCATTTCTCTTCTTATCAGCAGTAATGAGCTCCCCCAGGAGGCAAACCGGCTCATCATGGAACATCCACAGGTATCTCAATTTTACCTCCTCCCCAAAATCCACAAACCGGACACCCCTGGACGCCCCATCGTATCAGCATGTAACTGTCCAACTACTTACATCTCAGCCTTTCTCGACAGCCTCATGAGACCGCTGGTTGAAGATCTTCCCTCATACATCAAAGACACCAACCACGCGCTCCAACTTTTTAATGATTTCCAATTTCAGGGTACCGAATGCTACATTTTTACCATGGACATCACATCTCTGTACACCGTCATTCCCCATAATGACGGCCTTACAGCACTCAAGCACATGCTGGACAAACGCACAGTGCTTGATCCACCCACCCACACCCTGGTACGCCTTGCAGAATTGGTCCTCACACTGAACGCATTCTCTTTCAATAATCTTTTTTACCAACAGGTCAGCGGAGTTGCCATGGGCACCAGAATGGGACCCAGCTATGCCAACATTTTTGTCGGCTGGGTAGAAGAACGCTTCTTCGCTTCCTACACTGGCTATGTCCCTGACCTCTACAAACGATATATTGATGACTGCGTCGGTGCCGCCACATGCTCCAACGATCAGCTTGAGTTCTTCCTGCACCATTTCACCAACTTCCACCCGTCCCTCAAATATACGATTAACATATCTTCCACTACTCTTCCGTTTCTAGACATCCACTTGTCTATCAACTACCCCCGACTGTCCACTTCAGTTTATTACAAACCCACGGATTCACACAGCTACCTCCTGTACAGCTCATTTCACCCCAACCACACTAAAAACTCTCTTCCTTTTTCACAGTTCCTTAGGTTACGACGATTATGCAGCGACGACATCGACTTCGAGAACCAAGCCCTCGAAATGTACTCATTTTTCATCAACAGAGGATACCCCAGCAGTGTGATTGACAGGGCCCTTGCCCGAGCCAAAAACACCCCCCGGACCATCAACCCGATCAGGAACTCCCGCCGTAACAACCGCATTCCTCTGGTGCTTCCTTACCACCCTAACACACTTCCTATCCCCAGGACCATTAACCACAACTTTTCCATCCTACAGGATGATCCCTCCATTGGGGCCCTCTTTTCTGATCGCCCTATCATCTCATATCGCCGACCACCTAATCTGCGTAACCTCCTTGTTCACAGCTCCCTTGACCGCCCTCAACAACCATCCACACCAGGCACTTTCCCTTGCAACAGAGCTCGCTGTATCACCTGCAAATACACAGCCACCACCACACTCATTCAAGGCCCCTCAGGACAATTCCGGATCACCCAGACAGCATCTTGTACCTCCAGCAACCTTATTTACTGTATCTCTTGCAGTAAATGCCCAGCCATCTACATTGGAGAAACGGGAAGGAGACTCGGAGACCGTTTCAGAGAACACGTCAGGGCTGTAAAGATTAAAGATCTCTCCAAGCCCATTGTTTCTCATTTCACCTCTGACGGCCACGACCACTCTAATCTCTCCGTCTGTGTTCTCAAAGACGGTTTTCCAAACTCATACATCAGAAAGACCACCGAAACTAAAATTATTCTGCAGCTAGGATCACACCTTCTCCCTTCCCTTAACGACAGACTACTGTTCTTTTAAATTTTCTCCATTCATTGGAAGTTTCATTTCACACCTCTCTGCACCCATTCTGACTTCACACCTCTTGATTGGCCTCTCTTTCTGTCCCCTGCTCCCGCCTCTCACTCCTCCTCCCTCCCAACCTTTGTTCTCCCGCTACTTTACCTTTGCCTACTGCCCTGTCTCTCTCACACCTGAAGAAGGCTCCACGGCCGAAACGTTGTGTTCTCTTTCTTCTTTTTTTCAGCATGGAATAAACCTATTACTTGTTCCTATACTGTATATATATTGCCACTTCCCTCACCAAGAATGGATACAGAGATGGATTTATGCATAGTTATAAGACTGTTTCTCAAGTTTGTATTGCACTTTAACAGCTGAATATGCGCTGAAAAAATAATTAATACGATCATTAGTAAAAATCATTAATAAGATGAAAAAGCATATAAAATGGACAATGACAGTATAAAATGGAGTCATGGACAATGTTATAATGTAGTGTCAATTGGCATCAGAATCACTGTGTGAAATTTCAGTTGTATTGAACATGATACATGAACAATTATACAATTACTATCTATTTATTTAGTTAAGAATTGATTAATATTGATTAATATTCATCTCACTGCTTAATGGTGTGTTCCGCTTCGAAAATGGGTAACGACCTTGACATATAGTTTTGATCAATGACCTGTTGCAAGCTTTTGATTTCTTTGTCCTCAGCAATAGCTGGTGCTGCCAGTTAAAAGCAAAGGAATCAGTAGCAAACATGTACAGTATGTTTCTGTTGCCTGTGTTTTTATGACGGTACAGAAAAATATAGATAATACAAATCACCCTGTTAGGGTTCCCATTTTTTGCTCTCTATAACAGCATGCTAAACATGTTCTTTGCACTTTTAAACTTAATTCATTCAATCTATTCCAAGAAATAATTTACAGTACAGTCACCAACTAGGCATTTATTAGGCCGTGAAGCATAAATAAACATTACTCTGTATGTGTTAAATTGTGAAAGTAAGTTATACTGTAGGTGTTTTGAGGAACAAAAAAACTGTTCTCAGGGCATCCCACTAGATAACACTGATCATTATCTCTGTGATCCAATGCCTCTTTTATTTAAGCCTGGTTAAAGTCTAAGTAAAACCTGAGTATTTTCTCATAACAATCAAATTAAGCAACTGAGGCTTTTTGCAGGACATAGGAGGTTAGAAGAGAATGCCTTTCAGTATTTGGCTACTGTAAGTTTCTGTCATTTACAGTCACTGCCAATAGAATGGTGTTCTGGTGTTCTTTTTTTCTGAATTCTGTACTTCGACTAATCACATTTGTTCCCAATAATGCTTCAGAATTTGACAGCTAATAATAAGTCTTCTAATCATCTTCTACAGGTACATCTCGTTATGCAAAGCAATTCTATTTTTATTCGGAGGATCATCAGATGCTCCCTGCCCAATTAACATCCAAAACCTCCCTTTAGGTCTGGTTTTCATTTAAAACTTTGGAGTTGTTTCTGTATTATAGTGCACTTTTCATTGTTCAGAACTTCAGGATTCAGATGCATTAGTTCTTTAGGAATTATGGATGGGTCTGCATTTGTAATGTAACCTGGGTTTTATGATCATAAATATCATCTTTTTTTCTACCTTTTTCTTCATGTGTTTGAAATACTCTGTGTTCATGCCAGCAAATACATAGTTTTATCAGGAAAATGACAAAACCTTTTGCTATTGCAAATGAAATGTAAACATTTTAATTAATAGTCATGACCTAAGTAAATTAATTATGTTAGTTAATCTTTATCATCAAGAGGGTTGATCCACAAGGTTGCAGTTTCATGTATTTGGCTACCATGGGAAGCAAGCTGTCAACCCAAAGTATAGGACAGATCAGAAAAAACATGGTGTGGATGATATAACTGGCATCCAGCATACCTCCAGCATACCAATGGCACAAATCTCAATGAGCAGGGCAAATCGGTCCCTTTCCTTTCTTGATTTTCACCAGGCGTGACGTTTAAGTTGATTAGATCACCTCATCACCTGTGCTCAATCAGCTCTCTCCCTAATGAGTGCTTCTCCCAAGTCCCTCCTCCACATCAGGGTCAGTCGTGAATGATCAATGAATCAAAATGACATCCAAAACATGTAATCAGGATCCCAACTCCATGCACTTTGTTTCTTTATTAACATGAAACAGAGCAATACATTACTTCTGATGCTCAGTGAAATATAAGAACTCAAAGATTGAAATTAGTTCAAAAAAATGTTTAGTACTTTAAAACAATATTTGAAATGTGAGCTGCAGTTTGTTTAGGCTGCTGTCATTCTAACTAAACTGAATGGACTTGCACATATACCAAAGCAAATTAGGAGTGCAGGTACCTGCACTTTCTCCATAAGCATAGTTACTTTGTTTTGAACATGAATTTATGAATGTGAATGCTTAGAGACACAAGAGAATGTGCAAAAACATATTTATTCATGGCAGTGTTTTTCCCTCCACCGTGGGAGTAACAAATTGGTAGATATGTGACCTGTGTGTCCCTTGGCTCACGTTTCTTCATCTCAAGGAATTTAACTGTGACTGTGCTCAATTATCTACCACATAATGGCCAGTGCATTAATGCTTAAATTAGCCACTGAAGCAAATTTTCAGAACTTGGGAGCTTTACTGCAGAGTAGGCATGGACAATGTGGAACATATTGGCATAAAGCAACTGACAATTGACTAATCATGGGAGGTCACACCTCTGTTTGACATCTCTGTAGCACCATCTAATTGTAATTCAAAGCTCTTCTTGTCACACACTTCTCTGCTACGTTAATCATGCGTTGCCACTCCTTTATAAGATTGCATTTTACTCTAATTACCACAGCAAGATTCCTTTTGTTAAATAACACAATAGCCTTGATGGACAAAAAGATGTTTCAAGAACTTGCCCACTTGCATACTGAAGACTCAGAGGGCATCCAGACTCTATTAAAATATTGAAGTTTGTTAAATAAACATCATTTTATCTGCAGCAGTCAAAGATACGTGTCTTTCGCTAGCTAACTAAACTAGCAATATTATCTCATCTCGGAACTTCTGTTTTTTATACCATATGCTAGAATTTCCCTTGGGACCATACTATAGTCAGACTGTAACAACATCAATGTTCAATTATTTTTGAGGAATTGACAATGTGAAGCACATATCCATGTTGACAATACGGCAACCTGCTGAAGTCCTTTGGGGCATTTTTTATATAATATTGTAGTTGTCAAATTATTTCCATCACTTGTACTAAAGTGACATTTATAAATTAGGCTAAAATGAGGAAGCAGTGGATCTTAAATTGGAAAATGCATTGAAGTGAAAATAATTCTGCAGGTCTGCATTATCAAACCAAATGACTTGAAATGTCAAATACTTGTACAGTGAGATACATTTTTTTCCTTTGATGATATCATGTTCGCTCATTTCTTCTTTATTCATTTCTGAAAACATGTATCTCGGTTTTCCACCAATTTTAGGTTATTATGTTCCATGATTCCTATATGCCTATGATGTCATTAGAAAATCTGTCGTATCTGTCAACATAACTTGATGTAGAGATTTTTTTCTTTGCCTATGTTTTTAAATATGGCATCCTGTAAAGTCATTCTTGAGACAGAATGAAGAGCTGTGTGTCACGGTCCTGACTCCCGTGAAATGCGCAGTAAAGACCCTTTGCGGATGGTATCATCTGGAAGTGGCTGGAGAAGAACAATAGGGAAGACATGGCGAGGATCGGGACGGGATGACGAACAGGGGACGGTGATGGCAGTGATCCAGTGCTGGGGGGGGTGTAGCGATCTAGTCCAGAGGGACGTCCAAAAAGGGGAATCAGGGCGCAGTCCAAGGTCCAGGTACCAGGAGATCCATCCAAACGAACACGGGGAACAGGGATCCAGCAACATAGAAGGTAAAACCATAACGGGACCAGGGGCTCCGAGCCCTGGACTCAGATGGTCAGGACGCCTGGGGAAAAGGCCTTTCCCCTGGGCTCCTCCTGAGCCCGGTGGATAGGCGGGCCTTCAGGCGTCCGTCTTCCAATACTGAGCCCAGAATAGCGGTGACGCCAGCCTTAAATAGTAGAAAAGGTAACGGGACACAGGTGTAGGAACTAAAACTAACCGGAATACAAAAGGGTAGGAGCGCCCTCTAGAGGAGGGAAGACGATCGTGACACTGTGTCCTTTCTTCCCCTAAAACAAATATTAATCGGATTCAATACAATTGTTCAGTTTCTTTGAAAAATGCATAAAAAATGGTCAGATAATGTTTTGGTGTGTATAGAGTATTAGTTTATTTTTGGAGAACATTTGATGCATAAAAGAGAGACTTAATGAAAACAAACTGATGTGCAAATTGAGTATTGAGTATTACATCACCTTAATTGGCATCAACTCTTTCTTAGCTGGGAACCCTAGATATAGTCTTAGACTCCCTACTGATATAAGCACACAGGTCACCTAAAAAAACCTCAAGGTACACAGAAACACACACCCCACCAGGGGTTCATTCCTATCACACATCTTTGGTGAGGGTGTTTGAAAAATAACTATTGAAAATTCTCTCTACTATTCAGTGTTTTGTGTTTTATACAGTATATACTACCTCCATACTGCTTCATTGCAGGATCCCTTTTTTCCAAGAAAATATAGAGCAAAAGTAGACAGTCATATCAAAGTGTCACGGACTAAGGATTATAGTAATAGAAAACATAGTTTTTAGCAGCAGTGTACACTCTGTATAGAAAACAGCCATTGTGTGCATTCAGCTTTGCTAAAAACTGAATCAGGCCCCTAGTTTTAATTCTCAAAATCATGACAGTACAACGTAAAATGTCTTGACCTCCAAAGGTTTAGCTTTAATGCAGTCTGGGAGACGTAAAAAGAAATGAATACTATCATTAACTTTGCAATGTGAGAAAGTAAATACCACCATCTAAGCCTTAGGACTTTGGTATTTCCAAGAAAATGCTCTTAGGTTTTCATTAAAAGACTCAATAGCTCAGTCTAAGGCTTCAAAGATGATATCACGATGACATAGCTCAGGTTCCTGGCTAAACATAACGCTGGCCAGCTTCAAACTCCCAACAGCAAAAAGTTCCTCCTCAATTAAATGAAACTGGACACTGTCAAAGGTTTCACTATTAAGAAGATGACACAAATTAATCGCAGTTGATGTCTTTTCCTTTGTTTTTTATGTGTTCATACTTTAACAAAGGTCCACCAGTTTGGTCCATAGTCTCCTCATGGTTGTAACTGTCTCAAGATGGATTCCCAGTTTGTGTATTGCTTTGCCAGATCTCCTAATTCTTCAACAGAGTTTACAAACCACTGTGCTTGACTACACATCTGTTCTGCTTTTGCTAATAGGTGAGAAAATGGTTTAAAAGCGACTAGGAATTTATGAGTTTTCTCCAGATACTTAATTTTGTTCACACCTTCTTTCTTGAAAAGAGTAGGGGTGTTACCCCGGCATCCCCGGCCAAATTTCCCATTGGTCCTTATCAATCATGGCCTCATAATAATCCCCATCTATGAACTGGCTTCATCACTCTGTTCTCCTCCCCACTGAGAGCTGATGTGTGGGGAGCGTTCTGGCGCACTATGGCTGCTGTCGCATCATCCAGGTGGGGCTGCACATTGGTGGTGGTGGAGGGGAGTCCCCATTACCTGTAAAGTGCTTTGAGTTGAGTGTCCAGAAAAGTGTAGAGCAATTAGCAATTAATTAATAAAAATGGTTAACATTTTTCTAATCCTCATGGAAATGTTTAAATGGCAGCGTGAATACAAATGGAAATTATAGTAAAATCATGGTTGGATAATAAATATAAATATGTTTACTTTGCCCCTTTGAGGAAAATCACATTGTTATTAATTTATTGGTACTTAGTTGCTAAATTAGTGTAAATCTGAATGTGTTTTTACATCTTTAAAGTAGCGGGAAAATGCTATAATCTATTATTCTCTAAAAATAAAATAGCTGAATTTGCTGTTAACTGCAACAAAAAGAAGAAGTAGGAGGGCAGTGGAAATTAACTATGTCATAATAAATGTGCTTTTTGTAACCAATATTTGACATAATGGTGCTAGCCTCATGTTTTATTAATGAGAGTGGCAAGGCACAGTGAAGGCTCTCTGGACTTGCTTTGCTTTCTTTTCTTTTACAAAAGGATTGACACAGCTAATGATTATTGAAACTCACCTCTGAGAGTCATGATCCCATTCCATTTGCCCATGTAAGTTTTCAGCAGATGTCAGGATTTGATGGGATGTTTATCTCTTTATTTTAATGCATTAAAAGTTTTGAGAGGAAACCTTACCAGTCTATCATTCAAATTAAAAAAAAAATTCAAAACATTAGCCCTTAATTTATTTTAGGTACAGATCTTGTAGTTCCCTTTTGCTTTTCAGTACAGAATTTATGAAATGACCAAAATACTTCCAAGATAATATACAATACAGAGGGGGAAGGTAGCAGGATTAATTTAACAAGAAATTTGTCACACAGTTTTTACACATGCAGTCTCAGTGATGAAATTCCTTACACAGAAATGAACCACAGCTCATAACCCGTAACTAAGGTATGTCATTTTGATTGTTTTTTTTAAAGTTCAAGTTTCTCTACACTGCATTGAAGATTTGAAAGAATGCTTTATCGAGACCATGTATGTAGGAGGTAGTGCTGTGACCTCTTTCTTTTGACCCTCTCTTTTATGTTTATTTATTATCTCATTATGACAAACAGCTTTAAGTTGATATAGGCTAATTATTGCTGGAAGAATTAAAATGACAAAAAGGTGATACTAGAGTGAGATACCACTGTTTAACATGTATCAGCCACACTGGTGCCCTTAATGAGATAAAACTGATGGAAGTAATCAGGACCCTGTTAGACCTTATCAGATGTTGATTAATTGGATCATAATAGAAATGCATGACTCTCTATTGTATGAAAGCATGTTGTATGATGGTGCTGAAGCAGCTGCTGAAAATAAATGCAGCTTATTGGATTAGATCTTTGCAAAGTCTTTGCTTGTTCGAGCAGTCCCATTAGGCACTCTGGAATGCATTTCAGAGTTGAAAACATGTCTCTATGCTAAGATGCCTATGTTTAAAGCTGATTAATTTCTTGCATACAAAAATGCTGATTTCACTTGAATAGCTAAAATAAAGTAATGCTCAGGTATTTGCATCTCGGTGGGAATTTGTCATACAGTACACCTACAGCATACAAGCATTTTCAAGAGCAGCAAAAGGAAATGAAGGCAGTAGTCTCTTTAAAAAACGTCCTAGGAAAAGTTGCGGACACAGCAATGAGTGCAGAGATAAGGTGAAATCCATATTTCTAATGTTTTACCCAGGTCTATAAAATGATAAATCTGATACCCCTCTACTAATTAGTATTATTAGTAGTAGTATATTATTACAGAGGTAATAATTCCACCTCTGTTTTCTTTTGCTCAATCTGAATAATTATGCAGTTAGATGGCTTGAGGTACAGTATCTTTGGTCTCTGCCACCTGGAGTGATCTCTGTGGCTTTTCATGCACGTATGAGCTTGCAATATTGTCATTAAGAGCCACATCTGTCCTTTATTTGCAACCAGTCCTGCTGTAGGCACAGGCAATGGAACAAAATGGGGGAAATCTCCACAGACCTCCATGTTCTACATGAATATGCATGTGGTCCTTACTCATCCTGTGGTGATTTGAGGGTTGTAGTGGCAGACCAAACTGATTGATGATTGAGGAGTATAATTTGCAGTTGTTGACAATAGGAGGTCATGATTTTGTTTAGACCTACATATAACTTTCCAGGTTCAGTCTACAAAAGCCACAGGGGTTTTTTCCTGCGAGGCAGATTTCATACTTAAGGGCCTCATTTTCTTTCCTTCATACACCGTTTCAATCTATGTCAAAAAGGTTTTACACTTCAACACACCTGATCGATCAGTTCCAATTAGGCTGATGTGGATTCGAAGGAGTTTATCACTTATTTTCAATGCAGTATTTAGTCTTCTGAAATTGCCTGCAACAGAAGTATTGCTTTCTAAATCTAACACAAACTCACAGACATACTGTAACACAACCACGAATAAAAAAGTGTGTACATCTTATACGTAATATTTGGAATTCCCCCCAATTTCATTAGGAATAAGAATACCCAAGAATTAACTGTAGTGGAAGGATTATGGGATGTTTAATCAAAATTTGGCTTAAACCACTTTTTACTGTATTGTACCATTTGTACAGTATGTTGGACTCCCTTTCATAAAATAGGGAAAAATCTAACAAAAGTTCTAGATTTGGTTCAGTTGTTGGCATCTGCTGTTCTTCAATTCAATCACTGTCAATCATTCTGGTCGTCATCTTGATTGATGCAGGATCCTGGTTTTTGTCACAGATGTAATGGCTTATGTGTCACAGTACACCTGCCTAGTATGAAGTTCCTAAGCTGCCAGTCTCTGAACATTCCCAGTTTCACAAATCCTTACAAGCACCACAGTCTCACATTGCTTAGAAACCTGCAAATATTTTGGGGGGCTTCATACTGTAAGACAAACCTGAGATATTGAGTTATTGTTTTCTGAACTGATTTCAGTGGCTAAAGAAAAGATGGTGTAACAGAGGCCCAGACATTGATTTTCAATTTCTCCTTCATTCAGTATTGAAGCAGTGAGGTGAGATTTCAGCTGGGCATTTCAAATTGTCATTGCATATAAAGTGATATTTACTGAAGTGAAATGCTTCTACTGGAGGATTTTTAAGGGCTTGAAAAACCTTAAAAATGAAAAGATGTAACAATTCTCCCTCTAAATTTAGTAAATTTAGTAGATTTGGATTCATTATTTGAATTGTGGTCACATATACATGACTATATGTATGTACCTTCCAATTTAATACAATAAATACAATTTCCTTTCTGTTCCACTGGTTTTATTTATATTTTGGCAGAGAAGCCTTTAAAAAAACCCTCCAAAAATGGCAACATGCATTATTCACCATTGTCAGACAACATGACAAGTTAAATTTTCTTCTTCTGTAACTAGTTCCTGTTCAGTCACACTATATGTCACATTGATGATGATGCATTCACTGTGCAGTAGACATAAACCTGAGTTCAGTTTTACATACACACGCCACCCGTCTAAGAGAATGAACTCCTTTCACAATAAGAGGTCAATTGGAGCCACACCAGGAACATGCATCTGTAAAAACACTAATGACAACACAGGCTTGCCTGAGGAATTAAAGAGTGTTGGTCTATGGACACACTCTTAAAGCACTACAAATAGGATTTGAATGATATGTCACTATTTATAAAGGGTGTATTAAACTGCATTAAACAGTCCATCTTTCCATGATCACAAAGCTGCTTCTTCCCAGAATAGTCAGCTGCAGCCCAGAGCTTGTCCTGAGACACAAGGTAGGATTTGTGTCCTTGTTCATGAGACACAAGGTAGGATTTAGACCTGGACAAGATGCCTGTCCCTGCTAATTTGTTGCACTACACTATGCAGTTTATAATAATCAATACTAAATAATACCTGATTTAAACATGCAGTCCGTTAAAAAAACGGCATATGATGACTCATTTCCCTCTGTGAAAAAGATTATGCACTTTTAAAATAAAACAAATGGCATTCCAAATGGCCTAATTTGCAGTATTTTTTTAAAAAGCAACAGCTATTTGTATTTCCCTTACATTTCATAGTGCGAAATTCTGTATTTAGAATTCAGATGCTTTTTAAAACAAGAAAATTACGATGTGTATGTAATAATTATTTTTTCTAGCTTCATATAATAACTTCTTGCCTTTGCCAAGACTGTTCAAATGGAAACCAATTTCAAAGAGTATCAGAAAGCAAAACTACATCAGACTTTCACATTACATATTAATACTTTTAAGATTTTAAGGAACCATGTTAACAATACAAAAAAGGGCTAAAATTCCCCATTTCCTGTACATCTCCTTCACCATTATAAAGTATTGATTGGATGATGACAATGACATGTTCCCTCATCACAATCTGCAAGACTCAGTAAGCAAATTAGTGAGACAGCAAGCTATCAGTAAGGTTCATTCATCATTTGGTATCAAGATTGATATCAGTTCTGTATATATAAACTTTGCTGCAATCTATGGGAGACTTGGAGTAGGTGTTACAACTAGATCCAGTTAAAGCAGTGCATATATTTTCATTTTATATGTTTTGCACATTCTGTGTGTACCCAGTGTTGAACTGGTGATACATCTAAGGTGCATTCCACCTGTTGTTTGCCAGGGTAGTCTCTGGCTCCCCCACAACACTGTATTGGATACAGTTAGAAAACGAATGGATTGATGTTTTGCACATATATTTTAGTTTCTAGTTTTATTAAATAATGATATCACAACACAATTTACTTTTTCTAAAAAGTTATTTTTTTCTGAACTGTCCCACCGCAATAGCTAACAGAAGTTGAATTTTACCCTTTTGTTCTTTAAAATTATTACAGGGACTACATTTCTGTCCTGAGGTTAAGAATGTGACCGTACTGGCACTTCATGAGGTCTTTTAAAATCATTAAACGTTGATTTATATGAAGTATTAGTATATTACAAACAATGCTGTAAATATCCATTTGAATATACTGGATTCAGCCCATTTAATTACAGTTCAGCTTCACTAGAGTTTGAGTTAGAGCTAAATCATTTTTTTCGATTAACACCTGTTACATTTTTAGTGTGGGTGTGGAGGGGAGAGGAACTGGAGGTCAGAATGTTGTATCCAGCTTGCTGCAAAGATTCTATCATCACTCTGCAGTTCATGACAGCAAGATGCAGGAACTCTTAATTAGCAAAGCTGTGTGCTTGTGCAGTATTGTTTATAGTGTTGTGCGGGCGTTGGATTTTTAAAGTTTAAAGTAAACACAAATGTTGCAACATTAGTCTAAGGGTTTATCGAGTATTTCCTTCAACCATGTATTTTTTTCGTGTATACACTGTACAGCAAAAATGCTATTTTCAGTCATTGGTAAATCAATCCCATATAAAACAAATTGTATGCATTAAAGCTGTACATAGCCAATACTAACAACTTTTGATTGATGTACTGTATATATCCCCAGATTGGAACGAAACTGGTTGGCAGGCCTGGTATAATACAAATGAATAACATTTGTATTATACTGTACCACTTTGGTAGTCATGTGTGGTGTACTTGAACTATTTGTTACCTTCTTTAGATGTTTACCATTTCACTCAAGTAGAAGAAGAATGAAATATTAGGTTGCCAGAATCCATGTGAATTTCAACAGTTTGCTGCATTGAAATGAAATGCTTGGGATAACTGTATTTTGCCTGCATAGAGATATAACGCAGGATGCAATGGGTATCTGAGCTTTTTAGAGTTTGCAGTGTACACGCTGGTGCAATTATAATAAGAAGGAGTGCTTGTTGTCACCTTTTCATAGAGGAGTACCCAACAGTGCTTTCTAGCATGCCTGAAAATTCTGTTACTATTTTCTTCCGCTGTCAGTTCCAGTTATGCAAAGCAGTGCAGGCTTTACATGTATGAGTCAAATGACCCTGAAGCTTTTATCTACCTTGAAGCCTTTCGCCTGCCTTGTCTTTAAGTTATCTTCATTGCATACTGTACGTGCTCTGTATAATGTCATAAATGCATCTGAAAATGGGGAGGGGACAGTACTACCGCTGCAGTACAGGAAACATACTGTATGGACACACACATGTGTAAGAGCGGTAAATCGATCCAATAAAACTACCCTAAGGAATTTGTGTATTCCCATGAACATGCCCATAAAATATCTTATGTGCACCTTAAAATTTTACTCTGAACATTTCTAAACAAATGTTATAATACTCAATACACAGAAAGGCACTGGGATAAAGCACACCCACTGGAAATCTGAGAATTTCAGGAAGCAATATACAACAAAATCTGTTTAACTTTATCCATGCTTGTGCTCACTGCATCATGTTTATGGTATGCATTTCACCTAGTTTCTGAGTGTGAGCACTGAATTAGCACTTTTATGGCAGACAGGCAGAGAGTGTTGTATTACTACTAAACAAAATTATAATGATCAATTAATTAGGCATGGTGGGAATCACACTTGCAAAAGTTTACTGCAGTAAACACACATTCTGACTTCATATTTAACAAAAGGAAGTCAAGTAAAAATAAAAAATGCCCACATGATGCCCGAGGCAGACCCAGTTCTTCTCTAACAGGATTTTTAATTTTTTCATGTTTTACATGTGTAAATTGGCCTAGCACAGAGAGGTAAATCCAGACGTTCTTGACATAGAAATATGTATGTTCTGCAACTGTCCCTACAGAAAGATGTTTAACTCAATTGACATCACCAGTGTGTTCAGTCTAGGACAACTGTGGTGTCAATGCATTAGTCACTGCTGAAGGAAAAGACAGCATTGACCTCACACCAGTGTGTAAGAGAACCTGCCACCCTGTTGATTCTGAGGTTTCTCTTTCTGCTTTTTTTAAAGAAAATCACGAATGTGAATCACATTCAATGGGAACAGGGAAAGGAGATCATTTCTTTCCCTTTCCAGAATAACCGCTGACTCTGATTATTTAAGCTGCTTTGCAATGTATTGAGAGAACGCAAGAATGACAAGCCCATATAAAAATTAAAAGGGAGAATACACGTCTCCAGTCAGACTTCACTTTCTGTTGGAGAACAAATTCAATTATTTATTTGTGCATATATCTCGCCGGGGGCAGAGTACACAATCTATATGGTAATGCCAGTCTCTGGGAATGTGTGGAGCTCCAATATTTCACTGGCAAGAAGTACAACCGATGAGTTTACAACTTCATTATTTTACCTCTTAAGTCATTTACTTATTCTGTGCTAATCCCTTGTATGCCCCAAGAAATAACAGGTAAGCATTATTAGTGTAATAAGATCTAAATGAGGTTATAAATACCAGAGAATTTAGTCACTTCTGTTGGCAAATGATTGCCAGTCGGATAATTATAAGAAACCCCATCTGAGATTAATAGAATAATGTGTGTAGGGATTCTAGCAAATGAGTCATTATCCATTATTACTAGGGTCCTGGAAATTCTGTAAACATTTTTTGGAGTTGACCACGTGTTGCACACAATGCGCTTGTGTTGTAATAACCTCCTATATTAGAAGTTTCCATCTACAGACCTTAAGGAACCTGGAATCCTTAAAAAAGTGGTTGTGTTGAAGCCAATTTTGGCAAGCGAAGTCTATACTTGAGCCTTGAGGCCCACAATGTCAGCATTTATCCAGGTGTCTCTAGCTTTTAACAGACCGAGTGTTTGCAGCTCCATCCGGGATGGGATGCTAGCAACCCCAGAAGCCATTTATAGAGCTGGGGCAACTGGAAAATATGGGATAAACACACAGGGATACAAATTCACAATCCTGCGGTTCTGGTCGTGTGGAGCCCGTACTCCACTGTTCCTGTTGGGCCCATTTAACTTGTTTTATCTCTTTTCTTCTCTTTTCTTAAGCTGATGGAAATTTAAAGAGACTCCAAACACCTGCTGGATTGTGTTGCCCCTTGGCCCTAAACCTATTTAATAACAGAACAGCAAAAGGCCGCTGGGTGTACTGTATATGAAAACAGGATTTTTCTTAACAATGGGATTTGTTTCACCGATTGGTTCACATGGGTTCTCATAATGAAAATGTATCTAGTAACACCAACTCAGTTTAACACACTCCAGGCCAGGTAAGGTACTGCGGTACTGTACGTTTAAAGGATTGGCAGGTAAAGGTATGGAAGCATATTATGTCTGTCATCATTTGCAGTGTCGAAATTCTTAACTTATAATTACTACAATGTCTGTTTCTTATATATTTTTGAATGTCTGTGTGTCCTTTGTGCTTAAAAGTGTTAATTCTCTGCACGTTTCAGAGCAAATATAGTTTAACCTTGACACTGTTTTCACAACATCTAAATAATCATAATATACCTGCTATGATTTTAAAAAATGGCAACATTTACTTAAACTATTACTCTTGAAGGCCATCAGTTTGCCTTGATTCTCAACAGTATGTTATTCTCTTTTGCATTGGAATGAATGCTGAGTTAAATGAGGTACACTAGCGCATTGTTTTTGTTGCAAAGAAACCAATCCATCTCCCCGCAAGAAAATGTTACTCTACAATATCCCTAGCCCAGGGGTAAATTGCTTTCATTTTGGAATTATCTTGCTCTCTTTTGTCTTAATGTGACAAGGCTACTGATGAGACTTGTGGGAAATCAATAATGTGCCAGACTGAACTCAAAATTAATGGGAGAAAATCAACATGGAAACCTTGCCTCATGGAATTGACAGAAAACAATTTCACATCAGGGGTTTATCATCTGAAATGTAAGAATTTGTATTGGCCCCACTCTTGGTTTGCTCGTGTTGATTGAGAGTCTTTGACGATAAGCCTATTGTAAATAGTTAATGATGTCTGGCAAGCAGAGAATGAGTCTTACCGATAATGCAGATACTGTGAATTTTTCACATTCAGAATTTGAGAAGAAGCAATAATAAACTAGTTTTAAAAGGAGTCGAAGACTAACAGGTACATCCTAAATGAGGAACAAAATTTAATAAATAATATCACACAATCTTCTAGCAAGTGAAAAAATGAGACAAAAAATTGTTTGTCTTTTCAAGAAGCTGCTTAGACTTCTCTGAAAGTGAATTGTTGCTTTACGTTTGAATCTTACTAGGTTTGTAACACCAGATGCAGTACTAATGAAGATTCTTTGTAAATTTTATTTTTGCCTTAATGTCACATTAATGTTAAAATGCTGAAAATTGTTTCTCATTTCATTACAAAAATGCATTTCTCCTTGCGCTAAAGAAGAGTTTTTGTTTTATTACCATTGTTGCTGCATTGTTTAGGAGGTGGAGAATGCTAGTTGTACATGAAAATTATAATTAGCATTAGCAATAATTAGAACATTGAATCATATAAATAAGGGAATTGGCGTTTATAGTGTTATTTAGTATTTAGAATGACTTACCTCTTGGTTTATAACCTAAATATACTGTACAAGAACACATCTTCATCACAAGTCTTCACAGCCTTCACAGCTTCATCATTTACTTATTCTTTAAGGCACTAGCACTCATTTAAAAAAAAATCTTTACAAGGCTAACAGGTGAACATATTAATAAGAGCCTCTGTGTCTCACAGAATTGCTTTCCTGTAGCCCAACAGGTTGGAAAGGAACTTCCACAGTAGGTCAGTACTTTAAGGTGTCATCTACTATCAACATTGTGGACTCATAACCTACAAGTTCCAGTTCAAGTGGTGTACTTTATCTTTCAAACTGCTATTCCTCTGAGGTGGTCAGGAGTAATGATAATTCATTTTCACATTCCCTAAAATCATTCAACTATATGGGAAAGGTAATGTTCCTTTTTTTATTAGATAATACAATTATTTAAAATTGAGGCTTTTAATCTGAATATGATATGAAACTGAGCTCAGAGTCAATAAGGTGCCCTAAAATGAGTCTGTGCTTTCACAGAAAGAATTAAAATAAGTATGAAACGCTAAAGGCTAAAGCTTCATTCCACTCTGAATTAGAAAAACTGAAGTAAAATAATTCACTGTTTTTCAAGCAGAACTTTCACATTTTGTTATTCAATGTAAAGCAATCGTATGCAAATGAATATTATACACGTGTAAACATTTTTGCATCCCACCTGACTTCCTTACTCAGTCATGCAAGGTGCCCTCTGTTAATTAAAGAAAAGGGTATGTAAAGGAAAATGTTTTTGTTTTGCCATAAGAAATATTATAAGTGGGATTTAAGGTCCCTAAGGAAATCTCCTCAGTTAGCTCAATAGATGTGGTGCCAGATATAATTTCCCTGCTTGGAAATGTACAGTACTCTCTATGGAGTGGTAAAGTATGGGAAAATCAGCAGAGCCAGTATAGGGAGATTGTAGATGGGAAGCACCAGATTTTCTGCAGTATATTCCAAATATAAAGGAACATTTACATTTATTAAGGGTACATTAAGTACAGGTTGCAAAGAACTGAGCCACCAAATAAGAACTATATATATATATTCTTTTTTAATGCCATGCTATGAAATAATTAGTTTGAATTATAAATAATTACTAATTCTCATTAAAATATAAAGGTTCCAGTTCAGGACGCAGCTCAAACTTACTTTGATGTTAGTGACTTAGCTGTTAGTATTTTGTCTATTTAAAGTACTGTATGTTGCTGCCCATTAGTGTCCTTTTCTGCAATGTCTTGGGGAAAAGTGAGACCTATTTGATTTCTCACTTTACATCCCTTTCACTCTAAAGTACACTGCTCATTAATGTTTTTAAGGGTTTTGCCTAACAACCTTCATATAGAGAAACTACAGCATTACAGTTTTAGCTAATAAAAAAGTGTGAGCTTCTCATCACCTTAAATGATCTATAAGTGAACAAGTGCTTCAAGTATCCCAGCTTCTTGATAATAATGGACTGGTTATGATCTAATGAAATTTAACTGATTGGTCAGTGAAAACACTGTCTGAGAGTGACAGAATAGGATGTCAGGAGTATTATGCTGCATTAATTTTTAATAGTATTTTGTGGCCTTTGGTTGATAAAAACAAAACATATGAAGTGTAATGCTGGGACAAATATTAAAGAGAAAAAAATAAATCAGAAATTCATGAGGAAATTACCCTACAAAACAAGTCAGTCAAAGGTCATCAAAGCAAACAGCACTAACAAATTCATAAGAAACCAACAGAACAAGACAGGCATTCCTGCCAGCCAAGAATCCTAATATTCTAGTCTTGGCATCCAAAATCTCTCGTGAAATGCAAGTAGCACGGCTCACTGGAGCCACATATAAATGTAAATCAGGGTGTTCAACAGTTCCAGACCTGAATTTTCAAACAAACTCTTTTAATTAGCTCTGACAGTAAGACTTACTCAATTACTGCTTGCAAAGGTTAAGGCTTTACATGAGGAGGCCACATAAAACTGGGACTGGCTGTTTCACTGAAGGATAATAATTGAATTTACATGGTGGGCCTTGCATGGAATGCAAATTTTTTTTTCCTAAAGGGAGAATCCCACTTGCAAAACGGGATATTTACATTATGTCTACAAGAATTGGGATAAAAAAGTGTTTTTGACATGAAACACAGAGGTTACTTTTGGTGGGAGGAGGAATTGTGAACCAAAAGATCATTAAAATAGCATTGAAAGAATAGAAACATGGGACACATTTCAAGATTCAGTTACTGGACAAGACAAAGGAAACACTGAAGTACATTCAGGGGGTGGTGAGAATACCTAAATATGTGTAAACCACTAAATTTCACAAAAGCTACAGCTATGTTGTATGTTAGTAGAAATTCCACAGTACTGCAGCGAACAACCCTACAGCCTGCTTTCAGTGGCACAGAGCAGGCTGGAGACGGGAGTTCCAAAACAAGACAACATTTTTTTTTTGCCCTTTAGTTTACAGTGGGGGTGGTACTTATTAGCAGAGAGAGAAAGCGGGATAGAGAGGGAAGACAACCACAGTCTCCCATAGTGGGACATGTGGCAAAAGAGCAGGAGTGAGGGGACCCTCTTACTGTAGGAAGCAGACACAATCAGGGTCAAAGGTTCAGCAGTGCAGTCCACCACCAGGGGGGGCAGAACGCTACAGTATACCGATGAACCCAACAGGCCCTCGACGTGTAAGATGAGAGGGACAAAGCAGTTTCAGATTTGATTTGAATCGTGAGTAAACAGCAGAAGGCACAGGTTGAAGGCACGGCACTGCGGACCAACTTGTCCCTGACGTTCTAGTCACTCATCACCGTTTGATGAGGATCACCATTGGGAACCAGAGCTCCTGTCATACACAGACCACCAAGCATCAGGATTGCAGCTGTTTGCAACAAGTTGGAACTAGCAACAGATGTACCGCAATGACTGTTATTACAGAAGCCTTCATCCTTGGAGAACAAGCGCCTGTTTCTTCTTCTTTTTAATTGTCACCGTCTATAAGTTTGAAGTACCTTTCCAAACTGTCCAAGTTTGTGTTTAGAACAAGCTGTGCAGCTGTGTCCAGAATATTCTCATTGAAAAACTAGCCTTTTCCCCATTGCCAAAAAAATGATGAAGACGTCTTCTTCATATGCATCGATCACACAGTAATGCCATGACCTGAAGAGTTACCCGTGTGACAGTCCTTTGATTATACATTAGTTATACAAAGAATTTATTGATTGTTCATTAAATTAATCTCACAAGCATGCTTACTGTCATACTGTTTGTAAGATTGCTAATTCATGGCTGTGGTATATTCACTAATTCCTTGTGATATGCATAATTCCATCACTGTCAAGTGAACAGCTGTCCTTTGTCACATGAAACAGTCTGTTATTTCTGAACTTAATGGCCCGGTACTGAAGGCTATAAAATCTGTTGTATTTAATCATCGGTCTTTCCAAATAACCTCCACTAGAAACAAGATGCAAAACACTTGTGCTTTGTTATCAAAGTAATAAGCAGGACAAATATGAGTTAAAATCTGTAATATTCATATATATTTTTTACTTCTTGGAGGTACAGCCTTGGCCACAAGCAAATTAATTAAAAACCTTCGAGGATTTATATTTTCATATATACACACCAGCTGGTTGAGACACGTTTAAATTGTATTCAATCACTGTTTTTTAATAATAAATGAACAAAATACAAAATGACGCCTCCGATCTGAAGTCTCTCAATATTTTTTTCTTGCTTAAATGCTTCATCACATTGCAAATGCGACCTTAACATATTTGAGAATGACTTTTTCCATATCAAAGGAACATTATATTAATTAAAATAGCTTGTATCAATGTTTCAAGTCTGCTACAGGAAAAGCAAAAGGTTACTGAAAATCTATCAGTATAGGGAGTGCTAAGAAAAGATAAGAAAGTGAATACTTGCTGTATTCCTTATCAGAATTTTCTGGAACTGTTTGCTTCCATGAAATCAAACAAAGTTTACAAAACATACTGTAGCTAAAAAGTATACAGTATATTCCTTCACAGAAATGTACTTCACTGAATAGTAAACTATAGGTATTGTAAGACAAATTTATAGTGCAGTGTATTGATATTAGCTTGATTCAGCTAAGAGAAAGTAATTAATAGTTGTATAAATTGCTTCTCAATTTATTACAAAATAAAATCAGTTTTATATTTTCAGTTTTTAATGGTAAATGCTTGCGCTTTTACATATAATATTCTGGTGTGTCCTGAATCAGACATCAGCCGCAAATACGTAATGACAGGATGTGTTTTTTTTGCAAATGCAAACCTCATAGGAGTAGTAAATAGTAAATAAATGTTTGTTTTTTTCACTTAAATAGATTTTTGAATTTTCAGAAAATGGAGCCAGTTTACTACTTAAGCCAAAAAAATAGTTTTACATGGTTTAAATATGTTTATGCTGTGAATTATTTGGATTCAACACGTTTCGGACAATAAAGTAAATGTGCTGTATTATTGTTCTACATCTGGACTCCCTGTTTGAGCATTCATTGGATTGGCTGTTAAAGTGATCCCTGCTGCTTTAAAAGTGGTGGTACGTCTGTGATCTATGAACTATAGGTCTTGGGTGTTGGAGAACCACACTCATCACCTCCTAATTCCTAATGTTGTCATGCTTGATTTTATTGACAGAAAAGTACTGCTAGCATATTTCTGTTGTCTTTGAGCAAGAGTTAATGTGAACTGTAGTTTTGCAAGACATTCATTAATTCCTTTAGCTAGGAAAGCTTTTTTTGTGGCACTTCAATACATTTTCCCAGGCTTCTTTGTACTGTACATATTCTCCTTTAAGATAGTGTGGTGATTGTGGTTTTGTGGGGTTTTTTATTTTATAGTTTTTAAATCTACCTTCTGGACCAATATACTGCAGGAGTTCCCAAACCTGGTAATGGTAGATTTCATTTCAGCTGAGCTCTCAATTACTGTACATAATTGAACCAACCATTAATTAGCCCAAAAATAAGATTATTTTGAACTCTGGGAATTTGGACTTCTTTTCATGTTGGAGGTCTGCCTTTTCATAAGTCAATTAAGATCGCCAACATTTTTTGTGCAGAAAAAAAAACTTGCAAAGGTTCCACTCAAGCCACTTGTTTGTTCAGTTAAGAATTCAATTAAGTAAAGTGCTCAGCTTGAGTGAAAAACAGCAGGTACGTGGTACAGCAGATCACAGTCTGGAACCCCCAGAGTACAGCACTGTTTTTCTGAGGGGAAGCATAACATTGAATACTGGGTGATAATAGCAAATACTCATGTATTTCAATGAGATTTCTGTTTTGCTTTGTTGGTAAATGACTTTTTAATGATGATAAAGAACACGAATTCGTTAACGTCCGAAACAGAACGGTTTCTTATGTGCAGAAAAGTCATCCTTTCAAGTCCCAGATGGGACTTTTACTGGAAACTAAGACTTTGCAATGGATTTGTCTCTCCACAGGTTTGAGTGGCTGAGTTGAGATGAACTGGAAAGAAATCCCATAATTTTTCTCACAGGGTTCAAGCACCCTCTCTTTATCAAACCTGTTGTCTGACGTGGGAGCTGCAGGGGACATTCCAAATTCAAAATCGGAATCAGGTACGTTCATTTTTTTTCTTTTTGTTCTAATAACGATGAAGGGTGTAAAATTTACAAAGAAAACTTTACCTAACATCATTAGAGCTTTGAATACTTTTGATCCTCTGAAAACATCTGAAAATTTTTTTTGGCCTGTTCAAGGAGAGACTCCTATACTATTCTGCCTGTAGACACTATCAGATCTTGCATGCAAATACATGACCTGTATCTTGTCCTTCATGAAACAAGTAAGTTCTTATTTATCTTATTTATCTATTATTTATTTCTTATTTATCTGCAATATGACATTTTAAAAAAATTATATTAGTGACAGATTACCAATGTACATCTGTAGGTTTTGGAAAAAAATAGTTTCTTCAAGAAAAACATTAAAATGCTGACAGCCTAAACCGCTATTACCTTTCTGAGACAAATGAGAGTAATTGCATTCATTGAAGATATATCACTGAGTATAAAGATCATGCATTTGTTGATTTATGAACTGGATAGTTCATAACTGATGTGCCTCAGCCGTTTCAAAATATCACTGCAGATGACTGAGATTCCCCAGCTTTCCCTAGAGCCTTAAAGTAAACTTTCAGTAAAAAAAAATGAACTGAAGTTGGAATGATATGAAGCATTGAAATCTGCAGCCACACTTCAGCGATGTTAGCAGTGTTCTTCAGCTTGGGAAACGACAATAACACCACAGTGCCATCTAGGGGTGTCAAAGAGAAAAATAATCAAATCCCTGGTTGTGATTGCAGGAATCAGAGGTTGTCAGGGGTCCTGGTAGGATCAAAGTTTGAATTGATCTGCTTCAGTTATGGTGCAGTGCTACAGTGTCATGTTGATTGTCAGTTACACATCCTTTTATGAAACCATGCAATTACAGACCTCACAAACGTGATACAGCGAAACATCGCAATGTGAAACATTACGTCAGCACTAAGTAGACCTAGCCTAGCCAAATACTCAAATCTCTGGGATGACATTGAAAAAAATCCTAGTGAATGTTTAAAAAGGCGTTTCTTATTAAACTAAAATTGGTTTGAAATGGAGTCTTTATTTCTCACCACTGGGTTGCTCAGTGACATGATGGTCAGCACTACTGCCTCACAGTCCTGGGTTCAATTTCAGAATGGTGTGCTTGCTTGTCTGTGTGGAGTTTGCTTGTTCTTTTCAGTGTCAAACTGTGTTTGAATTATAACCAGTCCAACTGAAACTCATTTTCCATGTCAACATGAAATCACAGCTAAGATAAAGGCAGCTAAATCAGAAAAACATGAGAATGAAAGAGCAAAGTGAAAATAATGCCATGACATTAAGGGATAAGCGAAATGTCCTGAGAGGCATTAAAAATGTAACAAATGACATTGGTTACAATACCAAATAACACAAACTTATTTGTTTTGTTATAATGCCTCTCAGTAGTGAAGTGTTTTTTTTTAAAAGTCAAAATGTGTTTCCAGAAGAACACAACCAAAAACAAAGAATGTACAGAATTTCCATTTGCATTTTATTGAATTCTTTGTGCATTGTGCGTACAGAAAGGAAACCCAAATTCTCTCTCCTCCAACTGTGCTTTCTTCTTCATCTGACTCTGTGGCTAAGGATCTGCGCCTGTGGCTGGAAGGTTGCAGGTTCATATCCCACATCCAGCACAGGAATCCTAGTCCGTTGGGCCCCTGAGCAAGGCCCTTAACCCCAACTGCTCCAGGGGTGCCGTATAAATGGCTGACCCTGCGCTCTGACCCCGAGCTTCTCTCCCCATCTGTGTGCCTGTGTGTCTCATGGAGAGCAAGTTGGGGTATGCGAAAAGACAAATTCCTAACACAAGAAATTGTACAGTATATGGCCGATAAAGTGATATTATCTTGGCTTGAAAACTAAATGTACCAGTAACAGGTATTTCTCAGTTGGTTTATGGGTTATCAAACTGAGCCACCAACTTCAACACACCTACAAAAATTCAACAGTGAAGACTGGGGCAAAAGTAAAAAACACCCCAGGACTGCATTGTCATAAGCTGTTTCACAACAGGAATTACATCTATATTCACCTGGTTTCTCCACACTTAGTGGCACTTTTTGCACAAAATGAAGGGGCATGGAAGAAAAGGGTACCACATAAGACAAATAACTGGACATGATACTTTCAAAATACTCTTTTCTCAGTTGCTCTGACAGCGCCAGTACTCTCAGAGCATAGTAAAGCAAAACAATAACTTAGCACTACCATATAAAATGCATTGTATGTCTTAAATCGTACAGTGTTACTTTCAAGTTATGAATAAATATTTTTTTTTTGCATTTATGCAGCACTGTTCATCTCAAAGCACATTGCAAATTGAAGTGCAGGACCCACCAGGTGAGGAAATGAGAAATTAAATTAGTGGCAGAGTTTAGGAAAGCCTGATTGTGCAAGCCCAAAATCAGAAATGGTTCAAAATCTCTCTTCCTGCCTGGAGTTTGCTGGCTAAAAAAGCCTGAGGATGCTTGTTGAGCTGCAGTTGAGGGGTTGTGTTTTGTGGAGACTGGCACTCATGTCTCATGTCTGCCAGCAACAGCAAAAGACACAAGCCCTGACTGACAACTTGTAGGAGACTAATTGATTGACTGTCTAATATATCAAGGACAGTATATTCTAACTGGCTTACCAATCAATCATTTGGCTCAGATTTGTAAAATTGTCTGAGGGAAGACTCATTTCTCATCCATTTTCAAGCCTCTTCTGAAATAAGACCAACTACTTCTCACCTTCTTTTTGTTGGCCAATCCTGTCTCTGTTTTTTAGCCTGACATTTTTCTCGGGATTCTCAATCCCAGATGATCCCGTCACTCATAGCGATGTTCAAACCTGAGAAGGGAAACCAGAATGAAAATAATAATGATTTTTTCAAAATGTTTCCAAGGGATAAGATATGATTTGTTTTAAAATTAGAATGAAATTGTATATATCAGTGTTAGAAATTAATTGTATAAGATTTGTTTTGTCTCAATATCTTTTTTCAAATTAGAGATACCGCTGAGATGAGGGTTCCCTTGTTATTCATCAGGGTAAGACTTGCAAATCCAGTGACAAATTAGCACAGGTATTGATTCACCTTTTTTATTTCCCCTCAAATGGAAAGTATGCCCCAAAGGAGCAAATAAATAAAATAAATAAAAATTTTAATATAGCACAGTTTATAAGCATATTTAAGAGAATTGATCATAACTTTGATTTGTCCTAAAACAAAGATAAACCAAAATGACAATATTTGGCTAGAGTCCATGCTACATGAAACCTCATCATTTTTTTTTACATTGCTGTGATGTTTTAAGTGTTAGACTCAACTGCTCTCTTATGCATGAAAACACGACTCTGCTGGGTTTGATAAAGAGAATTCACAATTTCGCTTTCTTGAGTATGTGGGTTTTATCATTCTAGAAACAGGATGCTATAAATAGGGACATCTTATATAATTATTCCGAGCCTGCAATACAGTTTGTTTTGTAGAGGCATATCTAAACTTGTGTCATAAAAAGAAGCTGAAGACTTCTGAGAGAGAATTTTCGTCAGACAAAACCATGTTGGCTTTTCATAGTTCAATGCTACAGAAGTTAATTTCTTCGTCTCAGCGTGAACACGTCACTTTAAGAGCGTACTTAGTCCTCAGGTGAGAGATTATTTTATTTACACCCAAACCCTCACACAAAAATGTAACCAGCACCTTTCAAAAGTGTAAGGAATGAGTGCTGTGTCACTTTCATCTTAAGGCTTATTCAAAACTTGTAAAAAGTGGATTTGGACACTAGCAAGCAATTAATCCCTGACCTAATGCATCTCAACTCTATCATTGAACGTTTAAACATGTCTGTGTGGAAAACTGTGAAAAGTTCGATTTTAGTGCTTTACTCAAGGCACAGATAGTGTGGTTCTGTTGGATCTTCCTTTTCCTGACACATTGCTCTGGACACATTCCTGACCATAAAAGAACCATTCATATTCATAGATTTAATGAGCTGCATACTAGATCATTTTATTGCTGGATTTCGGAATTCTGTTTCTGTTTCTTCATTCTAAATTCAATGTTAATGTCATCCCACTTTGAAGCCTGTCTGGCATTTCTGTCTGGGAGTTTCTTATAGGTTAATTAGGTCTTTTTTCATAATACACATTGTTGTGAGTTATCGCATTAAGTTATAATAAGGACCCCAAATAAAGGTCTGTGGGATGTCTTTCATTTAGCTCAGCGAAGGAGCGGATGTAATGCTCGGGGCATGATCTTGCAATTGAAGGCAGACTTGTATCACCCTTGTCTTTTCTTCTTCCTTTATTCCTCCTGCATTTCAGCTCGAAGAATAATGTGATCCCTGCTGGGCATCTCCACATCGACAAAGGCAAGCCTAGAAGTGATTTTTTTCTTATGATCTTAAACAGGTCCACTTGATAATAAAAGGTGATGCTGCATTAACTGATGTTTATACTTGGTACCAAGCTTAATTGCCATTACACTTTTTAACCACAATATTATACTGTAGATGCTGCTGTGTTCCTTGTTTTCAGTAATTGTTTTATAGTCATATTGGGAGTGGTTAAAGGGAACATACTGTACACTGGGGAGAGGGCTACTCAGTCAAGCTGTGTGTGCACAGTATGTTAACAGTATATTGTAGCTCTGTACTGAATAATGGTTAAAGAAGAATAGTTAAACTGAAAGACAGGCATGGAGATTGTTTTGGAATAATTTTGTCCTGCAACTCTGAATAGCTGAAGGGCTTCTTCTCTTTCTGGGTTAAAGTTCTAAGTTCTTACAGTACATTATATCTTGATTGTTGTTAAAAAAGCAGATTTCTCTGAAAGTGATCTAATGTAATTTTCTTTTAAATAAAGAGCCAAGTTTGGACTGAATCCTGAAACTGCAATAGACAGTAGCAAGAGACATTACAGACACTTCCTAATCTGAATTAGTATACTAATAACATTTAATTATTGTCTAATTGTTTATATTGAAAAGGAAATGAATGTCTCTAATTACTGTGGCGTGTCAGACAAGTTGTCTATGAGTAGCCTTGTAGGCTCAGTACAATCAATTTTCTTATGACTTAAACAAGTCATTTGCATGCTGAATCAATAGATTTACTTAAAGTATTGTTTCAGTGCTCCATCTTTTCCAGGAGATTCCTGAGAGGAAGTACAAGATCCCTCCCACACATGTACAGGCACACTCCTTTTTAGGCTTAGCCTTTGGAAACCTTAAACAAAAATGTTTACCTTTAATTAACTGAACTTCACAGTAGCAAGCCCAATAAATAGTGGTGAATGATTGTTTAAAAATGCTGCCCTTCTTTGTTCTCCTGAATAACGCAATATGATACAATAGTACAGAGTAAAAAAGGACATTTATAATCCCCAACAGCTACACGCTCTCATGGATTCGGATCAATCACTGCTTTAATAGAATCAATGAATTTATTTTTTAAACATGTCTTTAGTGATATAAATCTGTTAACAGTGTAATGATATATATATATAATGCTTAAAGAAATGGAAAAGTATTCTAATGTCCTAATGTATTAGTACTAACATTCAGTCATCAAGCACGTTGCTGAAGTGTTGTTTTAATAACTGAAAAAATAGATTTCACATCTGAGTGCTTGTCTTCTATTCCATCCACTTGTCAGAGGCAGTGATGCCTCATCTGTAGCTAAGCTCTAAAACGATGTCCTTGAGAATCAGCTTGTAGTTGTTAGTATCTCGTGTTTGTTTAAGAAATACACCCCGGATCAATCAAGGTCACTGGTCACGCGTATTCTTTTCAGTCTTGGCCGAGCCACAGCTGAATCTGTGGAGTTTTGAGAGATGGGAAATCCATCAGTGAAGTGAGTTCAGAGTTGTTTTTTCCAAGACAGAGAGGGGACATGACACAGAGCACATTCATATCTCCCAATTACCAAACAGATGGGACACACAAATACTCCGTGCTGTCATTTCCTGTTCTTTTTTGCTAATTCCTTCACTCAAGTGTACCTTTCTCGTCTGGGTTATAGAAAATTAAAGGCAGTGATTACCAGTTTCCCCAGTCCGTAGTGCCTATCAGTCACACGTTTTTATACCACAACCTGCAATGCATTGATTAGGTCTCCAGTTTCATGACGTGTGTTTTTTGTTGTTAACACTAGCAGAAACAGAGCATCAGGGCTTCATTACTGGCTTGTATCTTTGCCTCTGTCTCTCTCTCGATGAGTCGTATACGAGAGCCAACTAATATTTGAGTTTCTGGCTCACAAAGTTCCTACTTCGCCACCCTCTGGATTGATAGATGAAACAGATCAGAGCCTGTGATTATGCCACGCAGTGACAAGCCAAAATGGGGAGGCAGACACATACATGAAAGCTGACAAGTTACAACACCGAAACAAATTTAAGGCAGTGTAAAGTAGTCTGACTCATTTTATCCACCCTTTTTCAAGATACTCCCACAGCATATTTATTGGGTAGTCTCCAAGCATTTTGCCCCAGGCCATTGAAGGTAGGTGTATGTGTGTGTGTAATCATTTAAGTGCAGCAGTGCAAAAGAAGAAAAAAAATGACTTAATTAGCATAGAGATAGTTATAGCCATGACATGCCTGTTTATTAACTTAATTTGTGGCATTTCTTTCTCCTTTCAAAAAGAAAATAGAGAACTACAGTTCATAGCATCAATTCGAATTGTACATCGTACACAAGCCCTCAAGCTTTCTGATTCATTTCTCAGATGGAAGTGTGGATAATTGTGGTGTGCAGAGATAACAAAGTTAGGCTTCCCAAGTGGAAAAGATCAAGTTATACATCCATTCTTTTTCTCTCTGCCCCACCTCCAGAGGGTGCCATTTTACATTGTACTTGAAGAAGTAAACAGTTGTGCGTAGTTGCTTGAAATGTTCCTATCTCAAAACTGTACAGAAAAGAAAAGACATTTGTGGAGAACTGCAGGAGACACATGGACAAGCATTCAAAGACAAAAGAAATAGGTAACAAAGGAAAATGAAGATTTCACTTACAGAAAAATGGCTGCTAAAGAGTTAATTCTGCTTCACTTATATAATCTTGAATCTGCTGTACAGTCAATCAAATACTCAAAAGAAAGCACATCTAAGCTGTAAGTTTAAAGACATTTCCCCTGTATTTCTGCACTGTTCATTTTTTAGAAAGTTGAGACCTTTTCCTTTCCCTTTAGTGTTATTCATCTGCTGGGAGAGCAGAAGGCATAAACAGCCTATTGAAGATCTCTGTCTGTCAAGCTGAGAATAGGAGAGTGTGTCCTAACAAGTAAGCTATGGGATTCTGAATGCATTTGCAGCTGTACAGTATATGTGTAGCTGAAATGCATAAATTTGATCAGAACTTCAGATGAATGTGTACTTTGATGTTAGAAGCATTAAAACCTACTCCGATATTTCTTCAAAAAGCCAGTGAATGGCAAATAGCAAGGTGCTGAAAATTAAATGGACAGTCAGTTTTAAGAAGACAAGTATGAAAGTGTTCTGAATACAAGTATTTATCTGGATCTGACAGATGTAATGGATATTTAAAAAAAATCCTTATTTGGTATTCTCATTCAAAAAACTGGAGATGTGCAGAAGGTAAAACTATCATTTTAACTTCATAAAAAATCCAATGTCTTTGTCAGACAGAAGGGAATTACAGTCCTTCCTTCTGGAATATGAAAAGTAGGAGCGCCCCGCTGTTGTAGAAATGTCATTTCTTATATGACACGAAAAAATGAAGACATGTTCTGGAAAGCTGCTTAAATTAAAACTAATTAAGCAGTTCCCGAAGCATTAAATGTGCTGAGTTTCCGAACTACAACAAATGGGAGTTTAAGTCACTTCAGCCATTAAAAGTGATGGCACCTACTTATATTAATTTCCAGATTTCACAGTGACTTCACAAAGGTCTGTTACAGTTAGTGCTAAGAAAAATACATTAACTTCGACTTCTTTCGAGACAGCAACAAGCGTGAATGGCACCACCTGGTACCATCAGCCTGTGTTTACTAATGAATTAACCTTTAGACATAGTCTTTTTTTTATCCCCATTATTGAGACATCTTAACCCTATTTCAATAATTGATTGTGACTTGTCTCCTGAAGTGCACAGCAATGGCATGGTATGCCTGTCAACCATGGGCCACATTTCACTTTACTAGATTGAGGCAGAAAAGGGTCTTTCAGAACTGATTACTGCCACAAAAATGGCTGAAGTGTATTCATTCCTTTTTCTGAGGTGACAAAGCTCTGCGCCTCCCAACAGTCACAGCACAGAACGCAGTGTTGCTGTCCATAGTGCTGAATATGTTCCATAAATGGCTTGACCATGAGGATTGCAAATATTTCCATAGTTTAATTCGCACGAATCAACTGGAATGAAAATGGAATGAAATGTTGATCCAGTTGTGTCTTTGAAAAAGGGAAAAGACAACATGGATTTAATAATGCTGTCATAAAACATAAATGACATAAATAAAACTCTTGCTGTAATGCACTCCGTTCAGCACCATCTTGACGTGCTAGGAACAGCAAGTGTGGAGACAGAAGACCTGCACCAGTTTTGGAGTCAGACAATGTTATGATAAGCATTTGAAAGATGACACATCCTCCGTTTGTTTTATCTTTTCCGCTGGTTACAGAGAAAATCATTTTCAAAATTGGAGAGTGCTCCTGAATTCTGTCAGCAGATTCAGTCAAAGTCACCATGAGGTTATAGTGTTCTATAAAAGCAAGTCATAATCAAGCATATGTCTAGATTTATAAGGTTCAGTTTCTACAATGCCCCCTTTGATGGAACGTGCCTGCAAATAAAACAGTTTCAGTGTAAATGTTTTTAAAATGGATCTCCATCTCACCCTTAGAGGCAAAAAGATTCCAGTTTGAGAATAATGGTATTGATTTATTGATTGATCATCAAAAAGTAAGGGAACAATTTTCCATGGAGTGAAACCAATATGATCATTTAATGCTAAAGAGACAAGTGGAAAAGAAAAATAGTCCTCTGATAAAAACACCTTTTTGTCCAAGCAAGAAGTGATTTAATTTTTTAAGAAATGTAACCACACCCTAGCAGAGAAAAAAATCTTAGTAACGGAAGATGTGTTTTGATGCAGTCAGCAAAAAGATGAAAAGCGACAGCAGTTGTTTTATTGAAATGAAAGTCAACACTCCCTGTTGAGCACTGGGCACAGCCTTTCTTCTTCGTGCAGGTGCAGCCCATCAATTTGCCACCAGTTTACAACCAAAGCAGATGTTTGGATTGGGAAGAATAAGCTCAACTGCCTATGCACATATGTTGTCATTTCACCAGCCTGACTTGGTGAGTCTTCTAAGGTATGCTGGAGTCCCAGGGGGGATATTAAACCTGTGAGTTATCATCCCTTTGAGTGGTGTACTTTCCAATTTTCAAACAATGCATACCATTTCTTTCCCTTTTTGTTTTTCAGCAATGCTTTTACTGAGTATTATGTCTCATGATTATGTCCTCCCTCTTTAAGATACACTTCCAGAAATTTTATACAACACCTTTGCTCTCTGTTTTGTTGGGGTTTTGTTGTTGACTCAAAAGCTCTCTTCCTCATTCACACCAAGGAGAGCATGGTAATAACCTGAGCATTGATTTAGGTGAATATTAGGGACAAGATCTATCACTGATTTTTCTAATCATTTTTTCTAAGGTGAGTGATCTTCCGTTCAGCATGTGATTTGATTTCATGGCAATGACATCATAAACCACATACTAAATACAAAAAACACATAACAAATTATAAAATTATACGACTTTCAATAACATACAGAGCATATTTGAACTGAAAATTGAATGAGAAAGGGATTCTTAGTTCTATATAACAAACATGAAAGCAAGATCATGAATTCTGAAGGCAAATTAATTTTGCTAAATCAGGAAGAAAAGAGGTGAATACACAGAGCTTAATAACATTTGTTTATAATATAATTGTAAATCCTTAGTTTCCCAAAAGAAGCCAACTTTCTGTTATGATTCTCACCTGATTGCACTATCACAAGTTTAGTTTCTATCTATGAAATTAATCATAGCTCATTTTGTGATTTCATTTTACTCTGTGCTGTTTGCCGGTGGATGCATTTTCCCTTTTTGATGATGATGGCAATATTAATATAAGAATATTAAAATTCATTATGCTAAATCACTTTTATATCTATAAATCACTTAGGTACTGTATAGTATGTACAGTAATATGGTGTTTATTTAGTGTCAGCATTTTAGTACATACAGTAACAGAATTATGCATCAATGAACCTGATTATATGGTACCTGTTAGTCATTACTTTAAAAAAATGCTTCTTTCTCTCCTGCTTTCTGCTGATGTGTTTTGTGTTGCATAGGTCCAGTTCAGAGGAAGCAAGCTGTCTTTGGCTGCTGTATTTCCAAATCAATTTCAAAACTACTTATAACCTTTTATCTTGGAAGGGAAAGATGCTCATTATTGTACACTACATAAAAGAAAGGAGGCTCTTATAAAATTGACAGAAAGAAAAAAATTACTGTCAATGGATTCTGCAATGATACTGAATGTTGGTTCTGTCGAGTGATGGTAACACTTACCAGTAAGTTATGCTTGTCAACAGTTTGTGCGTGTATTTTTTTAATTAACAGTTTCTGGACAATATAAGTCTTAAACTCTTAAAATTCGAATCAGTACTGGGCATTTCATCACCTGGCATGTCCTCTGTCTTTAACAAGCATAACATCTTTCATAGGATGTTATGTTACAGGTGTACAATGTACATGTGTAACCTCATGTTAAAATATTGTTTGCCATTTTTATCAAGAATGTACAAGAAAAGATGTTGTGCTTTGTAATCAGTTACAAAAGACGAATTCTGGGGCATAATGGAAATGCATACTTTGACAGGTTAAAAGAACTCTTTTTAGTCTTGAATAGAGAAAACTACCTCAGTCAAATGTTCCTCAAATCCACTGACAAACCAAAGTCAAACTAGAGGACCTTAAGAATCTACAGCGAAACACAAACAAAAGTAACAGGAAGAGAATTTAAAACTACGAACAGAAGGCATTTTTACACATAGTGATATGACATGCTGCAATATTGAAGGTCATACTCTTGCTTCTTTCAATAAATAGCTCAGTGAGATGCTTGGATGAATTAACTTCTATATTAAGAACCAAATGAGTTAGACGGGCCAAATAACCACCCTTTGTTTTTAACCTTTTTGATATCCTTATGTTTTTAAAAACTTCCAAACTTTTGTCGAGGGTTTAAAAATGTGTGTGTTTCATGGTGTTTGAGAAAAAAATTTTGTTAAAGAAATGATGTTTCTTCACGTAGAGACAAAAGGTTCTCTTGCATTAACTACATGTTTGTTTTCTTATCAGTGCTGCAATGCATAACCTTCCAAGATATCCAATCCTTTTTATCTGTTCATGTCCTGGTTATGTACTCATTTGATATGGTTCCAGAAATCACTCTTGGTAACCACTGGCATCTTCATTCTTCTTAGTCCAGTATAAGGGCCTTCTTAAAGCATTACTCTAAGGGTTCAAAAGACTTTTTAGAGATTAAAATCAGTCTTGAAATCAGCTCTCATCCTGTACTGGAAGTTTACTTCATGCTTCATTAGGGGCTCTTGGACAGCTTTTGCTTCTAATCTGATAAAAAATACAATGAACTATCCTGCAGCTGAAAAAAGAACAAAATTGGTGAGTAAAGCTTGTTGCTTAGTTACTCAGAAAAGTACATTTATATACTTCATCCACAAAATAAGGCTACAAACAAGCTGATATGCCCATAAGTAGGGTACAAGTATTGATAGTGAAACAAAATAAGTGTGTTGTCTGTATTAAAATGATGAGGTAGTAGTGAAAAAAGGCATGGACAACTAGAACGCTCAAGCTCAAGGTGATCAACACATCTCCAACAGAGCCTCAATCCAGTAGGCCTTATACAGGAGGTCACCTTTAGGTAATCAATTTATAAACACATACACTATGTGAATCTATCATGTTGTTAAATCAATTCCTTCAGTTAGGTCAGGAATGCCCAAGCACACTCTTTGAAAGATTCAAGTCACTGGGGTTTTAATTCCAAATAATTTTTAAAAATTCTTAACTGCACAAATCACCGGCTAGGTTGGTTAATGTTTAGAAACTGATGATTAAGTGAAGGTGACCCATTGTTGGATTGTGATGGTCCAGGACTGGCCAGCCCTGCTGTAACTTTACAGATTTATTAGTTCTAAAATGTTTACATTTCTCATCACACATATTATGACCAGACAGACTTTCTGAAGGGCGGTGCGATGTTTCTGGTATCTTCCTTATTCTGGATCTAACCTCTCATCAATTAACCTCTTGGACAGTGCATTGTTCAGATGCAGAGAAGGAATTGAATTGCCTACACTGGAGCTGAATGGGGTGTTGTTGACACAGTTTTTGCCATTCACTGGCCAGATGTATTCAGCAATGTTCGTTATCACAATTGTCTGTTATTTCATTAGAATTACTGCCTTTATACAAAAAAACAGAAATACTCTCATTGACAGACAAAGGTCCTTATTTCTCTGACTCCCCTGCCATTCCATCACAGAATTCAGATTTTACTTAAGATCTCATCTAATTTCCAACAGATCTCCAAGGAGGATATGCTTGAGGTTCTGAATAAAACATCTTTGCATGCTAAACTACATTGTAGGATCTCTGTTGTGCAAATAATATATCATTAATGTATTATTTTCCATTAGCTCCATTTCACTCCCACTACACTTTTCATTCCCACTACAATAACTGGAACACATTAATTCTAACTAGTTTCATTGGGAGACATAAGCAGCCAAGGGTTCAGCTGACAGTCTTACAGTATGTGCTTCAGAGCTGTATAGTGTGGCTGTGCCTAATTTTAAATGCTACCAGATGTTTTTGTCATCTTCAAGCTTTGTTTAATTAACCTTCTTTTCTTATTGTTTTGTGTGAGAAGTTCCATTTTGTATTTCTGCATGTTTTTTCTTGTGTTTTCTTCTTTGAAGCTAAGACAGCTTTTCTCAGATATCTACAGTATCAATCAAGAAAAATGCATCCTAATAAAGGCACTGTGCAGCACTGAATTTTGTGAAAATACTGAAAGTTTCTTATACTGTTCCCTGTCAGGACTTTTTTACATTTAAATCGGATTGCCAATTACTTCTATTGAGCTTAATATCCATCTTAATAAAGTAAGTTTAATTCTTCAAAGTGGAATTCCATACAGTATTTAAACAGTCTCTCCTTCCTAGCAAAAGAAAGTGCATGAATGTGCCTTATTGTATTTTTACGCAACTTGCAATTACAAAATATATATTGAATTTCTATTCCAAAAAAATAACCGAAAAGCTATATTTGCAGAAAGCTAAATGAATAAGAAAATTAAAATGAGGCTGATTAACAACCTTTTGTGCAGAGACAACACAGGCATCAAATAAATTGCATTTAATTTTCCGTCAGCTTGCCATGGAAAGCAAAACTGAGCGAGCTGCCAATTCGCTGGCATTAAAGATAGTGCTTAATGAGCATAAACTACAGGAGCCCCCATAGGAACTGGGAAATGAAGAATGCTAGAGTTAAAAGGCCAGAATGAATTTTTTATCAGCCTGTGATCTGAAAGTTTTGTTGTCAGCACCAGAGACGGGACCACGGTCTGCATTCAAATAAAACCTCTGAAAAACTAGTCATTTAAAACATGCTCATGCAAAAATGTCAACTTAGAAAAATGATCAAGATGTAGCTTTAAAAAAAAACGTCTGTGCTACTGGCCCTTGTACATCAAATGCAGGTCTAAGTGTCAAATTAGAGTTACTTGTACTTCAGGCTGACATAGCATTTGACACAGCTGTAATATGTTATACCTTTTGGTTTCCATACACACACTCCTTCTCCTCATTCTGCTCTTAACCTTTAGAGTTAGTAAGGCAGTTTTAAGGGAATAGGATTTGGTCGCAACATTTGAAAATCACCACATAAATTCACGAATACGGGTGGAACTGAAATAGAGAAGTGGGGGGATTCTTTTTTTTTAAGTTAAGGGTTTATTGTGGGATATTTTTTGTTTTAGCTTGTGCAAGAATGCATCCCCCAGTGCACTCCAGGCCTTTATAGCAAACGGGAAAAACTGCTTTAAAAATTGGATCTCTCAAAGTGAATTCTGAGAAAAGAGGGATCCGTTCTGCCTGACCTTGGAGGTGGTCAGCTTAATCCCCAGCTGAGCAAAGAGAAAGAGGGAGCTTGATGCTACAGCTGGGTGACCTTATAGTGTCATTCAGAAGATGGCATGAATCTTGTACATGGAAGAAAGGAGAATAAACAGGTCAAGGGCTGCAGGGTTGTTCAGTATGGCTGAGATAACTGCAAGCAAGGAGATAAAAATTCTGGTAACACTTTACCATGAATAGCTGTCAATATTTAATTCAGGGGAATAGGGCAAGTCTTACACGTAGCCCATGAATACATTGTGACTTAAAACACATTATCTCCACAGGACTATCTCCACAGGATTGCCCCATTTGTAAAGGTATTAATAATATGCACACATTATAAAGCATTACTAAAATCCCTCTTGCCTTCAGAGTTCTGAAACACAGCACGAGAAAAAGTTTGCAAACCCCTTAAAATGTGTCCGTATTCTCGTATAAAGTTTCCTTCTTTACAATCCCTGACAGATCCCTACTGTATTTAAAATTAAAGGGGAAAAAGAACACTGAGAAAATGGAGGTGGAGGGTGTTGCTAGTCATCTCCTCACAGTCTTGTTGATCAGTCTAACTGCTCCTTCAGGCCCAGCGCCCCAGTCTTCCGGTTCCTGTATACCGAAGGAGCTAAGCTCAATATTGCCTGTCTGTCTAGCAATAGCCTGTCACACTGACCTGCGATTTAATATCTTCAAAGTGCTTTCTGTGATATTAGATAAATATATTTATCTCCATGTCTTTTTTTTCGTAATATGATGATAAAAAATAGAACTTTCATTAAAAAATAAATAAAATCAGGGGTTAAAAGCCAAAGGAATCATTTAATATTATTTTTTACCTGAACTATGCTGAATAGATTACTAGTGACTTTTATCATCATTGCTTTCCCAGATATTGTTCAGATTTGTGCCATGGTCCATTGTACATATTCAGTTTCTACAAAATCCCAGCTCTCATTATTATGACATTCCTCTGAATTTTTGCTTTGAAACTTTAAACTGACTAATTCAGTATTATTCGCTCATTTCTGAAGTTTACAAAAACACATCCTAAACTGAACCTTTCCTTTAGTTTTTTTTTCCTTTCTGTAACTTAAAATAGGCACATCAAAAATTTCCCTAGACAGCTTATCATTCTGAATGATGAATGCTAAGGAAAATATTATGCACAGAAAGAAACCCAGGGAAATAAAGGCAGTGAAATGTAAATATTCTACTGAGAGCATTACAGTGCCTTTATTTTCAAAGGTTCTCTAAAGTCAAAATGTTAGAATGGCACAAATGCACAAAGATTTATAAATGCAGTTGGGTTGAAGACAGAGAGCAGTAATGGGAATGCTGTGTAGGTGCCCTTACAAAGCAAAACCTTTTAAAAAACTCTGGCAGGAGTGGAGACAGTAGAATGTTCCTGCAGGTTGCATTTTAGAAAAGTTTTCATTGTCATCTGCAATGATACAATCCTTTATGGAAAAAAAAGCCTACTTTCCTTCAATTAGACCTCAGAAAATGGAAGATACCCCTGGTTAACAATGAATACAAGCTAAAGATCTACAGTGTTTGACCTGATCTTTCCATCACAACTATATAAATTTATTTGCTCTTAGCTAGGTGAACCATAGCTTTTCTAGAATGTGTATAATGTATATGGTATTGCTAGAAGCCTTAAAAATCTGTGCAATAATAATCCATACTAGAAAGTCTAACAATTGTAATTTTACCATGATTCATAGAATAATATTCTACTGTGATAGCAGCAATTGTGTATGTAGTGCACTGTTATATAACCCATCTATAGGATTATTTCAAAGAGAAGTACTGTATAGATTATTTATTTGCAGAGGTCTTTTTGTTTATGTGTTTACTTGACATTCATTCTTTTCTTTTCTGAACTATTATTCATTTGTGCAATTCATTGAGGCAAATAGTAGTTCTGAATTTTAAATCCACATTGCCCAACTTTGTACTGTAGCTGTACAATCTTGTTTTACAAGAATTTGCAGAGCATAGAATATTCTGACACTACCACTTATGTGCAACTCCATAAATAATGAGACTGATCCATGTAGCTCACATATGTTTGGCCAGTCTATCCCATTTTGCAATTAGATAATTGAACTAAAGATCTCATCCAGGTAGCTTGTTTCACACTCCCACAAACCTTTAGATAAGAGTGCCTTCTGTTCTCAAGTTTAAATGCACTTCCACTTGTGTTGATGGTGAAGGAAGTTCCGTGTGCTCATTCAAATATTTAAGACTGCTTCTAAATTGTTTGGAGGCACACACACACAAAATAAAGAACCTTCCTATCCTTGCAGTGGCAAGTAGTTCAATGCAATTGAGTAAAAATGTGATATACAATTCCTTTATGAATTAACACAAAAATAATTGAAAACCGTAAGAAATAAAGGTATGCCTGCTTACTGGCTTCCAGACTGCATTAGTAAAACTGAAAAAAAAAACTAGGTCTGCTGGTGTGCTTGAGACATTAGAAAATAACACTTGAGAGGCATAGTGACTCAGGATAAACAAGCTACTATTGCTAAAGGAGTATCTCTGTACCCCTGTACCCTTCCTTGTTTCTGCAGTTTCTGCTCTGGTGCGTGGGGGTTCCATGTGTCTATATTATTGCTTTTCCTGAAAGCCTTTGTTCATACTCTCACAGACTGATGGAGAGATTAAAACGTGTTTTAGTGCTCTCAGCTCCCTCCTCTGTGACGCTGTCATGCAGGACTCCATATCGTTCATGAAACAACAAGTTACAAGCAGCTATGGCCCAGATCTTATTGGATGCTGTTCAAGCTCCTTAAGTTTAATGTCTGATGCAGTTACAGCATAGGTAGACTCCATGAATGGAATGCTGAAGCAAAAGCACTTGGGATTATTTCTAATGCAAGTACCTTCTTATGGTGCGTGACATGTGTCGGTTAACAGTTTCCCTACAATAAAAAGGCGATGATCTTCTATGGAGACAGTATCGTTCCTATAATTTGCAGCTCAAAAAATGTGCACTCACTGCCTGTGTGTAGGCTCTGATAATAAATACATAGAGTATTCTCTTTTGTTGCATTCCAGATTCTCGGGCTCTTTTCATACACCTATGACATATCCTAATTCAGCAGGAACGAGAGTGGTAGTTTAATTTAACGGTTCACTGCATCTGTTAGAAACAGGCCATGAATATCTACACACAGAATGAGTGGCACGGCGTATTTTTGAGTCTTACAAACAAAAAAAAAACACAGTAAAAGACTCCAGAGAATATGCTCAGGCTCCCAGTAGCGAGAAGTATACATTGTGTGTTTGCAAGGAGGCTAAAGCCTTGTTATTATCCTCATAATGCAATCACCTGGGTGTTATCAGTGTACTAATGGCAACAGAAGGCAAGCCAATTCCCTGCCTTAATGATGGAGCTGGCGGTGTTAGAGTGTGATTAGTTACTGATGTAGGTTTGTGACTCTGCAGCAAACTAGTTTCGGAATGACAGATGAGTGGAAAGAGTATTTAGCTAGCTTCCAGATTCAATAAAAAAAAAATATAGATGGCATACAAACACTTCAGCTGTAGTACATTGAGCTTTGCCAAAACTTCAATTACTGTCTTATTTCTGGACAGACTGCTTGCCTGAATAGGTGTTGCTTGTGTTGTAATGGGAAAATGACTTCTTCTTTGAGGATGATACCGACATGAGTTGAAAATAATTAGTAGAAAATTGGAACAGGCAATCTTCTCTTTTCATAACATTTTTAGTCTTGCAGAGAAACATACAGATCAGGCAACCAAGAGAGACTTTAGTGCCAACTTTACACAACTGTTTAAATTTTAAAATATGCTTCTAGACATTAGATAACCCCTTATGAAGATGTATTTCCATATAGGAGTTAAAGTTTGAATCCATCAGTCCCCATTCTCATCTTCCAAAATAAAACCCAGCTCCCTCTCTTCCAAGGACAAAAACATAAAATGACTTATAGAGCAATACTGCCCCCTGCTGTTCACAAAATATTTAAAATTGTATTTCCTGTCTTCTCAAGACAGGTACTGGACAGTATATGCTGTCTGTGATGATTATTTTAAGGCTTCAGCACACAAGCTTGGTATTTGAGTATAAAAAGTATTTACAAGATTCAAGGCATGGATTAGATTAAACACAAAATAAAGACCCCGTGACAGACTGTGATGCATATTAAATATTTTCAAGCACTTATAAATTATGTTTTGAATGAAGGAAGGCAGTAATTTGTATTTGTTGTATTTAATGGATGTTTTAAATGTTTACTGTAACCTAGAAAGGTATAATTATTTTTGTCAGTGTGTTCTGACAATTGTCATCTCACAAAACACTAAATACTAACCTTGTCTTCATGTTAAGATACAGTACACCTAGGTCCATAGTTCTTAGATAGATAGATACTTTATTGATCCCATGAGGGAAATTGCAGTGAAACAGCAGCTTAACACAGACAACTATGTTCTTGTGAAAAACATACTAAAATGTGCAAATAAATAACAGGCCAATCAATCCTATTTGCCCATCTGAGGATCTCATCCAGCCATTTCTTAAAAGAAGCCAGGGCAGTGGCTTCAACCACATGGCTGGGTAACCTGTTCCACACTCCCACAGCCCTCTGGGTAAAGACTTGTTCAGTTGTTCATCCTCTATTTCATGTTTTACTCATGTCTCTATAGATGTCCTTTGGGTTGACTTTGTGGATGTCCTTGAGGATTATGAATACTTCGATCAGGTCCCCTTTAAATCTTCAACCTTGAAGACTAAAAAAGTTCAGTTCCCTCCATCTGCCTGTGTAGGACATTCATTTAAGCCCTGGAATGTGTGTAGTTGCTTTTCTCTCAATTTTTTCAGAACAGTAATATGGTGCCCAAAATGAAGCATAATATTCTACTCCTTTAGACACATATTCTAACATTGTATGCAATTTTTTAATGCTTTTCTACATTGTCTACTACATGTGATTGTTGTGTCTCTATAAACATCTCATTTTTTTCATAATTAAAAAAGCATTAAGGTTCCTTTAATCTGGAACTTGGTAGCCAAACACAATATACTGTATACTTTTTCTTACCAGCTGAAACCGCCATGAAGTTGACTCAAAAGATTTACTGAGCTAAAGTTTGCTTCATAGCATTTGAGCCTAGCATGCCAAGAAAATTATAACTGTAATGAAATTTTATCCCATGAAGCCAACTGCCTGGTAAAACCTGGATACCTCCCAACTCTTTTTTGATTGAGCCTGTTTTTTGTTTCCCAAAAGATGCTGAGTTGTGTTTAACGTGTTCTTCAACTGCCTTTCTGTTATTTTACACAACAGAATCTCTAATCTCAGGAGCTCATTAAATAACACCAACACTACAACTCAAGTTGTCTGTTCTTGGAACGTTTTTTTTTTTGTCAGTTTCTGCTGCTCTGCAGATGTTCTCGTGTTCTGGTATCTGAATGTTCAATTGTGACTTGACCTCAAGTAACTCAAAGTATGCCCAAAAAGTGTTGGCTAGGTGAGTTTGACACTTTAATATCCATTAGGAACATTTTCTGCTCAAAACTGTTCACATCGTCAGTCAGCGTTAAATAAGATTATTTCTCAGCTGTATGCTTATTTTATTTGCATGTCCTCTTTTATCGAGTTCTGTGTGCATGAGAGAGAGAACAAGTACTCTCCATTATTCCTGTTTGTGTTTTTTCTTCATTTGCATTCTGAAAAAAAAACGGCTCCCAGGAAAACACCACAGTCTTTTTGAAAATGTTTTGCAAGACAGGAAAGGCGAGGGAAGAAAATTAAGAATGTGCGGGCGCAGCCTGTTAGTAATTTCCTTCAGGAAGTTGTTCTCACAGTTCCTTTCACTTGTGATGCACGCTTGGGTGGCTTTAGATGCAGCTACTGTAAGACGTTCAGATGAGGCTTTAACTCTGGATGAGTCCTTTCCAAACTCAAGCGTTTCCAAAAATAACCTCCAGCATCTGTAAAACCTACACAGCGTCTCATCTATTTTCTTAAAAAAAACATGCATTCTAGAAATATAATGTGTAAAATTAAATTAATAAAAAATATGTTATTTGCCAGTGTGGGACATATAGTATACAATAGAATTGTGCTCCTAAGGCCCAACTGGTCTTTGTTGAGAAAGCAGGTAAATCCTATTGATTGAACTGAATGGCTGTACAGATGAGAAAAACAGATGAGAACTGCTAGCACCTTAAACCCCCTAAGACTAAGCACATGGTATACTGCTGGCCCCCATGTGTCACCGAGCAGTACATATGAGTGATGAGACAGTGGAGCACTAAGAGGAGTGTTATCTGCTGTGACAGGCTTTACTTATAATGGACATTTCAAAATCTGCCCTGTCTTGCACAATCTAGGAGACGCTCTAAAGACTAAGTCATCCATTTACTGTGGCTCAAGATGGCAACACAATCATACTTTGCTCATCCACTTATTTTTATCTTTGGCAGGAGGACAACTAATTTGTGTGGGCCAGTGTTTCCCTGGAAAAATCTTTCCCTGGCTTTCTTTCGTCCCGTTTCCTCTTTCTAATTAATGGTCAAGATTAAAAAACAAAGAAATGAGGTGTGCTGTATACCCAAAGCCGCCAATGGCTGCCTCAGGATTCAGAACTGCTTTGCAGGACAGCTTCACATACCGCAACAATTTTCACAGAAGATTTTCACGCCCTACGCCCTTCGTCAAATACATTCTGACACAAGTCATGAGCGCTAAAGTAACTCACCTCTGTCTTGAAGCACAGCTTTGGAAGCAGACACAATGCAATTTTGAGGGATACATTGTTAAAAATGTATATATTTTGACAAGCCGTGTCATCCCGAGCTACAGAAACGTGATTCTGTTAGTGCTTTTTACTGTGCCCACAGGCAAAGGGCTTCAGCACTGGCTTAAAGTTGAAACAGCACCAGGACAAGGCAATATTAAGGATCACTCCTATGGGAGTCATCGTTCCCTTTTTACCGCCAGTGAACTCACTCGGGTGCCCGACCACACATTTACAGTAGGCTACTAATACAGGAGAGGAGTCATGGCGTCTCTACGGAGTATCACAATGTAAATATTTCTGTAATTTACAGTATGATCCAGCAGGCCTGTGACCCAACACTGGAGTAGCTGGCTGGAAGAGAACCAAAACGTAGCAATCCCTACAGCAACAGCCCTGTGATATTACTACAAAATGTTTTATTTGTTCTATTACACCATTGGATAGGACATTTTTGACCAGCTGCCCACAAGTTGTTAATTAAGCCCAATTATTTGCCTGCACATACTGGGTTCTGTTGTTAAAAATCCCCCCAAACCAGTCTCAGGTTAGAGGTCCAGTGCAGAAGCCAACAAACAATAAGCTTTCTGTCCTTTGGTGTGGAACCTGGAATGGCATCCTGAGAAATAAGAAGAAAGAACATATACAGTAATTAATTAATATTCCCCTCCTCCACTTTCCTGCAACAGAACAGCTGTGATGAGGTGTAATGTGGAATCAGTTCTTACAACATCTTGTTATGAGACGGTCATTATTTCATACCTTCTGAAACACAGCTACGACAACAAAGGCCCTGTTACAGTACCAGCAAGTGTTTGCAACTGAATAAAAGGAACACCGCATGAGCTCTGGTGCCATGGTTGGGAAGTAAATTTCACGGCCAGCGCAAACAGGTTGCCACCCCAATAACCTCAGACACGGGACGAGCTTCGCATTGCTAATGTGAGCCCAAGCTCTTGCTTTGTGAATGGAAATGGACACGACCAGTTAATTGTGCATTTTTCAGCAAATTGTTTTCCGCAAGGAAAGAGAAAATCCAGTGGAGGCTTGATGCCAGGGTTGAGGACAAGAACCATGACATTTAAGTGTCTTTTTCTATCATCTTAGCTGTAGTCACTGAGGCTGAGCGATGCGTGGAAACAGCATCGAGAGGCAGTGCAGCTTGAGAAAAACATTAGCAGTCTTCATTGGGGATGTGGGCTCCAGCAATCTGCAGCTGTCCCCAGTCCAGACTGATAGCAATCACTTTCATCTCCTCCACTTAATCAAAGTCATCTCTGAGACTAATTATAGTCACAGCTACAAGCCAGAGCCCTTGCTGAAAATAATGATGGCACTGCCTCTTAAAATGGAATTAGGGGTGCCTCAGATTTTCACGAAAAAAAAACATCCGCTAAACCACAATTTGATTAATTTACTTTGTGCAGGGCTTACACAGTGTGTGAGTGGCACTTTTTTAACAAGAACATTTTTTTTTCTTATTGCTCTCCTTTTTCACAATCTTTTCAATTATTTTCAGCCTGGAGAAGCAACAGAGATTAATCAAGACTCTATTTTATTTTTTTTTAAATTGTCCTCTTGAAACACATCCTCAGCACGATTTCAACAGCTGACTATAATTAAAATTCTCATTATTAGGGACAATGATAGTAATCAGAATTATCTCCAAGTAGTCCCTAAAATAACTGACTTTCATATTTTTGCACCTTTCAGGGTGTTAAGAAAGTACTAGAAAATCATAAACTGATTCTGGGTGAAGCTTAAATAAAGTTAGAAACACCAGCTCTTTTTGTATATGAACCATTGAGATATTTTGCTAAATGTATAGAATAATGTGAGTAATATGGGATGGATTAAATTTGCATTCATTTTCTAAGATTTTCTCACTGACATTTTTAAACAGAGGAATATAAAAAAATAAAATTAAAGTTAAAGCATGTTTCTTTAACTTGCAATGTGTTCAATTAGGGCTGAAAAGCAAGGCAATATCCACTAATGCCTGCAGGATTGCTGTGTGGAACAGCAGCTGGATTTAAATCTCCTTCTGTTAAAGCATTAAAAAGTTTACCACTGAGACACAATCACAGTTGCAGATTTACTCTTCATGCCACTTGGTGAAAAACACAGATCATGCAATCTGCAAAGATTACAGCGTGTTGTAAGTTCATCTGAAAGCTACATGGCACACTTTAAATGCATACTAACACATTTACCTCTCAACACATAATGCATGTAGAATCCAGGACCTCAAGGGCTGGCACCCATTTCAAGACATGTGGACAAAAATTTGAGGATTACTGAAGGCAAGGGCAAGCTTCCAGACTACAGCTTTGAGGACCAGAGGTAAACACTTAAAATGTAATAATTTATTACAGTTCTAGAAAATCGTAAATAAAGGGCAATGTATCTTGCTTTAAATGCGCTTTGGGTAATGTTCTAATGCATAGGTGAGTAATTACTATGGACTGAATCTTTTTATTGCACAAATAAATGTTTTCATGCATATAAATGTAGTATATTCTGAGTTTAATATAATGATAAAAAAAAAGTTTTTGCACCCGTGGACTCAGGTCAGCTGGGTAGTGGGTTCTAAAAGTCTGAACTGGAAAAGAAAACCAGCAGGTATTCTCCTGATTGAAATTCACCACGCAGCTCAGCCTGGAGCTGGAAAAGCTGTCGAGTGTCTAAACTGCCTAGCAGCTCAGGCAAAAAAAAAAAACAGACAATCCGAGTTTTGAATTCCAGTCATCACCTTCACTGAAATGAAAGTGGTAATGAGTAATTTGGGAGCACCTAGCTCTGATAAGGGGTTTACTGGACCGCTGAGCACTGGGGTCTTCACGGACCTGTGACAGTCCACATTCAACTTCCTTTGCCATCTGCTCCACATTACTTCACTCCAGGGATCTCCAACCCTTGTGGTGGAGTGCCCCAATCAAGCCGGCCTGATAGGTCACCTGTTTTTTTAAAGATTATGATTGTTTTTACATATTTAGCCAACCAAGCCAAATATCTGATCAGGGAAGGGAACTCCAGTTCATAAGAGCTGAAGAATAGTTTGATTTTTGTTTCAAATGATCTCTAAATTACTTAACTGAATAAATCATTTGAAATATATAAATAGCTGAATTGGAGTTCTCCAGGACCAGGATTGGAGATCCTCGATTTAAAGAAAGCAGAACGCATTGAAACACAAAATTGAAATTGTAAAGATGCGGTAAGCAGGTGAGTTAAAGCACATCTGGCTGACAGACTGAGGAATCCAAGAGCAGAACCCAGCGTAAACTCGGAGACTGACGAAGAAAGTCAGGAACTGCCGAAGCAGGATGGGAAGTGAAAGCCAAGTCAGATTGCCAACCCAGGGCAGAAAAGCAGTTGCAGGTGGCACTGATCCGTGGAATCTGGTGAACGCAACTTTTATGGGTGATCCAAGCTGGGTGTTTTACAGGATTTCGTGCTGGAATTGTAGATTCACCCCACTGATCCATGGCTTCAGTGGAAGCAACAGGAGAGACGGGAAGACTTTTGGACTGGATGTGGGCTGGATTTCCTTCTGAGATGCAGGTTAGGAATGCCAAGACACTGCCCGGTGTGGAAGGATAACTCAATGACAGAGCAGCAGATTAGTGGCAGAGCAGGGATTAGATTTCCCGGATATGATGGAATTAGCACTTGTTAATTGGAGGCAGGTGGTTGGGACAATCAGTCCCAGTGAGTCCCAACAGCCCTGGAAAGTGTTCAACTCCTTGTGAAAATGCACCTGGTTTTTGGGGGGACTAAGGGATGCAAACTCTGGCTTATCCAGGCATAACAGAAATATGTATAAATACTTAAAACATTTATCTCTAGCTGTGGAAAACTTTAATGACCTCAGCTGGCACCCCTCATGAGCTACACATATTGGTAATTGGGTTATATGTTTATACATTTAGGTTTTTTTTTCTAAGTGAATCTTTTTATCAGTAGCTATGATCAACTTAGTTATATGCTTATAAATATAAACAAAATTAACATACATGTGTCCTGTCAGCAAGTAATATTATCATTGTAGCTATTTTGCTAATGTGTCATATTTTTTTGCTGCTGTCACATGCTGCTGATAGTAGGAAAAAATATGTTGTAATAATTAGATGGTGTGATTTGCATGGATTCCAACAGATAATATCTCATCTTTGACCATTCAAAGCTCCGGTGGACTAAGTCTGCATTGACTAAACCATACTGCTTGACCTCATTTAGATTTAGATTTTATTTGGACACACAGTACCTCTGAGACAAGATGAACGAATAAGGATAGCATCTCTTGGCGACTAACCAAAGTGACTTGCCAAACTTTTTGAATTATTAACCTAAAATATTCTGCACCATTACAGCAAAATTGTACATTTAAAAAAATAAGGTGTAAAGCGGGGTAGTTTTATTACACTGTCATGTTCTTCAAAGGCGAAGACAATTGGTCCGCAGGGATGAATAAAGGGATTCTCCATAGCTTGCACAAAACATTAATAATCCAAAGATACAGTATCTCCCCTTAAATTTATAAATACTCTAGGTTTCTTTATGGATTGCATTGGGAAGTGATGTATGTTTGGAAATTCAATAAAAAGAAGAGAGTCACACTGGCATATCAGGCAGAACCAGTAAAACATACAAATAATGCATCGAACACTGCAAGGCATTGGTGATCTGAATGTAAAGCCTAAAGAGATAAAACTGTAGACCAGGCCACAGATTAGTCCCAGGGTCAATGCAATTCAAATGTTCGACATCCATATGAACTGAGCTTAGTGATACCAGATAACACTGTGTTCAAAGGAAACTGGATTAACTGGATGGTTTCAACACCTCTCCAGCATTCAATATTTAGTACTGGTGTTTGCCAATGGAAACAGGATTCTTGTTGGACAACATGATGGAAACCCTCGTTAAAATATTACCATGGTCAGTAACAGCATTTTCACAAGAGTGTGGTAAAGTACAATAAAATAATGAGACTTCTCCAATCATGGGAAAAGTGATGGAATCAAATTGAAGCACTGGAAAGCAAATAATGTGATAAATGTACTTAAATGTGCAATATTGCCATGCAGATCTACTATGTTAAACATTTATTCAGAAAATAGTCCTTCCTTCATACATCTTAGTGGTGTTTTCTCGGAGAGATAATTTCAATGATCTCCTCAGTTAAGACTCTGCCATCAAGGAGACAGATATCAACTCCATCCTGCAACACTCACTCAGAGATAAGCTTGGAAGCCCCTGATGAGATGAGGAAGGCAATTAAGTAGATGAAAAAACAATGTGATGTCTGGAAATGAGGAAGTCTCTGGTAAAGTCAGTAAGCAGTTCAGACTACTACCCAGGATCACCTCAGAGAGAGAAAGAGTAAGAGCAAAACATCTTAGGACTTTGAAACCATTCAGTGACAACAGGAGCCGGAGAAGAGAGACCAGATCAATAACCCATCCAATCCTACTTCAGAACACATGATGACTCCGAGGCTGTCAATCTTAGATTGGCCTCATCTGCCTTCTCCAGACCAACAATGGAAGACCATTACCATGGGCTATGGGAAATGCCAAGAGACAGAAGTGTTTTGATGGATGATAAAAAATGTTTTCCAGTTTGGCGGTGAAAACAGAGATGGTTGAGAAATGGTTTTGAAAAATTTCATTAAGATCAACAGGAATCATTTCAAAGTTTTTTGTAAAAGTGCAATTATAATCATTGAAATTCTAATCAATAAATAGAAGTATTGCTATAATGCCTAATGCTAGATAATATACTTATAAATCCTTTACTATTAATATGTTTTTGAAAGCAGGGAACTGACTGTATTCTCAAAATGTTTTGAATGTCTCTCCATTTGTTTTTCTCGAGGTAATCAAGATCTTACAGTATTTTTCTTCAATTCTTCAGCAACACATGCCTTTTCTGTCCCTCTTTAAGAACAGGTGAGCTCCTCAATGTGTTCCTCTCTCTTATTCTTGTGTTTCCATTAGATTCTATACGAATTCCATTACAGTGATTCCAATTTCAAATAAAAGAAAACTACGCTACTTACCAAAATATGAAGGTAGGATTAGGGTGAATTTTTAAATAATAGAATTAAATCAAGCAGCAGTTTGAGATGACTTTAACTTGTTATTCCTGACAGAAATGATCTGAATGTATTATTAAGTACCCTCTTTCTAGCTTTTGCACAAATATTCAGATATTACACAGCAAGGGCCAACATTGTACTGTATATTCATACAGTATCTACTCAATTGAGAATTACAAATAATTTAAAACATCTTGTCTTTTTTCCTTATTTTGCTTGGTATATATCCTCTACAAAAAATTGAAGTTACTTCAGGCAATTTATTGACAAAACTTCTAATTGAATTCTGATGTAGTTCAAATATAAAAGTTTTCCTCAACTAGAAATTCTAAAATGAAAGTGTATTTCTGATGCTGCAGAGATTTGCATGTGGGGTGTACATATTTAGGCTCTAAATCCAAATCCAAATATATGAATATCTATTTTAAATGACTCACTTTCTCAGATTTCTTTTGTCTGAATAGAAATAATAATAGTAAACCATGAGGTGGCTGCATTATACTAACCTTTGCCACACTTCCCTGCTATGAATTTATCTTTTAAGGTAATTACCAGTTGTTAAGCACAAAAAAGTAAATTTATACCTTACCCCATCTGTCCAGCTTTCTGTAGTTGCCATAGCAACATGGACAGTGGCTGTTGAAGGCTCCTTATCAACAACAGGGCTGAACTGCAGTAACTTTACTTTAAAAAAGCTTTGTGTTCCAGAATATTACATTCTTTTCTCAATTATTTTAGATTCCTGGTGCACTGATGCTCCGTAAGGCTTGGGTCCATTTCTAACAACTCAAAGGTCACTGTCACATTTGTAAATCCCTTAATCTGTGCGAAAAGGGAAAAAAAAGTAAGAAATTGAACTTAGTATGAGGTTCTTATGCAGGGAAATTATTTTTTTTCTCTCAAGATCTTTTGTACTCAGATTTCTTTATCCTTAGCACAACTCAAACCGACTGGTGGTTATTAAGTAGTCTTTCTATCAGGTGTTATTATTCTTGTTTTCTCTCTGATTTCTCCTTGGTTGTTCTTTTTAAAGAAAAGCACTTTTAAAGATGCTTAAATGCTTTTACATGAATTTCATTGCATTGCAGCTATTACAGTATGTTAGAAACATCCCCTGTGCTGTTCATATCCACTGCAGCAATATGTGTTACTTGTGCAGCCAAGGGAGTATTAAGTGGATTTGCATTAATTGTACTGCAGTATTGGTGAATTAATAAATTATATTTACAAGTTTCGGTTAATTCTGAGTACATAAAAACTCTATTCTAGATCTCCATTCACAACACTCTCAGAACTGTAAGGCGTGTGCTTTGGTAAAAACCTGAAACTCCTGTTTCAAATACAGAATTTATTCAGACAGCAATTACTGAAATTCATGCCACTCTTTTCTTAAATTAGTAATATGTTGATCATATTGCCTGATAATGAAAGTATGTAGAAACTTTACCAAATGACCCAATCACGATCTCAGCTATTCACCAAAATAACTCATATCTATATTCTTAGAACAGCAAATGAATAAGAAGTCATAATTACTAAGCTAAATACCCACACCCAGCCTACTGTATATACATTAAACAGCTTACTAGTAGATAAGTATCATAATACTATTGCATAAGGAAAACTGTGTGTGTATACATTTGGTGTCTTAAGGATCTCTTCATATCAAGGTACAAAGACATTGCTGCTCACAAACCAGATAATATGCAAATATATGAGAAAACTTTTTCTTTCTTTTACCCATTTAAAATAAAGGAAGGATTGTCTTTTTTAAGGATAAGATTGTGAGGTAACATTTTAGTGAGGTAACTAAAAAATGTGCTTCAGCAGACTGATGCAAAGATCCTCTCTTTAGCTGTGTATCAAAGACACAGTACACAGTAGAATTTTTTATATTGTTACAGCTGTTTTTAAAGATCATAATCTTTAAATTTTCAGTAGTTAACATGAATTCAATTTGCAAACAATGAGAAATATTTGCTTTACCTTACTAACTGTTCAAAGTAAACATAAAATCCATCATTTTTAAGTCATTTCTGTGGTTGGTCTAAAGTAACAATCTGAAATTCATCTTTTAAAATGTGGTTGGGTTAAATTATATTTGCAGATGTCACCGTAACTCTGGGAATAAAACTGAAATTGATGTTACAAATACACATGCACACACAAGTAAAAAGACCCAATTGTTAACTCCATAATAGAGATTTAAAAATTAATATGTGCATGAAGGAAGCACATCACAAATACCACTGACATAACAGCAACTGAGGAGGTCATTGCCGAGCAGAAGGCTTTAATATTTTATGAGGTTTGTTTTTTTCAATCACTTTGAAATTGTTAATGGCGGCAGGAGACATAAGGTGTTAATAGTTTTATTTCATTTCCATCCCATCTTCTTTTGAAAGCCTCTTCCAATGAAGGGAAGAAAAATACATAGAGGCCTTGATTAAAACCTTCTCTGGGACCATTTACAAAGGTGTCAAAATACATAATGGGATATCTTTGTAGGTAATGTTGTGTTTAGAAGCAACTACAGGGTAGGTCTGCTCCAGCATCCTCTGAGTGGCATTTTGATTAAAGCAGGCAGTCATAGTTCATCCTCCACCGATGTACACCACAGCTTCATGCAATTAAAGTGTATATAATAACTGTGCTGGAGAACTCAGAGAAAGATATAAAGGGTTAGGCTGTAAAACATTTTTTGCACCCTGTTATAATGATTACTCATTTATTCTTTCACAGGGTACACAGTGTATCCGCCAACTAGGGCCCAGCAGAGGATACACCAGAAAGGGGAAGTCTCACAGGAAGCTATTAACCCCCGCTGATTTGTGTTTCAGTGTTTAGGAGGTTGCTTAATCAAGGGTCTTGGCAGCAGAAAATGAAATTGGACTGAGGCCATTGAGCGTAATGAGCTACTGTGCTAAAACTACTGCTATTATGGAGTGGAATGCTCCCCCAGACTGGTGTCCATTTGAGTAGATGCATGCATGGAAATAAAAAGATGTACAGTGAATAATGTACAAGATCTTAAATGGAATTCCTGTTCCAAAATCCTGTTATTGTGAAGGGATACACCAATCTTTATATCCTTGTAAACTGGTAAGTCAAGGTGCTTAGTGATTGTACTTTGTGATCCTCAGAGCTCAACAAAACAAAAAAATCTTATTTTTACCATCAATGGAAATCAATTCCCCCCCCCCCCCAATACTTTTTTCCTGAAAACTATTTTGCTTCTGCATGAATACGATGTCATATCAATGCACTGTATGTGTACGTCTGCACAGGCCCGATTTATCTAGGTTTCAGTTAGCACACAGAACAAAGTCAATCAAGAGGACAAAACTAATAAGAAAACATTTGAGACGTCAATACGAGGACATATTAAAAGGCATTTGAGATGAGACTCCCCTTAATATAGGCTACAGTATAAACAGACATGTATCAGCCTCCTAACAAACAAGCAAAACCACAAGGATCAAGTTAAGAAATCACTGTCTTTTTTTTTCTTTGCATTGCTCATGATCAAGCTGAAATTAAATGTCTTGCTCGGGAAAGCTAACATGCGGCTCCAAATAAGAAAATATATTTTGCTCCACATGAAAACTGTGTTTACATTGTCAGCCTATACAAAGTCTTCTTCAGACAGCTCCTGGATTAAACTAGAATGATCTTATTGATTCTGAGTTGTCGAGTTCCTTAGCCACCAGCAGGTGGCATGTGTGTATGATTCGTATGAGTCTGTATATTACAATTATTACAACCTGAACCATTGTACGTCTGCACACCTACAGTATTTCTGCTTCAAAACCTGACACTAGACAGCTTGTGCCTTTCAACGAACTTGATCTTTCAAATAGCAAAATAAACAGAGAACTGATTATGCGCGAACAATAATAGGGTATAGTTTCTGTTTTGCAAATCTGTCCCATTTCTTCTTCTCATTACTTTTTCTACAATCAACATTCCACTGTCAGTAGGGTCTAGTACAGCAGGTACTAATGATCTATAGATGTCTTGTTTCTTAATTTAGATTCAGACAATGGACTTATTTCTCACTTTAAAAAATGGAATATCTCTTCTTGCTAACAAAACATTAACAAGTTTAGATGCTGTGTGTCTATTCTCCTTTTGTTGTGCCTGTAACAACTCCTTCATGTATTACAAACCCCTGCAGTGTAAGAGTGCCATCTGTTGGAACATTTTCATTAAATGAAACAGTTTTTACACAGGAGATGTAGATAATGCAAGGAATTGGGTTTCATCTTTAAAAATCATGATTTAAATTGCTTGGAAATTTAGAATATTACTTATATTCTAGCTAAAGCTATTATATATTCTAAAAAGGAATTTATTTGCGACGTATTGGAGTATAATTGGTTTGGGGGTTTGGATTACTTTTAAGGATTAAGGATAGGTTTTAGGATTTAAGTTGGAGATTGACATAAATACTGAAAAGTTAATTCAACTGTGTAACAAAGTCATTCAGAAGTTCCAGGATGATAGGAAAAGTTTCAGAAAACAATGTTTTATGGAGAAGATGTAGACATTTGCATATTCTTCCACTGAGGTAGTCAATAAGGTCCGCAGAACTACCATAAAGAACGGCTGTAGCACAGATCAGTGTCACATTGATGGGTTTTGTCCTTAATGAGAGGGATCCGAAGGAGGGAAATACATCGAAGGTGTAATGGTCTAGTCACATCTGTCAGAAAGCACTGACAAAGACATATCAAATTTTATTTGATGTATAATGTGTAATTTTATCTTAGTGTTCAGTAGCATTTTGTATATTAAGGCAGCTTATACTTTTTTAAGTCACACTATAATCAAAACCATCAAACAGTACAAATACATTTAAAACAACGGAATTGTCAATTATTTTTCTGATATATACACACACAGGATTTGTCTATGAGCCCTTAACCCACATGGGTAGAATGTGACGGTGAAGAGAGGCTCCGATCGCTATACTGGCAGTTTGTCTTTTGACCTTCTACAAACTCCACTGCGACTTACCGGAGGTAAAACGCAGATTGCTGGAGAGGTGTGCCCTTTGCTGGTGTCAGAGTAACCCTGAAACCTGTGGCCACAGTATGCTAGTGACATGATCCACAGGCTCACAGTGCTACAGTAGGTGCTGTCCCTGACACCTGCTCGATGAAGTGGGCACAACTTGCAAATTGAAGCTTTAGGACAGGGATTTCAGACTTCCTTGAGGTCCTAGAGGCTTGTGGTTTTGATCCAACCTAGTTCAACACAGTTGGCCGTATTATTTTATTAAAGGCCTAATCTTGATATTCTTTATATTCTTGTCTGAGGTGCTGTACAGCTAGATATAAAAACCCCAGCAAAGCTTCTATACACTCTACTGCATCTCTGCTTAAGAAAATAATTAGGTTATTGGCTGTACTAGCAATGCATGATGGAACAAAAGCCAGAAGACACCAGGCCCTTGAAGAACTGAATCTGAGAGCCCTGCTCTAGGAATAGGCAAGCCTAGTGACAGCAAAAACTACAGTTCTGAAAACACATGCTTTGCTTTGTGTCTTGAGGTAGGTTTACTTCTTTATTTTACTCTTGTGGTTGACAGCTAATCTAGGGACTCCTTTGTTTGCCCAGCTTAGAAAAATACATAGAAGCACAAGGCCAGACTCAGACAGCCTCTCTCTACCTGGACAGAACGCCAGTCCAGTACAGGACCACAGGCTGCAGAGAAAGGAATGATTTAGAGTGCCGGTCTGACTTAGTCAGCACGTCTCTAGATGGTAAAAAGAAACTAGAGCTCCAAAGCAAAAATAATGCAGGGAAAACATATAAATTCCACATTCTGAAGAAATACCTTTTCTGCCCAGGTTAGGAGCATCATAGTACAGACACAAACCTTATTGATTGAATTGCAGCTCCATTTAAGCACTCTAAATATATACCAACTTCAATGTGATTGCTTAAGACTCAGCAGGTCAAGAATATTCCGTTTATATTTGTTCAAATCTTAATTTGTTCTTCTAAGTTGGTGCTGTTGAAAATAAACCACTGCTGTTACTAAATAAAATACAAAAATACAAAAAATACATTTTTAATAATAATATGTTGCTATTGGCTGTGGTTGCCTTGGTAACAAAGCACAAGCCACAGTGCAATTATTTATTAATGTTAATAAGCCAAAAATGTTGCCAGCATATCAGCATAGCAGATTTTTTTTAATTTTTAGTTTATATGCAACATTATAATTTTTCCATTTCACATTAAAAATAACATGCCCATTCTCCTCCCCCCATCTTGAAAGCAAACAGCACTCAAAAGATTTTTGCCACATGTAAGATAGAATATAATTAATTAACGAGAGCTTTCATTGCCTTCTTCTGAGCAGGAGATAACGCCTGTGCATGTCAGTATTATTGGCATTCTTGGCTTTCATTCCTATCTAAAAATTATCCGATGAATGTGAACAGGAGACAGATAAGGTTGTGCAGTGCAGTTCATAAATCAATCTTAGCAAAAAAGACAGTAGATATGAATGGCCTTCCAGCAAGTAAATGAGAGACCAAGTGACACTACAAAGTAATACAATTAACCGTGGTTTGGGAATAAGAGGGGATACCATTCATCATGTGTCAAAACAAGCACTCAAAGCCTATGTGTTGGGAAGACAAAGTTCTCTATGAGAAAGAAGCTGATATGAAATCTGTACCAATTTGATTTTTTTTTCCTTTATCGTGTATGCATTTTGAGTGATGCCATGAGCCATGAACCAGACCAAATATTAAAAAAGACCCAAAATATGTATGGTATCCTCTTTTTTAATTAAGGGATATGATTTTAGATGTGTAGACGACATACATTTCATACTCTCTATGTTAGCATAGGACTCTCGGTACTTACTGCACAATGTTAACCTACCACCAGCACATTTTTTGTGGTGCTTTTTTGTTATGAACAGGGGAGAGGATAGCATGAGAAGCTGAAGGGGTCCTACTAAAAACTTTCAAAAACTCGTCATTAATGTGTGCAGATGCTGTTAGAATGGCACACTCAGCTAATTGAGTAGTTCAGGTAAGGAAATGATAACATACTGGAATGAAAACCAACACTAGAATTGGCTTGCATTGACCCAGGCCATATCTAACTTGAGCCCCAACACACACACAAACCCATTTTCTTGGGTCCTGCAGGATCACCACAGACTTTTGACAGTGATGTTTTTTAAAAAAAGCAATCTGTTTACAAATCTACCACTTTATGATTGTGTTTGCCTTATGTAAGAGATTATAGAAAGGGTCAAAGCACATTAAAACATCAGTAAATAATTAAATCATTCCTGTTCGAAGATTTTCTGCTGTTTAGCTTTTTCGGCCCACTCTTGATGCTTAAAGCAGCCTCGGCTCATGCCAGATGACAAGCGCTCCAGATAAAACAAATTTCAGGAAGGGCTTCCCTCCCGGGTTCAGACGTGTGCTGTCAGGCATGCTCCTGCACACTATCTGACAGCACACTCAGGAGCACAAAGTGCCGGAAACGCAAATGTCTGATCTCACCTAGGCACTGGCTTTTACAGCAGTAAAAGTGCTGTCAGTGCAATACAAGCCCCAGGTATCGTGACAGCACAAACTGACAAGAGACAGCACAACCTCTCTACATCACTAGCAGTTTGCTTTATTGAGTGAAATAATAACAGGAAAAAGCACCAAGAATATCTATCCGCTCTCTGTCCCAGGCTCTCTGTGGCTGAGGTGTTTGCTTGCTTCCTATTGCAATCATGGTGTGTTGTTAATATGTATTTTTCGGAGTATTTCTTTCCATCTTTCTTTTTGACTCCGGTTTAACTAAGAGCCTATTTGCTATTAACACGATCTGAAGAAATGTGGCAGATGAGAGCAGACCTTTTGGAAAATGTAGCTCCTTTAGTTGCTACCAGTTTAAAGATCTGAAGATCTTATCCAGGAATTTTTTGAAGGATTCCTTGGGTCATGCCTTGCCATCAAAGCTGGATAGATTGAGTCTGACCCCTACAATCTGTAGTGTGAAGAAAGGCTCCTTGTGTTCAGTATTAAATGCAAGCTTCTTAATATCTGCTTCTTCTTAGTATTGAACCGAAGAATCGGTGCAGCATCTGAAGCTGCTGGAAGCACTGGAAGTGTGATACCTTGCAGATATACTGGTTGTCACATTTTAAAGACAACAGACTGAACCTGTGTGTAATATATTAAAGCCCACATCAACTATTCTTCATAGCAGCTTAGCTACACTTTTGCAGGGCCAATGTGAATGCGATATTAATATGCATGTTTTTACCGTCTTTACACTTACATCCTCTTTGAAAAGATACGTGCCTTAAATTTGTCTATAATGGGCAACCAGGAGCCGTTATATCAAATATATTCTAACAGTACTACTTTCTTGGTGCTTAGAAAGAACCGAATTGAGAAACTTCTATTTGCCAACGTCTTGAACAGCATGGTTATAATTCTGAAAAACTGCCTAAACCAATCAAGAAAAAAAGTAACGAGATGAACATTCTTTGCATTGTAAAACTGCACAATGCTTGTCCAATTAAACGGAATAAGGTACTTAAGGAAGAACAGTCTCACTTAAGAAATTTAAAGAAGGACACAGTGTTAGTGAACAGAACTGGGGGGATATCTGTAATTTGTTTTATTCCATGTAAAATAACTCTGTTCCCTGCCTCCCTCTCTGTCTTTTTGTGCAGGTCCCCAGCATAGTGCAAGTCCTGCTCATGCGGATCATTCTCATTCCTGCACTCCCCCCAGTGTTGACAGCAGTGAAACAATTTGACACCGTGTTCCTGTTCTTATTATTACAGCACTAACCCACTTTGTGAGCCGCACTGTGGCTCATTCTCTCCTTAATAACACAGGTACCCAGGAGTGGCAGAGCAGCTAATGAGCGTATTTTTTTTCTTTTCTTTTTTTTCCCACTCTACTCTTTCTGTTCCACTTTCCTGCTTCTGCATCCCGGAGAAGCCACAAGCTCACCCCCCCCCCCCCTCCTTCCCACCACCGGGGGGAAAAAGAAAATCAATAGTCAATTCCATTTCGCAGGCCAAGTGTGACAGGTACTAGATGAAAGTGGATTGGATGCTTGTAAGAAGCAGGACCGTGCAGCTGAGGTTGTCTTTTTCTCAGGCAGCTATCAAATGCATTAAGCCCAGTCTTGCTGTTTTTCCTGATTTCCGAAGGAGGCATTTAGACAAACACATATAAATATATGGTACAGAGCCCTTGCGGATGTAAGCAAGGGGAAAAAAATAACAAGGCTGCAGATGATGAATGTAAGAACTTGCCCTGAACAAGAAACAATATGCCCTTGTTAGCTGCACTTCTGGACCTGTGTGAACTTTGTTAATCGCGTCCACTGGAGACAGAATTGATTAACAGCAGCCCTCTAACACACTGGTTCCAATCTATACGAGCTCCTTCTGATGCATAAACCCTGCCTGCGTTTGCCATCTGCCCCCGTAAAACCATATCTCTTACTCGCAGGAGGGCAGAATACCAATTGGAATGATTCCTCTCACTGGGGTTAAATCTCAATGTGTGTAATAAGAATCATAAGAAAGTTGCAAATGAGAGAAGGCCATTTGGCCAATCTGGTTCATGTGGTTGATGTTAGTTTATGATCATCAAAGATCTTGTCAAATTGCATATCGAAGGATCTGTTTCAAACAACATGGCGGGGAAGTTTGTGCCTTACTGCCACAGCCTATTGTGTAGAGATGCTCTGTGTGTTAATCTCTAAATGCACATCACCCTAGTACCTGTTTTTACCCATTTTGAACCAGTCCTGAAGAAATTATGTAGTATGCAGCTCGGCATTGGAATTGTCACATTTTTGGGGTGTCAAATTGAAACTGTGTGCAATATTAAAGCCTGTGTCAACTATCCTTCATAGAAGCCTAACCACAGACAATATAAAAGACATTGTGAATCCAATGTACAATCGAACTTAACAGGCTGCACAGTTTAAAAGTACTGTACATTGCACAGGCTGTGTATGCATCTGTACATACTATTTATATCTTAAAAGTCAAGGCTTTATAGTATGATTATTCGATTTTTTCCTTAATTGTTCTTAATGGATGAATACAATATAAACATGAAAAGATATTTAATATTTAATAAATTGATATAATTAAATAATAATGTTACTCAGCAAAATATGGTATCAATATTTATATCTAACACATAATGTGTAAAACAATGAATGAATAGACTTTTACAGCGCTAAAGTAAAATGTAAAAAATATTACAATTTATACCATATACATACTTGCATATTTGAGCAATGATTGTAAATACTGTATTTAATTCTTCATTTACAGGTCAGAACTAATTAATCACCTATTAAATGTTTACAAACATTAATACACTTTGCAATAAAATGATTATTTAGAAAGAACCAACACAGTATCGTTGTTAGAATGAGTGATTTTCATCATGATACAGTGAATGTTCTTCAAAACAGCCCAGGGTAGGTGATCACACATATGGTTCATCTTCAGTTGGAATTTTTCAGCTCTAAATCAATACTTTGTGATTGATCCAAGGAACGTGAGCAGCTAAATAAGTCTGGCAGACTCTGTAAACAGTCACTCCTGCAGGAGAGCATATGATATAGATTTTGTTGTTGTTGTTGTTGTTCACAAACAATTATGCTTTTGATTTAAACTCTTTGAGCCACAGTTATGATTCATATCACATCATAAAAAGGTAAAAACATCCTGCTTCCCCTATATTAGCCAAGCCATTCATATAGATAGAAAATAAATATAAAAAAATATGATTTAACAAGATCGAACATTTTAATATATCAATACCTCAGTCCAAACCTAGGTATTCTTCTGGGAAATTTCGTAACTCATTATATTTGAGGGAAAAAAAATATTTCTATTATACATCACAATTACAATTATCGTTTTCCTTTTTTATGTTTTGCTTTTCAGTTTTTAATGTTATAAGAGTGTACATTTTGCATTATGTTTGTGTTTTTATCTGTGTGTAAATGAATTTCTAGAACTAATAAGATCTTGAAAAGACTTTAGAATCCTATTTGTATTGTTGATCATTTTCATTCTATGAAGATGATATCCAAAGAATATTTGTAATGGAATTACACATTTCTAATCTATTTGTCCATTGCTTACACAGAAATCACTCCACTCATCAGAAGCAAACCTCATCATGAAAATTTAACATTTCAAATAATCCTAAATGCTTAAAATTGTTGTAGTTATTTCCAATTGCTTCTAACTTGGCCTGACATATTGGTCTGAAAATTATCTGTCACATCTTTGGATTTAAGTTAATTATTGCAAGTTGAAGTAAAAGTACATTAGAAATATCTTGCTTGAGACACGAGACAACATTCATATTCAGAGAGGGGTGTCAAATACAGTGCACACATTCATTGTTGTTTTAAAAGCTGCAACAAAAATCATTTGATCATTTTATAAGTTATCTCTATCGGCCAAGTACCAAATTTAATTCCTCTGAAATCCACATTAATTTCCCGTAGTAATATTTTATTTGTGTTTTTGTGAACTGTCGAACAAAGAGAACCATGATCTGCTCAAATGAAAGAAAAGTACAAGGATTCTCCTCAAATCTTTTTGTGCTCTTGCTCGCCATCCTGTGGTAAAGCCGGAATACTGCATGCTTTTTAAAAAATCATCTTCTGTGAAACGTTTCTTTTTGAAACTCCATGCAGAGCATACATTATTAGCTGAGCTGACAAGTTCCAAAAACCCAGATCTGGTGTGTTACAATCCTTATGAAAAAAAATGTATAATTATTTCACAATCCTATACACATATAGACTACGGAGATAGAGTATAAATCATACAGTTTTGGTAAGGCTGCAAAAAAATAGGAGAAGATACATTTAAAGCACTGAATTCCAACCCTGGTCCTAAGGAACCACTGTGTGTCTGTTGCTGTTCCAGCTCAGCTCTAAATCTCCAGCGTTGATTAATACCTTTAATTCATCTGCTTTCTTGATCAGTCTTTTGATGAGCCTGTTTCTGCACTCAGTCTTATGTTCAAGAATATTCCATTTAAAGGTATTTGTGGCGTGACCTGTAACCACGTAATATCAGCCTGCTTCCTCTTATTTCTGACTAAATGGCCCTTAAGCACTGATCACTTTGTGTTGAACAAAGGTGAGAATACCAGTTAATCAGACTCCTGCAATTATGGTTTCTCTCCTGCAAAGTCCAGTTGGTTACATTTTAGTTAAAACACCGGAATTAGAGCAGTTCTGAAACTCTGAAATTTGATATCAATTCTAGATCCCATTTGACCCTTTAAGAACTGAAAGGAAATTTTAAAATACGCCCTGTCTCAAAATCTGGTGTAAAACCCAGAAGAGACAATGGTCCTAGTCCTGGTACTGGAGCAGTGTGTCCCTGGGGAACAATGTTTGTTCTGGCTGAGCTCTTCATTATGTAAGCATATTGAACCTGTAATAGAAGTTTTTGTGTTTTAAAATCAGCTCCAGCTCTTAAACACCAAGACGTTAGAAACAAATATTTCCCTGCCAGAAGCTGGGTTTCAGAATGTTCTTTATTTACAGTAGGGTTTCTTGTTTCAAGTGGAATCTAAACAATGGGACTGTACCAAGGGAAGAATGCTTGATGTGAACTGGCAGTGTCATTCTTAACGGTACATGTGCTACAATTACTGACAACCAATTAAAGAAAAGTCATGAACAATCTGCATTGTTCAATCAAGCTCTGCTTGCAACGTTTCTTGGAAATAATACATATAAAGTAGATTACTTTCAAAATTGAGACCCTAGTGGAGATAACACACTTTAAACAGCTGATTTAATAAAGTGTTCAATAAGCTTAATTAATCAAGAGCTCAGTTGTAACAAAACCCAGAGTCACAGGGGATCTTCAGGATCATGATTGGGAAACATTGTTCTAAAGGCTGGAGAAAACAACATAATAGAGGTTATGATTGTTTAACTTAAAAGCCATGCTCCACAGATCACTTGTTCTTGAAAATAATGTTCTGGGAGCTGGGTGCTCTGCACCTGTACACCAACACTTGAATGAACAACAGGTCCTGTCTAGGTGTTTTTTACAGGTATGCATAATTCAGTACTTACAAACAGGTACATTATTTATATGTAATCTAGCTCTTTTAATTCGGTATGCAGAGCCGAGGGGTGAAATACCAACTGTATTCACATTGCTGCGCCTTAAGCAGAAAGGGATATTCATCAAATATTTATGTTTAGTACATTTGCTGTGTGCTTTCCTACCCCTGGTAGGAAAAAAAAAGTTATTGAATATTTTTTAAGATTATGTTTGTTAACATGTAATGTTCTATTTGTTTGCACACATTCATTGATTTGGAAACCGAGTTAAAACAGAGTGTGCCTTTTTACAGGAAGCTGATGCAAATTAAATAACGACCGCACGTTGTTCGGAGCTGGTGCCAAATGCCAAGAGTGAAACAGTTAAGCTTCTCCAACAGACTGCCGCTCATCGCTGTGCGCCTGGTGCTCTCTCGCGTAATACTCGAGAGTAAACACCCCAGAGTCTGATCACGTAGACTCGGGACTTTCTGCTGTTCAAAAGAGATCGTCGTTACTTTTTAATTAGTTGAAGAGAGGCTTTACAAAATCATCTGAGAGCTGAGGGAAATACTGAAGAAACGGTAAAAGAGTAGAGATTTACGCCTGTGTTGTGTTACATATGGTAAGCAGCAAGTGTTTTTTTTACTTGTTTTCTTGATGTGTGATATATAGTTCTTGATTTTATTTGTCAGTTTAACCGAAGGGTAGAGGAATCCGAGGTACAACATGTTCTCGGTTGTCAAGTTGAGTGTAGTTGAGAAATACTGATGTCTTACACTTGTTTTGGGTTGCATTGTTGCCATGGCGTTTTGTAATTTATAGTAACACCTGCCAACGTGTGATGACATTATCGGCCTGTTTTGTGATTTCTTTAACATTCTCATGTAAGTTTTTAGACTTCTTTTTTGTTATACCTTTACTAAAAGAATAATCAAAAAAGAGCGCCAAGCGAACTCTTCGGTCGGGAAACCCATTGATATAATTCTTTTTAACCACGTAAACCTCTCGTCGCCGTTTCAAAAGTAACCTGGTTGTCTACGAACGCCAAAAATAATGACAAATTCAAAAGTCATGTGAAGTCAATAGCGACGAACTGAAAGTGGGGCACTAACTTGCGATCAGAAAAGAAAAAAACCTTACTAGCGCTAGCCACAATTTGGGATTTAGTACGCGGCTCTGAAATAAAATGCGCAAATCCGTTGCAATGGACCATTGGTGTCACTCAGTGTAATTATATAGAGCATGTAATATTTTTTTTAAATATTAAAAATTAACAAGTCTTAAATGAATGTTAACAGCTGCGACAAGTATTGTGCATCATCATTTAACTGAGAGTAAGAATGTGGTGTCTTTCTGCGCTGAAGCTTTTACTGTGAACCCACAAACTGTAGCAATGTAGCTGCTCCATGTAGTCCACACCAGTCCCAGAGGCCAGCCCACCTATGGATTAGTTGTAGTTCCAGCCTAGCTAACTCTTAATGGAAGAAGCTCCTTGTTTGCACCATTTACAGCAATCCAATGAAGTCAATGAAGTGTTTGATTATTTAATTGATTACTCAGGTGAAACTCAAGCCAGTAGATGCAGTATGTGGGGCTCCAGTACCAAGGCCAGGACCACCTGCTCTAGTAGTGTAGACTAGAGCTATCCTCACCACTCAATTAAATAACTGAAAAACTAGTAGTTCTGGAAATAGGTTTGATTTAAAATCTCTATATGGTGATTGAAGGTTGTCTTTTAGCTCCTGTGTTTCATACGAAACTTAAGATCTCCAATCTTTTGCGTTAAAAAAAAACTCTCCAGATTCCAACCAAGCAGCATGTTAGTTCAGTTTTTAGCTGCTGTGAAAAGCAGCACATGTGTGACTCCCCAATTTCAGTAGCCTTTCCAGTCGAGATATAAAGCACAGCACTTGCAAAATATCGAGGCAGCGCCAGCCTCCTCACACTGGTGGTGATGAAATGGGCTTGCAGAAAACAAGATAGACTGGATAGATGTTTTTAAAAGTTGAAGCTTTTAAAAGAGAAATGTGCAGGACTCCCAGTACCCCTGAGTCTTATGACAGAACTACTCCTGCTTTGAAAATGTTTCCTATTTCTCTTTTAAAATCTGTAAACAGAACTCTTTTCTACTGGGCACCGGTATCTGAATTTACTAGAAGATTGTTAAAGCCGATTTTTTGAATCTCATCAGGAAAGGCTTTGTGTGTGCCGTTTCCTTCCTCTTTTCTGAAATCTTTAAAGTGTCAGTGACACAGTGGTCTCAGCACATTTCCTCATACTCCGCTTGTTCACATTCGATAGAATAATTTTCCATGTTTAGCAGCATTTCAGTGATAGCTCTGTGTGGGATGCGAAGGGTTGTAGTCGTGTACAGTATAAAGATGTGTCCTGTATAAAAAAAATCCAGAAACAGACTGATTAAAAACCAAGAAAGAAATAGTCATCTTATCTTCTTAAAGAGTCAAGCACTATTTTCCTGTACTTCTTCATTTTAAATTTGGTCAATGAACAATTGAATCAATTATTGTTATTAATATTCAGAATAGGGACTCTGATTTCAAAAGTCCTGTTTCTTATGTGGCCTGTTTATATAATTATTCATGTGGTTTATATTATTATTGACTATGGAATTCCAGGAAACACTTCTATTTTTTTTTCTTATTTCCGTTCTTTATCAGTTCATGCTGTGAGTGAACTCGGGTCAACTCGAGTACAGTGCATACAAGAGCGATTGACATGGCTGAAAAGAGGGAAAAACTGCCCCTCTTGATTTTGTTTTTAATATGGGTTCACTCCCTCACCGCCAATGCATTTAGGATGATCTATGTAGAGCTTAGTAAGAAAAGACAGCACAAAGTGTTTACGAAGAAACGTAGGTGTTTTTTTCAGGGTAGATATTCAGTAGACATATATGAACAGTGGAACAGGTAACAGGATTATTCCCTGCTGAAAAGAAAAGAAAGGAAACGCAGCGTTTCGGCCGTGGAGCCTTCTTCAGGTGTGAGCATGTGTTCTTTGGAACTGGGTAGGGATGTAATATAGAGTATGTAGTTGGTCTCTAGGATATAGCTGGGCACGGATGTAATATAGAGTATGGAACTGGGCAGGCATGTAATATAGAGTATGGAACTTGGTGGGGATGTAATGTAAGGTATATAACCATGCAGTCATGTATTATTGAGTTCACAATAATTGAGCACTACGAATATCTAGAAATGTAATAACATTGCTTAAAAAGTTCCTTTATTTTAATCACTTGACACCATATTTCATTATGAAAGGTTATAAATCCCAAAAGTAAGAAGTAGGGTAGTGTGGGAGAACTGCTTTGTCACGGTGTTCCAGCAAGAAGATATTGCCACACGGAGGATGTGTTGTAATTTTTTACCATAAAATCCGAACACAAACACATGTATGTGTATTTCCGCAGGTTTTTTTGTTCGGGGGGGGATGAAGGTCATAATTTACTTGTCTTGAGTGGTCAAGCCATCGTATCTCTTGCAATCCAAGATGATGTGTTAGCTGCCTCATCGGAAACCTACAAACAAAAGGTGACCTACCATAATCGAACCCTAATTAACCTCAGCATCACGAGCATGTCGCCTGTTCTGGGACAGTCGGGGTCCTGGTTAGGTCTAGGAGTTAGTCTTGTGGATCGAAATTCATTCGTGGAGACTTTCTGTTTACTAACCCAGCTGAAAGCCAGCATCAAGTGTTGCCTTTGTCTTGTGTGTTGAGCATGTGTGTCAATGGTATCATTTAATCCTGGTATTGGTTAATATAGAAAGGATCCACAGTCCTATGGTCTAGAACAGAAGAAAAGACCAAAAGGGCTTTCTGGTTGTGTTAAGCGTAATCTCTGTCCTTTTACAGTGGCAGATTTAAGTACAGGTGGTGACTGTCAGTCTTCACTGTAAATTAAGTCACTTTGGTCTTTCTTTTCTGTTTAAACATCTTAATACTTCCTGTGTTTTGGCTCCCTGCAGATTTCTATTCATCTTCTCTTCTACATATCCTGAAATGGTATATAACAGATCTAATTACCCGTTATTTTTAGTTTGAGCTCTTTTCCCACACTAGTTTGTGTAGCGGTGCGTGTGTAAAAAGTAAAATTAAAAAAACTTCATAAAAGTTCACTGCTGGCAGATATTGTCTGTTGACCTCTTCCTCATTCTACCAAATGCCTTTTTAGAAAACCTAATATCACTGTTGATCGCCATTTTAATCTCAAATGTGCTGCTTTCCAGGATCAAATGGGAAAACAACATGCATGAGCACGCACTTGTTATGGGCGCATCTAAAAGTTTTACAAATCCTCAAAGACATTAACAAAGTAACCCAATGGACTTCTGCAGAATCAACAGTGAATCGCAAACCAGGGAGCAGAAATAGGAATTCTGGCGCAGGGCAGATAAAATCGAGATCTGGGGAATCTGTAACAAGACAGCCATGTTGTTGAAACTGACACCCTGGCTTCTTTCAAGAAGCATCAGGACAGATCCTTGGATCAATGAGCTGCTAGCAACCACCTGAGCCAGAGGGACTGAATGGCCTCTGTGAGTTATTGCATCTTGGCCCTTCTGGTGCAATAGAAGATGGGTACTGATGTCCAGGTCAATAAAGCTTGCTTTTCTATGCAGCATACAAACCATCGCCTTCCTTGCAACATGTGTAATTCAGCCTATTTTGTAAACCATGTATCTGCTTGTTATGGTTTCAGCATAAGGGTAGGATAGATATATATGTACTGGACAATTTACATTCCATGCCTTTGGTAGATAGGTGTGGAAGTATGTATGTCATAAGTTAAATTTTCTTTTACATAAGGATACAATATTTGCTAAGGTGTGCCTGCTTTTTACTGTGTTTTTCTTCTTTGTTGCACACTGATGGGTTTAATTTAAATTTTGGTTTTCCCTCCCAAGCGTTAAAACAGTGATGGATGATGATATGTTTATCTTGGCCGTTCATCAAGACAGCTACTTTTCCTGCATGGTGAACCTATGATGTCTGTTGATGCTTTGATGATAAAAGAAATGAGCCAGTGAAGAACAGAAGACGGAGAGGCTCCCAAAATTAATTTGGAGGCAGCTGTTCAGTTATTTTGTTCACCCAATAACAAGTAGCTTTAAACTTTTTAATCGTTCAATCTTAATGGGATTAGATGGTTGTTGAAGGCAGGTGGTGGGGTTATATGGACCTGGATTCCAAGTGGCCAGAAATAGCAAAGATGAGAGTCTAATAAAAATATCAAGATGACATCAGTACGTTTGCAGGAGAAAAGTTGGATGATTGTCGTCAAAGAGACATTCATGGAAAAAAACTTCAAGTTATTGTCGTCACCTTGTCGTAATGATGGTTTTATCCTTTACTGAAATGGTAAGAAGTAAACAAGGATAAACTGTTTTTCTAAGTGTTCCAGATTATGTTTTTATGTTTTGACCACATCAAATAATATGTAAACAGGGAAGGTATACCTATTTGCACTCAAAAGCACATAACCCATACACCAGCACTTAATTAATTAATTTCCAATTCTAGTTCTATTGATAGAAATAGAATATTCTTATAATAGAATGGTTCTATTACTCTAACTTTAAAAAAAATAGCTTTAATGCCATAGGTGACTGTCACATGCTCCTCAGTGAACCCTAGCATAACGTGATGTGAGGAAAGGAGACAGAATAACATGTAATGTAACAGTGTATTTAAAACATTTGGTTTGTTTTGTTATGAATTGCAATAGGTGTTTGCTTGGTGTCTGCTTAAGTAGCTCATACGTGTAACCAGCCATTGAGTACACAGGAGCCGGTAGAGTTTTGGGGAAATAAATCATCTCATGATCTTGATACTACAAGCATTGTTATGCTGAGGTTGCCTGGCAAAAATAACATTGAGCAAGATCCTCTGAAGTAGGAATACAGGAACAAAGGTAATCTTAGGGACAGTGGACACTGAGATATCACAACAAGAAGATGTGAGTAAGAGAAGAACACTGCAGCTTGCCAAAGAAAGCAAATGACAGACATTAACTGAGTTGTTATAAGAGCCAAGCTGCTTCAGTTAATGTTTTGAGAACTGTTCATTAATTTGGAGAAAGTTCCCTACAAATAAATCCAAATTAAAAATGGAATTTTGTTTCCTTTTTCAAAACTGTTCCACAAGTAAAAGATAATTAGAAGCCCCATAAATAATTAGCTTTCAGCTTTGTAGAACAAGGGCAGATTCTGAGTAGAGAACTGCACTTTGCAAGGTGCAGATAAAAAGTGCAACTTGGGGAATTCAACTGCCATTTCTCCCAATCTCCACTTCCACTTCCCAGTTGAAGAAACCGAACCGAGAAAGATTCTCGGTTCACACAATTTAGAATACTAACCAATTCCTCACTTTACTATAAAAGTATACCTTTGGTTGTCTATTCTCAGGCTGAGGCAATGTTAGCTTCATCTTGTGGAGAAGCAGTGTTCCTTGTGCTGTGGTCGAACAGCAAATACACTAGGAGGCTGGCAAATTCTGGTATTGTGGGTAAGGTTGCAGCAAGATAGTGATCAATTTAAATTATAACGTGGTAGCCTACACTGCTGTTCAAGACTGTGGTTTTTTTATCGCATAATATGTGTCTATTTCAAAACACACGTAAAAGCATGATGAGGACCATCTTCAGACATGCCAATTGTTGGGCCTCAGAATGTACTTACACAAAGAAACATGGACCGACTCCTGTCCAATCTGGTATCTGGCTCACACAAACCATGGAAACACCTGCTAATTCTTGTTAGGGAAGATGTAATATAATTTTTGTCGTTTCCGAAAACAGGTCTAAAGTGCCAGTTGGATCAGTCTGCATGAGTTCACAATCAGGTTTTTTTGTACATAATTAAATTGAGTGATATGTAGTGATTACTTGGAAAAAAAAGATAGCCACAACAGGTATATATGTATGATGAATATACTGTATATGCAGTTTTATCCAGTTTGCTATTCCTAAATTCTCTTATGATGGAAGACTCTTTCTGGCACAGTGGAGTTCTGGGAGGATCATGAGAAACAGAGTGTGAATCCCGACAGCAGGCAAGCCACAGGTGGCAGACATAGAGCAACATATACTGTATACAACATGTACTGGTGATGTAATGACTCATGCATATTTATATATTTTCTGATTTTAAACTGGGTACAGATTTTGTAGTCCTACTGTAAATGTTCAGATCACCTAGAGCAAATGGAAAATTCAAACCTGACCATAGCAGCTGCTTGCATTCAGCTTTTCAGAAGCACACATACAAGATGTGATTCTCTTTGCCTTATTTCTGAGGAATTCTTTCAGTTATAATTTATGCAAGTTTACTTTCTTATGCCTACTCTAAGCTGAGAGACTAGCTGGCCATGCGAAAAAAGACAGCTAAAGAGGAATATACTGTTCTATAGCTGCGATTGATCCAGCTGGGATTTCTGGCATTTTGGAGAAACTAGAAGTTTTTCCTTTAAAGAAAATCTTGTTATCGTTCTGAGTGGAGCGTTGAGCTTGGTGTTGGGAAGATGGTGTAACTCCTGTAATTAGAGCTGAGGCTTTCATTGAAGACTTTGATAGGGAAGCTCAGTCAGAAAGTTCCTTATGCTCATGTGAAAAACAAAATGCCTATTCCACTTTGTGGAATAGCAAGCAAAGAAAATAAATAAGAGGATGAGAGTCTTATAATGCCAAAGTAAAATATTTTCTTATTTTATATCTGGCAGATAAATTATACTCTTAGAAGAATTCATTTATTTTCTAAATAAACTCAAGGTGAAACAACATACATGTTCTAAATGTGCAGGTCTGATCATAAGAATGTTCATTCTATAATAAAACTAACTGATGCCTTCATGACACTGTAGGTTTCATAGGACACCCGTCTTTATATGGAAAATGTTTTTGAAAGCTGAAAACAAATGCCTGTAGAATGCAAAATAGGGTATTCTGGTAAGAGACGCAACCTGCAAAAGTGAAATATATATTAACACTACAGCTGATTTGGAAAAGACATTGAGCCTTAATATTATGTGACAATTCCGTGTCTAATTTCAGTATGTCTATATATATTTAACCACACTTAGTGATTGAAATTCCTCTAAATCCACATTGCAAAATTACTACCCTGCCACTTCAATACAATTAAAAGAGTGACAAATACAAAGTGACGTGCATATTTTAGAATGCTAATTTGATCTTATATGTATCCCTTTCATTCCACGTCAGCTCCTATACATAAGTAGCACCTGTTCAGCATGTTAATTCCTCAGTATACTGCATACTGAACAATGGCTAGAAAATAGCAATAGGAATGACAAGCCAAAAACTGTTTCCTGGATTTCAGCTGAATTCTTTGTACCTTATGTGCCTTGTGTGCAAGGAACAGCCAAGAGTAACTGAAGAAATGTCTCGTGTGAGATTGGCACAGAACAGCAACAGAGCACAGGACATTTCTCAACTGTGTGGTTTAGCGTGCTGGCTTGAAAATCTTTATCTGTAAATCTTCTGTGCTTCAGGGTGAAGAAAAGGCAGCTGAGATCTGCTCAAAGTTATAAACGTGAGTGTGTGAATTAGGCAGAGGTACAATATCTTGGGGATCGCACATAGATGGTGTATGTGCTTTTCTAATTTAAGATGGTGTACAGTAGAAATAAATAAAAAAACATTGATGACTCAAGATGATTTGAGAAGACTGTTTCCCCTTTAAGCAATCAGAAGACAGGACTGACCGCTTTGCTCCAGTCGCTGGAGACAGTGGCACTGGATAAATATGACAGAGAGTTTTCAAGGACTGAGCCTTGTTTTCAAAAACAAGCGTTAATTGACTGATTTGAAACTTGCCACATATAAGGAACAAATTATAGGATGTAACCTTGTTTTCAAACCATGTGGATAAATTCACTGGATTTGTAGATTTACATGTACAAAGAAATTAGGATGCATGGTTTCCACTTAAATAAAGAAAAAGTAGTGAAATTTTAAATTGCACCTACAGAATTCAAAATATAATGCTTACTTTACAGGGCTATAGTGATCATTAGCTTTTAGTTCATCACAAGTGTATTATAGTGAGTGTGTAGAGGGGAAAAATGTAGATGGGGGATGCTTTACAAGTTTGATCAGAAATTCATCTTGATGGTAAAGATAAAAAACCTGAAACAAAGAGGTGTTTCACTACTCAACGCAAGAAAACGTCAGATGTTATCTGTTAACCTGTAACAAAAAGGCACAGTGGATATTTTGCATTGAATTGCTTAATTAACAAAGCCTAGTGAGCAAAGTGTGAGATGTGTAGATTATAAAATCCATAAAGAAGTGCACAAAATGAATTTGTTGATTGCTTTTAGTTTATTATGTTTTCCCCAGGCTACTAATGTCAGCATATGTGATATTTCACCATTGCCAGCTGGATCATCCCAGCTGTTATTTTCAGTATCCTGAAAATATGCCAGAAATGTGCTGACCACAAGTAAATTAAGGTCTGGTCTTAATCTTCCGATTACAGGACTCAGTTTGTTGGGACTTATTTTTAATTTGGAATTTGAATGTTCTGGCCAAATGTATATATTAGAAAGAGTATTTGAGCACAAACTATAATAATAATAATAATAAAAAGGACTTCAGGCAGCTTATCTTTCACCAGTAAATACCTATCATTTTATATTCACACAAATCACAAAAAAAATGCATTTAAAACTGCGAACAGGTGTGAAACAACCTACTCAACCATGCAATTAAAGCATAAGACTCTGGCTTCCTTCAATAAAGGATGAGATCCTGAGATCGATCAACTACTAACAAACTTGAAGGACAGGACCAATGATGTTCTTTCTTTTGTAACCATACTTGTGTTCTTATGAACTTCAGTAATACCTAAACTATGCTGCACTCCTTGAATGTCAAACAGGAAGAAAATCTTAATCTACCTCCTCTTCACATTTTATTAGCAAGGCAAGTGTTACTTCTAAGTATTCTGGCCTCATATAAATCAAATTGGTGATGTCCATCTACATCATTGCATTTGTACATCACTTTGCATACAGTAAAAATGTCTGTCATCTGAATAAATGGAAATGATTATGCACGAATGGTTTCTCTTTGTGACAAGTAACAAAACTAGATGCAATGGGGATTTATTTACTGTAAATTGACATATCATCTTAAATACCTAAGTGCTATGCCTAACAATTTGTTTTGCCACAGACATGGGCTTTTATAGTATTGGATGATGTGTTTCTACCTGTAGTAGAGAAACAGGGAGAGCTTATCATGAGAAAAGGAGGCGTGTTTAGCTTGTACCTGTAGACATAGCAGACATGATGTCACTGTTTGAGTTGGCAACTGAATCTCTATGCAAAGAACCAGGGTGTCACGTCTAATAGAAATTATCATTCACATTTGCTTTTTTCTTTTCATTTACTTTTGGTGTTTTGCTCAGTGAACTGTACCTTTTATCCATAATACCTCAGACACATTCATTCACCCTAATTGCTCCAGCACAAATAAATGTGTACTAGCACTGCTAGGGGTATGCTTGCAATAATAATAATAATTGCTTACACTTATATAGTGCTTTTCTGGACACTCCACTCAAAGCGCTTTACAGGTAATGGGGACTCCCCTCCACCACCACCAGTGTGCAGCCCCACCTGGATGATGCGACTGCAGCCAAAGTGTGCCAGAACACTCCCCACACACCAGCTCTCAGCGGGGAGAACAATGCACCAGCATCCCAGATATAAGAGATAAGCCTGCTTAATTCTGGTTATAGAAAATCAGTGCAATAGAGCTTCTGAAGAGAAATTGCAGAAGTTACTAGTGAGATACTGGCAGCACTAAAAACTATGCAGATTACGTGACTCAAATTGGATCATTGCATAGCATCCAGATATCAATAGACAATGACTAATTCACTCCCAAAATGAATTCTAGGCCCTTCTCTGTCAGCAGAAATTAGTTTCTAGGAATCAGTTAACCTTATTTTCACAACTTCATGTAGGAGTCAGATGATAAGTTGTAAACCTACCTATGTTGCTTCCTTCTCCTCCCACTCCACATTCTCAGAATTCCCACAGTGTGGCTGTGTGGTGCAGTGCCCCTGGCCACATGTTGAAGTTTTAAGAAAATACGTAATACATCTGGCAGGGAGACTTACGTGAGGCATTCTGGGGATTTTTAATCAAGATCTTGAATTGATAATGTTACATTAATGATCCATGCAAAACGTAAACCTATCACAGACTGAAAATAAACTCTCGAGAGCAGCTCTAGAAAGCAGCTTTTATAAAAGAACTAGACTCCCCGGATTTTTGCAAGTAAATAAGGCAATCTATGTATCTGTGTGTTAGCACTGCAAGGGATAACTGTAAAATCCAGTCATATAGGGTTTTAGAGAGATTTGCTTCTTGTTCTGGTGTTAGGTGACGTTTTCCTTACAAAAGCAGAGATGGGGTGGAGGAGACTTGCAGAAAGAAAACTGCAAGCAAAAGTGTGGCTTACTGTGACCGTGAATGTTGTAAATTGGCATCATGGAGAATTACGAGTTGGTGTACAGAGGTGAAGGGGACTTTGCTGACATTCTTCATGAACATTCAGACTTCTCAAACTCCATTTCAAGATCCTCAATTGATTTTGTGCTTGATTTCCTACTGAGAGGAGCTTAGTGATTTAAAAAAAAAACATTTAGAAAAAGGGAAACCTAATTTTAGCTTATAGAAGTATTATTATTAGTAGAAGAATCAGTGGCTTGCAGTGACTGTGCACTCAAAGGGTCACCAGTCAGTCCTTGACCAATTATGTAAATTGACTGATATCACTTAAAACAGGTCTGACTTTGACAGTAATGCTCTAATTGAGATCGATCTGCTTTTGCGTCACAATGTGCATGGTGTTTTCAGTATTTCTTGTTGAATTTTCCCATTTTTATTAGTTTACATGTTAAATTGTATGAGCTAATATTGCATGAACAACATCTATGGTATAATTGTGATAGAGATTAAACTAGTGCAGTGGAGTCATGAAGTTAACAGATGAACACACAAATCAGGTGCTGTCTACCACAAGAATATGACCGCGGTTCTTGTTGTTAAGATCACTTTATTAGCCATATACAATTTTTTGCATTGGGAATTCAACTTTTTTTTATGCCCCAGCTTGCTCTCCATGAGACACACAGACAGGGAGAGAAGCTTGGGGTCAGAGCGCAGGGTCAGCCATTGTACAGCGCCCCTGGAGCAGCTGGGGTTAAGGGCCTTGCTCAGGGGCCCAACAGAGTAGGATTCCTCTTTCAGCCACAGGCACAGATCCTTGGTCACAGATCCACTGCTCCGGCTCTGTTAGAATAGTATTTCATTTCACTATACAAGTTATTAGAGTATTACTGAAATCAGCACTGAAACTAAAGGGAATGTCATCAATGCTGATATACAGTTAACATGTTATTAACAAGTCTGATCTCCATGTAAAGTACTATAGGTTGTTTTAAATGGTGTTTAAAGGGCAGTACATGCGCTGTTAATGGTCACTGCACACCACAGAGAAATATTCAACAAAACAGATTAATTTGCTTGTGTCTTCTGAAGAGATTTGCTTTTCCTGTATTTTGGTGCATATACTGTATTTCTTTCTTAAAACATTATGAAACGCTTGAGACTTAACCCTAGACTTCCTTTAAATATCTGGTATTGCAAGATTTCCGAACAGTTCATTTGACTTCTGTTTGACCACTGTTTGACCACAATGGACTTTTTGACTCAGTGTTTGTAAGCAGTTGTCAGCAGTGCATGACGGCAATTCTTTGTCTGCTACAGGTTAAGGAACATTACCACGTTAAAAAGATGAAAAATAACACTAGCAACACTTTTGCTGTTTCTGTTATTGTTGTTCTTAACAAGTTTGAAGGCCACAACTTAAATGGCATCTTAAACCTCAGGCTCTTGACTTTAGAAGATAATGAAGTTACAAAAACATGTGTGATGGGGAGATAAAGCGAGAAAGTGAGAGATGTAGATCAGCAGAGGTTTGTTATTTTCTGCCTCCTTTGTATCAAAATAAGATAAATAAGATAAAAACAGTGTGCTAGCAAAACAACCTTTACCCTGCTTGAGAGGGGGTAAATCTTTCTTCTGTGATCACAGAAAATCCAAAATTTGATTCATAGTAACAGCAATAATGAGAATTTCAGTGTCTTGTCATGTATTTACTATTGTAAGCTTTCATAACTAGTGTGGTGTGTAGGTGCCACAAGAGTGTAAGAGCAATGTAAATGTGCCTAGGTGACCATATTTCCTATTGATATAAAAATCTTGTTTGTTTTTCATTACCTTATTGAAGTTCTTGTAGTGCCTTGGATTGTGATCATACCTGACACTATGCAGAGTTTTAATGTATCAGGAGTGCAATTAATTTTATTTTTTTCTCATTGTTTAGGCTTTGGGACCATGGCCTCTGTGCTAAACTTGGATGTTTTGGTTCTGACAATAATGGTGTTTAGCACCATTAAAGGTAAATACTTTTTTTTTGTTTGTTTTGTTTGTCTTGAGAGGATGTACCATGAAATTATACAAGATGAAGTAAATAAAGATGAGTACCTCAAACACAGTCAAACTGTATCAACTTCTACAGAAAGTTTTTCAGCTTTTTTTGTACATTGAGTGTATATTATTTTGCAATAACAATATACACCTAGACAAAACATTTTAGCTGCAATTTAAACTTCTGTTTCCCTAGTTATTTGATAGGAGCTGTGGTGACTAATTTGTTTAAATCAAAATTACTGTAAGACTCGTCAAAAACCTCAAAAAGGCCTTTCCCTCAAAATAAAGCCTCTTATGTAGACAGAAAAATACTGCAGTATAAGTACCAGAGTACTGCAGATGAGATACCAGAGAATACAAAATATCACTTGAATTACCACCCACACAAGCATATCTGAAGTCTGGACTCCTATGAGAGTTTATTTTCTTTTTATACAACAAATACTGGTGACTTTGCTGCATTCTTTCAGTTCACTTCAGGTCCTATCAATGCACAGTAATAGTTTATCTGAATTATTCCAAAAATGGTCCTTATCTGTTTAAACTTGTCTACTCTTTATTTACTGTTATGTTCTTTCATAAGTGCTGTTATGTGAGGTCATTCTTGCCTTCTGCCATAAGACTGTACAACGCATCCACCTTGCGTCTGGACAGAGGCAACATTGACAGGGACCTGTTTCTGGACTGAATAGTAAACTGATAAATCTGCTCTTTTTCTTTTTCCCATTTACAACCGTTTTTGTGCAATATATGCCAGGGACTTGTGCACTACATTTATATTTATATTGTGCAATACAACGTTTTGTGTTCTGTTCTGGTTTGTTCTTTGTGTGTTCTGGACTGTGAGTAACTCTTCTTAGTGCACTTCTCACTGTACTGATTGTATTGTATCATTCGTTACACTGTTGCTGTGTTGTCTGTGTTAAGCTGCTGTTGCACTGCAATTTTCCTCACGGGATCAATAAAGTATCTATCTATTTAATGCTTGCTTTCACTTTTAAAAGTTACACTTCTGTGTGAGAAAACGAAAAGCATCTCTGATACACTGAAACCTGTAAAATGAGAAGTGTTGTCAAGAACCATCATACGAAAGAACCATTTCACAAGCTTCTGTCTGAGAAAGCGTTACACAATCAGAGTTGAAGTAACTTTGGTTTTCCCTTCATGTTGTCAAGAAGTCAGAGCAAGAAGTGTTGTAATCTGTTAACAACCTCTGTTGGTTCCGATTTCGGAAAAGGTCAGAGATCTTGTAAAGACGAAGCAGCAGGAGTTTTAAAGTTTGCCAGTGATGTCAGGAATCACACAATGGGTTTTCTCAATAACCGCCATATGCCAACAGTGCCGTTGGCACTGTGGAAATTTAAGTATAAATAAGAAGTGAGGAGGTGGCACAGCTCGTGGGTCACTGGTTCAAGTCTGGACTGCTGTGCCCCTTCTGTGTGAGTGTTCTTCTGGTGTTCCAGTTTCCTCCCACCTCCCAAAGACATGCTGGGTTAATTAGTACATGTAATTCATTAGGGCATGTCCCTGGCGTCCTGTCCTAGACGCTGCCCTGCCTTGCGTCCTGTGCTTCCTGGACAGGCTCCAGGCCGCTGTGACGTTTACCAGCTATAAAAAAAAATGACACTGAGGGGTGGTGGTGAGGGACACATAAAACACAAGCATAGTGTCACTTCTCCATTTGTCAAGTACATAAATGAATTTTATAACAGTCATTGAAAAAAGGATTATTTAATGCAAAATAATATACATGAATGCAGTTAAAATAAACTTTTAACCAGAATTATAGCCAGAACTTCCTGAACTATTTTTGAAATACAGTATCTTTTATAATATATCCCATATCACTTAATGCATTTAATGGCATGTACAGTAACATTAGTATTGTGTGTGGGTTTCTTTTTTGCCATCAAAGAGTATGAATGGGATTATTAAATGCATTTATATGTTATGAGCCTCTGGCCTTAAAACACTGCAAAACACGTTTGCAAATAAGGCTGATGATATTTAAATCTGTGACGCTAGTTGCAATATTTGGCATGACAAGCTTTTCTTTTCTTTCTGCCCGCCACAGTCGCAGAAGCATCAGACTGTGCTGATATATCAGTTCAGTCATCTGTGATTGTCTTGGGATCACCGCTGAGAGCTTCCTGCGTTGCCAAAGATAATTGCACTCCAGTTGGAAGGCCGGATATCCAAATGGAATGGCGCCTGAACAGCATAGTTATTCCAGAGAGTCAGTACATTAACCAAAGTGGCAGAGTTTCCACAGTGCTCCTACCCAATTTCACCATCCCCCAAGGATACCTGTCTTGCTTTCTAATCCTTGAGGGGCAGCATCAGGTGGCTGATGAAGTTGAGATCAGAGCGGGATGTAAGTACATTGTACAGGCAAGCCAATACAGGCTTTTCCTATTTGATTTCCTTGCTGTCTTTGCATCTGTGTACAGTAACCCAGCTTGCTGGTGGGCCATTTCTGAGGGGGTGCTACAGGAAGATCGTAAACGTGCTTTTCTGACACAACCATCTCCAAGACCATTCATTCATCACCTGACCTCAGGTGCAAGGTATCCAGCAAATCACAGGAGCTACTGATGGCTGAGAGATCCTTAGTTGACTAATCACACCCCTACCTTCAGGAGTCCTGGTTGCAGACATCTAGCTCAGCCTGTACTGCAACTATGTACCCTTCTGATTGACCAGCTGTTGGTGGAAATTTTTACCTGGTTCCTGGTTTTTAAACATACTGACTACACAGCAAGCAATGTCGATAAGCACAACGTTTAAATGTAACAATGTCAGTTGAACAAGAGAACACTGTAATAAATGTGTTTTTGCATTATCTCAGCTCTGATTTCTGAATTCACAATTATTTAGCATTGCTTGATGTTCTTGAAAAGCAAAACTAATAGTACACTATAACAAGTCTGGTGCCAAATGGAAGGATATCTGTGCTAAGTAATTTGTCTCTGCATCTCTTTCTGCCACATGTATAATGCAGTTCCCTCAGGTTTGTGATTTAGCATATTTTCTTTAAAAGCAAATATATGCAAACTGGAAACTTAAATCATCAACATCCTTTGGATGTTTGAGTTCTCTATCCAAATTTCTTCTATTGTTCATTGTATTTCATTATCAGATATCAGTTTTTTTCCTTTTTGTAAAGAGAGTGTATAAATATTCCAAGTACTTCTCTGTATTTTGTCTGTCCCGACCAAAGCATCACCTTAAAAATGCCTTCTAGCCATAACAAGTATTTGCATTGCAGTATTTGTTTCTTCACTGATCTTGAAGAGTATGTTCACATGTAATCTGTCATGTGTGGAAGCAATAAAAAGGCAAACAGAATGTTAGGACATGACAATGATGTGTTTACAGTTAGGCACAGGAGTCACTTCTTTATACAAAGGGATTTGATTATTTGAAACAAGCTGCCCACTCCTGTTAATGAATCCAATACCCTGTACATTATAGAGAAACAGCTGGAACAAATCTTGGGATCAATTAGCTACTTGAAAAAAAAAACAAGCTCTACATTACATCCTCTAATTTGTAATTGTTCTTACAGTATATTGTTACCACTTGCCAGCACATGAATAATCAGCATTCTCTCTAATGAGAAGCTAAGGCTGTAGTTCTGTAATCTGGATAGAGGTCTACACAATAGAAAATTGTCTTGCATTTGCTTCTTATTCCAGATCCTCCTTCAAAACCAAGCAACCTGACCTGCATGACAAATTTAACCAAGCCACCTACATTCACTTGCACATGGAACCCCAGTATCGAGACGTACCTCCCTACACAGTTTATTCTGCACACTGTTTCAAGGTAAAGAAACCAAAGCTACTACATCTTCCTAACTAAACTCTTCTAGAAGGCCTCACAAGGGGATCTTTTCTCACCTTTAAATAAGATCAGAAAATATTTACAAAATTAAAGTAATCAAGGTGTGGCTGGAAGGTTGCCGGCAGAGAAATCCTACTCCGTTGGGCCCCTGAGCAATGCCCTTAACCCCATCTGCTCCAGTGGCGCCATATAAATGGCTGACCCCAAGCTTCTCTCCCTGTCGGTGTGTCTCATGGAGAGCAAGTTGGGGTATGCGAAAAGACAAATTCCTAATACAAGAAGTTGTATATGGCCAATAAAGTGATCTGATTTTATCTTGGGATGGGATTTTATCGTGGGATGTCATGGTAAAAATGGAGTAAATTCAGGGTAAATGGAGAAATTTACAGCAAAGCCTGATAAATACAGAAGCTGAACCCTAACAAAGCCAAAACACAGTAACATCATGAGAGAACTGCTGAAATACAGGAGCAGATTTACTGTACTAAGCCTTCATAGGAATTCTTCTTAATAAAGGCATGTGCTCTCAGTTAACGATTGCAGTTTTTTACCTTAAACTTTTAATTTGGACTAGCATGGATGTTCCGAATCACCTGTACTACAAAAGCCAAACTAAGCAGATGCATTGTTTTAAATTCCAACCAGTGTTTAACTTGTTGGCTTCTCATTGTTAGGCCTTTTGAAACTAAAACCTTTGTGCCACCTATTGGAACCAACTCCTACACTATTCCCCGCAAGGATTTTCACCTGTATAGCAAAATGGAGATTTTTGTAACAGCAGTGAATGCTTTGGGGAATACTACATCCGATTTATTGTATCTGGATCCGATGGATGCTGGTAATCGCCTCTTCTTTTGTATATCATTTTCTATCTATTAAGAGCTCCAACATACAATTTCTGCAGAAAAATGGATAATGCACATTGATGACAATAAATTTATCAGCCTTTGTGTTCAGTTAATTGTCCCTAGGTTTCTGTCTGGCCCCTTTCCAAGATCTTTCTAGAATAATACTTTTGGTCAATGTCGTTTATTTGGTGTGATTCTGAAACTCCCCCAAAATAAATAAGAATATTTAAAAAACATTTGCTGAAAAGTACAAACTAAATGGGTTTAATTTGTAGGTAAATGCATTTGAATGTATCAGTATATGGCTCTAACATTTATGTTTGTTTGTTTCTTTGTTTTAGTAAAATTAGACCCTCCTGTTATACAGAGTGTCCAAACAGACAAGGTAAAATACGGCTGTCTGAAAATTGACTGGAAAATATCTGAATCCCTTTCTTGGCTTGAAAGATTCATTATTGAACTCAGTTTGAAGACAAAGGAGAATGAGTTATGGACCACAGACATGGTAAGTTATTATGTCTTTACTTAATATATGTCAAACAAATAATAATTAAAAAACATTTTGGACCACTTATTGTCTGTAATTATAATAAAAATATGGATTTTCTAATCTGTATTACTAGAGCACTACGATTGTTGCTCTTTTTGGTCAATGTTGAGGGCTCATTATTCATGTATATAATCAAGCTATTCATGAAGCCATTACATTTCTTTCAGCTTGTCTGTGTGTCATGTGTCAGACCAAAAACAAATCACACCCAGGATTAATAGACAATGCCCATGTGGATATCCGTTGAAACATCTTGCATAGCCATAGGGATTTAATTGTTTCAAAACTACCAAACCCAACATTGTAGTACTTGTAAATGCTGAATTTTAGTTTTCTTTGCTTGCTTCACCTCCCATTATGAACTAGATAAATTCAGAGAGCATGGAGGCAGTTGAACAGTGTGGTTTGCTTCATGGAACTGAGTATGAAGTCCAGATCAGAGTCCGGCTGAGTGAAGGATACTGGAGTGACTGGAGTAACACCATTAAAGACGTCACTCCTGAAAAGGGTATGTTTGCTTTTGTGAAGATGAGAAGTGTAATTCTTTACACTTTTTGGGCACTTTGCTCAAAGTGCTTTACAGGTAATGAGGACTCCCCTCCACCACCACCAATTTGTAGCCCCACTTGGATGATGAGACAGCATCCTTAGTGCACCAGTACAGTCACCACACACCAGCTATCAGTGGAAACTAAAACATAGTAATAATGCCCCAAAGATGGGGATTATTAGGAGGCCATTACTGGTAAAAGCCAGGGGGAAATTTGTTCAGGACATCAGGGTAACACCCCTACTCTTTTTGAAAAACACCCTGGGATTTTTAATGATCACAGAGAGTCAGGACCTCGGTTATACATCTTGTCCGAGGGATGGCGCCTTTTTACAGTATAGTGTTCCCATTGCTATTAGGGCATTAGGACCCACAGGGACTGCAGGATGAGAGCCCCCTACTGGTCTCACGAACACCTCTTCTAGGAACAAGCTTAGCTTTCCCAGGAGGACTCCCATCCAGGTACTGGCCAGGCTCACACCTGCTGAGGTTCAGTGGGCTGCCAGGTGTGTCTTGCAGGGTGATATAACTTTGCAGTGACAGCAGATACTGCTTGCTGAGTTAACATAGCTGTTATAATTTACAGGAAACAGATTTAGAAATGTGGCAGCACAGAAATCTGAATGAAAGAAGTAGACGTGGAGCAGCAAAACTTATTTTAAGAGTAAAAAGAAGTGAAAAGGCAGTTATTCGCCTCAAGCCTTTTTCTAAAATTAAATGACAAGCAGAACAGCGAACTGGCGCACATGCTCTTTCAATTTGATGATTAGACCCACTGGCCATTTTCTTTCATCTTTTCATTCAAGCCACTCAGATGAAAACATCTGGCTCAATACGCGAAAATGGTTCGCAAGAAAAGATGATGACTTTCAGATTGTTGGGGGCTGTCATAATTCTAATAATGGGACCGAACAGTGTTGTTTTAATCTATTTTCACAATATTGTCTGCATTTTAGCTCCCTCAGGAGAACTGGATACCTGGTGGAAAGTGCTGAACGAGATGGAGAATGTGTATCGACTATACTGGAAGGTAGGGAGATTGAGTGTCTGATTCCTTCTAAACTTTTCTTGCTTCCATCACACTATCATAAAGTGTTGTAAAGCTCTGCGGAGCTTAAGAAATGTAATCGTATTTGTTTGATCATGGTTTTGCACATGATTTCCCCATTGTTGTTCTGTGCCTTTCTTTTGCTTTGTCACAGTGCGCGTTGTGGTAACTAGTCCTGCTTCACAGTGGTTGCCCTGATTTCTGCTCTACCGTGGTCTAATCATGGTTTATCTCTACAGGCTTTTATAGAGTGTGTAGTGGTGGTGACTACACAGAAACCAGTTGGGTTTAAGGCCCAAAAAACCTATAGCTGTAGAAATGCAAGAAGTCACAGCACAGCTCAGTGATTTTTTTTAAATTAGTTTATTTAATGGACGGGCCCATTCCAAAGGGCAAAAGCAGAGATACAAGTATATCTTCTCCTGCTGTGCTCTAAACACAATCAAAGGTCCTTTTATAATCCAATTACAGCTCTGTTGTGTTATCATAAATGTAAAGACACAGACAAAACATGTACAGTATTGAACACAGAATGTAAAAGGGCATGAATACATACACACATACAGTACTGTATATATAGTTGGTGTAGAACCTGTCACAGAATGCATTAGTATTTTTACAAAAGCTGTTCGGGGAGTTTCCCTCATCCCAGTTGTAGAAAACTTATTTTGATAGTATGAAGAAAGATGAGTAGATTCATAGCCCTCACAGATTTCAGTCACGTGTTTCTTCAGCCCACACTTAAAGAAAGCAATCATATTTAAAGTGTAATATGTTCGAATTCTCACAGCAGGGGTTAGCCATGACTTTTTAAAGACATAGTAAGACAGTTTGCTCTTTGACCTCTCTCTGAGCAGAATCTCTTGTTCTTTTTGTATTGTTTTCTAGCCAGCCAAGCAGTTCAAAGCCAACAGCCAACGTGTATACTACAAGGTCTTTCAAGGACAGCAAAGAATTGTCTGTAATACTTCTGAAACCCAGTGTGATTTCCAGCTGTATGAAGCCACCAGAAAAGTGTACATTACAGCTGTGAACTCAGCTGGAGAGTCCAGGCCAACTCCGGTCAATCTGAACCTCAACAGAGGTGGGGATTTCTTTGGGTTTTTTTGCTCTCACAGGCACATTTGGATTTGGGAAATGTGTAAAAGGGGTGCTGTTGAAATAGGGGAGATGATGTGGTGGATGTCATTTCTGAAAACATTACAAAACACAGTACTGATTCAAATTATGTTTGATCCCCTGTGGTCTCCATACTTAAACTGGGAAGACTTGGGTTGAACAGGTGATTTGTGTCAGCAGGATATGATATAGTCCATTAATGGTGGCTGTGATATCACTGTTACGGCTTAAGAGCTCTGAAGAGAGAGAGATTTTTTCAGTCAGGGTTAAAGCGCACTGGGCTATGGTTTATTTTCTACATTATCACACCCTAGAGAGCAGCGGTTTCAAGGAGGCTAGACAAAGATTGGCCAGGCTGAAATCACACTCTGGGTAAATTATGTAAACAGCATTCTCTAGTTAGAGAAAGTCTTAAAGAAACTATGGTGTAATCAATATCGAGGAGAAGTTTTTTAATTGGACTGTTCTAAACTGTGAAGAAAAATGGGGAAGCAGAAAATCATGTTTAAATTGCTTTTGTAACAAATGTTAATCAGCAGTATTTAATTAGATGATCTGTGTTCAATACAATGTCAGTGAACCTGCTAAAAGTAATTTTTAAATGGTGTATTTGTTGCAGTTTGCAGTATGTTTCATTTGAGGCTCGGTTTATATTTATTTCTTTAAGTGAGAGGACTTGGGCAGATGTAGTCCAAAATAATAAAACATTCTGGTCTAGCAGAAACTATAAAAACAGAAACAAGACAGATGTTTTTTAGAACTGCTAGAACTATTCTCAAAAAAAGTATTAATAAAAGTTGACTACAGTGTATTTTGTTATGAGAATTGGTCTGTGCTCACGTAAAAAAAACTGGTTCAAGTCCATGTGTAATGATTAAAATCTCTATTGGACCAATCTTCTAAGGTGCCTCAATAATTTCAAGACTCGAGATGACACAAAGGGCAAATGCTACTAAGAGCAATAGATCAGATGAACAAAATCCATATGAAATGTTTCTTGCCTGAAAAGCAATGAAAAGCTCTACTTGCTTATACCTTTCTGTTGTAGAATTGGTTTTATGGAATCCATGCATGCTTTCAGTGAAACTATTTGTTTCAGGGATTACAATGAGCATACAGTAAAAGGAAACTGTCAGATACATTTGGCTCTTATAAACTTAGTTTGATGGATTTATTTTAATGCTATCAAAGCCAGTGACATCCATGGCCTGTGATTGCAATTTATTTTTGATAATGACCCAGGAACCTTCCATTCATTCTTGAGCTGAAGCAAATAGAATTGTCACTCAATTGAATTGACAAAGTGTTTGTTGTTCTGGACTATTCTGTCTATTGCTCAGTTTTGTCGGTTCACAATTAGCTGCATTCACCTGCATGACACTGGACACAGAAACTGTTAATTATGACTGTTTGGTCTGAATTTAACTAATTTTCTTTTCCTTCAAACATCAGCTCTGGACCCTGTGTTGAGCATGAGTGTTTCATCTTATGAAGACACTGGGTTCTGGGTTCAGTGGGCTCGTCCAGAATCGTCACTTCCAACGGATTTTGTGATCGAATGGTGTGCAGTGTCTGGCAAGGACACTACCTGTTCAATCTCTTTCAAAGTGGTGGCCAGTAATTATTCGGAAACTGTCATATCTGGTATGTACCTGAACGTGTAACAGCATACAGTAAATGTATCTTCTTTTGTGTATGGCACCTGTTACAGCACAAGAAGTGAAGATGATCTTTCACAGCTCAAATTAAGCCCTATAGTCTGAGCCATGATCAGTTCAAGTCATAACCGGCAGTGACTGAGGTTGTCTAAGGGATGGAATGCTGTTGGCCGAGCACCACAGCTGCTTCTTGGGATTGAGCTGGTCTGGGTGTCCTTGACTTGCCAAGCAACAGCAACCTCTCTGGCTTGCCGACAGCCTGACTATATCATAGGGACAACCAGTGACCAGCTAATGGTCTATTTCCATTTTAAATTTGCAACATTCAATTCCGCATTCAGCATTTCAGCATTAATTCACTGGTTGGCTGTTCATGAGCAATCAAATTTGAATTCCTTTTATGTAGAGCATTTCGTCCCAGAGGATCTCAGAGGATTTAAGTAGAGGAGGGGCCACTTTCATCCACCACTGACATACAGTCCCCACCTGGGTGAAGGCTTCCTGCTGTTCTGCAAAGTGACAAATTACTTCACCTGATGAATTAAGGGAGAACTTTAAGGAAGCCAGATTGTTCAGCCCAGAGTGTAATTTAGGCAGGGCACCAGGATAAAGACCCTTACTCTTCCAAACAGTGCCACGTGACACTGCCCACATCACAGCACCCCTGGCCTCCATATGGAGTGTTTGTTTCCTGCTACAGAAGTAATAGCTTCTGACATGTGATGAGATCAAGCTATGAGGTATTAACGCTGCTGTCAACCATGGTGAATAAAGCCATCACCCTCAGAAAATCCAGTGCAACAAGTTGCACTGATCTTACCATCAACACACATTGTGGGGATATGTCATCATAAAATATGATAAAACCCTGGATGGAAGAAGAAAAAAAATGATAATCTGTGTTTTGTGTTTTCCCCACAGAAAACATTGAACCCTACAGACCGTACAACATATCTATTTATCCCAGATACAAACGTGGAATTGGATGTCCAATTGCTATGAAAGGATATTCAAAGCAGAAGGGTAAGTGCAGAAATAATTGGGATGTATCTGGGATGTATATTTTTTTCTTTTTACAGTAAGTGGAATGTCATGGGCTTCTTCAGGAAACAACTTATTTTAATGTGCTTGTTGTTAATTTTTTATAATAAACAAGAAAGTTAAATCTATTATTGTAGTAAATGTTTTACTTTTTAAGGCACGCAACAAAGATCTCAGATATACACATTTTCCTATGGTTTGTGATGCAGAGCAGGTGCCAGAGATGTAGTTTTTCTGTTTGTCTCGTCTTAGAGGCTCAAGTCCAAACAGTTTATATTGCAGTCATGAGGGGAGCTGGAATGATTTTATTAGGAACATGGGGTACATCCTTTGACGAGGATTTTAGTCCTCTCAGAGTGTTCATAAATGTGACAGTCTGTTCATGTTGCAATGCCTTTTGAGATACCAAGTTGGTCTTGCAGTCCCCTCTTGTGGACAGCAAATAAATTGCAGCTGAACATTCAAAACCAGCTCAATAATGGGCCCATTTTTCCCTGCTTAGGTAATTAATTCACTGTGATGTGGGCAGTTTTTCCACCAAGCGATGTACAAAAGCCAATGTTTACATTTTAGTTACATTATATCATTATGTTTCATCACCTAGTGATGAATATGAGACAATATGCATCTGTAATATCTAAATCCATGTCCAAGACAAATTTTTCCATGGCAATATAATAGTTTTGTTATTATTTTTGTGTTTCTGAGTCTTTACACTTTGCCATAATATCCTCCATCAAAATTTGATTTTCTGTATCAGTGGATAGGTTTTTTAAATATAACCTGTATCCTGTAACCCCTGAAGGGAGTCTGAATTATAATGTCCAATTATTTTCTCCATCACAGCTCCATCAAGAGCTCCAAAAATGGAAGTCAGGCAAGTCAGAGACACTCAGGCTGAACTGACATGGGATGAAATTCCAGTGGATGAGCGAAATGGAATCATTAGGAACTACACCATTTTCTACCTGGATGAGGGCAACAACATCAAAAGTAGGTTAACCGGAGACATTGCTAGCAAATGTTTTGCTAACCGTTTCTTACCAGGTGGTCTTGAGGGCCTCTATTCAGATAATCACCTTCGGAGTCATCAGCCTCTCAAGTTCTTTACTACGGACATTTTGATGCTTAAAGAGATATACTGTAGAAAACCTCCTGGCCACTGAGGATGAACATTTCAGACCCCGTGATCTCTTCATTGAGAGAGGACTGTACTGCATTGCCAAATAAAAGAGTAACATGCATGTACTTACCAGTCCAGGGGTTTGAATTTCTGGCCCAATCTGTTGTGCACTGGACCACTTAGTTTAAAGCAGTCGACATTCTGTGTATGAGTAAAATGTTTATTTATTACAAATCTTTGCTCTTTCTTCAGATTCTTGGAGTATTTTATCTGCAGTTTTCCCTGCTTGCCTGCTTTTGCTGGTCTAGTTGTTTTCATACTGATCACTTTATCTGCTTGTTTTGTGTAAGAAGCTGAAAACTCTTTTGTTGCTTACAGCTGAATGTTTTTAAGAACGTGGCAGGTGGCGCCATATTCTTTGCAGTTTGTGTTTCTAAATTGAACAAAATCTTGATGAAATAGTGGTACCAGATGGTTCTTGACAGCAGAAACTAATTCCTGGGAATTAAATCATCCCTTTGTAAACCTTTGATAAACACCCAGACAGTGTTGGTGATGTGTCTGATAAACAGCAACTGCCTGGAATCTACTCCCTGCTCTCCTGCATTATTTTTTCTTCATCTGATACTTTTAGGTGTGACTGTCCAGACCCCACAAAGTCAACTGATTCTCTATAACCTAAAGCCTTCATCATCGTACAGAGTATTCATAATGGCTAGCAATGATGCAGGAAGTATAAACGGAACAATCATAGCTATCAGTATGAGAAAAATAGGTGAGCATACATTTTTACTCTATCATCTACTGTAATTTCCAGTATAAGTGATAAAAATATAATTAGAGAACTTCCTAAAGTGCTGTCATAATCAAGGAGTTATACTGAACATGAACTACAAAACTGCTTGGGCTAGCAGTCATATTATTAATGTCCCTGAGACAGTCACTGTCATGTGTATGTGATTAGGTTAGGTTCACAACGTTTCTGACCTATGTCAGTACAATCTCTAACCAAAACTGAAGTGAAACAGAAGGATCTCATCCTGATCAGCTATCTGTTAAAAAGGGGCAAGAGTGATCACTGGGAATTTTGTGTATGTTGCAGCAAATGTTAGAGGGAGAATTAAGGTTAGAGCTAAAGCATTAAGCAAAGAATAAGATTAGCAGTGGATTTAGAGTTAAGGTTCCAGGCCAGGCCATGTCTGTTAACTGCTCTGAACCAATTCCAATAAGGATTTTTTTCAAAACTGGATTTCCTACTGATGTGGAATAATCTCACAATGCAGATTAAAACTGTATAACTGACAGTCAAATTTTATTTTGACTAGCTTGGAGCAGTTGACATTTCTGTGTAGGAGCAAAACATTTATTTTTACACATCTTTGCTTTTTCTTTAGATTCCTGGAGTATTTTGTCCACAGTTGTCCCTGCTTGTGTCGGTCTAGCTGTTTTCATACTGATTACTTTATCTGCTTGTTTTGCAAAGCATGAGAGGTGAGTTTTTTTAGGCGTGTTGTGTTAGATGTTTGTGGCGCAAATATGGAAAGTCTTCCATCTTATATAGATTCTGATGTCCAGTACCATTACTATTTAGCATTCCAAAATATTTGACATAGGAATCATCTCGCATCCAACTACACTGTTATTTAAACTAAGTTTAAACAAAAGAATTAGTTAAAAGTCTGTATTTTCTTTGCAGAACTATAAATGTACAGATTGTTATGATTTTTTATGTTCTGGTTTCGTATTTGTGTTCAACAATATTCAGATTTTGTAGCTATCTTTGACAGTATGTCAGCATCAATGATGTACCTCTTGTATTTGTTGATTGAACTGTGTCGCTAGAGTGAATGACATTGATGTTGTTGTTTTTTAAAGACTCAAACTGCGTTTGTGGCCTATTGTCCCAGATCCTGCCAATAGCAGCATTCAGAAATGGACGCAGAATGAAGCTTTAAAGGTAAGACAGAGTACCAGTGGAATTCACCATGAAGATGAATTAATCCTCAGGTTAAAACATGACCTCAAGCCCTGAGTTGGGAGGCAGATTAACTTAATCAAACTTAATACACAAATGCTTTAACAAAGTCTACTTACATCAAATAAATTAATCTAAAACTTAACTGAGAGTATAATTTTTCAGTAGATTTAAAGTTACTTAACATACACTGTAATTAATATCTCTAAATTCTCTAAGTCAATACTATCACTGTACATTAAAATAAATTATTATTATTTTCTCTTGAAGGATAATCGCCATTTCCAGGACTTGCAGGATCCATCGCCAGTCAACATTTCCAGGTTTAGCATCTTAGATGTTTCTGATGATGTGACAGAAAAAGGGACTCGGAAAACTTGCATCAAACCTGAAGATGAATGTTGGCAGCCCCACAGCCACACTGGAGACCTAGGAATGCCCATCTGTGGCTCTTCCCACATAGAAAAGGACTGCGACCACCTGCAGCACAAAGACTACCAGAACTATATGGGAGAGCCTTATGCCACTGTCATTTTCAGTGAATACAGAAGCCAGCAGGGCACGACACCCGTCTACCTCAGATCTGATTCTACTCAGCCCCTTCTCCAGGACCTGTCTCCCAGCCCTAAGCAATATGAGAATCTGTGGTTCAGCAGTGCCAAAGAGGAAGAGGTCGTCTTTCTAAGTAACCATGGAGACGAACAAGAGGAGAGAGTCTGCAGTGCATCTTGGGATGACTTCCCCCTCCTCAGTCGGCTGATGATAAAGGAAGCTAGCAGCCAGGAGGTTTCCTAATTTTAAGAAAAACAAGGGGCCTATATGCACAAACCCCCCCCTCTTAAGGGGACATTGAAGCTGTTTTAGAAGTATGGCATGCTTCATAAGAGGCATGAAACTGCTACGGTTGGTCCGCATTTCCCTAGACCGTGTATGAACTGCAGGTGATTGAACTAGGACCGCTGATTCCCAGATCATTTGTGGATAAAATAGTCAAAACAACCAAGGCTCAACCTGGAATGAAACAGACTGAGAAGAATATTTGAATTCACAAGGACTTCATTGTACAGTTTAGGGCTATTGTTCAAGCAGGTGCTTTTATAAATCATACAAAAGTTAAATAATTTGCAGCATCTACTTTATTCAAATTAAACAGGCATAATTTTATTTTCCTATTCTGTTTACATACTTTTTGTTTACAGTATTATCAGTCCAAACAATAAGAAATTTAATTGCCCTTAATTAGTAATTGGGGAAAATCAAATTGTGCTAAATGCTAAGATATGTTGCCTGAGATACAGAGGCTGGTCTTGGGACAAAAAAACGTATACTTTTACATGTTTAATAAGGTTTTGTATTGATTTCATTTTTTGATGTGTTATGATTTACATTTTCTAATGTTGTCTATGAATGTATTATTTCCAGAGTTCTTACAAAACACACAATAATATTATTCTATTAATTTTATGTTCAGTTTATGTTGAAGGATATTTTATTCAATAGTGAGAGTTTTTATTTTCAAATATTTTAATGCAGTTAATGCAAGGGAATAAAGTCATTGAAATATGTATGGTTTCAACATGTTATGTTTGTTTGTTTTGAACTTGCGCTAAGCAGAATAGCTACTGTGTTTATCTTTCATTTTCACTCTCTAGCTCTTACAACATCAATGAAAGTGCAATATCCGAGCACACTTTATAACCATGTACATTGTCTTTATTTTCTGTTTGTTTACCTTTTGCTAAAGTCCACTTTATATCACCAAAAGCAGAAGCTAGAATTCCATTAGAACTACCCTTTTTTCCATTTGAAATAGTGCTATTACTTATAATCCTTCTTCCTAGAAGAAAAACATTCTGATAGGGTCAGCAATGGACCATGTTTATCATAATTTCTGCAGCCTTTTTGCGTCAGTATACACTGTGGTTTGCTTTTTGCTCATAAAAATGTAAGAAAATGTTTGCTTGTGAAATACAAAAATGTGGCACCTGTATAATTTGTAACCCTTTTCCTTTAAGTTATACAGTAGAAAAATGTATGTGGAAAGGTGAAACCCTTAATCGCATATCAGTGTATTCAGATTCAGATTCAGTACTCCAGGTTTTTTTTGTTTTTTCCAATTTAGCTCTATTGCCTAATTGATATTCACATATGCTTAATTGGATTTATTTGCACCAGGTTTACATCTATTAATTTATTGCTTTGTAACATACATAACTTGTGATTTTTCAAGATATAAATGCCTTGAAGGATGACTGGAGTGTTTCACCTGCAGTATGTACATACCTACATTCTTTTAACTAGAATGTAAACCAGATTTCATTTATATTTTAATTACTGTTACAGTTGTTTAACTCTTTTTTTGTGTGTTGTTTTTTGTAGATATTCTAGCAGAGTTCTATGTTATTTTGTCAGAATACCGATGAAGGTTAATGCACTTTTTACATCCACCAAGTCACTGTTATACATTTTCATTTTCATGTTCTGTTATTGCCGTTAATTTTGTGAAGTTTATGTTCTGTTTTATGAGCAGAAAAAATGTTCCAGTTTGTTTTGTTTTTTGATGGGCGATAGGCTAATAAAGCTCACTTATCTCATGGATAAAATGTTGTTCTGTGATTCCGTTTTCTTATTTTAAAATAGAGATGCATTTTTATTTTAAAATAATGTCTAAAATTAATAAGAACAGGGAAATTTCTCGCATTTAATGTAACGTAATGACTTTGAACCTGAAATTCGCCGTAGGTTGTATGTGCGCCAAAAAGGCTTTCGTGACCACATTACGTTCAATTACAGCGTCTACTAAATCAAATAGATTTGGGCAAACAGGTCCCACGTACTGTTCGGCGGTGCACGCCGACAGAGACTAAACGCAGCAGGTATGCAGCTTCTCAAGGCGGAGAGTTTAACCCTTTTAAGTTACAGAGGTGTTCTCAGTAGCGAGGAAAGATAGACGGAGAGCAGTTTCTTATAAGAGCTAGGGGTAGCCCTTTCTAAAAGGCGTAGTGGGGGGAGCGGACCTGCCAGAGAGCTACGTCAAGGGGTGACAGGACAGTCCGAGATCTGCGGGGGGGGGGGGCTAGGGGAATGCTACGATGTCAGTAATAAACAGATCAAACAGCAGTATCTCTCACACAGACACAACATAAACTGGAATTCTACAGAGCCCTAAACAGACAATACACACTAGCCGAATATTTGACCAAGATAAGAACAGCAAAAAGGCACAGACCCTGATGAAGTACAGGGTCAGTGACCACAGCCTGGCCATAGAAACTGGGCGACACAGGCAGACCTGGCTGCCCAGAGAGGACAGGCTCAGTGACCACAGCCTGGACACACACACTGGACACGGGCATACCTGGCTGCCCAGAGAGGACAGGCTCAGTGACCACAGCCTGGCCATAGAAACTGGGCGACACAGGCAGACCTGGCTGCCCAGAGAGGACAGGCTCAGTGACCACAGCCTGGACACACACACTGGACACAGGCATACCTGGCTGCCCAGAGAGGACAGGCTCAGTGACCACAGCCTGGCCATAGAAACTGGGCGACACAGGCAGACCAGAGAGGACAGGCTGTGCTCCCACTGCCAGCGGGGAGAAATAGAGACAGAGGCGCACTTCCTACTGCACTGCGACAAATATTCTGGGATTAGAGAAACATTCTTCCCTAAATTCAGAAATCTGATCCCAGAGTTCCCACACCTGCCAGAATCACAACGTGTCCCAGTCCTACTGGGAAACGGAGGTGGAAACTTGGTTGAACTGGCAGCCCAGTATGTGATCTCCTGTCACAGCCTGAGGAACAGTGAGTCTGTCTCCCTATAATGCTCCATATGTTTACAGTATATGTAAATATTTTATGATATGTCTTTTTTGTAAATGTCTGTAATATGTCTGTAGATTTTACTTTATTTTTATTTTTTGTTTTGTTTCATGTTAATTTTATTTTATTTGTTTTGGAAACACTGCTTTTACTCATCGGTCATGCCAATAAAGCATCTTGAATTAAATAAACAGAAAATATTCTGTATAAGAAGATCTACAGGCAGGGTCTTCAACAAATTGAAGCAAAACTTTCCACCCTCTATTGAACTTTGGCCAGAGTCTACGCTCTCATACTGTGGGTCTGTTCTGAAGATAGTTCAGATAGGTTTATTACTCCAACAGCGTTGAACTGAAAAGCAGAAAACAGAACTCATTTAGGCCATGTCCTGTCACTTTCGAGTGTTATCTGGCATCGATTGCTTTTCCATTGCAGGCAAAGTCGATCGAGTAACTATTCAGGTCTGAGGAACATGGCTTCCGCCGTGTAGGCTGCTGTAAGGACGACTACAGCACGTTTTTTATATCACAGTATAAAGTTTAAAGGACGTTAATTGGTGTTCGGATAGCTGTTCCTCCTAAATAAAACGATGCTTTTAAGCAGAGCTATTAAATCTGCGTCATGTCTACGAGAATGGAGTTTTATCTCAAGTATAACACAAAACATCTCGTTACTAACATCACCACACGGTGCTCGCTTTGCGGTGACGGCACGACCTCTATCGCACTGTTTTCATTCCCGATGGACTGCAGCTCAACAGGAGTCTAGCAGTAAGTACTTTATATATATTGTGACACAGTAACTGTCGCAGATACAAGTAATTTCCCGGTTATAAATATAATATAAATATTCGCTTTGCCAGGTTTAATTCGGTTAGAAACGTCCGTACATTAAATAATGTTTAACATTTGTTGGAATGCATTAATAAATTAGCATGGATGCCTTTGTTTTAATGTGATTTATTTTAAATGTTACCGTAGAGAAAGGGAAATGTGTTGTGCGCTTTGCGAACGGGTAGTCGGTTTGGTGTTGCCATCCTGATGACATTTAAATAATTAATCTCCCTCTTCTCCAGTAGAGGGCTTTCAGAGAAGAGTACAGCTCTGTAATAGTAATAGTTAATGGGCCTGTAAAGTCAGGAATTAGATGGGAATAAATATGTTAAGTGACGTGCCAGTAGCGTTTCAGTTGTGTTGCAAGAGCGCCATTCATATCGCACAGTAAATGTTGAATGTCTGTTTCTTAGACGTACAGGAAGAGATGATTGCGAATTACTAATATTACCACCCTCAATATTTAAAAGAACGCTGTGTAGAGATATTTCAAGGAATAAAATGCAAGAAACACGTTTTTCTTTTGTTTGTTTTTTTTTAATTTAGTGCCAAGTCTGATCGAACAGTTTAATCTAAGCCGCCATCGGTTTTAAACTTTGGTTAGGAGGGTCGAGTAACCAAGCTAGGGGATGTCCGTATTGGTACTGGTGCGCTTTTATTTTCTGCACTGGTGTTGGTCAACGAGTGAGCAGACGGTCCGTCAGACTCAGCAGATATTCATAGTCTTTGCCCACAGCTCTCACGAGTAAAAGAGTGTGGCAAGGTTTTTTTAATTTGGGGGGGTGAGCTGGTGTGAAGGTTATTAACAGTAATTCCTTGTGTCTGCACTGCCCTTTTTATATATACTGTGGACCCAGTTCACCTGCAACTGAAAAGCCGCACCAGTTATATTCACAGACTATTTTTTTTTATTTCAGAGGCAATGTATCCGTTGGAAACTTAGGTGCTGTGAAAAACAGTAGCGACCAAACTTTGGTGTTGTGTGTAATGGAATTTTTTAACATGCAAACACCATTGTAGTTATTTTTTTCTTCTTGTCCTTTATAAGCTAAAATAAAAAAAACACCCTGGTTAGGACGATCAGGATGTGGCAAACCATAACGAATCTCATGTTTCCTCCCTAATGCACACTCATGCACTGGCCCACTACATCAAATTTACAGATCACTGAGGTGCCTCGAAGTGCTGCGTATAAAACCACTCTGCTCCGAAGAGTTCGCAAATAAGTGCTGGGTGCTAGTAATGTATCCGTTTGACAGATCACATGTTGTTTTTTTCAACACCCAAAGAGAAAAATGTGTGACAGCACTATGGTGTATAACATATTAACAATTTGATCTTCATTGGAGAATGCATTCGCATTTCTCATTAGGTTATCTCCCAAGGCCTAATCTCTCATCTTGAAATAAAAATGACGTGCACCCTCTAAAGGCAAAGACTGTTTCAGTATTTTAATTGCATGATTGCATTTCAGTATGATAATTGCATTCCAGAAGATGTATCTTGTTAGTCGGTGGGTTTCAGTCTGTTTTAGCTTTTTTTCTTTGTTGTTTTGTACTCACCAGATAGCAGCAGTGTTGTCCAGGCTGTACGAAACTATGTTCGTGCTGTCCGAAAAAAGCAAGGTATGTAATTGAAATGCTGATGGTTCCTCTGTAACGTGCAATCTTTATTGCACTAACACATGGTTTCTCAATTTTTCAAGGGAAAGGCATTGAAAGGCAACAAATGTGTTTAAGGTCAGAACTGATGAAACAAGAGGAACATAAAGATAGATTTATGACTTGGGGAGAAAAATGGGACTGCACATAATTGAGGCTTAACTCCGTTATCAAACCAAAGGAGGCAAAATACTCTTAGAATTACAACATTATAAGTGTTTTGCATTTCTCGGTCAGAAATCATATTCTGCTCAGTAGGTGTGTGTGGTTGTGGAAGCTGACATCACACATTCTGACCCAGCATGTCCAAGAGGTGCTCATGCTGGGCGAATAGGCCAGCTAGATGGCCAGTCCATCACACACACACACATTGCGTCAACACAGGATGTTCTGGCAAATGCATGTGGCCTGCAATGTCATGCATACAGTTCATGCAAGGGCATAATTTTGCACAAAGTAAGGCGCATTAGATGGGGCAGGAACATTTTCTCTGTGGTGCAGGAGCCATCAATAAATGGTGTGATCTTCAGCAATCCCCTGTTGCAGCCCTTTCTGTCACACCTTCACATGGTCTGCTGGAGCAACACAACATAACGTGGATGGTGCCTGTCCTTGTGTCTGTGTTGCACTCTCTGCTTGCCATCAGGACAGTGAACTGATACTTCTCGTTGAATGTAAAATTGCACCATTGTTGCATTTGTCTCTGTGACATTGCATGGTTGCCCCATGATATTTATTGAGTACCAAGCCTTCATCCTTCATCCTGGGGCCTCCATATTATTGTATAGGAGCTGATGTGGCCATCAGTCTCTGCAATGGTGCTGGGTACAGGACAGTGCCAGACACGGAGGTGCCTCAGTACTAATCTTGCGCAGGGTGGTGGCACAGCTACCCTGGTTGCTGTTTGTGCAGACCTGTTTTTGAAGACCCTGGCCATTACTGTTCCTGCCTTCAGCATCCCAATGGTGTCTTCCTTTCCTCCTGTTGGCAGCTGTGGCATTTTGTCTTGGCTATAATTGGTACATGTTTTCACATCCTTTTGTATCCACAGAGATAAAGTCAGTGAAATCATTTTACTGATTATTTTCTGAATGTATACATCTGGGAAATTGTTGAAATCAGAATCATTTGTTGTGTTTTTAATGCCTCTCAATATATACAGATTACAGTGGTCATTCATATAAGGATAGGACTGAAATGCTGAGATCGCAAGAATATTTTATCTTCCACTGATTCTACCATATTTTTCCATCTGACTCGTTGCTTGTGAATGAGTAGATTTAAGTTGCAGTAGGATTATTTCCATTTTGATTGCAAGAGTTCTTGATCATTAAATAGAAACAGAAGTAGATCATGTTTTATTTCACACCTTTTAGTCTTTATTTTGCCATTTTACAGATTATATGACCGGATCAGTACAGTATTTTTTTGAAAGCTGAAATGTCTTGTGTGCTATCACACTGTAAAAAACTCTTCTCTTTTTAGAAATGGAAGTAAAAGAACATTGTGAAATGTTTCAGGCACGTCTTAATGTTTTCAGATAAATCTGGTGCCTTTGTATCTCAAATAAATTACAGAATATATTTGTGTTTTGCTTATTTTTACAGAGGTCCCTAGTCAGCTGGATGACCTGCCAGCGACAATGTTGAAAATAGACTATGCTGCTGTTCAGATGGCTGAAAAGTATGTCTTAGATTTCTATTGCAGTAGGTATTGAATCAGTCAGTATATAAATTAAACCGCTGACCATTAGGTTTGATTCATTAATGAACTTATGTGCAGAGTTACTAACTCAACTACAGACTACAAGTCAATGTATTAAAAAATTATGTAAATGTATTTTTCTTTTACTGACAGCTTGAAATCAGAACTAACATCTAGTCTACCGTTTAGATTAATGGGAATACGCCTATTAATTTATACTCCACTTTTTTCTGTGAAATCGACTTGTATATTTGTGAAGCTTAGTTTTTCAGGAGTCATCAAGGTGTTTCTCAGTCAGTGGGTTGGTTTTAGTGTAGTTTAGAAATACAGTCTGTATCAAGTTTTCCATAATTCTAAAAATCATAAATAATAGGCCTGAATAGTACAGTACAGTTAAAATAGCATATTTTTCATGATATCAGCTTCTCTAATTTTGAAAGAAACGGAAGCCTTATATCATGTACAGTATGTGGACAGATTGATAGATGGGTATAGATATGGGGTTCGGTTAATTGATTAACCATATTCAGTGACAGTGCACTAGTGATTTAGGGTGTTGAGTCAAGTGTTTGGTGTGATGTGTAGAAAAGGTCCATTCCAGAGTCACAGCAGCCTCCTGGACTAGAGCTCGTCCTGGTTTCTGTAGTGTCAAGTGAACTACAGAGCTCGTGGTTCCCCCTGCATGGGGTGCTGCTCCATTGTGTGAGAAGTATTGGAAATTTAAATGAGGCACATACTTCCCACCCTTGTATGTTTTATATAATTTATCTATTTTATCTATTGCTTTAAATAGAGATATCACTTCAGTATCATATCACTGTGCTTCACTGCACATCAGTTCTGAATACCTGAAAACAAAGTAATGAAGTAAAATGTTTTTTCCTATTATTAACCTAAAATGTATTTACTGACAGGGCTGATGACACAGTTAAGAAGCTCCTTACATTAGAACTTGCAAGCCATGTAAGTACAGTTTATTTTTTCTCTTTATGTACTGTAGTTGCGCGGCCTCTAACAAGACCTATCTGTGACCTGTCTCAGACAGTCTTTGTTTCTTTTGATTGCACTCAGTTCAGTGCTACTGCAAAACGAAAACTGTTTCAGTCAGGAAGTATACATTGCAGATTTCCTGAAACAGTAAAAGCTGAATGATTTAAACTGCAAGAATTACATTTTTTGTGTTTCATTGACAGAAAGAAAAACTCAGCATTAAAAAGGAGCAGCTGATGGCTAAGGTAAAAAGAAATGAGTCAGACCGAGGATCCACAGAAGTGCAGGGTAAGTTTCTCTTGTGGTATGTTTAGCCAATGGGAAACTGGCTATATTGCCAGGAATGAGAGTCATGTTGGACTGGTACTGGACTGTTTTATAACAAGCAATCCACCTCTTATAACAACAGTGACAAAGAATGCCTGATAGTCAGACAGATCTGCATGCTAAATGTGATGGATTTTCAGATACAACACTTTGTATAGACTGCCCATAAGCTGCTACTTTTTAATCCTGAAAAATGTCATTCTTGCCGTTTTAATCATTCAGCGTTTACTGTTTTTGAAGATCAAATGACATGCTTGGTTTCTTGTTGTCTAAACTGTTGTATTAATAACAGTCCAGGTTGTAACAGTAGAAGACATTGACACACTGTACATATCTTGTACCACTTGATTGTGTTTAAGATGTCAACAGCAGTGTATTTTCTTTTTAAGTGGAAAATGGTTTTCATTCAGTCCTGTAAATCCTCCTGGTGCAACTGTTGTCATTAGGACCAGAAGAAGCACATTGGCTTTTTTTAGAAGTTGCTTGTATTTGCTCTAATTTTCCCAGGCATTTTACATATTTTTTTTATTTTTCCCACCTCAGTGGCCGTCTTGACAGCAAAGATCCGTAATTACCAGGAACACTTGCAGTATCACACAAAGGTATAGTGAATGAAGCCTTTGAACATCTGAATTATTTTCACAGTATAATTTTTTGCCACTTTCAGTCTGTATTTCAGCTGAGAGGGAGCATTTTAGCACCTTCTCACCGCTTGTGTTGCTGTAGTGTTACTGATGCTGCAAATGTTTTATGGCCATCTTTATACTTTATAAAGGAAGTTCTTAACCCTTCCACTTGACAGTTTTTAAACCTTCCACTTCACAGTTTTTGGGGAACTGCAGCTCCAATTTCTCAGATCAGTTATTAAATCCCAGTAACAAAACTAATTAATTGAAGGAATAGAAAAATTGTACAAATGTCAAATTAAGCATAAAATCGTGAACTTTTTGAAAGACCTTTGAGTCGCCATGTTGTCACAGACCCCTGAGTGAGAGCGAGAGTTCGCAATAATTGTGAAGCGGAGCGGCCCTTCTTGATCACTAGTCACTGTAATGACTAATGTAATGCAACGTATGAGTGAAAGCACAAGCTGTACAGCAGATATTCCACCGCAGAAAGTTTTCATCATGATCTGCATGCAGAGTTAAAAGTCCTGTTGGAACCAAAATTTAACTTATTAGGTTGCAGTCCATCATCACTCCTTCCTTTGGAAATGTCAGCGATAACAGTTTTGATGTTTTATTAAAACGTGTCAGCATCTTAAAGCAAAGTCTGAAAACATTTTCTTGGTTTGGATTGGCATTACATTTTGCCTTCTTTTTCTTCCTGATGGTCAAATTGCAATGTCTGGGCAGGACAAAGCGAACAAGAGACGGTTGCTCATGGCCATTGACAGGAGGAAGAAGCTCCTGAAGTACTTGAGGCGCACTCGCTATGACTTGTTCGAGAATGTCTGTCAGCAGCTAGGAATCACCTACACCTTCCCCCCAGAGTACTACAGAAGAGTCACCCGGCGCTGGGCTGCCAAGAAGGCATTCTGCATTAAGGTCTGAGACTTAGGGATGTGTTGCTAGGTGTTCTTTGTGAAACATAAACTCCTCTGAAATTTTTCCTTTTCTTTCAGTAAGGTGTTCACAACTCCAGTCCTGCCGGTGGGCTGCCATCTAGCGGTTTGATAAGCATCTTAATATTTTCAGCGCCAAACGAACTGGAGAACAGTGTTGAACTGTTCCATTTCAGTCAACAGTTGGATTGGTTAAGGACTTAACAGTTCAGGTGCAATGAACACCCGAGTGTTATTAATGAGAGCAGCACCTGTCCCCTCTCCCACAAGCTAGCTATCCTGTACCCTGAGCAGCTACCTCTTGCCATGCGTATAATTCAGATGACCCACCAAGGTCATTTCAGAGGATGCTTGTACCTGGACCATATGTCTCCTGGGCAGGAACACGGTTGGGAGAGGTGAGAGTAGCTGATTAAAGATCTGACAATTCCAAACCAGGTTGGCATAAAAAAGAAAAAGTAAATGGGAAAATTCTGTTTTTGTACAGGTGAATGACTGACTTTTAAGTTCTGTATACATACAGTACAAGATTGTTTTCTTTTAAAACCTCATTGTACCTTTCACAAAGTTGCTTAGACTTAAGACCAGAATGCTTCTGGAGTAAAAACTTCAGAGAGCAGGATGTGGTGTTGGTGGTTTAATGGGAGGACATCCTTGTTTTCTGGCTTTTAATAACTCAGCATAATAGTACGAAAAAAGGATTCATCGTGTTTTTTTAGTGTAATTTCTCCATGTTTTTAAACGGCAAGTTTAGAAGAGTGAGATGTAATCACTGAGTGACTCCAGCCTCTCGTCTCCTCTGGAGGTAATAATACGCACCTGTAACTCCTAGGTTTTCAATGAAGTTCAGAAGCAGAAAGCCGCAGAGAAGAAGAGACAGAGGGAGGCAGCGACACTGAAGGAAGAGTCAGCAGACAAACAGATGGGGTTGGATGGATCGCCCGTTTAGTGAAAAGAGACCTGAGGCTGGACATGGATACTGAATAAACCATACTTATCCCACCTACTGACTAAAAGCAAAAAAAAAGATGTTTTTCTGTAATGTGCTCATTGATATGAATAATTATTTCCAGTATAAATTTCTGAGTCTGTTTTTTAACATTCTTTTGTGCTACTCATGCCTTTTGGTGTAGAATATGTTTCTCTTCCTGTGACCCCATTATTGTTTTGTGTCATATCTAGTAATGTAGGTTTTCTGATTTGATTTGGTGCAGTTTCAAAGAGCACAACAAGAGTACTTGTTACACAAAAAGTCCGATTTAACCTTTAAATATCTGACACAAAACCGAGCACCGTTTACTCTTTAACAGTCAGACACAGGTGGGGATAAAAGTGATAAAGACATGGGTATACTATACAAGGCAGTCATCTTCCTTTCTGAATCATGTCACTTATTTTTTTAAATTACCTATTTAAGGAATATACACAACACTATGTACATTGATGTAGATGCTGTACTACCAACTTGCATAATAGTGATGAGTTATTGTTCTTCCCTTGGATTATAACTTTAAAAATGTTTAAGATTGTTAGCAAAGTTTTGGTAAGCAATTCCTGTTTTTTTAGAAAGCACTTAAATGTGTTCACGTATTGTAAGCTTTTCAACTGGAAGATGAATGATTTCAATCTGCTGAAGTCAGCTAATTGATATCTCTGGCTACGGTTAAAATAGAGATAATGTGGAATTATTTATACTCACATTGAACATCAAAATCTACTTTTCTCTAATACTTTATCAGGAAATTGTCATTTTACTGAGTAGAATAATGAGTAAATTCAGTGTGCCAATTCATATTTTCCATGGGGGTTCTACTGTGAAAGTCACAGGCTAGTAGCATGTGGCCGTTACATGACACATTTCACACTAGGCTGCAGGACTGAGCTCATCCCACAAGTGTTCAGTGGGGCTCTGGTCTTCTCTAGCAGGGCCACCGAGGCCTGAGTGTCCCTTTCTCATCTCGCAAGAAAGCTTGTGAACTAAAGGATTTGCATTGTCCTGCAGGGATGTTGTCACATCATCCATCGGGATGAGCCTGCAGCAATGGAAGAAAGTGAGGACAAGGAATCTGATCAGTGTAGCTTCATGCAATGAGGTTCTGCCATCAGTAACTGCGGGTGGAGTTCTGTAGCAGCTAGACACCTCTCCTCAGACCATTACGGTTGCTCTGAGATATGCAACAGTTGCCATATCACTCTGAATACCAGAGCCAAACTTACTAATGTTCATCCGGGTGGTCTCCACAAAACCTCAGTTAATCGCTAAAGAAGGTCTTTGACTAGCCACCTTCTCGCAGTTAAACTGTGGTTTAAACCGGTCATGAGAATGGAGCAAGTGTGCTTGGGCGTTCATCTAGGGGAGGTGTTGTGACTTGTGGTCTCCCAGATTGGGTTCTGTCGCTGCCTGACTGCATTAGTGCAGCTTCCAACGTACTGAAGATGTCGTTCTCTTGATAAGCAAAGCATACTGGTTCCTTTCAGTGTTTTTCTTGATATTCTGTCAATCGGCTTTCTTACTAATGAGGGGATTAAGTGCTTACGTACCAGTCAAAACCACTTGACTGTCTCGGAGTCATGAATGATCAGATCATTAAAATTACGCCATTTACTGCATTTACTCAATATCCGAAATCCATATTTTTGTTCTCCAAAACCATATGTGCATAAAAGGTTTCTTTTGATGATTAAAATATTTAGTGTATCAACATACTGTATTACACCATATTGTCGTTAAATCTTGAGTGACACAAAAAAGTATAATTTCCTTTTTTTACTGGGTAGGGAGCCAATAGCTAGTTTGTGGAACCATGGGACTTTTAAATTAAATTACTGTTTTTATTATCTTGAGTTCTGTTATGGGATCTCCTTACATTGTTACATGGAACAGCTAAATGTATATACAACAACTTTTGGAGCAAGAATAGCACCTATATACTGTACTCATCTCTGCGTCACTGCTATTACTTCATTTCCTGTGTTTAAAAGCCACCTCCACTCTTACAAAGTGACAGTATCGCTGAGGTATTTGGTAAGTAAGCATATTTTTTAAGTACCTCGTTTTCTGATTGGTTTTAATTTCAAAATTGACACATAATGTGAAATTTACTGCAGATTGTTAGCATGAAATGGTGGATTATTTTAGATGACAGCCATTTCCCCTGTCATTCTAGAGTTTTAAATACTATTTATGTGAAATTTATTTATACAATTAACTTGAGACCTTCTAAACTTTTTTGCTGTTACTGAATCTCTTCTATAGAGATTTGATGATGTTTTCCCTGTGCTTTATCTGAACTTATGAACAATTTTGAATCGGAAAGGGAGAGATATTAGTAAAAGGTTCAATGGTATATTGTATAGGATTTATACATGTAGAAATGACTAAAACATAGATTAACAGGCTCGTGGATGTTGGGGAGTTCTGAGATAAGATATTTTCTCATTATTTGAAAATGATGCACAGTCTGGGGTATCACTATTCAACAAAAAGTGTTTCTTTTCCGTTTCCTTTTGATAAAGCAGAGGTGTGGGATTGTTGCTGCACCATGAACCAAACCTTTGTGTCTTCAAAAGTTTTATTTCTCTACACTATTCAGGTAGAATAACTGGAAGAGGAATGATGCAGTACAATGAGAATAAAAGCAGTGGTTTTCCAATTTTGCATTGACCAGAATTTGTATGTTCAATGCTAATGGCAGTTGTTCTCAAAGCAGGAAGTGTGCTGCTTGGCTAAGAGATGTTACAGCATTCAGAATTGCTTCATGTTGCGGGCAGTTTTTGTCACCTCAGAGTTTCCTTTTTGTAGAGCAAGCATTATGTTCCTCTTGAAAGACTCCAGTGACAGGAAAGACAATCTCATAACGAGACTTTGCCAGATTAAAGGAGAGAAATAGTTTAGAAATTAGCTAATCAAATGGCGCAAGAGGACCTCAATGTTTAGCTGTAACAAATCTTTGAAGACGCCTATAAGCTCTACTGCAAACATACCGTCTTCTGATATCTGCAGTGGGTACTTTCTCTAGTTATTTATTTTCCATTGTCTTTTTTAACACCTGGATGTCACTGCCTCTTTCTCTGCTGTTTGTAGCAGTCGCCATCTTCTGATTAAAATGTCAACCCCTGCCGTCACTCAGCAGCCTGGAATCACGTCCTATGGCACCAACGTTCAGACAGGCGAATGGAGTACAGGTCTCTGCTCCTGCTGCAGTGACATGCTGGTCTGTAAGTATGGCCCTTAAGCATGCCATAAACCAGAGAAGACTACCAAAGCCACTTGGTTCTTCTGTTTTTTCATGTCATGTAAAACAGTGGCCATGAGAAGGTGGTTTTGTGCCAAGTAGCTGTATTTGGAGAACATTCAGAGACAGCGATATTAAGCCATGTTTGGGTGTAGATTCTGCAAAGGGCTGGATGAGGGGGGTGTTTCTTCTACTACACACTGTCAGCATGGGTTTTTATTCAGGGCACAGATCAAATTAAGAACGGATGGTTCGCCCTTCTTCACGCTGCCCTGGAACTGCCAATGAGCAGGGCACCATTTTTAAGAAAAATGAACTCTGGCTTTTGCAACTTTGTAACTTCTAATTTTCCTTCTAAACTTTGTAACTCTGTTACTTCTCATTTTTACTTCTATTTAATGGAAAAGACAAATGCCTCCTCATTCGTGTTACGCAGTACTACCCATTTATCACACATGGGAGGTTACAAACAAGAGCTGGCTGTTTAGTTCCTATATTGCGGATAGAAAATTGTTAAATAGCTCATTGGTTCCACTGTCTCCTCCAGATGCTTCTTGAATAGTCCCAAGCAGTTCACTTCAGCTAACAGTTTGCTTGGGCAGTTTGTTCCGATGGATCATTAAAGAAATGATGAATACACTATCTAGTGTATAAATAAATAATTGTGCATATAGCATTTTACTAATGTCATTATTTGTTTTCCTTTTAGGTTTTGTGGGGTTTTGTTGTCCTATAGCAGTGAGCTGCTACACCGCTCATTTGTATGGAGAGAATGTGTGTCTGGGTTGTATCCCAGGCGGGACTACAGCCTTAAGGACACACATGCGGCTGACATATGGAATTCAGGTATCTGACCCTCACAAACTTGACAGGAGACTGCGGGAAAGGCCTTACAGAAATTCTCACTATGATAAATTCGCGTTGTTTTTTTTTAGACCAACGTGTGCATTTAAACCCATGTCACTTTTTCGTTATGAGTTAACTGGGGTACACAAAAAAGTGTGAAGTCGGCGTCTTCAGTTGGCTGGTGTGATAAGAAGCACGCATCATGTGAAGTGCATCACCATCTCTCATTGAGATTGGAGATTAACAGCTTCAAACAGCAGCTGAATTGCAGTAGAGTTAATGCTTTACTTATGGTGCAGCCGTGGTCATTTTCTTATCTTTTGTCGATCTGCTGCAGGGAACGATCTGCAATGACGCGCTCATGACGTGCTGCTGTGGTCTGTGCGAGACGTGCCGGATGGCTCGAGAAGTTCGGATCCGGAATGGAGAAGTTTAGAGCAAACCTGAAGATTGTTTTAATTAATTCCATTAAGTTCTTGTCTTCTTTGTCGCATCCAAAGTTTATGATCCACCTCATGTTTTCCAAAATTGCGTTTGCTGGCTAGGCTTGTGGGGGTGGGGGGGGGGGATTAAATTGTCAATGTGTTCAAAAACTAACTTAAATCGTTTTTATCTTTGATAATTCGCCGAACAATGAACTAAGGGGCTGCGGATACCTCCGAAAGTCTGCACTGTCTTTAACAGCACTGCACGTTACAGGTCGTACATTCACAATAATAAAACAACGAGTTGAATAAGAGAGCGCGTCTCCTTGCTCACACATCAACACACAGGACGGTGCACTCAGGCTGAGCGACTGTGGGAGCTTCAGTAAAACCGCTCCTGATTGGCTCCTGCGTTTCGTGACCTGGCAACCGAGCGAGAACCCACGGACGCTTCATCCCACTGACACCACCAGCGAGCAGGGCAAGGGAGCCGAGTGAAAATAACCGGGTGGCGAGCGATTTGCACAAGCCGTCAAATTCGGCGACACGTTAGCAAGCAGCCAGGCACCTCGCTGAAACCCCCGTCTTATTTAAAGCGGACCTCGACACACGAACTGGCAGAAAAATGTCGATGAGGACCCTGCCGCTGCTTTTTATTAATCTCGGAGGGGAAATGCTCTATATCCTGGATCAGCGGCTGCGAGCCCAGAATATCCCCGCTGATAAAGCCAAGAAAGGTAAAGGCAAATTAAACTCAAAATCCAGTTGCTGTCCGCGATCGGGGAAAGGGAAAGGCGACGATATCGACCTGTTTTCTCTCCGGTGCAGTCCCGTCCCCCCCGTCTGTTCCGGGTTGCGGGGGCTGCCTGTCAGCTCGCTGTTTGCTGGAAAACCACGAACAGAAAAAAAAAGGCATTTGACGTAGCCTAAATCACAAAGGCTCATCAATAATAATACGCTTACCTAAATAGGGCTTAATTGCAAGCTGAGAGATTTCACCTTATTTTATAAAATGTTTTCCTGTGCCAAGCATCGATTAGTGGGACGGCTGCCTGTGATCTGCCTGTTGTGAATGCTCACAAGAACTTGATTTCCCCAGGAGAAATTCCTTGCGTTTATATTGGGATGTGGGAGTTGTCAAAAATGCCGAGAAAGCCGTTTTCTTTCCTCGCACCGCTGTATATCTGATGCGTTAGTGTAGTGGGTGCAGAAAACGTTTGTAGTAGTTTTAATAGGTAACCTAGTGTTTCCCGCTGAAGTGGTTTTGAAACGTGTTCATGAGTACAAGAAATCACACTGGTTTAATTTAAGAAATTCCTGTTATTGATCCAATTTCTGTCACGCATTGCTTTAATTTACTCTTGTGTCTTAGATCCCTTTTTTTCTGCTCTCAGGAGAGTGAGATGGTGGGGCTCACTTTCAACTAGTTTTTGGTTGACTGCGCAGCCGTGTTCATGTATCTCCTGTAAGCATCCATGATATGTGACAATGCTTTTTGTTCGGTTTTTTTGTGCGTAACGGAACGCTTAAGAAAAGCTCACAATAAAAAAAAAAGCACCGTTTCTAAACATTTATTTTTGAACACATCTTTTATTTGTAAACGCTCCATGTAGCTGATTGGACAGATGGAGACAGGAGAAGAGGTAACTGCTTGTAAAAGTATGCATACCCTGCAGTAGATGTTTGGAGTGGGGATAGACACTTGAAAATGAACATACAAGTGTATGGGCAGATGCAGGAAAAGCATTACAGCCCTCTTAAAGTTATAGTTATTCTTTTGTAATTCAAGGAAAATAACATCTGTCCTTAACAAACTGAAAGAATTGAATAGTTGTTTTTTTTTAATGATTGTGAAGGTTGAATATACAGTGCATTGCAAGGGTATTCACCCCCTGTCTACATATTTATAAAAGTGAATATTTTTAAGAAAAAAACATTAATGTTCAAACGGAACATGTTTATGAGTGAAAGAAGTTAAATATCTGTGAAAACGTTACATAAAAACCAAAAACTATAAAATGTCAGTTGCATTTGTATTCACCCCATTTGCTGTGAAAAACCCTAATTAGTTCCAGTGCAACTATTACTTTGACAGTTAGTCAATTAGTCTGAATATGTGTATGATGTGTAATAGTTATTCACATGATCTCAGAATAAATATCTGTGTATCTCTAAGGCCCCACCGTCAAATAGTCTTCAACTTTGCTTGAAATTCACCAAGGAGCTTTCAGAACCACCTAGGAAAACGTTTGGGAGTTAGGAAGAGCATCCTTTTGAGCAGGGTGAAGTCGATAGTCAAGAAAAGTAAGCTCTGTTGTGCCAGCAAGGCTGTCCAGAGCAGGTTATTCCTCCAGATTGAGCGGATGGGTAAGGAGGAAGCTGGTTTGGGTTGTGAAGCCAGTGTGGACTTTGAAAGAGCCATGTCCATTTGTGAACAATGTCCCAGTTGCTCCACAACACTCTCCTGCACGGCAAAGGCCACCCCACATCCCCTATGGAGTCCACAACAAAGTATGGAAGTGATACTGCAGACATGACAAACATTTTTTTGTGGTCAGAAGTGGAAAAAGTTGGTCCCAATGCAAGCATTACATCTGGCACAAACCCAATACAGTACATCACCCCATCTCAGTCAACACCTTCACTGCTCTCAGGCATGGTGGGGGCTGCATGCTGTTCTGGAGCTGTATCTTACCAGCAGGGAATGGGACGATTTTCTAGATAGAAGGGAAAGGGTCAATAGCTAGACTGAAGTGTCTTAACAAGAATATGAATGTCCTTGAGTGACCCAGATATACATTTGTGGCAAGATCTGAAAATTGTGGTCCATCAATTAATAACTACCAACTTAACAAAATGTGGAAAGGTGATGGCTGAAAATTAAACTGTCTCAGTAGGCAAAATTGTTAGAGATGTATCCAAAAGGTCTGGCAGCTGTCATTTCACTCAGAGGTGTGTTCATGAAGTACTTACTCAGGGGGTGAATACTTATGTAATCACTATTTTTAACTTTTTGATTTCTGGTTGTGGTTTTCATTGATTAACTGAAATATATAAAAGAATATTTAACTTACTTTGCCCTTTGTGTTCAGTTTGAGCATTAAAGTTTTGATTAAAATATTCACTTTAAAAAAATGTGTATGCATCAAGTTTTGAAAAAGCACACTGAAATCTAACAATATTATGCAAAAGTGAACTTTTTAAATGTTTCATTTGGACATTTAGAAAGCACATTTTAAAAGGCTTTTCAGAACCAAGGAAAAATCTGATTTTTAATTTAAAAAAAGCTACTCATTGTTCATAGATCTAATTTAGTTTATATGATGTAATTTGAGATACTCTCTGCATAATTTCTGTCATTTTCATACCTGGGTAAACGCACACACTTACCTACAAATTCATTTTTGATTTTTTATTTCCTTTAAACTGGTAATTAAAGAGGCCCTATGCCAGAGGCCCAAAGTTTAGGCCTAATGTTTCCATATTAGTTGGTGCCAGTAAATGATGTATACTGTATAACTCACATTCTGATTGTGTAAATTAGTGGTAAATTATAAGGATATTTTTTGCTGTTCTGGAACATTTGCTATAACAGCAATAACAGTAACGCAAATTATATGAAAACTGAAATCTAAAGAATGATACTGCTTATTTCGTAAAGTGAAAATTACCCACTAATTAAAGCAACCTTGATATTTTTACTTCATTTGAAAAAGACAGTATCCTAAATGATCTGTAAATGTAGTTCTCTATCATGTAAAACTGTACGTGAAAAAAGTTACATTTTGAATAAATATGAAATTCATGGATATGTTGTGACACCTGTAACGCACTGTTTTAGAAGGTTTTATGTTTTTTTAGTGCTCTATTACAAAGAATGAGCCTTAAATTTCCATTTTTTTCTGTCTAAAGTGACAGCACCTTGGTGGACAGCAAGTTGAAAATGTTAGTTTGGTGTTGTGAAACCTAAATATATTTTCCCACTCTACTCATAACTTCCTCTGCTTGTCACTCAGCTGAACTTGTCCATCTTATGTGGTTTTTATCATCACATTCTGCTAAGCAGTATTAGTATTTCTCTGTCAGCCCTATCACTGCTTTCTGCAAGCTTTCTACTGCTTTTTAATTCCATGCAACATGGCTCAGTACACATCTTCCTAAACTGGAGGAAAACTGCTCTCTCATCCTGCTGCTGGTGAATTATTACATGTTGTCCTATTAAATACATTTTTGCAAGTACATTTGCTTCTTTCATTTTAGTCTTCACATTCAATGAAGGTGCAGCATGAAAAATCGGCTAATTAACGGGCTCTCTTTCATCTATTTTTACTTTTTAAGCATTGTGCTTGCAGATTATTTTATTCATCTGACCATTATAAGTAATCCAGCCTTTATGATCTAAGACGTTAGGTACATAGATTTGGGAAATGCTTCATGCACAGGCCTCCCAGAACCTACTGCAGCAACTGTTAAGCAAGTGGCCTCACACACAGTCACCAAAACAAGTGCTCGTTGTGATTAAACACACAATTAGGAAGAGAATTCCTTCGTGATGGTGGAAAAGTAGAAATTGTAGTGTGAAGTTTGTGATGACTGTAGATTTTCTTGGCAGAAACCAAGAAATGATATTCATTAAATAGTTAACAAAAACATATTAAATAAACTGTTCATAGAATATGATCCCCATATCTCATCTTATAACTCCAGATTCCAGATAAACATAAAGTGGTTTCCCTCCCATATGTACAGAGTTTGAAAGGCTTTAAAGCTCAAGTATTGCACGACAGACCATACACTGCTGAGGATTTAAAGGCAGAAAAGGAATAAGAATGTTCTTCAGTTTCCACTGTGTTGATATAGATTTTGCTTGAACACAGAGGAGGAATTATTGAAAGTATGAATGTCCTTCGCTTAAGTGTAATTTATTATCTTAATTTGAAGTCTGAAATTATTTTAGATGCATGAGTTATGGTCAGATGAATTCAAAATCACAGTATATCTGCAAGCATATATATGGAGAAAGATACATATAGAAGAAATAATATAATTGACTCAAATTATGAAATACGGTCCAGAAAATTACAAAGTGTTTAAAATTAAAAATCTCAGTGGAAACAAAAAAACTTGTTTTTTTTCTCAGTTCAGGACAACCATTTCAGTGAAATACTTCTTCCTACTTTGTAGCATGACAGTTGCTTATGTTTTTCACTTAATTTTAACAAATGTAATCTGCAAGCACGCCACTTGATAAATTGATTTTTTTATGCTTATGCTTGTAATTTATGTTTTTTTCACTTTTCCCTCTCTAGTTATGAATGACATCATCACTACAATGTTCAATAAGAAGTTTATGGAGGAACTGTTCAAACCCCAGGAGCTCTACTCAAAGAAAGCGCTGCGGACTGTGTTTGACCGGCTAGCTCATGCCTCTATTATGAGACTAAACCAGGCTAGCATGGACAAGGTATGGAGGAATAATATTTAATAGTACCGAAGAATGCTTATGATGGTTTCTCAGTGACTCAACCACGAACAGCACTCTCTCTGAGTGTAGGTTCATTCTGATGGCCCAGATGTTGCCTGAGGGATGTTATGATCCAGCTGTGACTAGGAGTCTATAAGTGACAGTACACAACTGGCAGAGTGCCACCAGGGTAGGGTTGGGAATAGTCTGCCAGGGATCTCTCCACTCTCCATGAGACAGCGACTCCCTGGTGGTCTGCTGACAAGTGAGGTAATGGAGTGATACTCCATTAGACTCTAACCCTCCTGTAAGGCAGCATGGAACTTCCTGTCAAAAGATGGAAGACGTGATGATAGTGTTGAATTGCTTTGTTCTTTGCACCTGCAGTAGAGGAGCCTTTGTTGTGACCTGAGATGTTAGAAACCCTGTTAAAAAAAAGGCACTTTTTTTGCCTGTCTTATTTTAAACTTGGTCCATTGGACCAAGATCTGTTTTATAAAAATGATGAAATCTGGCAAATATTCCAGGCTTATGAGTAAATGAAAGTTTAATTTAGTTCTGCTTTCTGTAATTATAGTGTTGGTGTACCTTTAATTAGGAGTAAGGACAACAAAAGTAAAAAAAAACGGAAGTCAAAATATATGCCAGTCAGGAATTTCCGGGAAAAAAAAGGATATGAATAATTGTGTACTGATTACAAGGTTGGAGACCTGCAGAAATGAGTGTGTACTATATACTCATTAGTACACCTTGTTTCCAGATTTTTTTCTGGATTAAAGATGGTGTCCGTGGTTGCCTGTATATTGTGCTTACCTTTCTGAATTAAAAACACTTCACTTTACAGTTGATTAGTTGGATACTCGCAGAACTATTTCACCATTCAAAACAAAGAAAAATAAATATATTTTCCTTTTTGTCTGCAGCTTTATGATCTAATGACCATGGCTTTCAAGTACCAAGTACTCCTTTGCCCAAGGCCTAAAGATATACTCTTAGTCTCCTTCAACCACATGGATGCTATCAAGGAATTTATCAGAGATTCTCCAAGCATTCTCAACCAGGTGGATGAGACTTTTCGACAGCTCATAGAGGTAAGAGTGATGACTCGGATTTGATGGAAAAATTTAGGATTGCATCGGATTATCACCGAAAAAAAGAATTGGTCATTTTTTACCTAACACTTGAGCCTAAGTGTTGGTTCTCATCAGCTGTGGTGTTTCTGTGTATTAATGAGCCTGCGTTGTTTTTTCTCCTCACCTTATTTTCCTTGAATAGATGTACAGCTGCCTTCCAGCTGGTGAATTTCAACTAGTCAGACAAACCCTGCTCATATTCTTTCAGGACATGCACATCAGGGTGAGTCATAACATGTGCTGATGGATGATTCACTGCACGCCCAGCTGTGTGTTGCATGTATCTACTCACTCGGTTTGTGCTTGCACACATATGGGTTGTTAATGATTAAAAATCATTAATCATTTATATTAAAAAAAATCTAAAATCTTGATATTGGTCAATTTGGTGCTTGATAAAAAAATCAAGCTTATGCAAAGTCTTTGTTCAACTGAAGGCTAGTAGCCCTGCTTTGACACCTGACTTAATGAGGATCTTGGTAACCAATGAAATTATTATATGCAGTACATCCACACCAAAGAAATGTGTGCACACAAGAAGATAGTACTTAACACATTGCCCAGCTGCCTTCAATGAGGTGAGATGTAGTTGTTGATGGGACTTAAATGCACAGCAGCCTCTCAGCAACCTTCCCACCTTCACAGGCACTGTAAGGAAGGGACACAAAGCAACTGCTTCAGGACTGGGAAGATTCAAGTACTGTGTAACCCTAATGATAATGAAGATATAAACATTGCACTGCCTCCTAGAATGAGCTTTCATCTTAAAAGAAAATGATTTAGATTTCCCAATTCATACATCTAAAGTATTTGTTCCCCAACATGCTATATTTTCTTGAAAAAAATTGATACTGAACTGGCTAAATTGAATTGAAGACTGTGCTTCAGAAGGCATATGTGAAATTGTTATACTTAAAAAAACAGCCACTGAGCGCTCTGTTAGTAAGTGCAAACTAAAAAAAAAATATGCTGATTTTTTTTTATGTCTGCAGGTGTCCATTTTTCTAAAAGACAAAGTACAGAATTCCAATGGCCGGTTTGTGCTGCCTATATCCGGGCCTGTTCCTTGGGGAACTGAACTTCCAGGGCTCATCAGGTAGTGTATTCATTGACAATACCCTGCAGCAGGTTACGTTACTCCTTACTGTTCTAAATGAAGATCTTAAACCATGTGAATATCTGAAGGATTAATGGCTAAGAATTAATTGACATTCCTCTGTTACATACTGTACGATAGTTTTGAAAATCTTTGAGCTACATAGTTTATCTTTGCGTTTGTAGACTTTGTTTTCCTGATTGGATTAGACAGTTTTCTTTGCGGTTAATTAAAGTGTTTGTTTTGACTTACAACACACTTTTTTTATCGTTGAGATTAGTAATAGTCTAAATGCTGACGTTTGTTTTTGTGATTTCTTTCTTAGAATATTCAATGGCAGTGGTGAAGAAGTGAAAAGTTTAGAGTTCCCTAGCGGAGGAAATTATTCAAGTCCTCTGCGGGAAGGATCTTTTGACCTGTATGGCGAAAGAGTAATTAAACTGGGCACCAACATGTAAGTATCATTGCTACATTTACTGCTCAAATTAAAACTCAGTAATAACTAAACAGGGATGTAATAAAAATGAGCCTTGACACACCAGGCTCATTTACAGATACAGCTAGGAGAAATGAAGTGTCTAATTGCCTTTGAATGATTGATGTTTCATTCCAGCCTGCAGTGTAACATGATGTTACTTGCTGGTGGTTTTGAAAAGGTTTATGCTGCATCTTGTATTACAGGTATAGTGTAAGCCGCCCTGTGGAAACACACATGTCAGGAACATCCAAAAGCTCTGTGTCGCACACCAAGGTGAGATGACAGAGCACACGTATCCGGGCCTGATGTCTTTTTCCAATGTATTTCCAGCAAATGTTAATTCAGAGGGTGTCCTAACAGAAACAGAAAGTACTTCTAACTGAGGAATGGCTGACATGCTCTTGCCAAGCTTAATTTTTTGCAAATTTATTCTTGGAAATGCCCTGACATTATCAGGCCATATCTGTTAAATTAATGGAAATAAACTTGTCAAGTGTGGATCCTTTTCATGATCTGGAATAGGCAATTGCTTGAAATTCAGATTGTGGCTATCTGTATCTACAGAATTGCCCTGATGATCTGCAGATGTACACATTCAACACTTGAACTTGAGCTTTATTCCCATATGTAACCGGTACATGTACTGGTACAATGGAATTCTTACTTACAGAAAGTCTCTCGATTGTTAAAAAAAAAAAGTGCATCAAGGCAATGTACAAACAAAAACCAGACAATGTACAAGTCGACAAGTAAACAGTTCGAATGTAAACAATGACTGCAGATGTGCAATAAATAAGATTACAGTGAGGTATATGGTGTAGGTGTGGTCCGAAGGGCATGGCCAAATGTGTTCGCCAGTCGCACTGCTTGTGGGCTGTTGAGGAATCTGGTGGTAAGTGTCCATATGCTCTTGTATCTCTTGCCTGAGGGCAGTGGGGTGAAGAACTCATGCCCAGGGTGGTGACTGGCCTCTGTGATGGCCAGAATTCTGCCATAGCAGTGGTCCTCATAGAGCTGTTTAATCTCTGTGAGACCACAGCCGATGATCTTCTGGGCCACATTCACTGTTCTCTGCAGTGCTTTTCTCTCGAGAGAACAGGTGTTGCAGTACAACACATTGATCCCGTTAGTGAGGATGCTCTTGATGGTGCAGCGGTAGAAGTTCACCAACACAGGTAGTGGCATCCCCCATTGCCTGAGGCACCTCAGAAAATAGAGGTGCTGCTGAGACTTCAAGATAATGTCCATGTTCACAGTCCAGGTTAGATCATTAGAAATGTGAATTCCCAAAAACCTAAAGCTGGTGACTGTTTCCACTTCCGTTCCATCAATACTGAGTGGGCTGTGAGTCTGCGGCCTGTGTCTCCAAAACTCCACTATTAGTTATTTTGTTTTAAAAAACCTATCACAGACATTCTTTTGACATGCTACAGGCTGTACAAGCTCCACCAAGCCTAGCAAGAGAATTAGTGCTGATTGGGGGAGAGGCGTACTGATGGTAAAGGCCTATCGGAAATTTAGCCAGGACTCTGGGGTTCTAGGTAACAGCCCTACTCTTTTTGAGAAACACCCTGGGATTTTTAGTGGCCACAGAGAGTCAGGACCTTGGATTTACGTCGAAGGACGGGGCCTTTTTACAATATAGTGTCCCCAACACTATACTGGGGCATTAGGACCGCAGTGTGAGCGCCCCCTACTGGTCCCGCTGACACCACTTCCAGCAGCAGCCTTAGTTTTTCTCCAGGGGGTCTCCCTTCTAGACGCACACCTGCTTAGTTTCAGTGAGCTGTCGGTTGCAGGGTGATATGCCTGCTTTAAAGTAATTTCGGAGCTTGTCAGTAAGATCAAGTACAAATTAAAAAAGTGAAACTCCAAATGAAAGGTGAACTGCCTCTTGTTGGGAATATCTCTGTTTCTGAAACTAAAATGTTTGACCCCCCAGGAAAATGCTGCCCCTAATCCTCTTGCAAAAGAAGAGCTGAACCTGCTGGCCAGATTAATGGGAGGTCTGGAAGTCAAGAAGCCTGCAAATACTGATGGAGGGTTTCGGGTCAACTTGTTCACAACAGACGAGGAAGAAGAGTATGTCTCTCTGATTTTCCCTTTTTTATCATCCCTGATCACCCAAATATATTCATTCCTTCACATTTACATGAAATACTAAAACTAAACTTTGAGATGTCTTGAGATAGAAACTCATTTTGTATAGATGAAGGTGCAAGTTAGTATTTTGTTTATATTTTGTTACTGATGTGTGTTGAGTTGTGAGAAATGTGTGTTGAATTTATATGTCTTATGAAACCACTCTGTTTTTACTATTTTACTTTTTCACAGGGAAGCTTTGATATCAAGGCCTCCAGAACTTTCATACCAGGTTATAAACATACAAGCTACAAAGGTAAGAATAGCATTTATTACACTTCATGTTGGCTTTTTAAATTTTTTAACAACATGAAAATTGAACAGAAGTTAGAACTGGAGTCAAAACTATACTACTTTCTTATCCAAACATAAGGCCAAAGCTTTGCCCTAAGACAAGCATGGGGAGAGTGAATCTGGAAAACACTGGTTAAGCAAATCCTGTTGTAAAATGGGTACTATTAATGTAGTTAACTAAAAAATCAAAGGAGTAAAAAATTAGCAGTTTTTATTGTATTACATTTCATACCCAAAAACAAGTAATCTAGAAGTAAAAGACCACAGGGAGACCAATTATGAATTGTTTTTGGAGGTTTTGGCTACAGATGTTCTTGATGTTTCATGTTCTGAGCTACAAAAAAAAACAAAGTTAATCAAGATTAATCAGCCTTCTTGTTCTGTGTTTGTGCTGTGGTTCCCTGTCGGTGACGATGTCCGTCAATGTCAGGACCAGCATGCGAACGCAGAGCTGGCTCGTATCATGGGGGAGTTCACGGAAGAGCCAGGACCGGCCCAGAGTCCGGGCAGCAAGGGGGACAACCTGCTGGCCATGATGGATGGCCTGTGACATTTCCTGGAGGCTGCTGGGACAGGAAGACAAGAGGGATCTTGCAATCACCAAACTTTTATTTTCACTGTGCAGACATGACTTGCTGCTAGCCTGGTACCAAAAATGTGAAGAAGTCATTCAGACTACGAGTATAAGGGTGTTTTGTTCGTCATTTTCATAATAGGATTTTTTTTGTACTCTCGTGGGAAAGGTGACGGGGGTAGAAAGAGTAGTGTGCAGGAGTTGTAAGATGAAACCCAGCAACCATGAGCCACTTGAAACAAATATTCAGCCTCTCTTGGTGTGGTTTCCAGGAAGGTGTTGAGATGTTCCCTGTTTGGATAAATCAGTTCACTTTGGGGAAGACTCCGATTCACCCGGTGAGAGAGGTACCTGTAGGAGCGTGCCAGTTTCAGTTTAGATTGTCAAGTCTTTTGTTTATTTAAAATTGTTCACTCAGTAGCCTAGATCAGAGTATTCTGACAAACGAGACCCGGGAAAGCCGGTGCATGAGCCCTTTTGACTGGTTTTGGTGAACATTGAAAGCGAATCAGCATCTCGTGCAGCTGTATATCCAACTGCTGTGGTCCACGTCAGGGTCAGGAAAGTTTTCATGAGCTATAAAACAATAAGTAGCAACATATGTAATAAAACCAATAGAAATTAGAAACTATGGAACTTGTTATTCCGTAAAATTAACTCCATTATAAGCCTTTTCCTACTGGCAAACACATATGAATGTAAGTAATTACAAATGTAGATACTGTATTTAGAACTTTGTAAGACACTGTGCCGTCTCAACTTTGTTGCAGGCTGAATTCGTCTGTACAGTTTAATAAAACTATGCCTTCTTTTCCATCTGCTGCTGAGACCTGCTTGTTTTAGTTGGGTCTGTTGTGATTTTAAAGTATCTTCTTCATAACTGTCTTTTTCTTTTTTAAACACAGATGAGCAATCATGAAGTTTCTAGTGAGGGCTTTACTCAGTAGATCATGCCAGTAATGGGTAATTCTTTTTGGTGGGACTCAGAAATAATCTGTGTTATTTTAATGTCAGGTCAGCTGTTTAACCTGTGAAGTACTTGTCTCAGTCACTGTGGTGGCTGGAAAGAAGACATTGAAGCAAGTCAATAGCTGTATTGTATATTCAGTGGGTATGATATTACATTGATATCACTGATGCAAAGAGATTTATTTTGCAAAGCGAATATATATATTCATACCTGACACCTGAAGAAGGCTCCACGGCCAAAACGTTATATATATATTTGTAACATGCATGTAGCTGTTTATGTTAAAATATAAATTGTCCTTTCTCTTCATGTTGTTATTTTTTGTTGTGAACAGAAATACTATTGCTTCATAGGAACTTAATTATTTTTTCTACTTGATGAGATAGTATTTCTAAGATTCCTGGCACGATTTAAGAAGTCTGTGTAAAGATGCCTCTGCATGTATACTCTCTTGTTTTCATGTCTAAAGGTTTTGTTATTTCAATGAATGTTTTGAAGAAAAGGGGAACACAAGCACTTGTCTTTATCATCCAAAGGAATGGGTCCAAAATATTTTTCATTTACATCCTTATCTGATTTAATCCTATCTAACACTGGGAACAATGTTAATATTCAATACTTATTGAATAATATTTAGCAAATAAAACTATATTATAAAATTGGATTTTTGAGATTTTAAAGTTAACTATACGTCTTAGAGCTAGAAAATAAACAAGTGGAATGTGACTACTAAAATTAGCATATTTTTTATTGTTGCTCAGATATAAGAAATAGAAGATATAAGGCATTCTAAACATTTTAATGTATTTTGTAGACTTTTGTTTTTAAAGTGTTTTATAACACAGTGAAAACATCAGTGTATCCTTCTGATGATCAAATGATTTTTATAGGGAAAAAATTATAAGTTGCACACTGGAAAACTTTTATTCTAAGTAGAGAAACACCTTTTTGGTGTTGCGGGTTCATTTTTTTTCTGTTTTTTGATGAGGCCCTGAGAATACCTATGTTCGGTTTGAATCTTGTTTTAAAGAAGGTAAGTAAATCTGCTTAACTAAACAATCATTTATTACCTGTGCAATTGTTATTTATGTTTATTTAAATGACTCTACTGTGATTAGTACAGCGAGTTTTTTTTTGTTAAGTTATATCGAGATGTTCAATAAACATACATTCATGACTTAATGTTCTGTTTTCGTATTACAAATTGGCTTAGGATCCTAAACTGATGCTGTTTTCAGTATAACAGGTGACGAGCAATCCACTTTTCAAAGTATTTACAGTAAACCGGCGCTAGAGGGAGGTATGACTGCATAGATTTTTTTTTCAGAGGCGTGACGTCTAATGAAGGAGCCTTCTTTGACATCATCAGTGTGCTAGAAAGACACATGCAAGGTAAATAAGTTTGGGTTTTAATTGTATAATTTCCTTGTGGGCAGATTTTATGATTCGCTTGGTTAATTGGCGCAGGGCGATTTCGAGTACGAGGTAATGCAGTAGTGAAACTAGTTTGAAAATAGAACTGCAAATACTGTATAACCGAGATGGTTAGACTGTTGAAGTAAACTTACTGAACTAGGTCAAGCAATCATTTCCGCGACCTAGTGAATGTTTCAAGGCATTTTGCAAAGCATATTTTAACATTTTAAAAATGAAAACATGCATGTGTTTTGGGGTTTTTTGTTCGTCTATGATAACCAAAACCCGCGTCCCGATATTCAAATTTTAAGACGTTCAAGTAGGTAGCATGCGCAGGCTGCAAAGGGAACAGGTAAAGGTTTATTCCATGCTGAAAAGAAGACGACGACTCCACAGCCCGAAACGTTGCGTCTCTTTTCTTTTCAGCATGGAATAAAGCCATACAAGCTACAAAGGTAAAAACCTGTTCCTTTGCATTCAAATTTTAAGCATGGTGTTTTAAAGAACCTGTGACTCAAGTGATCTCCTGAACTAGTTTGCTCCTGGCTAACTACCAGTAAAGACATTTAATACACAGCACGCACATCACTTTATTGGTACAGTTTAAACTGCGTTTCTTTAGGATTCTCCGGGGGGGGGGGGGATACGTCTGCCCTCCTTTAAAAAAAACCCGTCACTCGTTTCTACAGAGCACGATGGCGGTGTCCCATTCGATCAGGGAGCGCACCATTGCGGAGAACAGCCTGGTGGTCCTGCTGCAGGGGCTGCACGGCTGCGTCACCACGGTGGACCTCAGGGACGAGAGCGTGGTCCGGGGCCGCGTGGTCAACGTGGACGCGTTCATGAACATCCGCCTGGAGGAGGTCGTGTACAAGGACCGGCGGGGCGGACTGCAGCGGCTGGACGACTTCTTCGTCACGGGGAGGAATGTCAGGTACGTCCACCTCCCGGACGAAGTGAACATCATGAAGACTATCGAGCAGCAGCTGGAGAAAATCCACCGGGTCAGGAACTTCGGTGGAGACCGGGGAGGGAGAAAGGAGTACCTGAAGAAGACTCAAACGTGACGGGCAGCTACTGAGCTTCCTTACGGTGCGTCGCAACAACCTGGCAAACGCACAACAGGTGAAACTAACATCCTACAGCTGTCGAGGCTGCTGGGATTCCCTGGTCGTGTGTTAAAATATCTGTATGAAATGTGATTTTCTTTATAAACCGTGACAGAAGCTATCGTGGTTTCGTTTTGGATTTGAAGGCCATGCACTGCTGTACAAATGATCTTGTCCTTGTTTTTAAACGCCGTGACCGAGGTTGACTACAACGTACGGAAGACTGCCTTTTAAGAAGGACTATGTAGGGTGTCAAGGATATGTTTTGAATTCTGTAAATAAAACACGAAACTATTTTCATATGAAATCCGGAAAGCAAACGATGTTTTCATTGATTTTTTTAATGCATTTTTAGACGAAATTTCTTGCAATAAAACTATATAAAAAGTTGGATGTTGTGGGTAAAAAAAAGCAAGGAAATGTCTGCCTTCTCAGACGTTTGCACAAAAAGATTAGGAAAGTGTGTTTTGTAGACCCAGAAACTGTGTGAAAATTACAGCTTTTTGCAGGGTTTGCCTACTTTGGAATTAAACCTCCCTTAGAACTGATGACATTTGATTTAATAAAAAATCTTCTTTTCTTGGTTTTATTTTATATCACAAAATAAATGTCTGAATTTAAAATACGGAAGGAAACAACACCTTGATGTGTTTCTGAAGGGAGCAGATAAGCTGGGTTTCAGATGCAGTCAAAGCTGTAGTGAGGTAAACACTTTCTTGCTTTGATAAAGCTCACTTGCTTTTCAGATCCGGTGATTGAGTTTGTCATCTTGTCCTACTCCCACACTGTCTTTCCCCTCCCACACCCTGAAACTCAGGCTGCTTAAATGGCTCATTAGGTACAGTGTCTTTGGTTCTGTGTAGCAATACCAAAACCCCCAAATCGATCAGAGATGTTGTGGGCGTCTGATAGACACCCACTGCTAACTAGGTTAGGCTTTTAGTACTTCCAGTAAAAAGGGTGATAATACAGTATCATCATAAAAAAAATATACAGATGTATAACATATAAACTCATTTTTACCAAGAAGAAATGCATTGAAATGTTAGAATATCTAAAGCTTTGCACAAATGTATCACATATGAATTGTTTGTATTTATTATAAATTGTATTTATTATAAATATCCTGCTTATTAAAATTTGACATTTTTACTTATTTGGAACACTGATGATGCCAGTGTATATGAGAGTACAGTACAGAGATTTGTACCTGTGAGTGTGGCACACTTTTGTCAATTCAAAGCTCATTCAAAAAGACCAGCTTCTTTTTGAGAGTCGGAGGAATCTCAGGAGTTCCACACATGGCTAATACTGGAGGTGAATGATCTGACCCGAGTCACTTTCTGTGCAATGTTTAAGGACAGCCAAAGGAGTCCTCATCTGATCTGCAAGGCTGTTTGGAATTCATGCAAAGTTGTGCAATGCTAGCGACAACTCTGCACAAATTTTAGTGCTTATCAACAGGAAGCATTAAAGCAGACATAAAATATGCTATGGTCCTGTTGATGAAACAGTTAAACAATCTGCTTCCTTTTACAAGTTTGTCTGTTTCATATTTGTAGCAATGTGCACGCACAGAGAGTAAAGATTCCTCATTAAGTGAGTGGTCTTAAATATACTGTAAATTGAGAGAAAAATAAATAACACCATGGATTTTAGGTTAATACCATATGTTCATTTTTAATTTAAGTGAAGAATGATCATTTCTGCTTCAGGGATGTACACCCTAAAATTATATCACCCTGGAAGATACTGTAAGACAATGTTTTCAAGTATTGTGTTCAGGTGAGTTGCCATTTTGTTAGTTTTAAAGATGAAATTACAGTTATCAAAGTTGTTTTAACATTTTTATTTTTACAGCTCACAAGTTTTGTGTAGAAGAGAACTACGATGTCTCTCCTTTCTTAGTACCCAACATTAGTACAGGAGGCACAGTGTATGCTTATACCATTGTCATCAATATACCTCTGTGAATCTTTTTTACGTAGTAAATAAGAACAAACAAAGAATAAGGTGTTAAACTCACCAAGCAAGAAAACTCTTTGCAAGAATTTGCTTTGGGTAAGGCTAACCATATTTCAAGTCAAGGTAGAGTGGGTTGTAATTTTGTTTACATGCATTAGAGGGTCGTCACTTTAAAAGGTTTGAAAACCTTACAAATACATCATGTACCTCACAAATACATCTAAGCAAGCCTTCTAAATATTAATTTTGGACAGTAGGTAACATTACTGCAGCAATTTCAAGGAAGCAGGACACCAAAAAAGTAGCAGGATGTTAAACGTTCTGTCGGTTGCGTACTTTGGAAGCTCTCATGTTAACTCTTAATTTTATTGTCTTTGGTGTTCAAGCTCAGGCAGCTACAGTATAGAGATATAGTGTACAGAACATAACATCTAAACAATTATTCACCATTGCTCAGTTTTTATCAGGCTGTTTGACCCCTTGTTTATGCATGCCTTCCAGTGCAAACATGAGTGTCTCGTATCGCTGTGGTTTCCAGAATGGCAAAGCACCAAAGTACATTGTACACATGGACGTAAACCTCTTTTTTTCCAGGAAGCGCACAGTCCGGATCTCAACTACTGAGTCATGTAAACAAATGATAGCGCACCTTGTCACTGAGTAAGAGCAATAAACAACAAAAACAATAAAGCCTTGAGCTATAAAACATGAAATACAGTAACTGGCTGCCATCTTTTGGACTGGATTTCAGACAGTCTTGCATGCCAAGTAGGGATGCATCTCAAGGCAGTCAAACAGACGTTGACAGGTGCTTCTCCAAACTAACACGAAGGCGCTCCTAACAAATCGCAGGAAAGTGTTTGGAGCAGAAAGCCCATTAGGAGTGGTTGAACACAGGAGACGGTTCCTAGCCCTTCTCCAACCACAGACTGTTTTTGGCCCGTGGCGCTTTCCCACCCACTCAGAAAACAGTGAAGTCCTGCCATTAATGGAATGTTTCCATGACAACGATGCACACTTACCTGGGTTATTTGAGTGCAGTCTGCCATCAAGTAAAAGAGAAACTGAGGCGTCTGAGCTTGACTCAGCCCCTGATTCCTTTGCCAAGCCACGAAAATATTGCATACCACACAGTCAAAACATGCCAGGGCATTGCACATAGCGTGGGAGTGGGCTTGGTGTGGGGGGCTGCATCTGGGAAGGGGCTTCTCAGTCTAGACTGTTCAACTGTGTGCCGTTTTTCTTGCTATCAAGGACAACCAGATGCAGCTACCAGAAATCGCCTGGACCTCTCGATAGCGGTAGACATTGTGGTTCTGATTGTCAAGGAAAAATATTGGAATCAGGTGGCCATTCACAAGAGTGGCAAAGTATAAGGAAAAAGTTTAAAACCTAAAATTTAGTAGCTACCATTCCTGTGGATGGTTACAATCACTGACTTCTATCAAGTCATTCTTTTGTGTTCAAGTTTATCCACTGGAGTGGAAAGTTGGATTTTGTTCCTTAATTCCCTGTTGGAAATTAGAACTGGAAGAGTAATTGGCCCCTCTGTCCTCACTGAAGTCAGCACTCCTGTATCGAATCCAGAAAGAACACATAATACTGCCCAAAAAAAGTTATGGGCTTTAGTGGCTGAATGTTTTCAGTCTTATCTGATGTTAAACCTGAATGTTTCCTGTCTTATCTGATGCTGAATCCTTTCTTGAACTATCTTTCAAGTGTCAGGAACAGTTCACTGCGCTGCAGCTGTCTGCCTTCCAATGACAGCTGGTGTTGATAATTTGGACGAGAGTGGCTTATCCGTGCAGCAGAGGGGAACAGCAGGTGGACACGGCTGTTTCAGGTCATTGTTTCCAAGATATAAAAAGAAACCAAGGCCAGGGTCTTTCCACAGTAGTAAGTAATTAGAAGTCAGGTATGAAAAAAAAACATTTGAATTCATGCCCGAATGGAACTTCAGCTGAAGCCAGCAAGCCTTTTTGGCTACATCATTAATTACATCCTGAAGAATCCTACTGTGCTTTACATATAGAAGGGGCCACCTCTGAATTGAGCACCACTTGGATAGTGGTAGTCTTTCTGCGCCACTATGTCCACTGCACAGCAGATCAGATGGAGAAGGGAGAAATTTTATCACCAATTGAATTAAGAAGAAACTTGGGGTAAGGCTCTTTGTGCAAGCCCAGAGTGTGATTTAGCCAGGAGACAGGGTTAACACCCTTATTCATTCAAACAGTACCATGGGATTTCTAATGACAAAATAGTTATGGACCTTGGTTTAATGTCTCACTTAAAGCACCTCAAAAGGATCAGTGTCCCTGTCTTTGTCCTGGGGTTTTGGTTTGTAAATTCTGGTTTAGTAGAGTGCCTCCAACAATTTTTTCTTACTGTCCTCCAAATGTGGTAATAAACAGTCTCAATCTTGCTTAATTTCTGTGATGATTACCTTAGCTTCAATGCCAAGATTAGGGTACAAAGTGGTAATGGTACCAGCAAACAGGGAAGGACAATAGAAGCATTGTGTATGAATATTTTGTACATGAACAGGCAATATCTCCTTAACGTGTTGGTAAAAAGATATCCTTACTGCAACATGTCACTATTGCCTCATAGCAAAGCCCTACATCTGGCATGCCCAGGTACAGGCTCATTGTTAACATCTATTTCTATTCTTCTCTGAAGCTTTTCCCAAGGTCAAACAGATCAATTCAATCATTTTTAGCTCTAGAAGGTACTACGGGTCTGTAAATCACATTTAAAAAAGCCTTAAGTCTCATATGGCAATACTTAACATGTTTTCCCTGTATGCTATTGTGCTTGTGCCAATTTAAATATTATTTTCCCAAACTCATTTTCTAGTAGTGCTATAGTATTCTTAAGTGCTTTACTTTGACCCATTTTCTTGTTTTTGCCAGTATGATTCTGTATAATATTCCAGAGTGTTTTAAATCGTAGCATTAGGGCATTCTGAGCCATTTTGTATAGCCTTGTCTCAGGTCAATTATTCATCTGAAAGGATAAAACCCATTTGCTTCCCAACATCTATTATCCCACTGTTACTGTGAAGTTCTTAATAGCTTTGTCTCCAAAGCTGCACTTCAATTTGTACAGTCCACGTTTGTATTTTTGTTCTGTTCTTCATCCTCTCGAGAATGAGATCCCTGGATTCATTAACTACTAACTACCAATTGGGCTACACAGGCCGAAATGCCACCTTTTGTTATTATGTGCCGAGATTTGATTCACACTCATTCCTTCATGGCCAAACTTTTTTTTTATTCTAAGTGGTTGCAATTGGTTGGTTCACCCCTGGAAGCTCACCCCTGGAAGTCAGAAGCTGACCTAGGATTGATATCAATTGCAAGTCCCATTCAATGTTTTAAGAGCTGAAAGCAAGTTTTAAAATATGTACCAAATACAAAATTGAAAAGAAATAGCCGGTAAATAAGGGAACACATTGGGAACTCCTGCAGTATTCATTTAAAGAACCTTTTCAAATATCTAGCCTTCTTTACCATTCATCTTCAAACAGAGTGAGCTGTGAAGTTGAAGATCTGCTGCGAAGCGTCTGTAAAAAGGTGAAATGTGCCACATTTTAATAACTTTTTTGGTACACTCTGTAATGTACTCTTGCTGACGCAGGCTCACAGCCACTAGTTATGCAGGGTACTTTTCTAAACAGGAACGTCGGTGGACATGTATATAAATATTCTCCTAATGTTCAATACAAATTGCGTAATTCCATAGAAAGAAGACCAGAGAAAAGGTGTGGTTACAACTGCTTTTATGTCTTTGAACTTATGTCGGATGGCATCTAGCTTTTTTTTTCACCTGTGGGCGCTTTCTGACTGTGATTCATAGTTTCCACTTCACAGATGTGGGATGGCTAATGTGTTAACCCTTGCAGTGGAAAAACGTTTTATGTGGCTGAACAGAAGAGTTGCACTGAATCACGCAGGACATGAAAAACCGGCTGAAAATAGCACGGCTGTTCCTTTTTTTTTTGGACTTGCCATTTTTCACCTGCCCACTGTTTTGTGACTGTAGGTGGGGTGTTATTCTGCATGGAGGGGCTATATTTGGCCTAGTGGGAGATCCTGTTAAAACATTTTTGAGACAGCAGTTCCACAGTCAGTAGCTGCTGTGTCATTCAAGATTACCTGTCAGCTTCACTTCTGCCAGTTTTTTTTTATGAACTTCAGAGCACTGAAATAGATCTGTAAAACCTGCAATAGGTCACTGAGATACAGGCATACTTAAATGTCCTGTTATCAATAACCTTGAGGCAGGCTGGATCGATTTATATTACCATTAAAAATAGAAAGGCTACACAAGTTATATAAAAGAACAGATGCATCTGAAGTTTTTTTGACATTTAATGTATTATAGTTATTATGTAAAATATTCACAATCACCAGTCATGAATCTGATTCTTTGCAATTCCTTTTGATTTTCACAAGAACAAAACAGTAGCCATGCGTTTAGAAAAGCACATCTCTGCACCTCCTGACCCATAATAATAAGTCATTGTCACAAGTTTCACACCTTCTATATACTTACCACAGTCAGTCAGATTTGCTTCGGTGTGGAGGACCAGATCCTAATAATGACTGTAGCTAACGTTCCATGATTGCAATCATGCTTATTGTATTCGTCTGAGTGAATGGATTTGGCTCCATGTCTTGAATGGCTGTTTCTCTCAGAGGAGAGTATAGCACTACCTATTAGGAGTATTGCATAAGCTGTTTCATGATTGTAATTTTGCATGAAACATGAGTCAGAGTTCCTATTACAAATGCAGTCACAGAGTAAACGGGGCGCCTGTTTGTCCAGCCTTTTTGCATTCAAGTTTTGTGTTACTTTTTTATCTAAATGTGAAAGTACAAATTGTTCGCTGTTTAAATTCCGTTCTCCATTTCAATCACTCAATCTAAAATGCGCCGGACGTATTCCACACACATCTATATCTACATTTGTGCTTATATTTTTAAAAACGTAAGACAATGGTCATAGACAAAGAGCGTTGGTTGGCCTGCGCAAATTATAGTTATATGTTTTCCTTTGCAGAAACACAACGTACTGATTTATCAGATGGTTTACATTTTGGTTTACATTTTTTCTTATGACATTGCCTATTTTTTTCCAGATCATTCACAGCTAGCTCTGCAGAGAAAAAAATACGTATACGTTGAAAAGGCCTTTAACGAAGTATCCGATTGTGGGTCAGAAAGATTCACTATTGAGTACAATATGATGACGTTTTCTAAATCGGTACATTTAGAGTACTATATCCACTCTAAAAAAACAGCGGAACATTTTTTCACTTAAGTAGACAGCACCTCCCTTTGAGTAACAAATGCAGGGATATACACTAATCTATATTACAGTAATCTTCAGTAATCCATTTGCAACAGTGGTCTTTATGCAAACGCGCTTGTGCAAGATCAGACAGACCGCTCAGTTTAGCCTGCCCTTTAAATTAAATATCCCGTTTTCCTGCAGAGCTACATTACAAGGAAGGCATAAAAAAAAACCCTCATAGTTTTTACATTAGTGTCACAGACCGAAGCCGCTCGTTCATTGGCTGAGCGAGGCTGTCATTCAGGAGACGTGCGTCATTTCCGTTGTCAGGTGGTGCTGCTATGGAAAGATGTGATCAGAGGGTCAGAAAGAGGAGGTTTTTCCTGGCTTGCTCATTTCAGTAATAATAAAACAACTTCTGAAATTACAAAAGACGGGCTGGTGGCGTTGGGAAAGTAAAACTCAGTGCACCGTGCCTGAACACAGAGCAGGAAGAATGCCTCTGTTGTAGAGGAGATTTTTTTCCCGGCTGTATTTTGGCATAAGGTAAGTTGTCGATCAAGGATCTCGGCTGCCCTGGCTCAGAACTGGAAACACACTACTACTGTACTTTGTTTAAAGGGCCTAGTTAGTCTGTGGCTTTAAAAACTGTGTTGGGCGACCGAAAGGCGGTGTTTTCTGACTGCCATAACATGTCAAGTTAAACGGATTTTAACTAGAGTAAAATGCGTGCTGAGAGACCTAACTACGCCGTGTGCAGAATTGTGCCGGTTTCCTGTAATTTATTTTCCTTCATGATCTGTTCAAACTGTTGTTTTTTTAATTTTGGTTGGTTGGTTCTCAAGATTATATATATATATATTTTGTTTGGATGCCGGTACGTTTTTGTTTTGGTCTTGCTTGTAAAAGACAGGGGGCTTGGTATTCGGCTCTTGTCCTCGTAAAACAAAACAAAAAATAATCATTTTATTATGATGAGTCGTCTGAACCTTTTTTTTTTTCGGGGGGCAGGTCGTGTCTCTTACTCTCTTTTTTTTTTTAACGCGTGGTGTCCTCTCGGCGAGTAGCCCCGAGCCCGGACGGGACTGGAGACAAATGGTGTCCTGTCGGAATGGCTTCGAGTTTCTTTCAGTCAACAAAAGGGGTCGTGTCCTTACAGTAAAGCTGAATTGTACTTCCCTGTCCCTCTTCCTGGCCTGGTGTGCGAGTTTCAACTCTTTGTCAGATCGGTGTCTAATAAGTTGACGGTGCAGAAACGCCGCGACGGAACTTATTCTCTTTGTTTGCTCAGTCATTAGTGCGACAGTGACCTGTGGTCTTCCATTATGTACCTCCTTCGACCACAGTGTCCCCCCCCCCCCCCTACATTTAATTTGAGGAAATGAGGTGCACTGGGCAGGAGAGAGCTGCTGTTAGCGTGCAACCTTTTGTGTGTGAGGTGAACGTGTTTTACCCCCCAAAAAGGCATGGGGGAAGCCTTTCGATTGAAGTCTGAAGTTCCTTTATCTTAAAATTCAGACTTGCATTTAAATCTGGTGCAGAAAATAGCCTATACATCAGCGCGGGCGTTCAGAGCTAGTGCTGGATTTTCTGGGCATTCGCTTGTCCTGCCCGGTACACGTTGTATGTCCTCACCCTAAACCGAAAATGTGCACGTCATTATTTTTTCGTTTGTTGATGGAGTGAGGGCATGTGTTCGTGAGCTGACAGCACTATTTTTGAAGTGTTAGCTGTGATTGATAGTTTGTCGTGCACTCTCACATTTGCGCTTGCTTTATTTCCCTTTAATGCGTGCATTTTTTCCCCCCCTATCAGTCATATCACACAGCAGCCGAAATATCAATATGCAGAAAATATGCCTCAGCCAAAATGTCTCTTTCGATGTGGTGGGCCTAAGCTTTTTGCTGGTAGATATGCAGCTATTTATCAAAATGTATCTTCCCCGAGTTTACTTGATGTGTTAATGCTTTTACAAATGACACCAGGATACGTATCCATTTAAAGCACCAATGCATTACGGTTTGTGTTTTAACATCGTCTCATCCTCTGTGTAGGAACCGATCCGGTTACTGTACTCTTAATAGACACCACACTAAAATAAAACTGAATACAAAATCTAGCTATTGTGATTTTACGGTATGTATGTCATCTCTTTTGGAAATCCTGTGTGTAGTATGCACACAAAAGATGAGGATTTACAGGTTCCGTTTTTGAGCTCTTTCCAAAGCTTTTAGTAGCTCATCTTGTTGGTTACAGTGTTCATTTAGTGTGTTGCCTACACGAGTCTGTCATTGTTATTGTGCAGTACATTTTTCAGATTTGTTTCGGTGGGGGTGGTTTGGCCTTTTAGAAGCAGATTAAGAATGATAGCAGTGGGTGGAACATCAGCGACTTGCTGTTGCCCAGTGCTGCTTTTACAACTATTTAAAGACACTTCACTTTGCACAGATAAAGCTTAAATGTCTGTCTTTGCATGTCTGGAATGTGGTGAAGCAGTTAAATTTGTCTATGATTCTGACCTGTTCTCAAAACTTGTCACCGTCTCTCTCTCCGTATGCGATTATCGGTCGCTGCATGTGTATAGGTGAGGGACTGGGAGACACTGCGCTATACTTACCATTTCACGTTCCTCCGTTTATCGCCTGATGCGAGAATGTTTCTGTTTTTCTTATGTGCTGTTTGCACTAGGCTGCATCTGTATTTAAATGGTGGTTACCAATTCAATTCAAATGCACCTTTTGGGTGCAGTTCTGCAAATTTCCTCGTTTTATACAGAATTATAATGGTGGGTTTTTTTTGGTTCTGAGCATTACAAAATTTTGCAAACACGTCTTGGAGGCTTTCTCTCCAGCGTAGTGAAGGTTTGTCATAACCTGTTTTATCTGCTAAACGGTGAACCATCGTACTAGTAGCATAGTGTTATAGAAACAAGATATTCCCTGCCTGCATGAAGATTTGTCATTAAAGCAAACCATTGTGAAAGCTGCTGTTCAGTCCTGCAGTTGTGATAACATCTCAGATTTACAGCTTTTGAGAGGCACACGCAAGATGTGTTTAAACAACAGCATTATTCTGTCTCCTCTGCAATTAGTAATTTCTCCCCATTTATAAATTGAGGGTGGACAAATTTGATCCAATTCATTAAAACTGCCGCCTTTGTGCCTAGCACTGCTTTATTTGATGCTATTTTTATGCATGATGTTTAACATTTATAAATGTAACATTTTATTCATTGATAGAATATGAAGCCATAAAATTTAGCTGGACTACAGTCTAAGTGTTAACATAAACGCTATTTAAAAACAAAGTCTATACCTTAGTTTGCTTGCCTAAAACTTTCCCTTCTGGCTAAGACTGCTGTTTTAAAACCCTGAGTCTCTGAGGAGATCGCAGTTACAATAAGTACTAAGTGCCTTCCCCAGTCTCATTATTGTAACCTGAAGCAGAAGAGAGACAAGGTGAAAATGCTGATTCAAGTACCACTCGTTCTTCATTCATGTGAATATTTAAGTGTTTTTGTTTTTTGAATGACCTACATGGAACAAAGGTACTTCCTTTATTTTTAATCTGGTCTTTGCAAAAATACAAGGGAATTGTACTCTGAATGTATCCAGAGGCCATTTTCCCATCATGCGATTATGGAATTAGAAGGGAAAGGCTCTAATCTGTTTTTTTTTAGCCTGCTATCTGCTCTCAAGCTGAGATACAACAGAAAAGGAAAATGCTGAGCGTGGTGCTATAAAGTGGCATGGCTCATATCTAGAAAGAAAAGATGAAAGAGTCCTGACTGCATGCTGGTGGACCACAAATGGACTAGTCCTCTGGTGACCTTTATAGCACTGCAGTGTGTCTGTGTTGAGAAAATGCTGTTTTACGTAGCAACGTGTAAATATAACCAGTGCTGCCAGTACCCAAGCTTAAGCAACAGCCAGGTCTGTGGTTAATGGGAGAGGATGTGCAAGCAGCATTCCAGGCCTTTTTCCTGGTTATATTTATGTAATAAGCAATTCTCTGTTCCTGCTGTGTGCACTGTAGCAGTGTGGTGTAAAGTTCACGGTTTAGGGATTTCCCTCATTAAAACACACAGCAAAAATAGCTGACTGGTGGCATGGAATGTTGTGTCACAACATGGTCTGATATATTGTCATCCATTAGTGTAGGAACTGTATTATTTTGTGTTGGCGCATGTAGTCCAAAACCCCAAAAATGTGTGTGATTTTTTTTAAAAAAGTGGTCCACTTAGTTCACTGCTGCATGCACCCTATTTCATAGTTCTGAGTCAAAAGGAAGTATTATTTTAAAGATCTTTTCGTACATCACTGCATTACATAGGCAGTTTCAAAAATAAAAACGATAGACCTTTTATTAGGAATCGAATATTTTAAAAATTTAGAAAGCACAAGTTGTTGAAGCATCATATTTGTTTTGTCTCGTCAGTCTCATACTCTTGATTTTACCCCCGGGACCCTGCAGGGAAGATGTGATTCACTGCTCTTGGTTATGTGCTAACTTCTCTGTTATGGGAACTGCATTTTAAACAGAGAAAGAAATTTCTTAAAATATAATGATGCTTACCATATTAAAAAAGAAAATATTCTGTGCAGATAAAGAAAGGACATTAAAGTGCTGCTATAGCATTCTGTCATGAAATCTGAAATGATTGATTAGTGACCTGTTCTGCAAGCATGTGCTTGTGCTTGTTAAAAAAGAGCAATAGTATTGAGTTTGTGTTGTACTTGGAAATCTGTTAAATTAACAAAACGGAAGTGCTTTGCAAGAGAGAATCATGTTTTTCTTAAGATGACCCTGTCATAATTCAGTCTTGCAATTCCTTTCTGAAGTGTTGCTTCTCTGTGTGCAAAAATAGAAAGTGTCTAAGAGCTTGTTGTCATACCACATTTGTTCTGTCCAAGTTTAAAATGAGCAAGAACTTGGCCACTTAAAATTAGGAGCATTTAAGAAGTCTTGCTGTTCTGTTACATGGTGTACTTGGAACTGTTGAATGTAATTTGAATGGAAAGTTCGTTTTTTTACTGGTAGTGTGGCATTTTTTATAAGTAAAAAAAAAACTGGTCAGTTTTGGCAGTGTAATGGATTTGTGAGTTTTACTTTTCGCAGAAGAGATTGTGTTTATAGGAAATTGCATTAAGAGCAAGAGGAAGTATTGTAACAGAAAGTGTAATATAGATCATCAGATAAAATTGACAGATTAAATTCACCACAGAGTAGCAAAACATCACAATAATGCTGAATATTCAGTGTGATTTTGTTTTTCTCAATGCATTATTGTAAAGACGATGGCCCTCAAAATCAGCCTTCAATTGTTATTATTCTTTTTAAATGGGCCAAAAGTTCTCATCTTTTCACACAGTAAAGAACAGAACACATTGGCTTTGGAGCTTTCTTCAGGTTGCAGCAGTTGAAATATTTTTTCTTTTTACTTTTTCCCAGCACAGAATTAATATCTGCTTGCTCCGTTTGCTCAGAAACTTAACAGCTGCCCACACTCCAGTTACTAACCAAGGTGTCCTTTTCTTTTTCAGAAAGTGACATTTTTTTTATTTCAGTCCTCAATTTAACAGTGTTGGTTGAGAGCAAATTCCCATTTACAATGCAGTCACTCCATGCTGATGCTTCGCTGCCTGTGCTCCCTCTTGCTGGAGGTGATTTAATCTGGGTGTTACAGGGTTTGTTTGCACCTCCAGCAGTCCTATACAGTTGCTAATTAACCTCCAATGTCCTGTTAACTACTACTGAATGCTTATGTAGATAATCTGTCTTGGTTGGGGGGGGTGCTGATAATACTGTGTAACTGAGGCACCTCCTCTTACACATCACTGGGGCAGGGGCTGTACTGCCAGGCAACGGCTGTACACAGTGTTCTTCTGGAAGATGGTTTGTGCACTGAAATGTGGCAGACAGTACATGTAATGCCTGCTGCTTCTGGCTTGCTAAGGTCTTGTCCTTGTGTTCCGTTCAGCGCTTTAAGAGGATGTCAAAGCGACGGGCATCGGAGAGGGGAGCAGGAGAGACGTCCGCCAGAGCAAGCAAAGTTCTCTGTTCTGGGATATCAGGAAATAATGCCAAGAGAGCCGGGCCCTTTATTCTTGGTAAGAAGGTGGATGTTTTTTTCCATCAGTTCTGTTTGCTAAGGGGATTTTAAAATTGTGCAAGATTGTGTATATCCCAGTGGTTTTGGTCATGGAATTTAGTATGCTTTTATGGAAATGGTACAGTGTCTGCTAGGTCTGTTTGTATTTTTTTAATTTACAAAAATTAGTCATTTTTATTTGTCGGTCTATGTATTATTTTCAAATAGTTAATCAAAGATCATTATCACAAGTTATAGAGGAAAGGAAGTAGTCACAACTGGAGTCATTTAATTTTCTGTCAGTTATAACAATTTATGGATAATAAAACAATGTGATTAAAATTAAGACCTCAAAAGGCTGTAACACAGAGACTCATAAAGAATCTCTTGCAAGGTACAATGACTCTGCGAATAAAATTGCTAGTAGTCAGTCATTCTTAAGTGCCACTTCTTAGATTGCTAAAAAAATGAAGTGGTTCTATGCAATTCAATACTTGAAGCTCAATTGTCATAAAGAATGAAAATGGTTTATCATTTTAGTTCTGAAGCTATACAGATATCATAAAGCATCTACGTTTTCCTTTTTAGAGGCTAAAGTAGGTCTTGAAATTGCATTCTACTGTTTTCTGATTGCATGTATTGAGCACCTGTTGTGTGTGTTGAAAATTACTCAATGCAACATCTTTGCTTTTTGTTCTCAGGACCCCGATTAGGGAACTCTCCAGTGCCAAGTATAGTTCAATGCCTGGCAAGAAAAGATGGCACAGATGATTTTTATCAGTTAAAGGTGAGTCTTAATCTTAGTTTGCAGGAATCACAGCATTGCTCCTGTCTAGAACCATTTAACATAAATTGCTACCATCTCTGAGCATGTATGTTTTATGCATTTCTTTTCACAGATCCTCACTTTGGAAGAAAGGATTGACAAGGGAGGGGAGACCCAGGAGGAGCGTCAAGGAAAGATGCTGCTGCACACGGAATACTCCCTGCTGTCTTTGCTTCACAATCAGGACGGAGTGGTGCACCATCATGGCCTCTTTCAGGTGAGAGACGATCGGCGCACTCTCCTGCACTTCCTCCGCCGTCCCGCAACAAGAGGGACAGTGCGACTGCTGATAAACAATTTACAGTTAATTTAATCAAAAGGGAAATTCTGATGGCCTAGAATTTCAGATGTGTAGTCCAGCCAGCCCCCCCCCTCGCCGTGTTCAGTGCCACTATATTTAGGAACTTTCAGGAGCAAACTTTCCAGAGTGTTTCAAATATATGGGAAAGAGTCTTGGATTTAAGAGGTGGTTCCTGGTTTTTTCTGAGTACCTCAGGTTAGACTGTCACCTTTCCATTTCTTTTGGAATGAGCATAAAATGTAATAATAAATTGCATGTCACCAGTTAGTTAAGGATAATGTACTACTGCCTCTCGTATCTGTAAGGTAACTGTCACCTGTTGACTTTTTCAGTGAACTGTGAAAAGGAAGAACATAAACTTCTTCTCAAAATGATTTTTTTTTTTACAGTTATGACTGTGAGTCTTTAACGGTTAACTGAAAACACTATTAAAAAAAACTGCCATGCACTCTGACCTGCAGGATCGAGCCTACGAGACTGTTGAAGATCACGAAGCCAACAAAATCCGAAAAATGAAGAAGCGGATCTGTTTAGTTCTTGATTGTCTTTGCGCTCACGATTTCAGTGACAAAACAGCAGACCTCATCAACCTCCAGCATTATGTTATTAAGGAGAAGAGACTGAGCGAGAGAGAAACCATTGTAATATTCTACGATGTGGTACGAGTTGTCGAAGCATTGCATAAGGTAACATTATTGTTCTTAGCCTTTTATCACACTAACAGGTTAATTTGTAGCTGATACCATTGTTGAGAAGGGGGCTTAAAGCTTGAAAACTGTAAATAGCCTGTCATGCAGGTCATCTATTTACATGTGGTTGAATAGTAAAAGATACCATGCATTTAGGAAAGGTCAGAACAGAGAGGATAGTGAAACATGCAGATTGTCCCATGTTCAGTCAGTATATATTACTAGCTGTGTTGGAAAGCTGCTCTGGTGCATTGAAATGCTACCTTGATGGAGAAGGTTTTTTTTTTATTTGGTGTAGTGTGACAGCCTTTTTCTCCATTTTCTACAGAAGAATATTGTGCATAGAGACTTGAAGCTAGGAAACATGGTGCTCAATAAAAGGTAAGGTCTGAACTGATTTTATTCTTAACCTGCCGTGAGGTTAGCTGTCATATGAATCGTGGATTAACAAAAAATAAACGATCAAAAGTTTATTTTAATTGAATGTGGTTTTCCAAGAATGCTAAAATTGCTGTGCATTGCTGCATTTGCTTCTCAAGCTATCTAAATGTTATATAAAGAAGTAATATTGAATAAATCTCAGTAAAGTGTTGCAGTTCTGGCTCAGTTTTGTCATAGATTTAAAACTTTGCGTTTTAATATCCCTTCTAAATGCATTAAATGCAAGACAAAACACTCACTTTTGAAGCAAGCGTGTGTATGGAAAATGCTTGGAACTTAAAAGATTGTAAGACAGAGTGAATTAGAAAGTATTCCTATTAAAGCCAGGAAAATATATAAATGTAGCACTGAATCAAAATGTTTTTTTTGCATCAGTGCTAAAAAAGCCTTTTCCGTTCACAGTAATTCCTTACAGTAAGTAACAAAAGGGTAAAGAGTGAAGCGTGACATTCTGTCAAAGCACATAAACGCAGAACATCTTTTTTTCTTTCCTCTTGTCTGCTGCCGATTTCTCTTTGTATGCATATGTGGTTTGAAATTGAAAGTGTCTTATGAAGGCAGCATAGTAGACAAGGTAGCAGAACGCACAGTTCCAGGGAAACAATAGAGCTCTGCCAGGAGAGCCATTGCGAGGGTATGAGTCATCCAGAGCAAGCGCTGCTGACGCAAGACAGTATTTACTTTTTTTTCTTCTTGTACCGTCGTCATTAAAGCAGGAGTACAGACTGCAACATGAAAAGGAAAAAAAAAAACTGGAGTTTCACCATTCAGAGGGCCCAGTGCATTAATGCCTGGGGACAACATGTGCGTTGGTGTCAGACCCGATTGCACTGCTGGTTGTTTTTACGATGCAAGCCCCTTTCATGTTGTGGAGATTAATAACAAAAGTGTCGCCACAGTGACTGTCAGTCATTCACCAGTAAGGATGCCCCACCCCTCCTATTTATCAGCACCGAATTGGATTTTAAGTAGTTGGCTTTCCTCCTGCTGTGATGACTCTTCCAAATGGGGTGATAACTAGTTTTGACTAGATCCCTTCCAATTGGGTTTTTTTAAATCTGGGGGAGGGTTCCCGCAGGCTCTTCACACCTCTGTTTCTCCAAATATTTCTTTTCACACAGGGGTTGCAAACAAAATGTGTGGTTTGTTACTGTGAAACAAATTCCATAAAAACAAGGGAATATTGTGGTTGTTGCATTTTGTGTTTTGTGGCTCTTTACATGCAACAACAGTGTTGTGTTTAATGTCTTGATTTTAATTTCGTATACTTTTGAATTGTTAATGTTTTTACTGTAGCTTACTGTCAGCATTCCAAACAATTGTTTCCATTGTTCAAAATAAATAACCTTGTTATAATGCAACACTGAATTTACTGTACATTCTTTGAAATTTGTGCTTTAGTGTTTGCAGCGTCATCTCTTATTTATATCCTCGTCTGCTTAAACTATATATTGAATAACAAATTGCCAGACTGGTTGTTTTTACAAATTGATGGAAAGGCTTTAATGGGCCAGGCCTGTCTCCTTTAGGTTATTTATTTTAAATCTTTGATTAAATATGGGGATGTGGGGTTTCTGGTTTCCTGTCATCTGTGCACACCATGTGGGTTGCGCAGCAGTGAAGCAGAACTGAAGTGTTTTCCCATGTCATTTCTTGCACACTAAAACTTGCAATCAAATTCAGCATTACAATTCCAAAAAACATTCTCGCGCATATAAAGGATATCCCAACAGGGAGCCCCATTTGGAAATGTCCAGATTGTTTTTTTTTCCATGTTGGTCAAGGCCTTTTGAGCAAGGATCTGACATTAATTAGAACAGGGTCATCTACCTCATTCCATGTGAACTGAATGTGCAAAATGTGGATCTGTTATCCTTCATGTTTGATCAAATCAGGCTGCTATGTGTCATTGCCATTAGTGTACTGCACAACATGGTTGTGCCACAGAACTCTGTCCTCCTGCTTATGAGCTGTGCACATGTCCTCCTTTCATGTTACTCTGTTTTGTGATCTGGCTTTATATTGTCCTTTAGATGCCCAATTACTGTTTGCAGAACCTCTGCTGGCTTTAGGATTCATTTTTGTGTGATATTAGCTTTATAAATTGGATCCAGCATTCCAGATTTTGATGCATTTGTTATAATCAAGTGCCCTGTTGTAGAGCTACAGGTCAAAGTATTTTTCGAGAGTACTTATGTGAATTCAAAGCAGGCTCCATGAAATCTGGCTGTATGGAACTTTGTGTAATCTGAGCCCTTTGGGCGTTTGGGCTATACATGCAGTCTGGTTTAAAATATTATATGTTGTTCATCAAAGTATTAGTCATTCTAGTTGTTTAACCGAAGCCATATGGTGACTCATCTGTTTGTCAATGTGGTCTTTTGTTTTTTTTCTTCACTCTATAAAGTTTGAATAATCTGTTTCACAGACATTTCATTAATTAGGAACAAGAAGTAGGTTTATTCCATGCTGGAAAAAAAGAAGAAAGAGAACACAATGTTTCGGCCGTGGAGCCTTCTTCACCTGAAGAAGGCTCCACGGCCGAAACGTTGTGTTCTCTTTCTTTTTTTTCAGCATGGAATAAACCTGTTACTTGTTCCTTTGCAGCCTACGCATGCTGACGCAGCTCCCCACCTGAACTATGTCATTAATTAGCACACCAGCAGTCTCTGTGTGTGTATATGTATATTGCCATAAGATTGAAAAAATCCTGTAAATTTGGGAGCTGATTTTGCCAGTGCCTTTCGGGATTACAAGTATGTACTGTCCTGAAAGGCTTTGACAGTCAACCCCATAGAAAGGCATGGTAGTGAACACTGAATCAGTACACTTCAAGTAAACAAGAGGAGCTGCATGGCCTCACATTTGCAACCTAGCAATGTTCATCTCAAGGAAATGTATCTACAGCCGTCAGAATTGTAAAAAGTGTACCTGCATTATGCTTGGCACATATTTTATATATACTGCACAGGTGGGTAGAGCTTCCCTTTTTGTGCAGTATTGAATTGATGGCACAGATTAACACAAAACTCCAGCCCACCCCCTAGTCACACATTAAGGCAGAATGGCCACATAAACTTGTGGTTGGGTTGGAAGCTTGCAGAAGCGTTACCTTTTAAATTTAAATTGATTGAAGGCAACTTTTTAACACCTGTTAAAACCAACACCTAATTGCTTTTTCTGTCAGACTGGAGGTTTAGGAGCTTTTGCATTTAAAGATAAACTGTTTTGTAAAGCTGACTTTTTTTTTAAACTCTTAGTGTAGTCACACGGCGAGAGCCTCTTTAGGGGAATGTTTTTTTGTTAAATGCTCTTGTTTTCTAGGGGTATTTAATTTTTTTTCAGGTCTTATTGCATCGGAGCCTACGTTATTAGTTTTAAAGGGTACATGTATTTTAAATTGCTAAGTGCTGCCACTTTGACAAACATTGAAAGCAAGAAACCCGAAGTATGATTACTTAAAAGCCTGGTTAAATCCACGTTGGTGAGCCGGTTCCTTTTTTCACTCCATCAGACTGTTTCATTGCTTTCGTTTTAAAGGACTCACAGAATTACCATCACTAATTTCTGCCTGGGGAAACACCTAGTGAGCGAGGACGACCTTCTCAAGGACCAGCGGGGAAGCCCAGCTTATATCAGCCCAGATGTGCTCAGTGGTGAGGGAGAGCATCCATACTGAGATTTATTATTGTAGAAACCGAAAGACATTTGTCAATGAAAGAAGTCAGAGCTCAGCTTGTACAGCTAACGCTCAGGTTTCAGAAATCCATGCATAAGAGAAGTGATGTCATGCTTTTAAAAGATAAAGACAGCGTTTAGATTTCCTGTGAAATGATTCAGCAAATTAGTGTTCACAACTCTGGAGACTTAGAGGGGGGAGTTCTTAGTAAAAGTCAACGAGTGCAGTCTTTGCAGTGTTTGAGGTTTTTTAAGACTGTTTTTCTCAAGTAATGAGAATTTAATGGTCCAGGGGAGTAAATATGGTGCTGTTGCAATTAAAAGCTACATTGTTTCTTTGCACATTTGTCTTCTACTGCAGCACTTTAATCAAGTTTTAACTTTGCGCACTCTGAAATGTTGAATCTTTGAGAGTCAAGAAAAGTTAAGTAGGGATAGTGCAAATAGAAAGTCATGAGCAGCTTCAGATATTTTTGTCTGAAAAGAAAAGGCTTGATTCAGCTCTGCAGAAATTAAATGATCTTGACTTCAGAACAATAAATGCTGTAGCGGTGAGTCACTAAATGAGTCACTGGGAAAACTAAATTACGTTTGTTTGTTATATGTTGACCATAATCTTTGACCTCTCTCTTTAAATTGAGTAACTTCTCCTATATCCTTACAATGTTAATGAATTGCAGCTTTTCAGTGCCTGAAGGGAATAGATGTCCCATAGGAACAGTTTAAAATAGGTGGTTGCTGCTCCCTTTATGACTGTAGATTAAAAGGGGTAGATGGAAAAATAGGAATTTGCAGTTCACTGGGTGGAAGGCATGTGACAAGAAATGTCTCATTATATCATTAATGATGATCAAGGCCTTGTATTTGAGAAAATCTGCTGCAGAATGTCTGCTGCAAAAGCCTTGAGTTGTAGAATTCAAAAAGGTAGTTGTTGAAGTTCTAAGGAAGTTCTGACCATCTTTAAAAAAACTTTTCCTTTAAGAAACATAGTTCATCACTTTACACGATTGAGTGTAAAAATCATCTGTTGAAACTCAATTTGTGAATTTCCCAGTAGAAGCGATTTATATAAATATTGTTTCAAATGTCTTAGATGTGTCTGAAATTCTAGGCAAGTCTTGGGGAAGGAGTAACACGCCGAGTTCAATAGGAGCGGATTGTTTCACTGCTGTTTCTTAATATTGATAGCAAAAAAAAGACGTATCTGTTGACTTGAAAATAAAAATTCTGTTTGCTTTTTCTTCCTTTCCGTGCAGGTCGGCCATACCGTGGAAAGCCAAGCGACATGTGGGCTCTGGGGGTGGTGCTGTTCACAATGCTGTATGGCCAGTTTCCCTTCTACGACAGCATACCTCAAGAGCTGTTCAGGAAAATTAAAGCAGCAGAATACACCATCCCAGAGTATGCACCCATTACTTGACTTTTAACCTTGCAAAGGTGTTTTCATCTGTCGCTTTCATTTGAACTTCTCTGAATTCTGACTTAGACGAACTGTTTCCTGAGATAACATTACATATTGCTTGATGCCATACAACTGCCATTGGATTTTGTTAGCTCTTTAATGAACACAGTGTGCATTTAAGGTTGACTTGTGTAACTTTGTGTTGCCAATGCTTCTCGTGGTCTGTCCCTGGCAGAGATGGCCGCGTGTCGGACAACACTGTGTGTCTTATTCGGAAATTGCTTGTGCTGGACCCACAGCAGAGGCTCACAGCAGCGGAGGTCCTGGAGTCTCTCAGCAGCATCATTGCCTCGTGGTAAGGACTCCCTTCACTGGAAGCCAGCATCTGCACATAGGCGATGAGTATGCTTGAACAGTGCTACGTTGAACATTGAAATAGTCTACTAATGCATTTTTTGAGGATTTCCCATGTAGTGTGTTGAGTTTTTAATATTAAGAGCATTAAGAAAGGCCATTTGGCCTACCTAACTCATTTGGTTTCTGGTGGCGGATTGATCTCAGATCTCATCCAGCTCTTGCTTGAAATTTTAATAACATTACACAAAGTTAAAGAAAAAACTGCTGCATTGACCTTGAATAGAAACCCTCCTGCTGAAGAAACGTTTAAAGATCAAAAACTCCCATCTTTGTGCCCCCTGCACCTTTTACAGGCAGTCAATGTCTTCGCTGAGTGGCCCGCTGCAGGTAGTGCCAGATATTGATGATCAGGTGAACCATCCCGAACATCTTCAAGAGGTAAGATAAGAGTACAAAAAGAAATCACAGGTCAATAGACTGTCATTGCAGGGCTCTGGACACTTGTATGGCGGATGTAGAGCAGGGTGTATTCTGCCATCTAGTGGTAAATCAATGCAATAGCAAGGACGGACAAGGCCGGACGTTTTCATGAATAAAAGTTAAAGTTGGTAATATTTAAATATATTAGAATAAAATATTAAATTGTAGAAATTTGCACAATTGCCTTTTTTCCCCAAAATGTAACAGTTTCATACATACAACAGAATAAATGTAGGCTTTATCAGGCCTTTGTTGAGAAAAAAAATAGTGAAAGCTGAATCATTCCACCACTCCTGACTACGTTTATTCTCTGCCAGCTCTAATTGCATGACTGTTTAGCCACTCAAAGTGACTTGTGCAAAGCTTCCTGAATTCGCGGGTGAAGAGGTTCTTTTGTGCTCCCGTTACGCTTCAGGCCAAGGTGACGGAAGAGTCTTCGCAGTACGAGTTTGAGAACTACATGAGGCAGCAGCTGATCCTCGCGGAAGAGAAAAACACTATTCACGAAGCCAAGAGCTTCCTCCACAAGCGGCAGTTTGGGAACATCCCCCCCGTCAGACGCCTGGGACACGACGCCCAGCCCGTCAGTCCGCTGGACGCTGCTATCCTTGCACAGAGATACTTGCGAAAGTAAGCCATTGGCAAACTGCGGCGGCGGCGATCGCGACCTTCTCCGACCGCCGCCTCGCCATTACACACCGGACATCCAGAGCAATACAGTTCTGCAATAGAGAATAATGTAGCAGTCCATCCCGGCTCTATTGAGGATACATTCTGATTCAGTGATCATCTTTCGTTCCATGGAATATTTTGCTATTTGCTCTTTTTTATCACAGTTATCTAGAATGATTCTTTAATTGTGACTTCAGATCTACCTCTCTCTTCATCTTTTAACAATGACACAGTCCTCTACGTAAGGAGTCGTGAATCAGAACTCGTGACGTCGACATTATTGGTAAAGCATTATCATTGGTGCATATTGTAGTATGGAGTAGCTACTGGTAACAGTCCCTCCATATGATACGAATAAGCTTATTTTTCTTTCTCTTAACAAAGGTAGCATTTTGTGTTTATCTGGTATTTTGGCAAGCCCCATTTTAAAGATGTTATGTCAAGTTCAGTGACCCGACGACCGCTTTATTTTAGAGGTCTTTACCAGTATCTATAAATGCAGAAAAGCCTGGTTCTTGTTATTTTTGCATTTAGGCAGCTATCTTCTACATGCTATGAAATAAGGACAATGCCAAGATTCGGGTAGAGGGTACAATCATGTTGTGTGATAAATGAGTGGTCAAATCAAGCTCAAGGATTGCAAGTCATCTTAAAACAACATACAATGAATTATGTCAGTTAATTTATCATTAGAAATATGTATTTGGATAGGTATGTATGATATTTTTGTATAGATTTCTATTATCAGCCAGCATGATTTTATTCAACTATTTAAAGCCAAGAAGGAGGCAGCATCTTTAAACTGGTTTGTTTGCCAAGGCAGTCAGATGTCTTTCCATTTCTCACCTGTTTGTAATTCCAAGATCCTCCTTGATTTTCTCATTAGGTTTTCAAAGCTACATAAAAGTGTATCATTGTGGTACAAATATATTAAATGTGAAAATAAAAATCTCAAGAATAGGTAAATGTAATTAGTTTAAAGAGTCTACGATACATTTTCACAATGTAGTAAAAATATATGGCTGACGGTATGAAGGTTTCCCATGCTCTAGAGCTAGGTTTGTCTCCTAAAAACAGGAAGCTGACAGTTATAATTTGAGTACACAAAGCTAAAGCACAACCTAAACCTCTTATCACACTGCATTGTTATCATATGTAATCATATGTGCAGTGAGCGTTCCGGTGATCTTACAAATAAGAAACAAAGTTTGTCTTAATAATTAATAATTGTTAAGAATTTAACAATAGGTGTTTTCCAAGGCAACCAACTTTCAGTGCCCGTTTTATAACTAAAGCCCTGGTTTTGAAGACACTTTGGTTTGACTTACAGAAGAAAGTCAGTCGAGAACTGAAAAGACTTGGTTTTTCCTGGTAATGCATCGATCTGTCATATCCATAACATGGATCAGTGTAAAACTTTAGATCCAAATAAACTAGGCAATGTAGAGTTCCATAGAAAGTACAAGACAATTATCTAAAGTTATTACTAAATAAAATCTATAAATTATAAAAGTGTATTCATAAATTTAAAATGGATAACACTAGTAAATGTAACTTCTAAAAATGTTTTTTCTTCACTGTTTATTGATTTCAATGCCTTTTCTTGCCAAGTATATTGTATAACTTTCAACCCTCTGAACGTGAATTTCAGTTCTTGTTGTTTTGATGTGTGCAGGAGCTAGCCAGAGCATTTGGAACGATTTGTTTTCTCCAAATGATTTTTTAAGTCTTTTCTCAGTAATGTTGAGGAGGTTTTTCAATGCATAGGAGCTTATGAATTCCTGTACCCCTGAAGTGCTCGATGTGCAGATTTTGTTTTTGCACTGGCTTCTGCTGAATTTAGGGGTACAATGTATTGTGATAAAATCCAGAACACCAATCCGGAACCCTGTATTACTGAGTATACCCCTAAACAAATCTATAAAATGTGTTAAATGAATCTTTGAAAAATCTCTTGACACTCCTGCCAACAGGTTTATGTTCCTTTATCCAATATTGTTTCAATATTTGTAATTTAATTAAGAGCACGTGCGCATTTCTGAGTTTTTGCTTTAAAATCAGATGTGTATTGTGCAGCCAATATAACACCTTGAGAAAACTGTTGTTTTCATTTAGTTCTTGGTTTTGTTTTAACTCGATAAAGTATACTTGCTTAATCAAAGAGAAGACATCAAGACTGACCACAAAGCATGAGTGAATTATTAACTGTTTTTGTAGTTTTTCTGTCTCTTTCAAGTCATGTGAGTTTTATTTATTCACAGTGTAGAATTTCCACAATAGTTTTCACTTTTATTTTTCATTCAAATGCATCTTAACTTTTAAGAGTGTCTTTTAAAACTGAGGGTTTAGCTATTGCTGTGATTTTTCTCTTTCTGTCTGACTTCCCTTGAGAAGAAGCATATTTTCTTTCCTTGTAATTTGGTTAAGTTGCCACATAATTGTGGATTAAGCTACACTAATACAGAATAGAATTCTGCATATGTTTATTTTTTTAAGTAAATATAGTACATTAGTTTGATTTATGAGAAGAATAATTGTTTATAGCAATCAAGGAATTAATATAATGTTGCACTGTTTATCATCGTATAAGAAGTGTGATGGCAGTAGGTGTGCAGTGCGTTCTTTGAGCTGCTGTCTTGCAAAGTATTTTAAATTTTGATCTGTGAGCCCTTTTTTCATCATTTGGAGACTAAACATCCTAAGTGATTTGACACCATTTGTTAATGTGTTTATACAGACAGTGAAAATAACTGACGATGCATTTCAGTGAGTGAATATATTCAGCAGTATTGTAGTTTAAATGGGTATGAATCAGTAATTTTGAACCATGAACAAATGCTAGCATAAAAGACTCTTAATTATTTTCTAAATAAATGTCCATTGCACCTGACAGATACTGATGGATTAAGGTAGACCTCAATCCTGGTCATCGAAGCAGAAATCTAACAGGATTTAAACCAGGAGTTTCTAGTCCCAGTCCTCAGAGTCAGGAATTCAGCTCGTTTTCTGTATCTTTCTTGCGTACCAACAGCTTGTACGCCTTAGAGAACAATAAAGTTTAGTCAGATAACTTTAGTCCCTCTTCTACAACTTGAAGATGTAGATGGGTTTTTAAAGAGACAGCACACCAATACAGCAGGATCCTGTGGACTGGTGCTGGCAAGAAACCCCTGGTTTAAATCATTCATCACTTTCAAGGCCTCCATTCAAAGATTGTCCAATTAGTATCTCCAGCTAAGCATGAGCCCAACTATTTCAAGAACAGTCCTTGGGTCTTGAGCGATTGATGACTTATGTTTAATGGATTGCGGCCTGAATTAGAGGGGAAGATGGATCGCAAGCACGGGATAGCCATTAGGCTCATCTCGCTTGTTTGGTTGGGTGCTTTGCTTGCTGTTTAAAAAGTATACTGTATGTGTAACTGTGTCCCATTTCCGTTCTAAGCAGGGTTGCATCAATACACTGTATCACTAGTAAAAATATTTCCCTGTCAGGGGAGTATACCTAATCCATTTTGTGAGGATGAAATTATGCAGCAGTTCAAGCATGAAACAGGTGGCTAAGTAGTGTGGAACTGTAATTGTAAGTTATGGTGTTCGCATGCTTTTGACTCACAAGGTTGAAGACTATCTTAAAAGGTTTAAACCATAGTATCGGACATTATAAATGTTAAAAATACATTTTATTGCCCCAATGAAAACACTTGCGTGTTCGATATGCCTGACATTTGTTTTAACTGGAAGAAAAGGAGCATGGTGCAAGATAAGATGGGGGGGGGGGGGGAGTAAAAAAGGCAGTAAATTCGAGCTGCTCCACTGAGTAAGTTAACAGAGAACTAGGTAATTGTATAAAAAAATCAAATTTGTATAAAAGACATATTTTTGTACTTCATCAAACCTCTACATGCATGTCAGCAATAAAAGTTTCATATGGAAACCTGAAGTTGTTTTTTTTTTCTACTCTAAAATTGTTCATGTGTAAAAGTCAATATGGAAGGAGTAATAATGTTTCCGATTTTATTTTTTTAACCCAGCTGTTGAAGATGTTTAACCAACATGTTTTGAGTTCAAGTAAGTGAATTTGATACAGAACATGTACAGATGTACATAATTAAACCATGTGATTGTTAGCTCTTCCAGTTTGAGCTAACTTGCCTTGTGTGTGGGGTTTGCATTTCCTCACTGTGTTCGAAGGTGGTTTTCCTAGGGGCTCCAGTTTCTTCCCACTTTCCAGACACATGCTGGACAGGCTAATGGATATCTCTAGAAGTGTCCTTGTGTGCATGCCCATCCCAGCCATGTTGTTCTTCTGCCTTGATCCCTGGGCTCTGACCATTCACAAATCGCTTTCATGCCACAATATATCCATCCATCCATCCGTCTTCTAGCCACTTTGTCCAATTCAGGGTCGTGAGGGAGTGGAGCCTATCCTGGCAAGCAACTGCCGCCAGGCAGGGTACACCAGTCCACCACAGGGCCCACTCAGACACACACCTGGGCCAGTTCTCCCAGATTAACCAGTAGGGCTTTGGACTGTGCAAGGAAATTCACACAAACACGGGGAGAGCGTACAAACTTAAGTAGATAGCTCCCAGGTCCGGAATTGAACCCGGAGCCCCAGGGCTGTGAGGCTGCAATGATGACCACTACACCACTGTGTCGTCTGGGTGCAGTGTGCTGTTGATGGGTTTTAGTCATGAGTATTGTAAGGCTTGACATATCTGTTGGGTTCTAAAACAGCCACATAGACATTGTATTGGCAAACAAAAAATATTATAAAACGGACTTAAGCCAGCCCTTCACCACCCCTTCTCTTGAGGAGGAATTTAACAAGCTTTACATCTGCTTACCAGTAGGTGGCAGTTTATGATCAGTTTCTCTTTAAGACGTTTTACTGTTCACTTAAGGATGAACGGAAGTGGGTTTGAATTTAGGAAAACCCCACTAAGAATTACTTAATCCTGTGTTCCGGGTTATGGTACAACTTAAGTCTTGACCACATTTTTTCCATAACTTTTTTTTTATAACGTTTTAGCAGTTTCATCTTAAATGACCATGTAATAGTCATGAAGCGTCTTAATTTTTTTTCAGTGTATACTTGTAGTAATCCGTTTACAGACAATAAATTATGATTCTCTCTGCACCATCAAGGGGCTGCTGACATATATAAAACTTTTTGTCCTATCTGCTGTATGGAATTCAGTGTTAATGCAAAGGTAATTTGTGAAATGCATTTTAAGATAAATCTTTTGAGAAGTACTGTATCTCTGAGACTAAAATAAAATGGCATGAGTTCTAAAGATAGCGGACATTGAAATTGCACGACCGTTAGCCAGCAGAATGGTATAAATGTGAATTCTAAAAAGTTGGTCCAGTGTAGTGTCTGGCCTTCACTTCAGAAACAGCTGCTGTCCTCTGTGTGGTGGGTTATTGTGACACCCAACTGCCAGTTGTAAAAAACTCTGATAGAAATTAACGGTGTAAAGACAGCAATGGGGTCTTTGCTTCATTATCAGTGTTGGGAAATGCTCCTCTTAAAAGCTATTCTATGAAAGGTACAAGTGTGCTGTGTAAGGGTTTTTGTAAATTTGCTTTTTAAGATTAAGTGATGACTTAAATTTTTCTCCCAACATCCGGTTACAGTGATTTATATAGTTTGTGTGACAAGTTACAATGTAATGTAGTACATTACCTCTTACAAGTGGTTTCTTCTGATTTAAACTGATCCTTTACACAAGTACCTTGTTGTAAAGATTAATTACATAAATGAGTACCTAATTGTAATGAATTGTGCTTATCATTAACAGACGACGGTCTCTCGTCTCTTCAGCTAGAATGATATTGAGGGGCGTACTTTACGTTTATGTACTATTTTTCCTTTTTTTTCTGAGAATAGCATAAACTCTCTGACACTATGAGACAGGGTGAGAAGTTGCTGAAGAGAGTTCAGCCCACAGGAAAGACCCCTCTGTGTCAGACAGTGCTGCAGGGTTCAGCAAGGAGAATACCATCGCATTGGCCACTAAAGCCACAGCCTGTTCTTTGAACAAAGACCACATCCTGACATCCTGTCATTTTTTTTTCATTTGTCGGTGCTTGGAATCTGTAAACGCTATTTGAAGATTTCCTTGCTTCAGCCTGATGCTTCAATGATGTCTGTGTCTCTAGGTAGTATCTTTTCCTCATTGCATTGCTGTTTCAGGCCCCAGGAGGAACCCAGAAAGCTTTATAAAGAGATTGAGGCAAGCTCAAGGGTAAGATGAATTTTCTGCTACACTAGGAACTATGAGAAAGTAACCCAGTGTGGTAGAAATGATTGATTTGTGAGCTATTGCTTACTTTATGACACCTTTATCTAAAGCAGCTTGCATTGGTATGCATTTACAGTATATAGAAGGGTATTTCAGTGGAATAAATCTGGATCCTTTCTAAAGAGAATAACTGCAGTGCCTTACCTTGGATTTGAACCCACAACCCTCCATTTACAGCTTCAGAACCATAAGCACTGCTCCCCAAGAGATAAAGCTCTTGTAATCAAAAGGAGTCTGCGTCTCTCTACCTCTCTCTACACTAGGTGGAAGAGAGAAACTGGCACCATAAATGTCTGGTCCTACTTCAAGAACAGCTGTCTTTGTCTTTTTTATAAGACATCCATGAATTTGCATATCTTTATATTTTGGGAATTTTACCTGCTTTTTGTGCTCTGGTTGTGAATTTCACTGGCAACATGAATGAACCTTATGCAGATCATCTCTGTCATAGCTGCCTAGAAAACCTAGAATTATAGGCCAAACATTTTAAATCACTGTTACACCCTTTCTACAGCAAAACTAGGGTTATGAACAAGTTCAGATTTTTTTTTCATTTTTCCATTTTTTTGTTATTCTGGTATAGTGCATTCCAGGTTTTTTTCATATTGTGGCAAAAAAGTATTTTCTGGGCTTTCCAGCTTTGTGAGCTGAGATGAATGAGATGACTTGAATGGAAGTACGGTTCCAAAACCAAATTTTTGTCATGAAAACCCTACAAGCACCCAGTGTGTATCCAGACAATGTGTTTCTATGGAATCTCAGTGTTTTGGTAACAAAATTAAAATAATGCACTGCAAAATCCACCCTTTGGAGACCTCACAGTGTACTGTGTCATTGTTGGCTGATGACACTGAACATAGCGGTAATTCTCTCATCGTCACTTCATACATGGATCCAGACAGCTGGATCTGCTCCTGTTAGTTCAGAATCCTTTGCTATTTTTATAGTATGCAAACAGCACTATACCTTTTTATAGTGTATGTTGCCCTACTCTTCTTATCCCAAGCTTTCTGATGTACAATATCCGTGCTGCTGTTTTCTCTTCTTTGCAGCATCTAAAAGAAAGCTTTAATGGAATTTTATTTTATGGGTATTTTCTTTATCATTAAATTGTAACATTTCTCTTGTAAGTGCATGTATTGGAACTTACCGTATTCAAGACAGTTGTACTGAGTAAAAACAAAAGTTAGAATTTTATAGCCTTGCCTTTTTTGTCCATTTTTCCAGATGTCCTGATGTCCCTAGGTGTGTAAGAATTCCAGCTGTGCAGTATGTTAGTTACATTTGCATTGAAGCTGTCAGGCTCATAATGCACTCCTGCTGCTTTCCTAACACAAGAATATTACGTAACTCAAAGAAAATTGATATCTGCAACCCAATATCTCTGGAGTCTTTTTTTGTTACAGTTCAAGGAGGGTATGGTAATGTTCTCAGAAGCTTTAAATTATGATCAACTGCTACAAAACAGAAATAGAACTATTGATAACAATGACCAGAAACAAATGATAATTTTTACAAATAGAGCACACTCTTTGTTAGAAAATTTAGTTGAGGTGTTTAGGTGCAGGGTTTCTAGAAACAATTTTAGCCTTTTTGGCCTGATTAATTTTCCCAGAGTCAAAACGGAAAATTCCCAGCGTCAAAATAAAACACAACACAAACCTCTTTACAAGCCACCAGAACTGCTCTGACCACATTTTGAATCTGACATGTGTAGCCTGTCTTGGAGTGCCTCGGTATAGGGAGTGAAATATTTAATGCCAGGAAAGGTTTCAAACAGAGTTCCTAATTAGCCTCTGCTCTTTCTCATGTGACCATTGCTCTAACACATCATTAAAGCACCCATGGTTGCATTTAGCCTTGCTGATACTGTTGGCTGTTCTTTTGTGGACTGATTGCTGTCAACGCCAGAGTGCCCTTCCATGCAACTTAGAGTGCATTTCTAAAAGAAGAATCAGGTTAAAGAAGAGCACCAGATACATTCTGGAGCATCCCTGTTCTGAAAGGCTAAAGCAACTCAATCTTTGAGTCTTGAAACAAAGAGAAAATTAGGAGTTTGTGGTTCAAATATTCCTAATGAAACAAGGTCAAGCTAGAGGGTTCCGGGGGTTCGCTTTTCTTTCAGAAACGTTTGGCCAGCAAAGTGTGCAGAAAACGCTTCAGAAGTAGGTGTGTGGCACACGCTGTGTTTAAGAGGCGGTGCGTTCAGGCTTGCTGCCTGAGCTCCCAGGAGGTGCAGTACAGCTGAGCCAGAGCATGTGGCTGAATGGGGGACCTGACTGAACAGAGACAAATTCAGGTTGTCTGAAGTAATTTGGCCGTCAGTACTGTGCTGAGGAGAAAGGAGGTGGGTACACAACGTTTCTCATTTGAAATGTATTTTTCTCTAATTTTCTGACCAGGTCCCACTGCCGTGAGTTGCAGTGCAGCTAAGTGAGTGAGAGGAAGTGAGAGTATGTGTCAGGTTTGTGGAGAAGAGCCAGCTTTCTGAAGCACTTCTGTGGAAACAGCAAGGCTGCTGCCTTCCCTTGAAGAAAGAAAAAAGCAGGACTGTGTGCTCTGGACTTTGAGTCCTCACAAACTGGAGGTTAGTCTTTGTGCGCATTTTCAGAATATTTCACTTGTGTCACGTATTATTTGTACGAAGAAAGGAGCTGTTGCATAACGTTCTGGGGCAATGAGGTTTGTTTAATTGTGAAGCACACACTGTGTACTGCAGGAGAAGCAAAGAACTTTGTTATAGTATTAATAGCTGTGGAAAGAGGCCCTTGATTGTTTTGTTCAGACCTCTTCTCCTGGTTTCAGACTAGTTCAGACTCCACTTTATTTTGTGGAGGGTTTTCGTCTAAAAGACAGCTTCTGTGTAGGACTTAATTCAGGACTTTATCGTTTTTAAGTGTGAGGGAAAAGTCCTTTCTTTCCTGAGTCTTAAGGACTATGAGACTCCCTGCATTATTATCAGACAAATGCTGGAAACCAAGTCCCTGATCTCATGCTCTGAGCCTTGCAGCGCCTGGGTGAAGTATTTGTTTATATTCCAGCTCAGCTGCAGCATCTGGACTTAGGAAAACTGTTTAGGCCGGGAGTTGAATACAGTTTTCATGGTCTCTTTTGTAGGGACCTTCTCCACACATCAAGTGTTTCTTTTTTCTAACAATTGTTTCAGACCATTTCAGATTCACCATAGGTAAACCTAAACAATTTGTTTCTGTTTTGTTGATAGTGATACAAAAAATGTCCAAGGTTCCAATTGACCATCATTTCTGGGAATGCCATCTCTCTACAGAGTTACATCGCCTAACCCACTGTTGTTAATAAAGTGCACCCTTGCATTAGCTTAACCCCTGAGTTTTTGATCTTCTTAGTGGTCACTTTTGCTTCAAAACAAAAACAGCAAATGCCATTCAACTCATTTAGCCCTTAGTCGAGGTTGGCTGTTGTGAACTTGACCCCCTACCATGTACAGTGGGTGTTTTATCTATCCTTATCTAAACTGAAAAGCACTGTGATGGAAATTTAAGGCATGTCCCTTTCGTGAATTGAGGTTGCTGGGATACTATACTGTATGTCCAGCTGCAGATACAAGTACAAGTTCTTAGCTTCTTATGTTCTGTAAAATTGGGCCTTGGTCAGAATGGTCTTTTTGTTACTGGTGCTGATCCTTTTGACCCAAGCCCCGAAGACAGAACTCAAGCAGCAAAATACATTTTTGGATTTCCTGGTGCCGGGAAGTGGTATGAATCAAATGAGGATGAAATGTGGAAATCCTTTTGTACTGGCACTGAAGAAGAAAACAAAGAAGCAAGGGAAAAAAAGAGGTTTCGGTTAATGTGTGAGTCATTAACAAGTTTCTGCATTCCCAGTCTTAGCTGGCAACTAGTTTGGAGGGATAAGACGCTCGCGAGCTCACTTTCATGTTTAATGACTGGGAGTGCGGTTCAGATGCAGGAATGCACCCTTTCTAATCTGCAAATATTTTGGTTTAAATGCTTTGAGAATTCTCGGCACCCACATATTGGTGCTCGTCTGGCTCCGTGTTGGCAACATGATAAGTCATCTTCAGGATTTCCTGACTCCAGCTGTACTCCTTTAATAGGAGGGAAGAAAGCACAGCTTATATAAACAGGCCCTGTAATCACAAGCCAAAAGCATTACAGTTTTATCTTTCATGGTTTTATCTTCTAATGAATTTCAAACCAGGGGCTGATTTATGTTGCATTATGTGCTGTCCAGTGGCTTAGATACATTGTAATTTGGAAAGAAGAGTGCCTTCCACTTTGTGTTGGATTATCACTATGACTCCTTCTTAGGTTTTTAAACTATTATTCTCTCTGGATCTTTGGCAGTGGCTCCTGATATCCTGGGGTCTAACAAGGCTAAATAAATTCCTAAACGAAAGGTTTATTATAAAACTGGAAGAGGGCATGGGTAGTGTTTTACTGGTTGATGTAAAATCTACATGTTAAGTACACACTGTGTGTCATCCATCTATGCATATTCTAACTGCCTTTTCCAGTTCAATCTTGCTGGTGAGCTGGAGCCTGTCTAGGCAAGTAACAGGCACAAGGTAGGGTACAACCTGGACAGGACACCAGTCCATCAGCAGGGCAGGCAGAGACATGCACACTCACACCAGGGCCAATTTGCCCAGAGCCAATTAACTCAGCACTATGTCTTTGGACTGTAAGAGGAAACCAGAGCACCCAGAGGAACCCGCACAATCATGGTGACAAACAAAGATAGCGCCCCAAGTCTCGAATTGCACCCAGGGTCTCGTTGTGAGGCAGCAATTGCACCACTGAGCCACCCACATGTGTGTAATCATTTTTTTTATAATATAGGTAAGAAAGAAATGAAGAATAGGCCTTCTTATCCGTTGGGAAAAGATGCTTCCCCCTGTGGAAGTTGCACATAAGAGCATTTGGTTTTTAGTGATTTGTTCCAGGGATCTTATACAGACATTTTATTAAAGAGTAGATTATATGGTTTTCATACCAGGGCACAGAGGATTGTGATTTTATGCCAGACTCCCACAACCCTGCTCAAGGAGGACTTAAAAATTACAATAATAATTGCTTACACTTATATAGCGCTTTTCTGGACACTCCACTCAAAGCGCTTTACAGGTAATGGGGACTCCCCTCCACCACCACCAATGTGCAGCCCCACCTGGATGATGCGACGGCAGCCAAAGTGCACCAGAACGCTCCCCACACATTGGCTATCAGTGGGGGAGGAGAGCAGAGTAATGAAGCCAATTAAAAACAGCTTGATCTTCTGACTAGTGCACTGGTAGGCAGCCTAGAGCCTGTGGATGACTTGCATGGTCTGAGATATCCACTGGCATTGAACTGTCTCAAATCAGTATTCAGACCTCATGAAATAAACTTAGTGCTGGCCCGTCTTTGGGAATTTTCTCTAGGGCTGCCTAAAGAGGCTTTCAAGGCTGCCTGTGGCCCTTGAAGTCATGTAGATGGCCCAGCGAGAGTGTGAATTGTTTATCTCTTTCCCACTAAGACAGTCTCTAGACACATGAAAAAGAGCTGCTCGTGCCTCTTGCCATAGATGGTGAAATGTTATTGTATTTCCTGGAGTCCTTCACTCTCCCCTGCAGTGCAACAGAGAAAACAAAGATTCACGCAGCGAGAGGGTAAACTCTGCTAAGACGGAAATCAAAAAATAATTTTGTGGCAATGGATACTATTATTACAGCGCGCCAACCGCAGTTCTTATTCCGAAAGGAATAACACAAATACAATCATTTCGTTTATTGAAAAAACAAACCATGACAGGCCAAGTATGGCTTTGGCTGTGTGGTGGAACTCTGAAAATGGAGTCAAACCACACTCTCCATGTGTTGTTTTGAAATCCGCAGAGCGGCCACGCTGACACGGCGCTGGGCCAGGAGACTCAACCCTGGCCCAAATTAGTTTCTGGTGTTTACAGAACTCCGAGTTCTTGGTGGGACCTGTTCTGTAGGGCAGTATTCAGTTGCTGGGGGTTTAAATTATGGGTCTAGCCTAAGCTGTGATGAATGCATGCCTTTGCTCAACTCAAACTGGGAGGAGTGACTGAATCAAATAGCTTTATAGGTAGATAAACACAAGAGAGCTACACTCGAGACATTGCCATAGAAAACTCTTTTTAAGGAATACGTTGGGGTCACCCAGTTTATTGCTTTGCAGAAGCATTCTGGCAAGATCCACCTAGCTCTCAAGGTGTTTTCTTAGTTACGAATTTGCAGCCACTGTAATCGACAGTAAGTCAGCCATGTTTTGATATGTAACAGTGCTGGTAAGTGCAACTTGTGTAACTTGAGTCCATGAACTTTGGGATACAGTGGCATTTGTTCAATTCTCTGAGAATGTCTCAAAAGGAATCAACTTAAGGAAAGACTTTAGGAAGATACAAAAACACAAATACTTCCACACTGGCAGGCATCATTAACATCGAACTGATTTATTGTAATTGAAGACAAATGTTAGCAGGCTGCACACAGCAACCAATGTATCCCTAACACTTCTGCCCCAAAGCAATTCTAAATGATGTATTAGCAGCATTCTTATTAGGATTAGAAATCCACATTTTGCTAACGAGGATTATTGTAAATGTGCGAATTCATACGTAATTTGTAATGCACCATCAGTTAACCAAACAATAAGCAGTATCTCTTTTATCCCTTCCTCTCCTTTCTCTCAGAGATTAGCTGAAGCAATCACAGAATACCCTGGATTTAAAAGATATGGTTTCAAATTTAAATGCTTTTTTATTTAAAAAAAAGGGAGGGAACTTCCTGTCTTTCTTAAAAATTTTGATAATGTTCTAGTCCCTGAGGCCAGGAGCGCCTGCACTAATTTGTCATGCTACTTTCCCATTGGAGTAAACTAAAATTTGACAGAAGCCAGACATTGTGTTGACTGTCAAAGTGTACCAGGTAATAATTCCACCCCTCTGAGCCCCTTCTTCCACCCCACGCACACACACACATCGCTTAGCCACTGCTCCATGGGAAAAGTCGTGTATCTGTCAATTTACAAACAGTAAAGCTGTCTGTCTTAGTAACACTCCCCACTAAAGCAGCCAACTTCTATACCTAGTAGCCATCAATACACTCCTCTGATTTACTGTGACCTCGCTTTATAGTTCAAGAGCTTATAATTCAGTTTTTGAATGACCTTTGGAGAGGATAAGGGCACACATTCTGGAATGGGTTTAGTAGCATTTACGCTCGCGAAACATTCTGAAATACGGCCTGCTCCAACGTCTTGCTCCAGACGGTTTGAAGAAAGCCTCACAGCTAAAGGAGTTTGAGATTATTCTCCCTTCTTTTTACTTTGTCAGTGTGGAATTAGCCCCTATGTGTTCATTCGTAGTTCGCACACTGGCACAGCACCAGCCACTAACAATGCAGTGCATTGTATTTCTGGTGTGTTCCACTATACTCAATCTACCCACTAACTAGAAGTAAGGTTTAAGTTTAGGAAAATGTGTCTGTCATGTTTTTCTAATATTGTTTATATGAAAAAATATTAGATCATTTCCGTCTCGACAGTGTCATTATCTTTTTGGTGAAAGATACGATTTGTTTCAATTAGTCTGTCAGGGAGCCATGCTTGGCACCGCCTCTGCGCTTGGTTCAGTACTACACTGTGGCTTCTCCTGTGTGGAGCTTGTTCTCCCTGTGATCATGTGGGATTTTGCCAGATACCCTAATTTCATCCCACTTTCCAAAGACAAGGTGCCAAGGTTAACCGATGATGCTAAATTGTGTGCTTGTGTGCTTCTGTGTGCGTTTGTGTGTGCCCTACGATGGACTGGCATGCCATCAAGTCTCATGTTGTGCCCTTGCTGAGTTGCTCTGATGCTCAACAGCAGTTTTTGACTTTTCATAATTTCTGGACAGATTAACCAGTTTACTGGAGATTAGTTTAGAGAGCCCTCTCCTTTTAGATCACTGGTGCTTGACGAGGTGTGAGATTGCAAAGGAACAGGTAAAGGTTTAATCCATGCTGAAAAGAGAAGAAAAGAGACACAATGTTTCGGCTGTGAAGCCTTCTTCGGGTGTGAAGGCTCCACAGCCAAAACGTTGTGTCTCTTTTCAGCAGGAATAAACCTTTACTTGCTCCATTGCAGCCTACGCATGCTGATGCAGCTCCCCACTTCAGCTTTTTCAGGTGTGAGGTTGTTCAGGGATTTTGTAATACATTTTGTCACCTCAAGACCAGAATGGTCAGTGTAAAATCAGTGCTCCTTCCCAGTGGTCAGTTCTGCTAACAACCTTCAGTTCTTTTATTAGGTTGTCCTTTCAAATCAGCATTTTTATAATTATTATTTTGATGTGCTTTTAGATTTAATATTGGGGATTCTTTTGGGATTGATTGAAAATGTGCTCATCAGCCAGAAAAAGGCTGAGAAACTCTCTCTTTTAGCGCACAAAGAAACATTCCAGAAATGTTAAATACTCATACAGTTTTACTGGGCATAATAAGCATGAATGAAGAAAGACATTTCTGTTCAATTTTCCAGGAAATGACACAACCCTTCTCCTGTGTGTGATATTCATGTCAAGTAGTGCAGTGAAGGATTGTTTTTTCCTGTGCTAATTAAATTCAAAGGGGGCAAGGGATTTTCTTAGCAAAGGACTTTCTTACCTTATGCCTGTCGCCTATCTAGTTGCTTTCTTGCGTTTTCTCCTTGACTTTTACTTCTGATGGCATCAGTTAGGTGCTTTCTTATGGTTGAGGCAAACTGTAAACTCTGAAAATTGTAAAGCTTTAGATATGCATTTATTAAGTCTTAGCCATCACAATTTCAGAAATGTTAACCTTAATAGGTTAGGATAATCTCTTTGTTCTGCAATGGCTTTAAGTGTCTAGATATAAGTTTGCACATAATTCCTTTGTTTGTGTTTATGCGTTAGGAACGAGACGCTGCTTGATCTCATGGTTTCATCGTAAGCCAAGTGTCGACCACACCTCATTGAGAATACCATAGCATTGCTTCTGGTCATTCGTCAAACTAGTTTCCTCTCTCTGGATGTGGATACACATGCGTGATTTCTCTTTTTGTCTCTAAATTTAAATTAGCCAAATATTAGGAACCAAATCCTCCAAATTCTCTAGTACCTTGCCCGGTGAATATAAGTGCTAAAGAGAAGAGAAATGGAAAGTCTTGCTGTCAGACTTAAAAAATCCAGTCAGCTAATGTGCTTAAAGCCACAGGAAAAAAACTCTTGATGCTTTGCCAGGATAATAAATTTAATCTCACCTTTTCTGTAAATGCTATTGCGACTTGGCAAAACTTGTGAGATTAAATGTTGTTGTTTGTGTTGTTGGTTTCACTGCAAGCATTCATAGTCGGATTAAAAAATCTTTAAAGCCAGCAATTGGTACTTCTGTTATTTATTAACCTGCCTCCTGGTATGTTACACTTCACCCCTCCAAGCTATTGCAGTGTTGGGAGTATCTTATAGCCGCAGCTGGTAACTTCTGAGGCTCAGCTGAGTGGAAGACATGAAAGACGTCTGTGAAGAAAGAAAAGGCAGACTGTAAGCCTGGGGCTGTGGTCTTAATAAGCAGTTATCTGGTTCAAGAGACATGTTGGAAAGGCTGAGCCCAAGCAGACTGCAGCTGAGCTCGTCTTTTGCTGGAGGTGCGGAAAGTGAGGCTTGAGAGTACGGCACTTATCCTCAAACCACAAGCAAGGGACTGCAGAGCACGGTAGGTTCAGGTTTTCCTCTTCATCTTTGTGCTCTGTGGGAAGATGGTACTCGCACTACATGTAAAATAAGTGCAACTTTTCACCCCCTGGGCCAGCTGTGCTGTCAGTGATTCCAAAGACTGGCTGAGACACAGGCACTGCTGGAGCAGCGCAGAGAGTTAGCAGCTTTCTGAAGAACTGCAGCTCCAACGAAGGTGTCAGGGATTCAGCTGTATTTATATCCAGTAACAAAATGTTTTGCTTTCAGCTGCAAATACAGAATTAAATCCTGCTCTGTGTCAGAAACTCCATTCCAGCCCCCTCCAAGCTTTGCACAGTGTATCACTTAACAGACTGTGATCCTCCAGTGAGCTTCACTGTCTGGGCTTCTGACTGGGTCTCACTGGCTTGTGTTTATGTAGTCACTGCCTCGTAATACTTTTTTTTAAGAACATGTTCTCAAATGAACATTAGCCAGGTCTCCAATGTTACTTCAGGCTCATGTTAAATAAGACCCACTTATTATTTAAAACCCAGCATACAAAGCAGTGGGGATTTAAATTTCTTGCATACCTCTGGGCACACATGATCTCTAAAGAAAAATATTTAAAGAGAAAACAGTCCTTTGAATATTTATTTTAAAATTGTTAATATGTCGGCTCGTTTTCACAGAGAAGGCGTGCTTGAGACAGATCAGTTAAGGTTTTGGCTCTGTTCAACCTTCATTATGTAGGTGCAGATGGAACTGTTTACTTTCCACTCCAGGTTGATGTTTTTTTATTAATATTGTCCATTTCAGGTTTCAAAAATATGTAGAAAATAGCAATACAGCTCTGTCAGATAGTTGATTTTGTGTCCGTTCTTTTCAGAAAGAACGAATATTTTTCGGAATATTTGGTATAATATTCAGCCAATGACTCTGAGAGCTTTTGCCATCCATCAGAGCTCCCAGGTTCTCGTTCAGAGGCAGAGCACTATCAGGCCACCTGAGTGCGTTATCATTTCTCTCCTTGCTTTTGCAACATGATTTGTGCTCAGAGTTGTGTGAAGAAGCCCAACTGCTGATGGTAGCACACATTTCTAAAAAATATGGGGGTGACATGATTTATGAGAAAGTATGTTTTCTTTTTACTGTCGTGTGAAATCTGAAGTGTTCTCACTTGTTAGCTTGCTGTATGGTAATCTGGCAGTCAGTGAAGGGCAGCTGTCAGTGCACAGAGTGAATCTGCAAGTATTATCTGTGACAGCCAGAAATGGGTTTGGGATGATGCCTGCCTGGGTGCTATCTTCAGAAAAACCCTACACTATTTTATAATTTATTAGAGATGTCCAGACTCTATGAAATCAGGCACTGTATTCTAAGTAAATTCTGAATGCTAAATTAATTGTGACTGACAGATGGTTCCACTTTAGGCAGCAATATTTTGTCTTCCCATGTCAGCACCAAACATAAAATAAAATATCGTAGGCTTCTGCATATAATAGTGTGCTATATAGCTCGGTATTTTATGGTCAGTAAATATGATTTGGGTCCTCATTGCAACATTTGACTTATGCCAGCAAAAAAAAACTATTCTTTTTCAAATTTATATTTCCCGTGTAGCTCTGACTAAGAACATAAAGCTTTTGTTTTCTACTGACACAATGGGTACAATTCAAAATCATCCCACATTAGACACTCTATAGAGTCTCCTTGCTGCTGCTCGTGCTGAGCTGTTTGTACATGTACATGCTGTTGCTTGCATGCTTCGGTGTATAGGAAGACAGGAGCTTAATTGTCAAAGTCATTGTCTCTTATTTTCAAAGTCATATGGTATAGTGTTGTACTTTATTATGAAGGTGTCATACAGTACAGTGCTCCGTTAAAAGAAATGCCAAGGTCTTTAATATGGTAGGAATATAGTCTAAAACAGTCATCTTTTAAATATCAAAATATTGCATCTGTAATTTAATTTAGTGTGTCATAATATTGCAGGTCCATGTTTAGAGCTAGAAAAAGTGTATTACAGATAAATTTATTGGTATGTATGAAAACAAGCAAAAAGGTTATTGTGTTGTATACCTAGCAACATAAATGTACAGATTAATGCCATTTATCTAATACTGTTGGATTATTTATCTACTACTGTTGGAAGAGATTTTGGAGCCTGTTGGCTGGGACCTTTGCTCAAACTCCTAATGGCTGGCAGCGCAGATGGCCCTGCTGATGCAAGAGCCCCGTCTGTTTGTTTTAATTTGCTGTGTGTGTCAGCACTCACGACAGCCAGAGATCCTGGCGGCCAAGCTGGGGATGGGGGGGGCGGCTGGAGGCAGAGCCGAGCCCTCGCTCTGACAGGAATGCGTCCCAGGTGAGAAATCTGGAAAGCGTGCAATTGAGCTTAACACCCCCATGTGTGCTGATAACAGAGCAGGAACAATTCTCTGCCTCGGCAAAGTCTTAGCATGCCTGCAGGCTAAGGAAAGCAACAGATCCATTGCTTTATTGTCATCCTAATGTAACGCTGCTGTAACGTGGCTCCTTCCCCCATTAACAGCTGTTAGAATCACTGTTATTATCTGTCATTATATTAAAATGGCTTGCTCCTCCTAGCAGTACTCTAATGAGAGGGTAGATGTGAACGCCAAGGCGAAGAGCTTTTTATCTGTGGCCCCATCCCCCATCAGCTCTTGGGTGTGGCAAAAAAGAAGACCCTGCAAAGTCTCAGAAACTGCATTTAACTTTGTTTCTTATAATTATCTGCAGTGCACGTCTACTAAACACTTGAGAATGAATCCCACTGTGATTCTGCAGTTCTCCTGAGGTTTTACCCAGTTTGCACAGAGCAGTTGCTTTGTCAATTGTATTTTTCCATCATAACTTACAATTCGTAATCTGTACTTGTACGTGACTGTACCTGCATTGAGTGGTGAAGCAGAGGTGCAGGTTTTCAGCAGGGGGCTGCAATTCTTCTTCTAGGAGTGCAAATATTAGTACTGAAACACAATGACACGAGCTCTCTTGTTGTTTCAGTAAGGTTAGCGATTTTAGCAGCTGCATCATGCCGGGGGTAGGGCTGGGGTTATGTTTAGGATTAGTGTTTGGGTAGGATTAGGGTTATACTGAGATTTAGGGATGTGGGAGCTCAGATGAGGCGGCTGCAGAAACCATACTTTACACTAGCAGGGGTAACTACGCTTGGCACACCAGCTTCAGCCCCTAGCCGAGGAGGTGCAGCCTCTCGATGCTCAGAATGCACAAGCACTTTTTGCTTCCTTACTGCTTCTTACTGCATGTACAATTACATGGATTGCCCATCTGTGCTGCACCTTGTTTTCAATGTGATTCAGCACCCTGCTTTTATCATGGTGTAGCACATTAAACCTTTATGAAGCACACATGCTTCAGTGCCCAGCCAAATATCATAGTGAATGGATGCATTGTAAAAAAAATGACAGTGCACACCATTTTGTTCAGTTTCTTATGTTTAAGAGGTGTTTACTTTCAACTCCTCCTGAGCAACTGCGGACCAAATACATTGCAGATTAAATAGATTTTATCTACACAATTGTTCTTCAGATGCCAAATATATCAACTTTCAAACAGGGAGGTGGGCCTGCAAGATGGCTTTATTCGCTTGAAGATAGGCTTTGCACACAGGAAGGTAGAAAATTCAGGAAATAGTTCATCAGCTCAGGAACGCTGAAGGCAAACCAAGGATCTTATCTGATCTCTAAGTTGCAGTTTGCTCCCTCGGGGAAGCTGCTGAAAGCCTGGCTTGGGATGGGAGATCCTATCAATCCTGTTGGTGGGCAACAGGCCGAGAAAGGAAAATAACCAGCAGCCTTGGAAAATGATGAGGTGTAAGTGAATATCCTGCTTACATATGTCAAATGTATTGTGGCCATATGTGTTCCATGGAACGGAACGGTGGCCAATAAATTATTAGAAGGGATATTGAATAATTGTGTGTGTCCAGCCAATTATTTTGTTTGGTTCTTTTTGGCTTGAGACAAAAAGCAACAGGATTTGCCTTGATTTGTGCTTTGCTCCAAGAATTGGATACAGTATCTCACTTAAATCAATACAGTATCATTCTTAATGGACCTTGTCATTTTCCTCCCTTCCATTTGCAGGATCCCTAATTATGTCTTGTAGTAAAAATGAGAAAGATTGCTGTGGAAGAAGCCCCTTTGGTCATTTTCCTTTGCTTTGCAGACAGTGCCTGTTCCAAATCCTCAGTCTCTTGGTTGAAACTGATGATGGATTAGAGAATCACTTTACAGGAGGCTTTCAGCTTTCAACAGCAAGTTTTGCTCAAGAGGTGCAAGTGGCTGGGAACAGCAACAGCAGTTCTAAGCTGAAACTGGATAAAACTGGAGATTAGCAAGACCTGTGATCTGCGACCAGTGTGTAAAAGGATCTTAACACATACAGAAATGAGGGGAATAAAGGGACATTGTAACCTTGCAACTCCGAGTGGAGCGGAATAGCTTTAATTTCAGACAGACACTTTCCAGGTGGGCGTGCTGGAAAATGTTTTGGGTGGAAAGTTTACGGCTGGGAGCACCAAACCATTTATCCCAGCTTTCTTGTAAAGCTTGTTACCCGCTGTACCATGGAAAGCAGGGAATTTAAACAGGCATTAACAGGTTCCTGTTTGCATCCCCAGATGGTTTCTAAAAATCAAGTGCATCAATCATGCAACAGAAAACTGGAGACAAAGGCTACTGTAATGCCCCAAACATATCTTGAGCCAAAACATCGGGAACTTCACCACTTTGAAATCCATACTGCCTTCTCTGGTCTCCAGTGTGACTACCAATTTTCACTTTGGGAACACAAAATCCAGTCAATCCGTTAGCATGAAACTGCTTACTAGCAAAGGGAGTTAAGTTTAAATTTGTCCAGCACACATGAGGCCTCATTTCGCACATAACTCAAAACCTACATTTCAGATGTGAAGTCATTATAATTGTGGCTTGTAGAAACTCAACCTTCCAAAGAGCTATCTGGACAGTTCTATTTGTCACTGGCAAAGTCAGAAAGTGAAGCCTCGCCTCAAGCCTCAACCAAGAATGCATTTTTGAAAAGGTCTGGAAGGGTTCGGACTCCTGTTGCCAAACATTTGCAAACTCTTTAAACATTCAAGTCTGCCTGTCATAGCTGGGAAAACAAATTAAAGTCTCTGTTGTCTTCAGGGTACTCATTAGTAAGAAAGGATTTTAATTAAAAGAAAGTGCCGACTTACATTACATGAAGACAGCATCTCTCCTGCTAATTCAAAGTTCTCCAGTCAGCTGGGTTTTTGTGTCTTTGTTTGCATCACACTCTTAAAACTGCAAAAAAATTCAGTCTCCTAGGCATACTCACCATGTTGCAATATGCCCCCTCATGAAAAACAAAAGTGAAAATCGCCCGGCACTCTTAAGGTTTAGTGTGCAGGACTAAATGACAAGGCTTCCTGTTTTAGAATTTAAAGCTCAGTCTTGCTCAGACCTGTCACACAAGGATCATAGGCAAGTACATCAGGAGTCACAAATTCTTTTGTTTTTCTGGAACAGGTTCCTCATTTTATTTTCTCTCTGCAAGCTGAGGTGCAGAGTGACATAAATTCCCAAATTCTACTGCCCACGTAATTCTACTTCATTTACTTTTTTTGTACTTCACATTTAAGTTTTTGTACACAGAGCTGGGTGTGTACCAGCCTGGATAGCATGTTAATTTTGGACAGTGTTTTAGAGTTCACAGGAGGAGAATGATAGGAAGCTTTCTGCAAAAGAATACTAGAATATCTCACATCCCACGGAGAAGCTGGATAAATAAAACAAGCTGGTTGCAAGAAAAAAAGGACAAGCATACGTGCATTTTTTTCAGCTGCTATTGGACACACTTAACCCTGAACAGTGTGTTCTTTGGAAAGCAGTTTGTTAGCAAACCCCCCTTTGTGAAATATGCAGTCTGGGCAATTTAAAACAGCTGCTTTCCAAGACCAAAATTATCCAGGAATGACAAGGTCAATGTGGGAGAACAAGGGCCAAAAGAGCAGAGTGTACGAATTCTGGAAATTACAGATGGTGCTTGTCAGGGGCAGGCCATTCACCTCCAGTGGGAGCAGAAGATCAGGCCCGCTCGCTTCTTCCCTCTGGTTCCTATTTGCTTTTCATCCGACTGTCAGAAGAATAATTATCCCTTTTCTCCCACTTTTTTTACATGCAGACAAAAAGTCACCTCCAAACAAGTATTCCCCTTACGCACTCGTGCCATTTTTGGAAATAATGAAAATCAATTCTGTTGTACCGACAGGGCTGTTAATTCTTTAAACTGGCACAATAAAGCACACGTGTCACCCTTCTGTATTTTGGGTTCAAAACACTAATGGTTTACAATTAGTTTCTTGAACTGCTGCATTTTTTATACTTTCTGCTGTTTAACACCTCATTAACAAAAGATAAACTCTTATGTTTCCATCACCTAGTTTTTCTTCCAAAATGCGCTTGTGTTATTAGGGAAATTATCTGTTCAAACCATTGTCATGACTGTTGAGAGCTTAAAATTACCCTTGATTCAGTGCTTATTCATATTTAAAGATTGCAGTTTTATTCAGAATAAGAAGCAGTTTCAGTAGGAGGATCCCTTACTGTCTCCACAGGACAGGAAAAAGGAAAACATTTTCTCATTACAGAGTTTAGTGGCACAATAAATATGGTGATACCCTATGTAGTGCAGCAGAAATAAACTACACTGAAATGCAAATTTAAATTTAAGGCAATTTTTCACTTCCATTGCAAAATAAGTGTTCAAAGCCTATGGCATTTCAGGTTCCTAACAATACAAAACATAATTAGGAGGCACAACATTTACTGGGGACACTGGAGATATTATTTAATTATAATATAAAACTTAATCCTGAAAAAGGTTCTTGAGACTGTCAAGAGCTCATGTTGCCAACTATCATTGCATGTTCAGGAGGTTTGTTGGAGAGCTTGTTTCTTCTTCAGCAATGGAACATATAAGTGGTTGCTTCTGCTTGGGACTCAAGCCTCTAACACTCAGTCGTTGCTCAAATACAATTGTAAAAGAGCCTGATTTATGTCAGGTAGTTCAAGGTGCCTGAGTACATCAAGAACTAGTTAGGACTTCTGAAGCATATTGAAAGAGTATAGTGGGGAACCTACCCACACCCCAGCACCAACCTGAACTACCACTTGGTAACACACCCTTATATACGCCAAACCTACTAATTGAACAGCATGTGACAATGTGCATTGCAATTAACCAATTTTACCATCTGTGATCACCTCGTGTGAATCTGTTTATAGATTAAAGTGGCAGGTTGGCTGAAACTGCAGTCCTTCCTGGTCTGGCCTGCCTCAGTAATCCTTTTAATACTTCACATGTGCCCATTATATTATTCCATTTGTAGGTACAGCTTTTCTGCTCCTGCCAGTTGTAGTTTTGGCTTTTTAAAGCGGTAGATATTTTAGACTTCTGCTGCAGGAGATTTCTTGAGGGGTGAGGATACATGGAAGTTAATCATCTGCTTGGGCTGTGATTTTAAAGTATCTACCTCCCCAGCTTTCCTTTCCTGTGGAATTGCTTAAGGCCTTGTGAATGTTTGATGCCAGAGTCCATAAAACACAGATTGAGGAGAAGCTGCTCTGGACACACCTTATCAGTTGGAAGAACATTACTTTTGCCTGTTCCCCAGGTAGCTAGCAGGATGCAAACTCTGGCTGCTGAAAGTGGCTGGCTATACGTCTTCCAAAGAGCGGTGATTTGGTCTCATCCTGAATTTCACATGCTTAATATCCAAGGTCTTGTTTGCAATATTTCTAACCCATTACTTGTGTATAAACTACTCTTGTATCTTAAATTGATATTTTATGTTGAAATAACAACTGATCCCCTTTTCTCTAATATAAACTGTTTGAATTGAAGCAAACTTGAGGCTGTCACCCTGAAACTGAACATCAAAACAACAGGCTGATGGGGTGAATCCATATGAAGCTCTGTTTGTCGCAGTGTTTTTCTCACATGCTTACCCGCTTGGTAGCAATAATCACAGCTGGTGATCTTGCTTTATGAGAGCTGGAGAACACAATTGGATCGCCTTTGGTTTTTTTTTACAGAGTCTGAGGTGGGTTTTGAAAATTGCTTTAAATTAATCCTGGCGACTTAGTTTTCCATGGTGCTATTACAATGAGCAAATAAACCTGCTCAGTGCTGGCAATTGACTGTTCACCTGTTATGCTTAGGTTTAGCTGCGTGTGTAACACATACTCCACATGAACCAGCACAGTGGGCACCTCAAAATTGCATGCGACAGGCACAGCCTCAATCCACTCCTATAACCTGCAGAGGCAGAGGGTGTGGACCAAGAGCTTGGTCCAAGAGAGTGGTGAACTGTTTACGTAATCCCTGCTTGTTCAGTATGACCTCCATCCCCAAAGCTGCAGAAGAAAACACTGAGGGCTTTAACAGCCTAGCTGAGAGGACTGAGCGTGGTATTGACCACAAGGGCACTGCGTCAGTCTTCCAAAAAACATTTCCTGTTGCAGCCCTCCTGCTTAATACTAAACAGACCTCTCTTTTCCACTTTCCAACTCACAGGCATCGCTGAACCCCCACACATCCCTCCTCCTCCGACCGAAGGCCCACCAATCACCATCACATGTTCCCTGCTTTAGAGGTTTCAACAAGGAAGTCTTAAGCTTTCAGCTTAGAGACAGAAGAGGGGATAGGTTTCTGTGACCTTGCTGAAAGGATAAAGGGTAAGATAGTTTTTATCTCTCCGGTTTAAAGAGATGGCGGATGCTGATAGAGCTGTGACTCCACAGAGATAATATTCCTCCTGTGAAGGGGGGGTGCACACACTGAGTTTTCTCCTGGTGGAAGGGTTAAACCATTCTAGCTTACTGAGCACAGCACTAAACATGCCGTATCCCATAAGAAAAGGTAATACAGCTCTGGCAAACCTGTTACAGCACGGCTAATTATAAAAGCATATGCATGCTCAAGAGCTCTTGGCAAATAGGCATGCAATACTTTATGAGCTGCAGCCTGATTTCAGATATGAACATGTGTTTTCATGTTTAAAGGTGTAGCCTCAACTTCTCGAGTTACCGTCAGGGAACTGAAATTGACTGTCATCAAAATGAATGCCATTACAATCCATAGGGCATCGAGAATCAAGGAAGAAAAGGAATAATTGCCCAGGCTCATTTTGGATGAAAATGATTATTTGCGAGTCCAGAGGGAATGGGAGAATAAAGATTGTTTTTCTGAATTCTGGAGGGCTTGGTGTGTTAGGTTATGAGGGACCGATGGCTATGATTGTGAGTTGGATAAAGAGTTAGAGAAAGACAGCAAATAAGGTTGCTAAAAACGTATTTCATTAAGTCTTTGAATCAGATGCTGTAGTTGTAAAGAAGTGGATTTTCTACGGCTGCTGCTATGACTCATGTGTCCTGTGGCTACCAGCATCCCGATTTGATCTCCTTTAGTGTCTTTTTTTTGGCTATGAGCTAATAGAAATATAATATAAACTCAACTAAATGAATTATACTTGCCAATTATTATATCACAGAGGAAACTGCCAGCCTCAATGAGTTCTGAAAACTCCTTTCTGCAAAGAGGAAACAATGCTTTCTTTGTGCGTTTATAGGCACACATCCTGATGGGCTTTATGTCATTGAGAAAGGCTGATTCTCTATTTGCAATACAGTTAATAGACCTGCCAACATTTTTATCAAATAAAACAAATAAAATCTCTAATACCTACTCAGTTTCAGTAAGTCCTGCTGCTGTTTAAGAGAACTTAAGTTCAGCGTCTAGCTGGAGTGTTTATTCTGTTTTCCCTGGAACCCAGATGGGAGCTATTGTTTATTATCTTTCTTTAACTTATCACCACAAAGTAAATAAGCGCTGTCTTGTCGGGGACTAGTCTTCTTTGGTCTGTTATTTGCTAGATATTTCTTTTTTATTTTTAAATGCAATTGATTCCTTAGCTTCTGTAAGACAATGGAAAGAGGTGGACTAGTGTTTAGGAGCCTGTGCTTGGAAGTAGAAAGTAGAATTTCAAACTCCAATAGCGGGGTTGTGGGCAAAGCACTGCAGGCTCTGGCTCTGAGCAAGTAACTTCACCCCTATTTCTCCAGCAAAATGCCCAGCTGTGTCAAGGAACACTTTCCAGGTCATCACTGTAAATGAGAATGTGAGAAGGAGAACAGAGGATTCTTAAAAGTCAAACATACCTCTGTATCTGCTTCATATTTTGTGCCCCGAGAGGTTGCATGTGCTATACTAAAAAATGTTTTAACTGCATTCAGTCTTCTATAGTAATGGGATTGTGCAGGGCTTGCCAAGAAAAATTGTCCTCGCAGCACTTTTATTTTTTGCTTGAAAAAATCCTGCTTTACGGACATTGAATCAACATCACAGACAAGTGGACATCTGCCAGCTGTGAGTGGACTGTGCAGAGAAATCCAGAACAGTTCAAAACTCTCAACTGGAACAGAAAGATTAACTGCTGCTGCAAACAGATCACAGAACTCAGAATATTTACTTTAATAATGAAGATCATTGGAAGGGTGCCTTATTTGCTCCTAACATTTGTTTTTTTAATCAAATAAGGAGCAAGAATTAGAGCTGAAATCGGACTAAAAAAAACAAACTACAATGCCTTATAAAGAAGTCAAGGTTCTCTCTTTAACGTGTCCAAGAGATGGGTGTCAAACTAGCTGGCAGTTCAAAGACTTGTAGACAGAATTTCAAGAACATTTTAAACATCACTTCCATGGTATCAGAAGGCCTACATTTCTGCAATTACAAGTGCTGTTTTTACAGTTCTGTACTTTCTTCTACAAAAATGAAAAAACGCTTATCTCAAAAGAGCCTGTCTCTTGAGAGACATACAGAATGGCTTGCAGCACAAAGCAATCGTTAGACCTGAGTCTGACATCTCCTGGACTATTACAGGTAGTTTTTTTTACCCTCCTTAAATCAAATAGATAAGATAAGATCACTTTATTGGCCATATACAATTTCTTGTATTAGGAATTTGTATTTTCCCATACCTCAACTTGCTCTCCATGAGACACAGGCACAAAGACAGGGAGAGAAGCTTGGGGTCGCAGGGTCAGCCATTTATACAGCACCCCTGGAGCAGTTGGGGTGAAGGGCCTTGCTCAGGGGCCCAACAGAGTAGGATTCCTCTGCTGGCCACGGGATACGAACTGGCAACCTTCCAGCCACAGGCGCTGATCCTGAGCCACAGAGCCACTGCACCGCCCTGCAAATGCAAGACTCTGAAGAACTGTAACCAGTTTAAAATGTGAACATCCACTAAAGTGGTGAATCTCAAAACAGATGATTTTGTTCAGGCTGCTGCTTCAGGACATCCTTTTTGATCTTGATTTGTAAAATTAAACAATATAAAAAATATTAGAAATTAGCATCTTTCACTGTGCTTGCTGACTGAGCTACCTGTTTTATATTTCAATTTTCCAGTTGGTTTTCACCACTTAAATTCCTGGAACTCAATAAAGAACATGAAGGCAAGAAGTCTGAGAACTGGACCGAGTTGGTGGGGTCACACTGTCATTCTTGTGTCCGACACAAGTTTAATTAAATGTCGTACTGGGGACTCTTTCATCTCACGCTGGGCTTTATGGCTGTTTCTGTCTCAGTTTCATGCCCAAAACACCACACCAAGCTGCTGGCATGGATTCTGAAACATGACAGACCTCCCTGGAGGAGGCAGACCGAAAGATCTGTTCCCAAATAATGAAAGCACTTCCACGGGCAGGTACTGTCAGGTTTAGACGTGGAAATTTGTGCCCTTCAGGGTAACCAGATTTACAGTATATTTCAAGCTGTGCCCTTGGAGAATATTAACTCACCCCCACACAGCAACTCCCAGTGTTTGCAGATAATATAGTGGAAGCTATTGTGTTTGAAGAGCAAACATTGTGTCGCCATGACAATCACACACAAAGGAAGCTCCTTTGGGGTCTGTGGGGTGCGTGTGAAGAACTGATCCTTTTTTTAATGATGTTCTATACAAGCTGCAGTTTCGAGTGCCCTCTCTTGTCTGCCATTGCACACAGTCAGCTCTCACATTAGACAGCAAGGCTCTGCTTTGCTAAACACACATTACACTTACAGAAAAATAACATTTACTTGCAAAACCACCCTGCTCTGTTGCCTCCACTCTATTTGAATATGGCCTCGATATGCACTGCTAAATGTCAATGACTGAAATGGTAAAATCCAAATAATTATTAATTAGCCTGTTCAGTAGCATGCGTATCCCCAAAGGAGTTTTTAGCAGATTCATGTTAAATGGGTACTCTCAATGGCTTAATCAAAACTTTGCAGGTCCTGAGGCTCAGGCTTTAGGGACAATTTTTGTTGTTCTTTCGGGAAACACTTCACAGTCCCAAGTGGGGTGGAAAGCCCCTTTAAATAATATATCTATGGGATGTTGTAACAAAATATTCAATTGACTTTATGAGGGCTGTACTAAAAATACATATCACTTCTATTACTTCATTACCATAAACAATATAATTATGATGAGTGGACACCCTTAATATTTACGCATGATTTTTACCAAAAAAGCAGCCTGGAGATACTGCTGAATGTGTGCTTCACATTCGGGAAACTTTAAATGAAAGGAAAAACTTAGTCCAGTTAATGAGCCCGTAGTTTTCCTGGCAGTTTCCTTGACAACAGAAAGGAAGTACTCCCTCCTGCCCATGTTTGGCTTTCCCTCTATTTTTTGTGTGTGTGGAAGGTATTGTATGACAGCTTTTCCTGTGGCTTCAGTGTGTAGCTCAGCGCGCAACTCATTACTGCATCTGAACATCTGGAAGGAAGCAACCGCCTCCTCCCAGCCTCCAGTTGCCTGCCTCTGTCAGGGAGACTCGCAGATCAGATACAGTCCAGGAGCACAGCAGAGACACACCAGAAACGTGTGGACAATTTGCCACTTCTTTCTGTGCTTTTTTTATGTTGCAGCCACAAGTCTGAAAAACTCCGTTTTCTAAAATGTTTTTTAACCAGAGGTACCTATTTGCCCTCTGAAAAAAAGAAGGTGGAGGTACCTACTTTTTTGCAGACTTTTGTTTTTATAAATTTGTCCTCCGCCAGCATCGTGTTGGTGGCTGTAAACTTTGGTAAGTGTTTGTGAAAACCTTCCTCTTTTCTCCCTCTTGGTAGTTCTCTCTTCATCTTCAGTGTTGCTTTACTGTTGTATTAATGAATTCTGGGAATGTTAACCCTTTACTTGCCAAAGACATGGTGCTGTGTTCAGATTTCTTTTCTGTTATCATTTTTTTCCATTTTTGAACTGCTGGAAAAGACCTCAATCATTATGCCCCTCAAAGTAGTTCCATGTAACTGAATGAATTCTCCTGTGCAGACGTTTTACCATTTTAAATTGGTATTTTCTGTGCTGTGTGGCTAGCGTTCAGGAAAACTAAACTGCAATGTACTGTGCGTACTGTACCTGAAGATTTCTATAGATGACAGAAATGCCTGTTTCTAAAAGTATCAGTGATTCATACATTCAGTGGTTTGGCTGGTGCAGAATGACTTTGTGAGTCTATATGTGCTGTTTTGCTCTGTGAGGAGTGAGGTTTTCAATAGGTACATAGTGGAACTTTACATTCACAACTGCTTTGCATTTATAGTTGTATATGTATAGTTGATTTTAGGAAAAAAAGTCAGAAGCCTCATACTGTACTCTGAAACAACTTGCTTGTGAAGTCCTGGAATCTTGATGGTGTGAATGCAAACGGACTGAAAATAGCGAGGACTGAAGCTGACATCCAGTAGCTTGTATTGCTCGCTGCCAAGAGCTGGATCTGAAAGCTGCGTTCAGCAGGATTAATTACCATCATTATCAAAACAGTTCAGCAGGAGGAGTGTAAAAGGGAAAATGATTGTGGTCGCACTATGCCAAGCATGAGCAACTCCTCGTTAGATATTGCTTTTAACCCAGTTTCGTTTTGATACTGAAATTCAGCATGTCTCCGGATCTAGACACTGGAATTGGGAAAAGATTGCTCGACGAAAAGGGGTCATTAATCTTTCAGAGGGGGCGTGCCAAGAGTACATTCTCACATTTGTATTTAAGGATTTGCGTGGTACTGGTAATTTCTTTAATGTAAATAACAGCTCTACTTACATTTCGAGTAATTAAAATACTATTAAAATATAATAATATATAAATTAATATGCACGTCTTACTATTTACGTGGCTTGACACTTTAAGCAGCACGCAAGCCTGAAGTGTACATTTGTGAACCGGCAACAGAAAGGACAAAGAATGAACTTCATATGCGAAAATACTTGTTCTCACAATATATATCCAAATGCTGAAAAAACGTCCGACAGCTTTCAGCGATCTTTTAAACATACGTAGTTTGAAATGTGTGTATTTTCCTCGTAACATCTGAAATACCGTGTCTCGAAAATAAATGAGCGTTTAAACGGTTAAGTGAAACTTTTGAAAGAAGTCGGACATCTCCGGTGGTTTCGTTCTGACGCTACTGAAGTTCCAAAAAATGAAAACCGAGCGAATATTAAACATCGAACTGACTTTACTGCGGTGCATTTCAAAATCCTCAACACCCACTGAAACGCAGAAAAATCCCCGTCCCTGCTATCGAAGCTGTCTGGTTTAAAAAGAAAAGAAAACAGCGGGACAAGGTGCCGGATATCTTGAATCCTGAAAGAAAAGTCTGATCCTGTTTCGCATGCAGTTCGGGGGTAGTTTCGTCCTTTTTCTGACAAAAGGTTTTTTATTGCGTGATGACTGTGCAAAGCGTGCCATAAACGCCGTAAAGACCTGGGAAGGTTGTCAACTGCACGGACTGCGAGCCTTCCTGTAAAAACAATAGGCTAGCCGTGCTGAACAGCCAAAACAGTACTGCAACATTGCAAGAAATAAACCAATGCAGTAAATAACCCAAGTGATTTGGGTTTTTTTTCTATGCCAAAGACATCTCATGGTGTAACATGTTGTAAAGAGTTACAGGAAAGTCAAGCACAGTTGTAATCTTTTTTTATCTTAAATTCTTCCTGGCGTATGAGGCCTTTATTGGACATGCCCTTAAAGGTCCTCTTGCGTGCCACAGGTTGCAGACCCCTGCTACTTAAGGTGAAAAGCTCTTTCAGGCATTTGTCAGGTGACTCAAGTTACTTGCTTCGACCCGTATTTTCAGTCAAAGAAATCAGAAGGAAGAGGAACGTGGCATGCCCCAGGCACTATGAACAGCTGCTGAATACTTTGAGTCTGCACAACTGGCAGTGATGCATAGGTCGACCTTATCCTTAATAAGAGTAAACACCCCCGTTAATTCTGTATTTTGACAAATTTAAGTGATCAAATAAGACCCACGCACTGATTGTTGCAGGGAATCCGTGTACAGTACATGTGTAACTGGTCACTCGATATTAATGAACATACAGATGTCTGCATGCCCTTATCAAATCTGTTCACTACAGCTTTCACACAGAGCCAGCACTCCCTTCTCCTCCCTCTCCCCAAGGTTCCAGCAGTGTGCCACACAACGAGCAATTAACACCTCAAACCACATAAAGACAAAGAGCGTTTTAATCACAACCCCATTTACACAAGTTCAGTTTAGCAGCATTAGCTGTTAGCATTTACTCTGGCTTCTGCTTATCATAAAGTAAAGCAGTCCCTAGTTACATTTCTATTGTGTTAGTTTACAATTGAAAATAATTTGCACATTCAGCAACACTGTCTTTGGTCTTTCTTAAAGTCCAAAGGAGTATATCTGAGGAATCCAGCCCTTGCTGTGTATTGCTCTGGGAGCTCTGATGTCAGGCTGTACTGTACTGATTCTGTGTCCTAGTCTTTAACGGACGTTCTATCTACCAACCCCATTAACAAATTCCTCCCTTACCGTACAAGAAAAAAGCCCCACCCCCAATACACACGCCTCTTTCATAACCAGGCAGGTCTCTCCCTCGTCCCCGGTCCCCACACTTTGTTTGCATGCAGTCAGCCTTATCAGCCAGCCTGGTAGTTAACATACTCTGTGAGATTTGGAGGTGAGAGGTCAATCCTTCACTTTAGATTCAAGTCTAAACGCCAGTGATCTTTAATCTTTGAAGCATGAAGGATTGAAGGGTCCCTACCAGGAAATTTACACAGAACTGAAAGCTCAATTTTCCCTTAAATTGCCTCTACATAGCATACTAGATCCTAATGGTCAAAGGTGTAATATTTAACCAGGGGATATTTGGTTCATGAAGAACTACCAGTACCATCTTTCCCCTTTTTAGTAGCAGCTTTAGAACCAACTTTCATCATAACCTCCTTTAAACACATTGGAATGCATTTAGTCTCACGTGATTATTGTTACTACCCTATTTTGCAACAAGATTTAAAAAAAAATCCATCAAAAACAATGCCATCCATACACTTCCTATAAATCCAAAAGGGTACTATTTATCTCTGATATTGTTTTAAAACCACAACATAGTCATCTGTTTAATCAAGTCACATTCAGAGGGAATGAATCTGATTTTATTCTGTCACTTGAAGTAGAAACCACTGATGATGGATACATCTCCTCACTTCGTGGCACAGTTTTTAAAATGTTAATGTTTTTAAAGTTTTTCCCAATACTTTTAACTCTTTCACTTAAGCGATGGACAAAAAGCTGTTAGCTTTTTCTGGAAGAGAATGTAAAGAATAATGAGCATTTGTTTTACTGCATTTTCTGCAATCCCTTGAATAGACATTTTGAACTCCAAAGAGTGCTAGTTTTCTTTAACATGTAATGGAGGCAACAGTTGGTTTGAACAGTTCAGGAATCCATCTTTGAAAACTAGGTTTGACTTTCATGAAATGGTGTAAGAGTGTAGCTATGGTCAGATGGAAAGCCTGGGGTCCAACTGTTAGCCTTGTAAGCACACATCCCCACCCAACAGGCCATGAACATGTCATGTGTGGTAGATGGATGGTAAAAAGATTGTTTGACTTTTCTGTGAAATGATCTGTGAGACTCCTACCAAGGTGTTATCTTTTCTGGGTCAGAGGAGCAGCGATTATTCTGCTCGGCACACATGCCCTCTTCTGTGGGCTGTGAGGGTGTTTAACCAGCTCACTGCTGCACTGCTTTTGCAGATTTCTCCAACCAACATTGTGAATGATTGATCCAGATGAAATGCTGAAGAATTACTTTTAAGACCAGCATGGGGGGTTCCAAAGGAGAAGGACAAATGAATGTAATCCAGCATTATCTCTGCATTTGTTAAAATGTGGCTTTTAATTCATGCATGCCCTTATGAAATCATCCAGTTGATACCTGTAACCTTATGGTAGGTGTGTGTATCTCTGTTACACTTTTGAAATTTTCCCCTACTCCTCACTGTTCCTATATTGTAGTTTTGACTAATGTTAGGATTAGTTCCCATTTATTGGTATGGTGCTCTACATGACCAAATTTCTTATGCAATTTTTTTAAGACCCCGACCATGGGCGTAATATCCCCGAAACCTGATGCATTTTGCCCAAATTCAGTCTTCCTGCATCAGTAGTTGTTAATTTCTGTGCTGTGAAGATAGAGCATTTAAAAACAAAACTGCAATGTAGGAAAAGATCTTTTAGGTTTAGATGAAAGCTTAAAGTAATGCATGTCCTCGTGAAATCCTTAAGGAGAATCAGCACTGTGTGTGTACTTTTCCAGTGGTTTCCCAAACGAGTGCTACTGTATGAATTTGAAGCATTTGCGTCACGTTTTAAGAAACCTTTCACAATGTCTTCACTTTACTCTGATTTTTTGCAAAAAACTTTTCAAGACTAGTGACGGACTCCAATCACACTTAATGTATTAGGTAAACACTATATCTCTACATTGGGAATGAAAAAAAGTGCACAAACACTGTAACTCAGTTTTTGATCCATCTGTGAAGGTACTGACAGGAATGACTGGAGCCCTTGGCCAATGTAGGACTCCTGTACACACATGAGTCCATGCAGATTTGGAGCCTTTGAGTGTAAATCTTACAGTTTGGCCCATTGCAATCGAGGCATCCTTAAAGATGATGTGCTGTGCCGTCATTAAACACTTATATTTTGATTGCATATATTCTGTGTATTCAATTCTGTGAGTCCCACAAAATTTAATCCTGTGTACGTTAGGTTTATACACATGGACAAGATTAAGCTTCAGATGAGATCATGCATTTTTTTATGCAGCTACTGTCAGGATCACCTTGGGATCATATTGCTTGTGCAGCTGAAAAAAAAGGTCTGCTGCCAAAATTAGTCACTCTTTAAAGTTTACGCCAAATTGACAGATTTCAAGGGCTGTGTAATGATTCATTAAGTTGTAACTTTTTATGTCTTGACCTTATCAGGCAAGCAGTTCACTTGTGAAACACTTCAACTAAAATCATTTGTGTACATTTAAGTACAAATATCTTGCAACTAATTAATTCTTTTGCGAAACATCCACACTTTGAAAACAGAGTAATCACATTACTTTTATCATCCTGTGGAATACACAGCGATAATGTATTATCATAGTGTATAGTTTGTACTAAAAATACTAAAATTCCTACTCAAGACCCAGAAAGTCAAGGACGAGCAGTGATGAAAAAGGTGAAATCCTTGTAATACAGTGTGCGAGAAAAGCAAGGGAAGAATGTTTTTCACGTCACAATTTTTCTTACTCTCTTCAGGAAAGCTTCCGTATATTTTTTTCACTCAACAGCCTGACATCTGCTTCCTATTAACCTCAGACTTGTGCCTCTATTCCTCCAGTGACTATAGATTTACCCCTGGTTCACTTCTTGCATCACAAACATACCTGCTGGAACCTGAAAACGTATACACAGTCTCTTCTGAGTCTCCATATACTGTATTGCTGTTATTTACTTCTTGCATTATCTTTCTTTCCTCCACAGAACGTGTCGAGCATTTCTGTAGATACATGCATTTAAGTGTGTGGTTATTGTCAAATTAGCCACGTCAGGCCTGCTATGAAGAAGAATAAAGAAGGACTTTGCCAAGTATATGAAGACTTTGCAGAGCTTGTGCAGCCATACTTAACAGTGTAAAGAAAAACAGAAAATATTCCTTCTTGAGCAGAAACACAGTTCTCTGGCTGTCTCCTTCTAAAATTTTAGCCTTTTTATTTAAAGTTAATATATAATCCTACTAGATCTTTCATTTTTCATTGCAAAAAGTGGCATCCTAGCTTTATAGAAGTAACAATGTTAATGGCATGGAACACCCGCTTAGCTTACCATGAGCTGCTGTGATCCAGTTTTTGAAGATTCAGATCCATGTTAATTAATGATCTCTAAATGGCAGGCTTGGTTTCTTCTCATGCAATAAGATTGCACAAGCGCAAGTACTGTCAGGGCTGGAGAGGTTCAGACTGGCCAAGGCTTCCTGGGCTGGCATCACAATAGCAACACTGGGGACCGTCCCGCCTCCTGTGAGCTGACAGTGCACCCAGTGAGAGCTGCATCGCTCCTCCAGCTGAAGCCCATTCACCTGTGGGTTCTGGGAGACTGGTAGAGTCAAGACAGCAGCTCCTGCTCATGCTCCTCCTGGTTTCCACCCTACCCTCACCCTCCTTTCCCCTGTGCAGGTACAAGGACTGTGTCTGGAATCATGCTGTGATCAACTGATGGTGGCTGGGAAAAAGAATCCCAATTAAAAATCAATTAAAATACATTGTCAGCAACAACTGCACATTTGATTCCAATGCTATCTGAGTCAAACATAACTGTCCATTCCAATGCACTATTGCTGCCTGTGATCTCCTTTCTCATGGTGTATGGTGAATGTCTATTGTCATTGGGGCGTGTTATATACAGTGCTGATTAGGCATTGTACCTGGCATATCATTTCTGCACACAGATAGTTAGATTATTCTAGGCCAGGCATCAAAAAAGGGTACTACTATTTTGATGCCTGGCTTAGTGAAGTGCAACATCATAGCAGTGGAGATGAAAAGCAGAAAGCAAAAGCCATCAAAAGGAGTGATGTCAACGCAAAACTATGTTGTGACAGGTTGCCAGGAAAGAGAAGTAGAAATGCATTTCAGACAGGTCTATGCAGGAGAGAGTGAGAGAAAAACTGCTTGATTTCAGCCTGCAGTTGTTAATGAGCTCGGCATAAGAGTTCAGCAGCTGCCATTAATCTACAGGGTCACCCCCACCTAGCGGGGGAGGTCAGAGAACTGATGGCATCCACATGTCTGACTCCTTTTCACAATAAATAATTCCACTTCTAGTAACAGATACTGGCAGAGCAGTGGCCCAGGGCAGCAACGCACACGCTGAGCTTCATCTCAGTTTTGTGCTTTAAAGAGATTATGAGAAGAAAATCTAAAAAATAGGAAGAAGAAAGAAAAAAACTTGCAAGGTTGAAAAGCCTCAATTATAAGCACAAATGCAATTTTCACATGGAGGAGTAAATATTTCAACAGATGCTCATATTTACATCTTTAGAAATAACCTATATGACTTCATAGCACGAAAATGACCACCTCCCCTTTTGTGATTTAAGGTTTGTTTGCACGGTCCTACGTCGGCCTTATTCCCAGTTAATGTGCTTCCGCTGAGCCAGGCCAGGCAGTCTGGGGCCCTGGATAGCTGCTGGTCCCTGATTACTGTTATCTCGGGAGCCAGGCTGGTTTCATCTGTGTCTTTACTTCTCGGTTCTTAACAGGGGCTGAATCATAGGTGCCTGTCAGTTGTGGATTAATGTCAGGAGAGCAGCATAATTCCAGTGAGAACAATGGCGTTGATTTGTTGTCTAAGTGGGGTCATTATGCTTGTTTTGTCAGGGATGTAGTGCAATGGTGCCACTTCTTTATGCTTCAAACAGTTCATTAATCCCCGAATGTGAATCCTTTGTATCTGGACCTTTTGTTTTTTAAGGTTTCTCTAGTCTAACATTATATAAAGCATGAAGTTTTATTTCACTTTGGCAGAACTGGTGTATACAGATTTGATTTCTCTACACAATACAATATTCCAAATTGCAGTTAATAGATTACAGATACTGTAGGTTGTTTAAACTGGAAGTGCATCAGGTAAATTAATACCATAAGAAACGTTATAAATGTGGCTCGTTTGATTGCTAGAGGCTAAGTGAACTGAGGATCTGAACTGGCTGTGTTTTGAAAAAAGTCAGGGTATCAGCTTCAACAGCATGGCCTCACAAAAAAGTGACTTCTGTTCTCAGATACGTTGCAGTTGCCTGTAAGGGTCACTTGTGACTTCTGGTTTGTCTTATTGAAAAGAGGTCTGATGATTTGAATCCTTGAATCAATCCACTCAAGGTCTGCTCTGGACAAGACTAAAAAAGTTAAGTTATTTTCGCCTGTCAGTGGAGGACATTCCTTCAAGCCCAGAAGAATGTGTCTGGTTGTCCTTCTCTGGACTGACTCCAGAGCAGCAACATCTTCTTAGTCACTTCAAAAAAGCTGTTGCAGAATTGTTACCAAATGTGCAGAAACAATTCTTCAGGCTCAGAAATGTCCTCTATAAATATTTTGAATCATTTTTCAATTAATCTTCATCTGAAGTACGTATGCGTGGTGTGCAGCAGTTTAGCCGATGTGAACATGTTTATGAGTGTGCGTGAGCAAGGCCATGCTGAAGTTTCTCTACAGCTGATGCAGCTGCAAATGAAGGCCTCAGAATTCCTTTCAATGTATTTGAAAATACATAGCTAATATTTGCTATTATTTTTTAACATTATTTATAATTAATGCATCATGAGCCTTTAATGAAACAAGCTTTTAAAGAAAAACTTTTTTTCCACAGCAAAATGTTCTACATCAAGGAGATGCTTTCCATAGACTGAATATGTATTTTTTCCTTTTAGTTATTTATGTACATACCAATGTCTTTATATAATTTCCTTGATAATTGCAACTGTTTGTATTGGATATATTTGATATTATAGAAGATTACATCATTTGATGGATGTTTTTCAATATCTGCACTAACAGAAGTCATTTCAAGCCATACTGCATTCGTATTGATTAACCAACAGCTCTCTGAGGTCATTTTCAATGAAATTTAGGAATAGATAAATTACTAGGAGCAGGATGAACACGCAAGGGTAACTGGCGATTTAAAGCTTTTATTTTGTTCTTATGAGCTATCAAAACAAGAAACAGCAAAGGCGAGACAAATACATTTATTTCTCCTGTGACTTTCTGAAGATGTGGAGAATGATCTTTCCACACTGGTTTTCACATTTAATCTACAATGTTTCTTTTGGTTTCAGAAAGAATGAAGTTATGTTAAACCCATTTCCTTAAAGATCCACATGCTATATTTCTAGTGTTTGTAGGAGCTCCAAGTTGACTCCATAAATAACCGTCATTTTCAGAAGGCGAACTGTGGAGTTGCCAACTGCTGAACCACATGGAAGTCAACTTTTGATACATATTCTATCTGATGCAAAAATATTTAACTGATTTTATCTATCTGATACAGAATTATTTTACTGTGGGAGCTAAAAAACATTTTAGTTAAAAAAACAAAAATTTTTGTTAAAAAATAATTTTAGGTCTGTGTGCCCAAAATCCCCAAAAGGATAGAAAAACAGAATTCAAATTCTTATGAAGCAGTATTTTGGTTTGGCGTCTGCAGAACTTTTTATTTGCAACACTGTAAATATAGTTTTTTGTCATCAAACAGAGACAGACTTAAACGCCATAAAATTGGTGGCTTCTTCTGTGAGTTCCTGTAAGCAACTTGAAATAGCTTAGACACTTCTCTCACAACATGTTGACAGAAGATGTAACCCTTCTGGGATAAGCGTCTGGGATCACTCCCTGAATGGTCCCAGAGTTTAGGTGTGTTCACTTGCAGGGTACATCATTTGCTTCCAGTGAAAACCTGAAATCAGTTGTAAAGGAACATCTGAAAAGTTATTCCTTTACAATTCGTCCACAGAGGCACCCACAGCATGAAAAGGCACTTTTCTTCCCTATCGTTTTTGATGATGAAGTAGACTCCTTGCAAGAAAAGACACCTTCCAGAACGCCTCGACTTAGTGAGCAACATATGGCAACATTTAAGGGTCCAAGTTTTGAAATAAAATGAAATATAAATTAAGCCTTTCACAGGGACAACACGCCATTATGACCTCAAGCAGGCTATTCCCGTGCCAGGAATTCTTGCGGTTGCTGAACAATTTTAGGAATCAAAAAATCTGTTTCTGTTTTTTTGTTTTTGGGCTGTGAGTTTGCCATTCAAGTGAGAGCAGGGCCTTATCTTGGCCTTGTGTGGAAAGCAGTAAACCGGGTGCTATCCCATTAACTTGAGATGGAAATGTAGTCAGGGGTAAATCCCTAAATAAACTCTAAACATCAGCTGTGTTAAATTCTGTAATACATGACAGTAGATCATTGCATTAAACTGTTTATGAATAGTTTTGTTTTTTTTTTAGCTTTTTTGCTTTTTTGCACATCTAAATGGGATTCTGCTCTGTAGACATTATCCTCCACACATTAACCATGTTTTTGCTTAAATTAACTTCATTTAGGCAAGTTCCCATTACTGATGAGATTTACTCAAATTAACAAATTTTATCAAATTAACATGAAATTGCACCTCTAGTTGCAAATAAGGTGCCAATTTGCATTGTCTGTAGAAACCCTTGGTTCTAATCTTCTCTCATAACTAATTTCTAGAAGTTGTACAAGGGAAATATTGAGAAAAACTGAGGCACGTAATTGTAGCAATGGAGTGCTGTTGTGGTCAGAAGGTAGTGGACAGACATGAAAGATGTAGACTAGTCTGTCTTCAAATGATGATCGTTAAACTATCCAGCTGTATACAGCGTTAAACAATTTACGTGCACTCTGAAATGTACTTCTCCTCACCATGAGGTAAACATTTTCAGTTTATTATCTTTAACTACTAAACCAAATGAACATTTCCTGTTCTCGAATCACTGGCACATCTGTACCTCAAATGGACTAAAGAACTGTCCTTAAGAGGCAAGTGGAAATCCTGCTGACAGAAACACTGAACATACAGTAGGTATGTGTGCATGCAGTAAAAACAGTTTCTTTATCCTAAGTGGACAGAGCAAGGGAATGACTGAAAATTTAAATCAAATTTAAAGGGCAATCTGAGGAAATGAGGCCAGTGAAACAAGAATGGAGCTCAACGGTGTTACGGTTTTAATTTTTTAAATTATGATTCTTCCTTCTGAAGCCATGACTTCTGGTTTGACTCCCTTTGACTCCTATCAAGACAGCAAGATTCGACTCTAAATGTGTTCAAGGTTTTAAGCATTTACGTTTAGTTTGGAGTGGAGACCACGAAATTCTTTCAGCCTCGAAAACATCCTTGTTTAATTAAAGCCAATGAGGCAAGTCTGTTTCCACAGTCACCTCTGGCCCTTGTGAGACTGAAAGTGCTCCAGATTGACTCAACCAGTGAAGGTGTTCATTCATATTTTGGCTGAAGCCCTATTATCGGGATATTTGATCCTGGGTCACATTGCTGTGATCAGCATTCAACAAGTAACTTTGTTTGTCAAACCACAAAGCAACATTGCTGACAGGAAAGGAATGATTGTTGAGGCTTTAGGTTTTTATAAACCATTCCCCGATACCTTCTGAGCTAACTCTCCTGATGAAGTGACATTATTGACAGGCTTTACACTCTCTTAGCTGTGTACTTCAGATAAGGCTGCTGCATGTTTAATATTTCAACAGTAAGCTGATGCTGGTTGGCAGGGCTTGTGCACACACAGATAACTGAAAGAAAGGCAAAGCTGCTCGAAAGAGTGATGCTTTACAAATCTGTCTTTGAGCCAAAATGAAAACGCATCTCCCAGGGTCTGTGCAGAGACAAGTATTGTCTGTGCCATAGCAACCGCAGAGGATATTTTGTGGCTTATGTCTCAATGTATGAGGCGTCTGCCAGATGGAAATCTGTGTTTTTAGAGCAAACAGCTCTGTCAGACTGGCAGCTTTATCATATTCACACCATCTTCATCTTACAGCAGATTCTCGAGCCATTCCTTCTCCTGGCACTTCAAGAGCTGATATTACAACTTTTACAAGCCCTGTTTAAACTGAGACATTCTATTCTGCGATGCCTTTTCGGAACATAAGGAGCATGTGCAGACATATACTACAGGCATCTTCAAAAAGAAAGACAAATAAGCTTTAGGCAGTATAAAGTAGCGGTACAATAAAAATATGTAAGTGGGGTATCAACCTGGACAAAACAGTTTCAAAATCACAGGCTTTCCTTAGCTACGTTTCCAAATAGGTGAACTACAGAATTTTGTTTTCATCACAAGTGAAACTGCAGTGTCTTGTATGTTGGAGGTAGAGTAAAGATGAGGAGTTTGGAAAGCAGGTTTGTAAATCGGAATGTCAGATCCTCTTGGCGGCGTGTACTGCCCCTGAGTTACACTGCTAGTTATAAGGGGGGGCATCCAGGAACCTGTGCAGAACAATTAATCCCTCTTTGAAATGAGAGGCTGCGGTCTGGATTCAACCCTGGACTAAATTCCTCACCCCCTGGAAATGTAAATACGTTTTCTCAGCGTGCAATGTGACTGATCAATGCAAGGTACCTGGCCTCAAGCAAGTAGGATGTGTTGGGAGTTTTCTGTTACCATTACAATCCATTTTTCTTGATGGTAGCCACCTCCTCTCAGCTTGTATCACCCTCTTTGACGACAGGGAGAGCTCTGTGATCATCGGTAATACCGTCTGTGTGCACTGTAGCTGTAGGTCCAGTGACCTAATCCAGCTTGACGTCTCTGTTTGCTTCCAGCCTGGGGCAGACAAATGAACACAAAGAGCTGAGGAAAGTACAGCAGACAGAAAGGCTCCATCACACCATCAGCCACATCTCCGAGGCCATGAGCTATGAAACAAGGAGCTGGTGAACTGTCACCCTTCATGGTAAGTGCGTCTGCGCTCAGTGATCGTTTGCCAAACTAACCTTTGAGGGAAACACAGATGCCATACGTAAGAAGAGCCAACAGCAAGTGTTCCTCCTAAGTTACCTCGGCTCTATTAATGTGTGTACTACAGCAATGACTTAATTCTACAGAACCTTCATTAAATCTGCCCTGACATTCGCTGTGGTAGCCTGGTTTGGTAACCTTACTACAGGCAATAAAAAGAGACTGAGCAGGACTATGAAGGTAGCCAGCAAAATAACTGATGCACAACAACTACAGCTTTCAGACATCTACGTCATGCAAATAGTACAGAAGGCCAGTATAACCAGTGACTGCCATGACCACCCCTTGCACAGTGAATTCAACCTCTGTCCATCTGACGTTGATTTAGACTGCAATTCAAGAGCAATAGAACTGTCATCTTTTATTCCCACAGCTATTAACCTGTTCAGTTTGGACAATTGACTGCATATTTTATTTTATGTCTCTTATTTGTTAATGGGTTTATGTTTTGTTAAATGTGTTGTGTAACATCTTATATCTTTCACTTGCCTGCAAATTTTACAACTCAGACAATATAGTCGGTAAACTAGAGACGTTTTTTTCATTACGAATTTCATTCAATGCAATGGCTCCTGCATCAGTAAACTCAGAAACATTGGGTTTCACATGGATTTCTGGTCATATTTAGTCCATAGATCGGTCTTTTCGTCCTCAAATATTGATATTACTGAAGAGAAGAAGCAATTTGTTTTTTTAAAGACTGGTTGGCTCTCTGAGGTTCCGAAGTCAATTGCTTGCTGTGCTGGCTATTTAAAGATGACTGTTACGTAAAGGGAAAATGTACTGTAAAGGTCAACTGCCTTCCATTCATTTGGACTTCCCATCTGATGTGACTCAAAGCTCTGTTTCTGGTGTGTCTGTGAATGGTGCTGCTGCAGCATGGAAACAATAGTCTCTGGATACTGAAACAGGACAGAGTCGGCAGGAAGAATTGAGAGAGGAGGGGGGTGGGGTGGGGAGGGAAGACCTTACTGACAGGAAATCTGCCAAGCTCTGCAGGAAAGGCATGACCCCAGCCTTTAGATACTAATGCCAACGTCAGGTAATTTAAATTAGAAACAGCGGCATCCTCATCCTTCTGCACGTTGAGCTCCACCCCTCATCTGTTTTTTAAATGAGGGGGTACTTTGCCAGCGTTCCCCCCAGTTCCCAGCAAACATCTCAAATTGACTGCACAGTGCCTGTGGAGCGCGTCGCCTCTGAATTTCCGTGGGAAAGCAGAATTGAGGTCGCGCACGCACGGAACATGACAGAGGTCGCCGTAGAGAGAAAACAAAAAAAAACCCCACTAAAAAACAAACAAGGAACCGCACGGCGCCGTGGACATCACAGCCACCCTTCGTCGCCGTGTCTGCTGTGTTGGTTTTGAAAATGGAGTTTAAAAAAAACAGGCCAAAAAACAACAGTTTGCTTGTACTTCCCACTGTTATGGTAGCTGGTAAGGAAACAGACCTCATTTACTGCTGGAATATGTGACCTGTTTCACAGAACGGCCGCCACACTGCAGAGCACGCAGAACGTCATGTGCCAGAAGCCTGTGTACTCAGTTGCTGTCGGCAGTCTGAAACAACACAGTGGGTTTTTGTCTGCAGCTTTGGCCTGCTTGATGAAAGCCAGGGGCCAGCAGGCGTACAAAGTGGCAGATTTAGTGCATGTGTACATCCAGAAGAACTATGGACACAGGGAGGTGTTAGAAAACAATGTCATCGCATGACATAAAAAAACATTTCTTTAACCAGAAAGTCACATTAATATTAAGCAGAGGAGTAGAAAGCCAATTTTAGCCCATTTAGTTTAGAGACGACTTTAGGCTGTGTATTTAGGTTAGCCAGCTTATTATAGCCTGTTTTACAAGACAGTTGAGCAACACCCCTAGATCATCTGAAAATGTTGCATTGGGATCGTTCATGTCTACTGTGGACAGGACCTTGGTGTTAACCTCTTATCCAGAAGATGAGACTTCTAACAGTACAGCTCCCTCTCTCATCCTGGGGAAATGCTACAGAACTTCAATCCCAAAGGAAAGGGAGCGCAATTCAAGTGGAGTGTGACTAAAAGGGAATAATGATACCATGTGCCCTGCATGTAAAAATCTTGGTTGTGCCATAGTAGCAAGCGACATCATTCTCATTTGGGAAACTGACTAATGCATTAAATATGAGATCAGTTGTTTAGCAGAGCATAATATTATTGTGTGTTAATGAGTTGTTTCAGGATTTGTCAGAAAGGTCACATTGCTGCAGACATTTTTTGCAATGTGCATCTTTCACATCTCTCAGCAAACAGTTTGTGAAATATAATGTCTGTCAGCAGAGGATCTGCAAAAAAACTAAGCATGCATTTTCATTCTCTTTTTTTTAGGTGTGAGGTCGTTACAAAGAGACAAAGCAAATATGGATGACAAAAGGCAGGAAATGCAGCTTTTGAGCAACAGTATTGCTGCCTATGCTCATATTAAAGGTACAGACTTTTCACTGCTCTCTTATGAGCTGGCCGAGCTCAACAGCACACTGACAAAGTACATCCCTGGGGGAGATGTTGTGTGGAAAGCTACTTCAGGAGCAGCCCTTGAATTAAAACGATGTGCAATGACTTGTGTGTTTTTTGTTTCTGGAGTCACATGCTCGAGTGTTTGTGGTGCATGAGCTGGAGGATTTGCGTACATCCGCACTATAGGGATCATCGTGCAATGAGATAGAGTTAAATACAGAGGATAAAACATCAGAGCGCATGTTGGCCCTGTCGATATTAAAGGCAAAAGGCCCTGTAACTAAAGGTCCCCCTCTCCCGCGTCTCTTTGTTTTATCCAGAAAACTCAGAGAGCTTCGGCCTCTACTTTGTCATCGGAGTGTGCTTCGGCCTGGTGCTGACGCTCTGCCTGCTGGTGATCCGCATCTCCTGCAAGCCGCGCACCGAGCCCGCCCCAGAGAAGAAGAGCCTGAAGGACTGCAACCAGGAGGAGGAGGACGAGGATGAAGACGAGAGCGAGGAGGAGGAGGAGGGGGAGGACGCCGCGGCCCCCCACCCCGTTACCGAGATCGCCATGGGCAACCACAGCCAGTCGGACGGCACCCTGAGCGTGAACGTCTTCACGTCGGCCGAGGAGCTGGAGCGGGCGCAGCGGCTGGAGGAGAGGGAGAGAATCATCCGGGAGATCTGGAGGAACGGGCAGCCGGACATCCTGGGCACGGGCACGGGCACCATCGGACGGGTCCACTACTATTAACGCCTGCTCACAGGAGCGGGGCTGCTCCGTAGCCAGCATCCCTGCTCACCGGCCCAGCTCAACACCTGCTAACGGAGCAAGAAGAAAAACACGAACCAGCTCCTCTGTGTCTGACCTTCACGTGGGAAGCACATATCATTTGAAGGTGTTGTTATCTGTATATCATGGAACTCTTTTTCTTTTAATCTGTGCTTGAACTGAAGACTGAAAACAAGCAGGGTATGAACCACACCTGTGCTTATTTCCATCGACATTTTTTATTGAGAAGGTGCCTTTGAACTTTGAACTGGAGAGGAGAGGAGTGGATAATTGCCACACCTTTATCCTCTTTTTTAAAACCTTTTAGGACTGAAGAGGCGAAACAAGAGAATGTTTTTCCCACGGCAACAGTAAGCTTGATTAGTTGTTCGGTCTTTAAAGTTTTTGAGACATTTTGTTCCAGATATCTGTGGCCTTTCAGCCTGAGGAGTAACCCTCTAGGAAGAGAGAAAAAACAAAGAGACTAATTTGTGCGTTAAGAACAGTCCTTCTTATAACTGTATGTCAGAAATGTTTTTAAATTAGATTATTTTGTATTCTGTATTTTTAAGAGTGCACACAAATGTCTTATCTCCACTGTCTCTAAAAAAAAACAGTTAACAACTCCAGCAAAATATTCTTCTGGTACGACCTCTTAACCCTCCCCAAAATAACAGTCTGATGCTCACATTTTTATTTTTGTATTCAAAATTCAAATTTCAAAAGTGACCGATAATTTCAGCTTGAAGTAAAAAGAGTCACGGCAGTGGCTGGATCTGATGTTGGCGCAACTCACTAATGCATTTGCATTCCTGTAGATTTCAGAAAGAAAGAACACGTTAATTTTTCTTTTCACCTATTCATAGGAGAAAGAGAGGTAGAATTCTGTAGACTCCCAAACTAAAGGAAATGGCACCATTACCCCTGAATCCCTCGCCCACCCCTGAGCACTGTGATGCCAGTCAAAAAAACAGCCAGCTTGGACCTCTAAAATGAACAGGATTTTTCTTTAATAAAATGTTCGCTGACACATTAGCATTGCAATAAAGCAATAATGCTGATCTTTATCTTGGAGGGCTTACACAACAGAAAAAATTCTCAAGGACAGGGAGTATTAATGAATGCCTCTTCAGCTTCTCCCAGAGCTAGACTTTTCCTTTCACATGCAGGAAAAAAGTTTCTCTGTGGCAGAGCTGCAGTTCCAGAAGTGAGAGCCTGCCATTGAAAATGTTCCAAGCTAAAAAAAATGAAAACACTCAAAAAGATAGTTAATACAAGATAATACATATACATATAATAAAAAGCCTCATGAAAAACACCTGTTGAAAACAATGTCCTTTTCATTTCTGCTAATTATAATTACCATGACTGATTTTTAGTATTACACTTGAATTAAATAACTGCAGTGCTGTCTTTTAAAAACACTGCACGTTACACCTATACAGTATGTATGAGTCAAAGATGTCAGTGCTTTGTCTGGTAAGTATGTGTGATATGCCAAATAGATGTAGATTAATGAAAAATGTATTGCTTTTATGCCAAATTGGACATATTCTAAAGTCCAAATCAGTCTATAAAGTCTTTGTGGGGGGGAAGGGGGGTCAGATTTCACCAATCTTCTAATCCTATTTAGTCCTTTCTTACTGCCTAATCATTTCCTGGACAAAACCACCTTTCAAAACCAGTATTTAAATTTAGGCTTTGTGATTCATGGTGAGCTTATTTTGACATTCAGTTCATTCCAGGTTTTAGGCGACTTCATTCTTTTTGGTATTAGTCAGTTCGGCTCATTTTAATTTACTCCAAGCCGAATAAAAAGCACGTTTGTTTGAAGAGCTAAGAACTGGCTTTAAAACAAAGAACGGACAGAATAAAAATAATATTGATATATGGCTTGTGTTCTAAAATGCTCTACGGTTCATTCCCCTCAAGGCCGTTTTAGAATATCACATTAATGCTGGAGCCTGCAGACAACATCAGGCAGAAAAACAAGCTAAGTGTACATTTCCACCTTTCCTGGAAAATGCTGGACACCCATGGCTGAACTGTGAATAACACTCATTTTCAGATCACTTAGTACTGCAAGTAAAAACACTGACTGCAATAGAACCAGACCAGACCAGACCAACATACACACATTCCTTCGTAGCTGTGACCCTCAGCAGCAGATGAAGTGGCAGTGGACTAATTGTGGTTATGCTTTGAAGTGGTGAATATGCAGAGTGGCTCACTCAGTAAGAACTACTGTAGGTGTCTTGAATTCCAGCCTGGATCATGTGACTAGCTGACTATAACCAGCATTGCCCCGAGAGGCGTCTCACAACTGGCCAGTGGTAGGTGGGGGATCTGTCAGCTAGCTGATGAAGTAGCAGTCTCCATGACTTTCTGGGAGCATGCAAGATCACAGTAATGTCAGTGAGGGGTGCATCTCTTCGACCAATCAGCGTCAAACCTCCACATTGGGTGGGCATGTAATAAAATAAATTGGTTTGAGATTCTACATTTCCAAAACAAAAATAAGCTAGGGACTTGTTTTGCATCCCTTATCCCTTCTTCGGGGTATTTCCAGTTCAGTCGAGAGTTCAATTCTGAGTGCAATAACAGGGTTTCCTGGAGCTGCACAATCCAGAACAAATTTATCTTTAAAAGGCTGATTGTGTTGGTTGCACTGCAATGTTTGGTCATATCCGTTTGACATTTTGAGAATGGCCAAAGAACACAGCAGGGGCATTGAAATGCGAGGTGCCTTCTTTATGCAATTGTAACGAAAGGCTTACGTACTTACATCTGGATATACAGGGTGATCCATGCTTAACCTCTCAGGCTCTGCTGCTAAGAATGGGAGGCATTAATTTCTCGACTAATGATTGACCGGGCTTATTCTGTATGTGTGTAAAGAAGGGCTCTTCGAGCAGCCAGTACATGAGGAATGGTCAACAGAACAGATCGTATGTGTGTGAAGTTCGTGAGAGGAACTGAGTTCAAAGAGTTTGTATTTAACTTGTTTATATAAAGTGCCATGCTTTAATTTTTTACAACACAGCATTTCTGAAGAGATTAATAATGTTCATCAGGCATGTGGGCATTTGTATATGAAGTGCCATAAAACCCGTCATGTTACAAGAAGGGCAGAAGAAACGTGCAGATCAACACTTTTGGGCTACAGAATGAAAATTCTAGACAGCAACTGACATTTTCTGTTTTGGCCTTTGGTGCTATTGTAATAGAGAAAACATTTTACAGAAAACTGACTAATGCATATATACTGTATACAGTACATCCTTTTCTGCAGAAATTAACTTTGTCTTGGCTTTAAATGAGGGGTTTTAATCTTCAATGATCACAGTCACATACCAAAGAGCACTGTCACCTGACAGCTATTTTGTCTAAGAGTACATCACAGCTGTAACATCTAAATGACTCTTATGTCTGAGTTTCTGATTTCCACAAACAACAGCCTGTTTTATTGGCAGATGCATTCCTTTTGCACATGAAAGGCATTTTAGTTTTAACATCCTTGCTGGATCATCAAACATTATCTCCTTAGACCATTTTATTTGTTACACCCACCTGTCATGCTGGATTTCTCAGAAATATACAGGCATTGTTTATCTGTTGCATTTCTGTTTACAAACCTTCAATTGTATTTTGTCAGTTGAATAACTTCATGACCCAGAAGGAGGATACATTTCTAAATATTAATATTTCCCCAGTTGTCTTTCTGGGATTAATTTAGAATTTGAATTAGCCTTCTGCAGGATATTGGAAAGATTTTAAAATGTCATCTTCCTTAAGTGATTATTCATATTAGTATCAATTACGTTTTTACATGAAAACGTGAGCATTCCAATTGTATGACAGCAATGTCTTATAATTCAAATTATTCCCTTAATACAGGGTATTCAGTGGTTATTTGTCACTTAGGCATATGATGAGATTCTTAGTTTTTTTTTAAAACTTCAAAATAAAAATGGCTATTAGTATTTTAATAAACCAACTGCTTCTGCCTTAGTGTGTTAACTTACAATGAATGTTATGAACCTAATTTTATTTTGTTTGTCTGTCCTTCTGTGAGGCCATTGTCTATAGGTATTTAAAAAATTGAAATCCTAAAAAATGATTTGATTTATTGCAGCTGCCATTATGAGGTCACTTAGCTAGGCTGCAAACACAGTCATTTTTCATCTACTGACTGAAAATATTTTGCAGTCAACATTCATCATATTACTTCACTGTGTCCTCCTGATAAAGGAAAAGCCATAAACAGCCTATTGTAAGCTTTCAAACAGGAATGAGTTGACCTCACAGACAGGCATGACACAAGGAAATGCTAATTAAAGCATCTTAAAAGAACAGCAAAATATACATCTCCGTGTGGGAAAGAGGAACTTGCTGGCTTGCCAAGACAAGGCACTGGAACTTCTTCCCAATGGGTTTAAGGCCATAATTTGTGGTTCAAAAACAGAACTGAGAAACTACCACTCTGTAAATAATTCCCATGACCGTATGCCCTTGAGATTTATTTCCCTTAATGGGTTTCACATATCATTCACTAAAGCAAAACCTCAATACCAAATTGCTGCACTTGTTTTTAATCTTGGTTATGTTGTGCCAAAGTTACATCCAGGCCAGTTTTGGTAGGAGTGGGTAGAGAGTCATACTTGTTTAAATGTTTTAAAAATGATTATGGTTAATAACAGTTGTGGGTCATGTGATTGTGAAATATATACATAACCCCTACCCCCTTGGTAAATTAGAAGAAACTCTGCTCACGTAATTATACGTGTGGATATGGAAAGTAGGCCAATGAGTGTAGATTGTTGTACCAACAGAAGCACACAGCTGAGGTGAATACAATATAGTGAGATTAGCTCAATCAATCAGGAAATCAGGTTTCCTAAAGCATTTACAGAAAAGCCTAGCAGAAAGGGAAATAAACCTGAAATTATTTTAAAAGAAATATCCCCAAATATAAAATGGGAGGTGAATTTACATTTATTCATGCCAGAAAACTTCCCCTGTCTTTTCCTTGTATTCTAGAGCGGAGATCTCAGTCACTATGACCTGCTTTCTTGAAGATAAGGAGCAATTGGTATTTATTTATCATTTAATCAAGCAATTAGTTTAGTTAAGGGAATTAGTAAGTCTTCAGATTTTTGGTCCAAATGATTTTGAAATATTGTTGTTTCGCAGTGCTGGGGCCCTGGGTTCAGTTGCTGGGGTGCTATCAGCATGGAGTGTGTATGTTCTCCCCATGTTTGCACGGGTTTCCTCTGGGTGCTTTAGTTTCCTCAAACAGTTCAAAGACATGCTGATAATTGAATTGACCTTAGTGTGTGTGTGTCTGCCCTGTGATAGACTGGCATCCTCCCCAGGGTGTATCCTGCTTTGTGCCCATTGCTTGCCTGGATAGACTCCAGCTCCAGTTTGATAAAGTGGTTACAAAATGGATGAATGGTTTCCAAAATTACTTAATTAAGAAACAGTTTAATTTCTCACAGTTCAGTTGTGTTTTTATGTAAAACATACTTAAAACAAACACTAATTAATGTACTGATGACTCCTAGACAAGGCTGTATATCTATAAAAATGACTTATAATTCATTTTAAGACTCAACTCCATTTAATAGTTAAGGATCATACTGCTCTGCATCTTAGCTTCTTTGTGTGCGAGGGCTGCAGTTGTACACAAAAGTGGCCACTCAGGCCCTTTCTTTCTCCCTTTAGTGGAAGCAGCTGATTGGAAAAGCTTTTTGTCCACACTTCATTATTAATTTTCCATTTCCTCCGGACAAAGTCATACTATACTCCCTCACATACCAGGCCAAACCTCCAGTCTCAGCTAATTTTAGCAGATCTCCACATTTCCTATAGAAACGTGACCTGTGCTCCTTTGCATCCTTTATTCCTGACTCCTAATTTCCTGTGTTTTCATTTTAATACTCCAAAGCTTCTTTCGGTTACAGAACCTCCACTGTTGGTGCTCAAATGGAGTGTTCTTGAGTTAAAGAAAGGCTAGTTATTACAGACTGCTGACTTATTATAGACGAGAAAGTCTCTGCTCATTAAAGCAACAGCCACAAACACTCAAATGCAAATCTTGGTCATTATACAGAACTGAGAAAAACTAGAAAAACAGCTGATGAATGATTTTGGATTCATTAAGACCTTGTATTTTTCAGAACAAAATCTTCAATTTAAACCTATTTGTATTTCAAATAATGATTAGATAAAATGGCTACGGTTAGTTTAGTACAGCATTTACGTCTTACCTTCAAGCATTCCTTAACAAATAAAGGAAAACCATATTCTGGCCACATTTGGCTTTCCATTAAAGAGCTACTATCTCTGAAGAATGAGAAACACAGACAGCTCTTTTTCTTTAGCTTTTGATAGTTATGTACAAATGTAAATTTTAGCAAGCCAAATTGTACACACCTGTAATTAATGAAAAGTGCAAGAGAAGATAACTTGAATTTGCTTAGTCAGAAGAATTGAACAGTCCACTACAAGCAATGAAAGCCATTTTCTCATCTTACCTTGCCAATTGAGCCAAAAGGAAACACACTCAATAACAACTATTCCATTCTCCTGAATGCAATTTTTAAAAATAGCTCGTTCCCATGGCATTTGCAGAAGCCCTTGAGCTGTAATGAATCGCAGATGTTTCCCAGATGTTTTCTGCAGCCCTCAGGCTTCCCAAAGATGCCAAAAATCCACTGAGGATTGAGAGAATTGGTAAACACTGTGACACAGACCCAGAGTTCAGTGTTCATAAAAGGCCAGTCACCATTTGCAACAAAATGAAAGAAAAACTGAGAATTAGAAGCTCTGCCTCTTAACGAAGAAGGCAATTTCTTGAAAAAAATTACATATTTAAATATGTCTGCAGTTAACCAAATGCCAGAATGAATTATTGTCATATTATTATTACATTAAACAGATAGCACAGATGTGTACTAGAGAAACACACTCCTGAAACATTGTAAGTGTATTTAAAAATCGGTATGATTGAAGAGATGATCAAATAAATTGAAATAACATGTTAAAAACGTATACTTGGATTCGAGTAGATGTTCTCTGCAACAGCATAACAAACCTCTTTTAAATAAATTTTACTCAAAAAAACTTTGAGTTTAATTGAAAAAACGTTGACCTCAGTTGTGAATACTGAGAACTGATTAGTTTTGCTTTTCTTCAGATTTATTGTACTGATATTCCTAAAGAGGCAAACGGATCATTGATACATGAGGGTCAGTGAAGGGTTTCACAGCCAAAGAGATTAAATTACCTGGATGGGAGACCTCCTGCAAAAAACTAAGGTTGCTGCTGGAAGAGGTGTTAGCAGGTCCAGCAGGGGGCGCTCACCCTGCGGTCTGTGTGGGTCCTAATGCCCCAGTACAGTGATGGGAACACTATACTGAAAAAAAGGTGCCGTCTTTTCAGATGAGATGTAAAACTGAGGTCCTGGCTCTCTGTGGTCATTAAAAATCCCAGGGCGTTTCTCAAAATGAGTAGGGGGTGTTACCTCTGTGTCCTGGCCAAATTTCCCATTGGCCCTTACCACTCATGGCCTCCTAATAATCCTCATCTATGAACTTCATCACTGTTCTCCTCCCCACTGATAGCTGGTGTGTGGGGAGCGAACTGGTGCACTCTGGCTGCTGTCGCATCATCCAGGTGGGGCTGCACATTGGTGGAGGGGAGTCCCCACTACCTGGAAAGCACCTTGAGTGAAGTGTCCACTAAAATGTAAGGAATTATTACCATCGTAATAATTCAGGCCGACAGTCTACGCCTGTACTCTGCTCACAGTATTAGATTCTCTTGGATTTTCCGTCCAATGTAGGTAAGCAGTGTCCTCTAGTGTTAGCTCTGGGAAGTCCAGTAATATACTTATGAAAAACATTTTTTTTAAAGTTGGTCCTACCAGACGTTGGTCTGGAGAAATATGCACTGACAGTTATCGAGCCTAAAAGCTAAATAAGTTGTTTTGCCTAAGAACACCTCTTTTCATTTCGCCTCCTGTCTTTCCCTCAGTAAGTATGGCTACCCGCTCTTTTCTATGAATTCCTGCATACTTCCGTGAGAAATGAAGGCAAGTGCTGGCAAAATAGCGTCCTGGGCTGACGTCAGAGAGCGCTGTCGTCGCTGATTGGGCAAAGGAGTTCGCGGGAGTTTATGGCGCATGTGTTGTGAGCCTTGTGTCTGGTGTTGTGGCGCGCTTGAAACGTAGAGGACGAATTCTGCTCCAAGTGTCTGATATAACCGAAACTTTTGAGCTACTAATAGATTTTTTTTTGTTCTCAGTATTGTTTTCATATATTCTAATCATGTGGAACCAAGGTAAGAGCTGTTACCTTGTGCGTTGTAACACAAGCTCTGACGCTTGTTTTAACATCTGAATTCTGGATTAAGCTGCTGGTTGGACCGCCGTTTGTTTTGATGAGCAAGAATTTGAACTTTAGTTTGATTTATATTAAAAATGTAAAGCGGTTTATCTTTTGATTTTCACCTAAGCTTCATTATACGGGATGCTACAAGACACCGAAAGAAAACAGTTATCCGTTTCCACTCAATTTGCTAACCAAGTACTTCGAGATTAGTTTGAAAATCCAAAGAGAAATGTAATTATTGCCGCGCAATTGGTAGTTGAATGTGAGTCACAGGTGTGGGTCAGAACTGTTCTTATTTATGTACGTAAATACAGTAGTAGTAACAAGGCCTGTTCTGAAAGCTTGTTACAGCATCTAATTACAGGTACCCATAGTACTGACAAGATTTATGCGTCCAGTAAGTAAAATTACAGCACTGTTTTTAAGGTCTTTAAGTTAATATTTAGGCGTTTAATGATATTTGCAGTACAGAATTGAGTTACGATGCCCGTTTAGTTTCAATGTCAATACTTTGAAGGGACGAGCTCGTCCACTGTGGCCTCACAGTCCAGCACAGGACTGTCCAGTCCTGGTGCCGGTACCCACTGTCCAGCAGGCTTTATACGTCTCATTATGGGTGTAAGAACTGGGACAATCAGCTAAACTGGCCCAGTCTGGCTCAGCTGGGAGGAGCCCTGCAGCGACTGCACCAGAGTTGGGCGCTCCTGGTCCACAGATACTCTCTGGTCACTTGCTCACTGTCTAGCCTTCAGACGATCTCGTGTTTCACAGGGAGAGCTGGTAGGGCCGGTTAGCGCGGACACCGCCATCTGGTCCAGCTGCTGGGTTTCTCTCTGTAAACGGGGTCTCTGTCGCAGGTTACGGCGAGTCCAGCATGGCGGGGGGTTACACACAGTCCCCCGGGGGCTTCGGATCTCCTGCCCCCTCGCAAGGAGAGAAGAAATCGGTGAGTACACCAGGCTGCCGATTCTCCAGAAGCGCCCCGGGAATAAGAGGGCAGAAAGAGAACCCATACCCGCTACTGCCCCGTTGGCATGCGCTGTCTGACCTCCATTGAGGTGGAAGTAGAAGACGGGGCTCTTGCCACAGGGGCAGGAATGTTCTTGTGACTCGGCAGATTTGCACTTTGCCTTGCTGTGCACATTGGTAAAGTGAAGGGAGACCGGCCAGCTGTTCATCCTGTACCCACCGAATTCTTTTACCCCTGGACTCCCAGCGAGGGGAAAACGCGGGTTCGGTGATGTCTGGAGAAGACGCGTGGCTCTCACGGACGGTGCCTGGGAAATCACAGTGCTGGCGGGGCCCTGGGGGGCTCATCACACCCCTGCTCTTGGAGACACTTCTCCCGTTGGGCACGGCCACTTGGGACATCCTGGTCACGGTCAGAGTCGGCTTGTGACGTGACCCAGGCTTGAACCCGTGACGCAGACCAACCAGGGGACAGGGGTGATGAGCAAGCACCTTTACTGGTTGAGCAACTTGGGCTCCCAATTAAATTGATTAATTTAAATTAACTGCAGTAATTGGGAGTGTGGTTGGCTGCGACTGATGTGGCGCTCGTTTTTTTTTCTGCTCGTGCCATAGAGAGCGAGGACACAGCAGATCATCCCCTGCACTGTCTCCCAGCTGCTGTCCTCCTCCCAGGCAGAGGACGTCTTCAAGGTGGGCGAGGTGGAGGTCTCCCAGGTAAGCCCTTACCTGCCTTCAACTCCGGGCCGGTTTTGCTACGGCTCACCCGGGTGGCTTCCCAGCAGGCCCTGCCTTGGGTTGAGCTCTTTATTAAGAGTATTATCAGGTCCCCTGCAAAAACTGCGTTTGAGTGTCATTTCTTTTGGTGCAGTAACCACTTGGTTGATGTTTTTGTTCTGCCTAAAAACACACTATCATATGAGAAAAATATGTATACTATAGATATACTTTCGGGATGGTTTGACTTGGAACGATTCCAAGTCAAACGCAGCCAATGGAAATTCTTTTTGTGCTTTTTTTGTATTATATAACTTATTTCTATCGTGTTATAAATAGACAATAAAATTTGCTAAAGCAAACAAAGCATAAACAATATCCATCATAAATAATAGGCTTAACCCTACAGGGCATCGTTGAGACTGATGGGTAGTATTGATTTTCATTTTTTTTCTTACTTGTGTATTTTATTGTTAATGTGGGGAAAGTCTGATATTTATAATTTTACAGGAAATTCTTCTTTAGCAGATTTAGTTTATTACATCTGAAGTCCATTAAACCCGGGTTTACAGTACTTATTGCAATCTTTGATGAAAGGCTTGCCATGAGGGCATGCTTCAGACTGCTGGAGGGTGAAGCACCATGTGTTGCACTGATGGGAAATGCTGAGCTGATTTTGATCTGCGGGTTCACCATCTGGTTGTTTTCTAGGTCACATTAGTGGGGATTGTCCGTAACGCAGAGAAAGCTCCAACCAACATCCTGTACAAAGTGGACGATATGACAGGCCCGCCCTTGGACGTCAGGCAGTGGGTGGACACAGATGTAAGTGCTTTTCCCTGGAATTACACCTTTCATGTAACTGGGTGGAATTTTCTAATGCAGATTCTTAGCATACAATATGGTGTGAGTATTTCTGATGTTTTGTAGTACTGTTCTTACTACTGTTCTTTTTTGTTATTATTTTGTTTTTGTTATTGATGGCGCTTTTGAATATTTGAATTCCTGTATTTTTTTTCATTGTCTAATTTGCATTGACTATTTTTTATTTCTTCCAAATCGCCAAACCCCTTAATGGACTCTTTATTTTCTCTTAAATGCTCTTTATTTCTCTTTTAAAACATCAAGATCATCCAGAGTATAGAAAAAGCAAAAAATATAATAATCATAAAACAAAGAGTTAAAAAAAATCTTTTAAGTCTTGAATTAAAAAATATACAAAGGAATACACAAAAGTACAATATAGCTAGTCATGAGAACAAATAAACAATTTTCCTCTTTCTTTTAAAGCACCCAATTAAAGAGTATACAAGAACAGATTCACAAAATTATAATTACTGATCTTAAAAGTCCATATATCAATATAGCCACCAACTTGAACTCCAACACTACCTGCAGTTAATCACCATCAAGAACCACCGTAACACCTTCTTCTCTGTCTATGAAGTTTAAATCTGTATTTTCTTCTTATAGTCTTTTTTTTCTGTCCAAAGCGTTTCATTATGTAACATGCCTTGGATAAAGGCATCAGTGAACTACCATGATGGATATTTGAAAACTGAGGATTTCATTTAAAAATACATCATTCTGGGGCATCCAAGAGCAGATCTTAATGAACTTTTAAGTGTTTCCTTTGGCCTGTGTGTAATGCGATGCCCTGTGGTTTGTTTCGGGTCTCCCACAGGAGGCGGGCAGTGACAACATCGTGGTTCCTCCTGCTACCTACGTGAAAGTTTCGGGTCATCTTCGGGCTTTCCAGGTAATTCCCGCACTCCGCCACGCTCTGCTGATTGGCCTGGAGAATAGGCCTTCCCGCTGTTCACTTCGTATTGTCACGATCGACCAAGACAGAGCTGTGCTCCACAAGGAACTAGCGTGCTTCTTCATTGGCTACATCCGCCATCCATTTTTTCTGCCATCCGTCCAGTTGAGGGTTGCAGGCAGCAGGAGCCCTCGACTAGCAGCGGGCCCGTGGGATGACAGTGTGTTGCAGGGCAGACACTCACACTAGAGACAGATTTCCGAGAAGCCAATTAACAAACTAGTGTGTCATTGGACTGCGGGAGGAAAACAGGCCACCTGAAGGAAACCTGCAAACACGGGGAGAACACAAAACTCCAAGCTGATTGCACCCCAGCAGTTGAACCAGGGGCCCTGCGAGGCCGCAGTGCTGATCACTGCCCTGGACAGTTGTCCTGACAAACTGCGGACAAACCTAGAGGCATTTAAAACTGAGGGTTTTTGTTATCTTGGTCATTATGTTATATCCATCTTCTTTAATCTTTAATATGCCATACATTAGATCATTACAGCTCTGACAGTGTTTGTAAGCCCCGGAATTTTTCTGAGATATCCTATACCGGTTTAGAGTATAGTTTCCAGTTTCAAAAATTGTATTTGTTTTTATTTGCGATTTCCTGTTCTCCTTCAGGGCCACAAGAGCTTGGTGGCTTTCAAAGTCAGGCCCCTGGAGGACATGAACGAGTTCACTTCACACATGCTGGAAGTAGTGCAGGCACACATGCTTCTCAGTAGACCACAGGGCACGGTGAGTACCCAGTACCCTCGGCACAGCACTCCCCTTGGGGCGTGTAGAAACACACACTATTGGAGGATTGTCCAGATGGACAGGGAAAAGTGGCAGACAAACCTAGAGGGATTTAAAACTGAGTTTTTTGTAAGATCAGATAGCTTTATTGGCCTTATACAATTTCTTGCATTAGGAATTTATTTTTGCATACCCCAACTTGCTCTCCATGAGACACACAGCCAGGGAGAGAAGCTGGGGGTCAGAGCGCAGGGTCGCCCCTGGAGCAGCTGGGGTGAAGGGCCTTGCTCAGGGGCCCAACGGAGTAGGATTCCTCTGCCGGCTGCGGGATACGAACTGGCAACCTTCCAGCCACAGAGCCACCGCACTGCCCCTGTGCTCTTGGTCACTCTGTTATATCCATCTTCTTTAATTTTTAATATTCCAGACTCCTCCTTTGAAATCATTAGCTAATGAACAGAAAGCTATTTCAGTGTTGCTTACATTTGCACCTTACTCTCTTCTCTTGGGTGTTTTTATTAGAGAAAAGTTAGTCATGAGGCCTTCATTTGCCATGTTGCACCACCTGGTGGAGCACTTGAAAAAGATGAAAAGCCTTTCTAGTTTTGCAGTCATTGCTTTACATGAATTGCAGGAAGTGTGTAAGTAAATGTCAGTGCTGTCCAGTTTGGAAACTAATTAAATTAAAAATTAAAATTAATTAAAAATAGGTGCCTATATGCTTTGTTGTGTTCTGCCTCTTGCAATCCAAATGTCCTGGTATCTGCCAGTGCTGCAGCGGCATTTCATTATTGAAAGTCTCTAGCTACTCCCAGGTTTATCACTAAAGGAGTCCAAGGTCAGAACAGCTTAAAATATTTGTTTTACTGATGTATCAAACTTCTTACCTGGTTTTATGTTTGTGTAAGCATTGTCTGGAGCACAGTTCTTCATTGTGGGCTGCTGTAATCCATTTCTGTTCTTCAGGTGAACACCTCTGGGATGAACCACAGCATGGTCTCTATGTCAGGGGGGGGCACAGGGACAGGATACTCTGGGGCCAGCGATATAGCCATGAATGGTCTGACGCCACATCAGAGTCAGGTGGGATCTAAGGCTTCATTGCTTAAATGCTGTTTTTACCTTTGTTTAGAAATGTGTCAGAAATCACAGAATAATAAATACCTGTAAAAAAACTAGTCATTTGGTACACACCCTGAACTCCACATTAACAACATTAACCCTTTCTGTAAGAGCACCTGTATTTATGAATATTCTTGATCAGAGAGGAGCTTGGTAAACGCCAGAAGGATGGAAATTCATAGTGGTTGTATTGATCCAGACTGCTGATAGCTCTTGTGTGCTTCTATTGCATACCTTTACAAATAAGGGAAGATGAGTCCCACAATTACCTTTTTGTCTTTTTAAGGTGTTGAATTTGATCAAAAGCTGCACTGATCAGCAGGGGGTCAGTATTCAGGATCTGAAGTTGAGACTGAAGGCGATGAGCCTCGCTTCCATAAAGTAAGTCCCTTTTCTAGTGGACCAGCTATTCCTGCTGCCCAGGCTGACTGTACTTACTTGCTCTGAATATTGATATTGGAATTTAGTGGGTAGTTTGTTTTTGGGTTTTGACATTCATAATCCAGTATATTTTTGGATTATTGGGAGTCCACCAGGACTGTACAGTAATTCTTCACCGGTCTTATTTCTAATGTGCATTAGTCTCCCAGGTCATGATAAAAATATTGCACTATAACAAGTCAAAATACTCTGAATCCACTATTTAAATTTTGCCACACTTGTACACATATGAACTAGAACTGACATTCTTAGAAGCAATCAGAATTGTGTGTTTTGGGGACCTTGCAGACTACTATCATCGTTGGGGTTTAGCACTTCATACTATAATCCGTTCTTTTTGATTTTTGTATCTCATGTCCAAACTGGACGTGTACATAGGACCTCAGAAGATGTTACAAGAACAATTACAAAACCTTTCAAATGCTTTTTCTAACCTTTAAGAGTTTAACTTTTGCACAGTTCATGTAGATGGTTAGTTCCAATTCAAGCCATTCAAAAACAAGCTTGTTTTGACATCTTGGTTTCTGTCTTTGCTGTTTTTAATTTGGAGACACTGACCTACAAGCTTTCTTAGAATAGACGCTTTGGAGTGTTTTTTGAAAGCTTCCCATTTCTGTTTTTGTAAGAATGGGACATTTGCATTATGTGATGCAATTGGAATGTAAAAAGTCTTTCTGCTCATCCAGAAATTAATGGTGCAATAAGCGATGTTTTACTTTTAATAGAATTGCACAGGCAGCATGTTTTAATGCATTCCTGCAAAAAAACATGTTCTAAAATTTTGCTGTGAAGGCTAAGTCATTGTAGTGGTTTCCTGTGGTTTTGACTGTATGTTCTCAGGAGGCCTGAAATTCAACAGACGACCCCTGAAAGCTTCAGCAGCTTTTTAAGAACCATCTCAGTTATGATTTAGAACAAGAATAGAATAGGTCTTGTAAACAGAATATGTCTTTTGAAGTTGTGAAGCCGGAAACTGCTTACTTTGAAGCTTCAAAAAAAGATATGATTGATAGTAATGTGGTTCTAAGGCCAGTAAAGTGACTGTTGTTGCAGTCTTGCCCTGTGTCTGAAACTGACTCTGGACATTCAGAAAGAGTTTCATTCAGGAAGCAGACAGAGATAAATATGCTTTCCTTTTGTGAAAAAATGCTTTGTGCAATATTTAAAATAAAGTAGTTGAAGTTGTTTTTTTACACAGTACTCTTACTCTAATTCTGTTCTTAATGCAGACAGGCGGTGGAGTTCCTCAGCAATGAAGGACACATCTACTCTACCATTGATGAGGACCACTTCAGATCCACGGACAACGACTAGGGATGCTCGTTTTCACGAACGCTCCAGAAAAACCCAAAGGGCTTCTGTTTCTCTTCCTCATTCTTCTTTCCAAGTGGAAATGTTTTTTTTTTTGGCAGCAGGAACAGGCTAAGGACTTGTCCTAATCCACAAATAATTTTAACCTTTCTGTTTACTGTTATGTGTTCTCTAAGCCTTGCCTGATTTTGCAGACTTTAGATAAGAGGTGGATGCCGCCGTGCTGTCGTTTTGACTCAAGTGAGTCTGCTATTTCTGCATGTCAAATATGAAAGCGGAGTTTGGACAAGAAATAAAATATCCTAGATCTCTATTTGAAATGCTCTGCTTTGACGATTGCTTACATGTCTATTCATTATTCAGTTTTTAATATTAGAAAAAAATGCAGAATGTTTCATTTTATAGCTTTAATATAGGCGAGGTGTGGGACCAATGCAAAGTCATTTAAAGTGTGTGTGTCCACCATGCACAGCCTGTATGTGCTGTGGCCCAGTCTGTCCCAGTGTCTGCAATTCTGAAGGGAGGATGTGGCACCGTTCTTCCGAGAGAAATGGAATCAGTTTGGTCCTGGTAAAAGGAGGGGAAAACGCCGTTTCAGGCGCCGTTCCTCAGCGTCTCATAAATGCTCGACTGTGTTCAAATTTGCGACAAGCAGCAATTAAGAAAACATGCCCCACGGCACTACTGAACTATCAGAACCATTCACTTTTTCACCAAGCACTTGGCTGTAGAGGTCTTTAGGTTAGTGCAAAACTGGCACTCATCAATTTGGTGAAAACATGGTAAAGGATGATTCATGTCACCATATTGCATTTCTCCACTGCTTGGTAATTCATTGTCTGTGTTCCTCGCATCACTGGACTTGCCAAACATCTGTACTGCTCCGTGGAGTTCTCTGGACTGTTTTTGATTAAATGGGGTGCTGATCTACCAGGTCGAAGGTTGCAGTGAATTGATCTGCAGTTGCTTGTTTTGCCTTGCACTTTGAATTCGTGCCCGGAGAACACAAACCTGCAACATGAACATCAGGCTACTGCCCTTTTGCTGCCGATGTCTTTCTCCCCGGGTTTTGTGTTATCACCTTAGAACGCTGTTCCTTGAGAAACATCTGCAAATTCAGCTCTCCTGGCCACTGAAAGTCTTCCCAAATGCACCCCTAGAGTCATCCCTCTTTCAAAGTCTACGAGATCTCTTGCAGCCTTGCTAGCCTAATTTTAGATAACCAGGCCTGTCTGTCATTTTTACACTAGAGTCTTAGCATGCTGGGCTGTTATTTGCTTAACAAACAAGCCACATCTGTATAGGAACCCTTGCTTTCAATATACCTGGTGTCCTTCATTTACCCAGGTGATTCAATTTTTGTCCACTGCATGTATTTTCTCAGATACCCTAAAAACATGGGCTCTGGTTATTCAAACCAGCAAAATTGCATATTTAAAAATTGTCAAAATGGAGGAGGTAGAACAGTAGTTTTGCATTGTTTTTGGATGTTTTGCAGGCGATCTAAATGCAATTTAACAAAGAAATTGAAACTGTACACAAGCCTGCATGTACACGTGTAGTGGGATTTCAAAGCGGGAGTGACATGCTTGACTTGCCAATAATACTGCTGGTTAAATAAAACAAGACTGTGTGCAAGTTCAGAAATAACTGGTGATTTGTTAAACATGCCCAAAGTGGCGTAACTTGCATTAACAAATAAAACCATGCAAGGAAGTAACTGGTCATTATCTGATGGGAAAGCTAACGAACATTGGCCCTGAGTCACTGTTGCATCACATCATTCCTTTGATTTGCAGAGTGACGGTTTTAGTTTCAAGCCACACTTGGTCTTGAGTAAAATAGTCTATTCCAGCTAACAATGTGTGATGCTTTTAAGTGATTTTCACTGTCTTTTAAAACATGTTTTCACTTCAGTACTGGAACCCCTCTTGTGCATGTTCTCCATAGGAAGTTTTAAGTAAAATTAAAAAAACCAGAAAAACCAATGGGATTCACTTCCTTCTTTGACAGCAATATGCATGCTATAACAAAAGAGGAACTCTGCAGGAAGGGATTGACATACTGAATATAATAGTTGTGGCGTTCTGAGACCTTCTGCATGTTTTAAACCGTTTTACTCACCTCTAATTCAAACTGCAAAGTTTGAACACTTTTTACAACGATGAGAAACAAAATACACCCCATAAATTCCCAGCAATTGCAATGGACATAATAGAAGCTGTGATATTGCAAATGTCCTTATAGAAGAATATAGACCAGGGATCCATGAAAAGGAAAATTTTAGTTCTTCAGAAATTGCACCCTGGTAGAACAAAATGGGAACAGCTCTTCTTTAGGCAAGGGGAGATCAGTTTGGCCACTGGGTTTGTGATTGAACTGGAGAACAGAAGATCTGAGCAGAGGCTGAGATAAATGAACAGCAAAGAAGTTTAGAAACTTCACTAAAAGCTTTATTAAATTACATAAATCCTAGAAATCCACATTATGCTTAGGATTTGGACTTTTTAATATAAGAGAAATCTTTTCACAGAAACAGCAGAAATAAAACCTTTGCCACATAAATGCATTGATGAGCCCTTTGCCCCCGTCTTCCATGATAGTTTTTTTTCTAAATTAAATTATGGTGTTTTATCACAGAAGAACTACCATGTGTCGCCAGAGAAAAGGTGGCTGAAGCAACAATGACAAAAAATGCTCTGGATGTTTTAAAGTGTGTTCCTCCAAAAAAACTGCATCAAAACATTCAAGACCTGGATTTGTTAAAAATGCAGACAGACAGGAACCTAAATATAGTGCATCAGCGTAACATTAACCAAAACCAAAAACTGTTGCCTTTAAAAAAAGCTTTTTTTGTAACTTCCACTTATCTCGGCAGACGCAAACAATAGGCACAATGAGTTCTTTTGGGTTTGGGGATGAGGGAAACGGGCAGTTAAGGCACTTAGTGATGTTCTGTACTGATGTGTAACAACTTCTTAAGCTCCTCTGTCTGTGTACGAGAGCCCTCTGCTTGGTGTCCAAATCTAGCTAATGTGCAACTTGGTTTTAAAATGTATAAAAGGAGTTCCTGTGGGCTGCACCTTTGGTGTGAAAGTAGCTGCAGGTCTTTTGGACACAGAGGTGCGTGTGTCGGGGGATCGGTCAGTAGAACAGGATGCTCTCCTGCGCCGCCTTCATAGAGTCGTCCACAGTTTCATAGTCATGGTCGCTGTCAGAAGGGCTTGCAGGCACTGAGACACCACAGAAAAGCAAGAAGGAGGGTTTGAGAATAGCACCGCACAGCTTGTCGGAAAGCACATTTCTCACATCCGCCTCATTCACACTAGGCAGCTGTGAAGTTGAGAGGTGCCATCACTGCGACAGAGAAAACGGATTGCAGGCTGCTGACAGCTTGCTTTCAATTACTGCATTTATTTGGCTATGTGATCACTTCATAATGGTCTTTTCACTTTGTTCACATGGTACAATGTAACTGACATTTTTAGCAACAGCACCACAACCCGTGACTGATCTGACAAGAGGCAGCGTTAGGACTTGGTTCTGACTGTGTAAAGCAATAAAATTGCACCACAAATCTCACTTTGGAGATCTATTACAGAAACCAATTCATTACTGAACTCTACGCTCAGGTGCACAGGGAGGAACCCTCTCTGTGTCTCTAAATATCTGACATCTTAAACAGAAAAAAACAGTAAACAGGTCGGATATCTTTTGACAACAAAGTTTAAGTTTCACATTTTTGCCTCAGTTTCAAAAACAAAACTTAACCCACTTGAAAGCCATTAATGTAGAGCAGGAATTTCCAGTCCTGATCCTGGACCACTCCTGCCGGTTTTTGTTCCAGCCTAGCTCTCATTTACATAATTGAACACCTAATTTGATTTATGAAAAAGGATTCATTTAAAACATTTTCAGCTTTTAAGCACGTTGGATGTTGTCTTTTTAATATTGCATTTCATGAGTTAATTCCCAAATGTTCATGTAGATAAAAACATGCCAATAATCAGATCAAGGAGGTTGTTAGTTCAATTAAGGGTTCAATTATGTAGTGAAGCTGGGTTGGAATAAAAACCCGGAGAGGTGTGGCTATGAAAACCAGGATTGGGAGTCTCAGATGCAGAGTACCAGAGCCAATGGTGAAATGTGCAGGTAAATTAAAGAGGCTGACCTTTCACTTTCTTGTCCTTGTGAGGTCTCATGACGTACTCATTGGGCTGTGTCTTCTTGTTCCTTTGTTTGGGTTTTCTGGGCAACAGAGGGGGAGTGTGATCTAAGATTTTCTGTAAGAATGCAGAGAAAAATTCATGCAAGTAATGCACAGTGTATTTTTTTATAAACATATATAGATTATCAGAAGTAAATCTTCCAGGCATGATAAAAACATCAAATATTACAAATATAAATGAGTTCATCTCAGCTTGCTTTGACACAACCATGCTGGAGAGACTGTGGTGATGGAGAAGAAGGTCATTCCCATATATACAGTACGGGCAGTGCCTGAGATTTCAGTCCTATTGGGAAGAAGCATGCTCTCTACTCCAAGATCAATTATATGTAGAAATACTAAAATCGTATTCAGTTACCGGTAATCTGCGATACAGCTTCACATATTTTTGGCATTAAGCAAGAAAGCTACAGCACATACTGAAAATTATTAAAAGAATATCTTCTGCACAGGTGACACAACCCCCATTCAAGCTGCTGTTGTTGAAGAAGAAAAAGGACAGTGCTGTGGAGAGCACCTCTAACTGGATAGGGGAAATACATTTTGTAGTATGAGGATATGGAAGGGCCAGTTTTTTAGTAATAATGGTTCTCAGCATGTATATGTGTAGGCATGAGTTTCAGTTCCTTTTATATGTGAAACAACTTGTTTCACTAATTCACTGTACAGTAATAAAAACTATACTGATTAATCACTTTGTCACTTGGACCTCTTCTTTATTTACTGATTACTCATTAATCTAATCATATGGTTGTGAAGTTGGTGTAATGAATTAACTTTTCGTCACAGGGTGTTACATGTAATGTGTGAACTGTACAACCTTCTCTTGCTGAACAGAACAGCAGAACTTCTCTTCAATTGATCTCACATGTTATCTTCTTTAACAGAACTTTTAGTACCATGCTTTGTCAGGACAGATGGGGTATTCTATATCTACTGTATATCTCCATTTGCAAATGAGTACTGATACAGAGAATGTGACCACTTTGTAGATTGTAGCTTTCTGCTATGACTCCTCTGTCAATATGGGACATTTTACAAGTTACATAATGAAACAGTTGACATTCTTGTTAAATTAGATTAACATTGCAAAAACTGAATTTCAGGTGAGCAATGGTCTTCCACCAGCCTTTACCCTTTATTCGTTTTCTCTGGAGTGTTTAAAAACTAAAAACACTGCATGGTGAGAATCCAGGACCTTTTGTAAAGGGACTCACAAATGTTGGCAGTATCGCCAACATACAGATACACATCCACCAAAATTCCTCTCATTTCTGTTAATGTACTTCAATTTTCAAAAGCGGTCAACTCCAGGGAGTCTCTTCAGTTGTAAGACATAAGTGGACTGTAATGACGTTTTAGCTGGAGTCACCAGTAGGGTGACAATTTGTTTCTAACTAATATTAAACACTGTAGAGAGCTCAGAGGGCTCAGTTTCAGCAGAAATATGCCAATATATTTATTATTTGAATCACCTGGTTCTGCTTCCTAATATTGCAAAATATTTTAATGTCTGACCCTTACAAAGATGTTTGTACATCCTGCAATACTGTCACAGTGAAACGAACCATTACAGAAGGTGAATATTTTATTGAGGATTAATGTTTTGCTTTTATTTATATGCAGCATGCTAACTGTTGAACATATCTCCTAATGTTTCATTACATGTCCTGTGCATGACAGAATTACAAGGTTTCAAAAATTGCACATATTCTATGCCAACTGCAAATATTCTGCGCCACTAGACAGCCAAGAGATTCTTTCAGCAGGTAGAACTTTTTCAGTGAGATTTTTCAATGGTGGTGGAAGAACCTCGAACACAGGCTGTAACCTAGGGGAGCTAAACACTGTCAGAAGGGGATGATGAAAACACTCAAGCAGCCTGCTGGGCAGGAACTCTGTACCCACTGAGAAGAAATGCTGTCAGAACAGGCTTGTACTTTTTTTTTTTAAACAAAAAAAAGGAAGTATGATTTTGGTTCCCTTTCTATCCTCTAATGTTATCTCAACTGTCTGCATTTCTTAAATCTTCCAGTAGCCAAGGGCTTTTTGTTTTCTTTCAGAAGACCTCAGTACCACAAAAAAAGCCCCTACCACCTCTTTCTTGTTATTTTGTGAGAGTTAAGACATACAGTAAGATTTTGACATGTTTAAAAATCACGTGCTTTAAGATTCTGGTGTACAATACCTGTCATGCGTTGCAAGTTTAAAGAACACACGAATACATCACTAACAGCCTCATATGGAGGGTAATGTACTCTCAAATGCATTTTTTGCATGTTGATATTAGAAAAGACCAAGCCATGCTAACAGCGAGTTATGGGTCAGAAAGTGTTCTTACCAGAGAAGTGTCGCTCTGTGTTTCAGGGCTGATGGTCAGCTTGTCCATCCGTGGAGGAAGAGAGTCCTCCAAGGGCAGCGTGGGTAAAGCTTTGCCCTTTGGCTGTACTGAGGAAGGAGGGAATGGAGAGGCCGGGGAATGTTTGGATGATTTCTTTCTCTTGGGAGGCCGAGGGGGCGGGGGCATATCGCTGGAGATGAGCTTGTGGAACTCGTAGTAGAAATTGTCCGTCACCTCGAACACCGTCTCCCTGCGCAGCTCAGGGGGCTGGTCCTTCGGCCAGGGGAGGGGGTTGTCAGTGAAATACAGGGACATGTTGAGCCATCGGCTGGGCAGTTCGAAGCAAACGTCTGGCCTGTCCGGGAGGCTGGCCAGCACTGTGGGCTCAACTGTTGTCTGCTCCAGCTTTAGGGCTGAGAATCCACCCAGCGGGTCGTTCTCTAGCCCAGGGTCCCGTACTGCCACCTTGACATCCAGGGGCAGACAGAAGGACTTGTAGATGTCTACTAGGCTGTACTTCTTGTTGTCCTTCAGCTTCTCCACAAAGTTGCCCTCCAGATACATGGGCAGACAGATCTGCTCATACTGTTCCTGGACCTGCTCCTCCTCATCCTCGTCGTCTTCATCCAGAAATCTGTTGCAAACCAGGACATCTATGATTTGCTGCTCTCCATCACAGTTCAGCTCCATCTGTTTGGTGAACAGCACCTCCAACTGTTCCCCGACACTCAGGGAAGGCAGGTCCTCTTCTGGGGACTCGCAGTGCTTGGACACGTTGACGCGCAAACCTGGAAGCTTGCTGGAGGCAACAAAAAGGTCATAGACAGTGGCAAACTCTCTGGGCCGTCTGCGTAGGCGTCCGGCATAGCTCTGAGAGATGAAAAAGTGCTGCTTGGCCTTTTTGCCTGTGAGGCTGGAGGCCAGGACCATCTGGGACTTCTGGTGCCCGTGCACGATGAGCTGTTGGCCTTTTTGTAGTGCAGACATCCAGTGGCTCTTGAAGAACGTCTGGTTCTCTGGCTCTTCAAGGATCTCGGCAACAGTTGGGAATGCGTGGTCAGGCTGGGATGATACCTCCTTCAGGGACAGGGGCAAGATGAAGATGACATCCTTGGACTGCTCCGTCACATCAATCACATCCACTTCCAGGTTGGAGGGGAACTTCACCACGTTTTTCCTCACTAACAAACAGAAAGGACAAAGAGACTGTGAAGAGAATGGAAATGTTATAGGCCAAGGACGCTTTGTCTGTATACCACAGAGCAGTTATACCACAGACTATTAGAGCAGCTTGTCTGTCCATGAAGGAGGGGTACAGACAAACACTGTCAATCTCTCAGCTGACCAGGTGCACTAAATTCCCACAGACATGGGCAGTTTGCGGAAATCTATTGATTGAGTTGGCTAAAAAGTAAAAGCCTCTGTACAGTCTCTTATTTTTAGAAGAGATCTCAGATTTTCAATAGGAGTGATAGCACATCTACAGTACAATATATGTGCAAATCTGTGCAATTATGACTGGACAGTTCTAAGTCAGAATCCCTTCTAAAAGCTACATTTTGAGAAATACTGTATACTATACAAATTCAAGTTTGGCCTGAACTGAGTAGCAGTGCTAACTAAATCAGTTAAAACGCTTTCCTGTGGACAAGGCTGCTTCTGAGTTTCCCTTTACTAAAGCAGCACACATCCTCTTATTTTCAAAAGGGTTTAATTTAGGGCAAAAAAATAAACTCTGAAATTAGGTTATCCTCTATTTCCTGCTTGCTGAAATGTACAAAGCTATCTTTGTACATTTCAACATGTGTTCTGTTTTGTCATTGAAAGTAGTCACTGTAATTGCAGGTAGTTGTTCTGTGGCTTCTACAGAGGTATGTAAATATCAGGCTAAAAATATACAAATGAAAGCAAAGCAGCAAAGCAGGCAAAGATAAAATGGACAGTGAAGGGCAAGTAACATTGACAAAGACACTGAGAGGTACAAGCTATGAGGTGAGATCAGCCTTGCTGACTTCACCCAAACCACTCCTACATGCTCCACTATTAGCAAACCCCACAGACACCTGAGGTGCGGCACACCCAAGAGGCAAATGAGCCTGGGGTCAGAACCCATTATGCACTGCAGCCCGAGACTAGATGAGGAGCCATGGTCAACCAGTCAAGCAGAAACACTCCAGACCCTGAACCTCCCACCTCCTTCTGGGTTATTACTCACAGTGCATGATGGCCTGGACCTGGTGGACAGGAGTAAAAATCAAGGGCCCTCCAGACGAGCCATTCAAGTTCATGGCCTTGACGGGGAGGAACCGACGGCAGCGCAGCTGGGGGGAAGCCAGTATCTGCGAAATGCTGTACTGGTTATTGTTGACGTACTGGTAGAACTCCCCGCGGCAGGAAAATGGGATCAAGACCTCTGGCGACCCCGCCTGGCCTTGCAGCAGACAGCGAGCGTGAGGCTGGCCCTTGTAGGTCTCCTCGGACAGGAAGGTGAGCATCTCCCCAGAGTGCAGCGTGTACTTCCCCAGGGCCAGAGCATGGCAGGTGGCGAAGGTGAAAGGGCTGATGTTCTCTTCCCCGACCGGCATCAATCCCACAACCTCCTTGATCGAGGAGTAGCTCACTTGCTCTTGAACAAGCTTGAAAAGGCCTAGGCAAACCACAGGAGAGATGATTAATAATTCCTTGCATTTTTATAGCACTTTTCGTCCCACATGCTTCGTCTGCTCCTGCAGTACAGCAGCTACCTGGAAGGTGCACAGCAGCCATTCTGCGCTCACAGCCCTACTACACAGCAGTTGAGCTGCAGAAGTTAGACTGTGGAATTGCGAGGACACCTGGGTCAACATCCCCACAGTGGTCATACATTCATTAAAAACCTCAGCTAGTTAGAACCTCAGGCAACTCTTACAGCACAGTGTACCCTGTTACCATAGTGGGGTCACATGCAGGCAAGCAGCATTACCTACAAAGAGTGTTTTACTTTAATGGTGGGAGGTTGGACATCTTAAACTAACTCCATAGAATCGTCTTTGTCCCTTGTACCACACTGACGCAACTTCACGAAGCAATGCATGGGACATTGTCACATCCAAGGCTTCAAAGCTTTGTGCTGAGCCTAGGCTGACTATTAGAATACAGGAAGAGGCATGGCACCTTATACACTTTTTTAGGGAACCAAAGGCAACACAGCTCCTGTAGGCGAGATGGACCACTTCATGCACACTTGTATTTGAAGGGTTTTAAGGCGGCTTTCATCCAATTCTTTTTGTTCCCTCCAATTACCCAATTGAAATAAACTTCTAGAAATAGAAAAAATAATATAAAATAGAAATTGAATTTTTTTCAATAATTCACCAGCAGTAATCTAAATAAAAGGAAGGCACTGCTGTTATGTAGTTGTTGACGTAATATACTGAACACAAATTAAAATATTCATGTGTGGCAAACAACACTGGAACATTGCACCTCATCATTTCCATATAAACTGTATATGCAATGCCTTGAAAATCAAAGGGGGCAGTTCTGATTTTCTCAACCCAAAGCTGTTTTACTGCTTGTTCTGAGAGCTTGCAGAGAAGAATTGCGAGTTTATTTGGAGATACTTTGTGTTTTTGCCATCAGATGAGTCTGTCTGCAACTAACATAACAGTTACTAGCCACCAGACATTTTGGTCCTACAAATTCTAATGAATTATTCAAGTGAAGTGATGTTTCTACCTCCAGCAAGTATGCAGTTGAAGCATTGCAATTTTTAAAATAGCTGTATTTCCATTTTATGTTGCCAGTGTTATTCTTAAACTTGTTTCAAATCTGTTGCAATGCAGTGACCTAGTTAGGAATATATTTAACAGGAAAAAAGCTAATGTAAAACCTAGCATGAAACATTAACTCAGTTCTGTACTTTATCCACCTCTGATAAAATCGTTGGAGGCAATGAGAAGCAATAGTGTGAGTCAGGCACTAATCAGACCCCTGCTAGATAGAGCTTGACACCTGTTTGGCTGTGATCACAGAATGACATACTGTACCACAGCTAGATTTGTAATTTGCAACACATGTTGGAACTAAGCTGAGAACATCATTCCTAAAGATGCCTAAAGGTTATGACACAGTATGACTTCTCAGAAGTTCCTTAGTGCAAGTGAGCCCAACACCGGTAGAGAGCCACAGACAACAAAGTCTTATCGGTCACCATTAAATCATTGATTTCTAAAGACTTGGAATCCTTGTGAGTTTTGTTCACTTAAGTGAGTTAACTGGCCCAAATAAATCAGGAGTGGTCATCTGTGGGCCCTGGGGCTGGAGGGTATTGGGTTCATGCCAAATGACCTTTATACATCTTAACTGAACAAATCACCCGTTTAAGTGGTCAGAATGTACTGTAATTGCTTCTAGTGTATAGAAATTAATGAGCTAAGGGTGACTTAATGTCATGCTGTCTTAGGGCTCTCCAGGACCTGGGTGGCCACCCCTAGAAGAGGTGGTCTTAAGAGTTTTGGGTTCTATTAGAGGAAACGTCTAAGGCTTGGCTCAATCTGCAGACTGCACACTCCCCAGCGCAACTGAAATCATGCAGCTTCTCTTTAAGAAGGAAATGTTGTCTTTATGTGCCAGAACTTTGGATTTCAGATACACAAACTTACCAGATGACATACATTTGTCCTGCAGAGTGCCAGGTTTGTGTATCTTATGGGTTTAAGAGGTGCATTGTACAAACCCAGGAGTCAGTACCTGAGTGGCTGGCGGGCAGTTCAAATGTTTCCTGAGTCTTGACGTCCTTGCAGCTGACTGACAGGAGCTCAGTGTGGATCACCTTCACCAGGTCTCCCGTGGACAGGCACACCTCGCTCCCGGACAGCTCGTACACCGACCCTGCCACACACGCAGGGTTTCAGACTCGCTCCAGGCAACAGGACAAGTGAGTACAAACTGACATAAAGTGAGGTTGGTTTACAAACAAGGTGGGAAGCTCATTTAGAGAGGTGAAACAGATCACAAGGACAAGACTGTAACTACAGTACACTGGAGCTGGCAGTGTGTTAACAAAGGGCATGTCTTGATAGGTTAAATGACCTCTTCTCTGTACAGCTGAATAGTTAAGTGAATGCCCTTACTGAATTACACACACCAGCTGCCTTTAGCCAGACGATAGATTGTTGAGCATGATTAGTGCTTTTCTGCAACAGATTTGTTTTAGTTTTGTCAAACAGCAAAATCAACAATCAGCTTCTAATGAACTACGGATTAGTGTTGGATGCATGTCCAACAATTGTCCAATTGTTTAGTACTGTACTTTCTCTGCAGTACTGCATCTCTTTTTTGCCTCTTGGTAAATCTTGAGGTTAGATTGAATGTCTACAGTTTGCTTCTGGTTGATCTCTGTTCTGATGCATTGTGAGCATGCCACATCTATGCAGTACCTTATCTCACTGAGAACATACACTCTGTATTGGACTCAAGAAAGCAGTACAGCTGAAAATGACCCCAGTATGTCGGACTGTCTCTGGGAATTTATATTTAAGCGTCATGATTCCAAATGGCTTCTAAATACTGCAGCTTTGCAGCGCTGGGGCTCTGGGTTCAATTGCTTTGATGCTATCTGCTTGGGGTTTTCTTTGTTCTACCCGTGTTCTCGTGAGTTTCCTCCAGGTACTCCAGTTTCCCCCCATTGCCCAAAGACATACTGATAGGCCAATTGGCTTCTGGGAAAACTGGACTGGCGTCCCTTCCAGGATGTACCCTGCTTTGTGCCGTTTGCTAGCCGGGATAGGCTCCAGCTGCCGTGTGACCCGGAATTGGATAAACTAGTTAGAAAATGGATGGATTATCATCTAATCTGTTTTTTTTTATTTGATCTATTTATCAATGAAATTAAGAAAAGCTGGTCTGTAATTCTCCTCAACAGTTAACTCTTCCCAACATTTTAACTCCACACCTGACTATTATATATATATAGTTTATATTATATATTGTTATTAGTGATTATATTATATTGTTATTCACTATCTTTTTAAGCCTTGCATAGCCATTTTGTTTGATTTCCATTATTTCTAATTCAGATAACATTTGCAGAAGTTCTACTATGAAAAAGGGGCAGAGAATGTTGCATAGCTTCCTTTACTTCACTCAAGTAAAGAAGCATGCATTCACTATTTTGATTACTTCCTCTGAGTTTTCTGGAGAGAACAGACGTAAAGAAAGTGAACGGATGGCTGATGTTTCTTGCTGCATTTATTTTTCATAAGGTGCTCAACCAACTCCCATCCAGCAGTTTACTGGGCTGATTCAATGGCCAAATTACCATTGGGTACCAGAAAAGAATGATCTGTCAGGAGGTCTTCTCTCATCTCTAAACTCTCTCAAGAACCAGTTTTTGATTGTTGTGTGTGCTGAGGTTTCTTCAGACAGGAAATACAGTGGTATGACTTCAAGAGAAATGTTCTGCTTTCATGGCAGTTTCTATTTCACTAAATTAATATACAGTGTTGTTCAGAGTTTTGATGACCAACATTGCAGGACGCTACATGATAAGCCTAAATAATCTCAGCAGCTTTAACACTTAGTAGATCAACTGACATTTAGTTGTTTCAACTAAGTTATTCAACTCAGTGAAAAACACGGAAAAGCAGCTATGAATTGGTTTGTGTCTTTCAATTTTGCTTTGACTGATTGTTAGATGAGATCCTACCTCCTTGCTTTTAAGGGAGGTGAAGTACTGACATTTTTAATGCTGAGGCGTGTTGCTTTTTTAACATTTGGCATTTTCCAGACAGGGGCTGAATTAAGTTGCAAAAAACAAGAGGAGGTCATTGGTTTGGACTTGCTCATTAGGCTGCTAGAAGCTAATCAATAGTTGAGCCTCATCCTGAAAAAGCCTAGGGAGTTTTGTTTTATTATTAACAATAATAATAATAATAATAATAATAATAATAATAATAATATCCTTATGTTTATATAGCACTTTTGTGGACACTCACAAGTGCTTTACAGGCAATGGGGACTCCTCTCCACCACCACCAATGTACACTTGTCCCCTGGATGATGCGACAGCAGCCATAGTGCCCCAGTCCGCTCACCACACACCAGCTCTCAGTGGGGAGGAGAGCAGAGTGATGAAGCCAATTCATAGATGGGGATTATTAGGAGACCATAAGTGGTAAAGTGGGAAATCTACAACATGGCTGGTAATGCAATCCAGAACTTCATGACCATTTGTATAATATTTCTTATAGGGTATAAGAAAAAGTAGATCAACTAGGAAGATATTGTTTTCAATTTAGAAACAATGAGAAGTGGTGGCATTGTTTACAGTAACTTGACAGAGCTCAAGAGTTAAGATAGGGTGTCTCAGAACAAAACGGGTTTGTCCCAGCTTGCTTTCACCTTCCTACAGCCTGCATCTCTGTGAAGACTGTGGCTTCACACAGGAACACAGGAATGTTTGTATGCTGTTGGTAAGAAAGCAAAAGCTCAGAAAGGGACAGAAACTGAAAAGTCCAGTGTCCAAATCCCTAATGACTGCAGCCAGACAGTTGCCCTAGATAGTACAAGGCTCCAGCAATACATCCTTGCAATCAGTAATCTTGTTGAACAAGTTTTGTCATAGCACCTTTTCTGATCTTTCCATCTGGTAGGGAAAGTATGAGTTCAATAGAGATTTCAATTGATGGCATTCATTTTGCTCAAAGACTCTTGGACATTTATAGGGCCTGCCAGCTTATTGAGAGAGTCTGTGGTCTTCCTGCCTCACTGCCAGGTGGCAACAGGTTCACTTCAACCAATTCAGGCATCAGGCGCCAGGTGCGACGCACCCTGGATGGGACGCTAGTCCATCGCAGGACAGGTGCAAAGATCAGCAGTTAAAACCTGACAGAAAAATCAACACCTATGAGACAGGTTGCGCTGATGCTCTCGAAGAACTACATTCAGGAAGTCGAACATCTGAACAAAACCAAATCCTACGCTTCAGGGAGTGCAAGAATAAACCCTGCCTTCGTGCCTACACTTGTTTTACCGAACAAGTGAAAAAGATCAAGTTTTACATAAAACATCACAAATCTATCTCTGTAGTCCTATATTATAAAAACATTAGCTAAATTATATATACAAGTTCAAAAGTATAATAATACAATTAATATTAATATTTAACTTATATACAATATATTCTATTATAATAGAAAGTACAGGACAGTGTACAGAGTAGTACGGTACAACTATACTAGTCTCTTTCCAGTAGTCGTACGGAGCATCGATGAAAAGGATCCTGATTAATTTTTCTGTAAGACCTACGTTTACAGTAACTCATTTGTACTTGCCTCCCAAGGGACCCTTATGATCAGGGACTTAACTGTGAATGCTGAAATAGTGCACCATAATAATTAGATTACAAATAGAGCTAACTGCAAGAACAGCAGAAAAAGGAAATGTACATCAGATATTCTTAAGTTGTTCACATATTTGTTTGTCTCCTCTTTGAATCAGAGGTTGAGTGAACATTGTTTGAGTGTATGCACAGTTGTGCGTGGGGCTCTGGTCTATAATACTAACTCTAACTACAGTGCCAGTGCTGTTTGGTTTCATCTTCTTCACAATTCGCCCCTGTACCTCAGCAGTATTGCTAGTCTAATAATATTAATAATTTATCATTGTTACTTTGTTACTTTATTTTACAATTTTAATGATACATCATATCAATGTGCTTAAAAATAATCACCAAAAAGTGACCCGTATACACAAATCGATAAAGTGAGGAACTCTCCGAGAATTACTGTACTATGTACAAAAATTTGTAACAATCTGCAATATTCTACAGTTAATTAACAAGGCTAAGATTAGTTACATAGGTACGGTAGCTGTCTCAGCATGCGTAGGCTACAAAGCACCAAGTAAAGGTTTATTCCATAAATAAACTCCAATAAACCTTTACTTGTTCCTTTGAAGGCTAATATTATTTGCAAATTTACTTTTTTTCCCCATCACCAAATTGGCATCTAGCAAAAAGTTGTTGTTTTTTTTGCTGTTGAATGGGGTTACTTATCCTAGGTACCGTATGTCTATGTAACTATGAAAGAATAATTTTGCAACTTTGGGTCATGGGGGTAATTCAGCAATCGTGAACCCTGCAGGTCCTACAGGAGTCTTCTGCATTCTGTAATCTCAAAGAAAATGAAAGGATCCTGGCTTCTGTTAGCAGTTTTCTGTGTTATCAACACTGTTTTGTACAACCTCTGTAAGTATTTTACAACTAAGTGATCTCAACGCACACACAGATCATCCTGACTGCTGCCCTACTGCCTCTTTCCAACCTACTATGGAAGGCTGTGGTTTTCCTCAACAGTTCGCCTTCACAATACATAGTTGTGGCAATACAATGGGTTTTCTTGGTATTCCTTGTTAGTTCATCTTCATTTCTTCTGACTACTAATTGAATTACTGTGGTGTTAGATTTTGCAGACCATCCGCCTCCTACGAACAGTAAATGGACTATGACTATCTGCAGACTGAGTCGGATTAATCCAACTAGTCAGATCAATTCATTGATCTTTATTATCAATCTTGTCATTTATCAATTAAATAGTGGAGGACTGGCAGGGATGCCTATGACCAAACAGGCCCAGAGAGCCCATCCACAGTGTAGAAGAAGGCTTTCCAGTTCTGGGTCAGTTCCTTTTCCCATATTTCCATCTACGCAGAAAACTTTTAAGTTGTATATTAAAGATAATAAGCAATGTAAACATTCGATTTGAAGATGATGATGTTGATTATCATTATTATTATTCATGCAAATAATTTCAAATAAGAGTTCAAATTAATCATATTGGGACACTGTGTGTGCCCTGCGATGGACTGGTGGCCATTCCTTGCATCCACTCTTTGCCGATATAGGCTCTGGCAATATTGAGACAATTGGGCTTAGATCTTCAACATCAGGTTCACTTTAACCCTGCTACTCACTGCCTGCTACTTCAGTCTCAGGTCCGTGTACAGAGAGAACAAAAATGAACTGGAAGAAAATAGCCTACGGATGAAGAAGGCACAGTTTGACATCTGCTTGTGTTGAATGCTCTGCCAGACCTTTGAAGGCTGCTTCAATTGGGTCTGCTCACTAATGGCCTGATTCAACGAACTGTTTCACTTGGCTTCACATAAAATTTAAATTAAATGGTTTGGGATTTTCCCCACTGTTTCATAGGATCTGCAGGGTACACTTCCTTGTACACTAACTACAAAAATTCACTCTGAGCTGATTAAATATTTACTTGTACTGCAGATAACTCCCTAAACACAGTGATTTGACTGGCATTGCCTGCAAAGGCTGTAAAACTGAGGGTAGATATGAAATATAAATAAAGACACTATGTATTCTCACAAATAAAAGTGAAAACCTGTCACACATTTGAATGTAAGCAAGTTACATTCTGTTTTTCTGTGTAAACTCAGGCAGTGTACCAGGGCTGAGTTTGCAATATTTATGTTGATATGGTCATCACAGGACCTACCGATACAAGTCATACCCACTTACTCTCACCCAGCCTAATCCTTAATAATGGGCAAGCCCGCACTAGCAAACACAGGCTTGAGGACAGAGTCTCCTCCAACCCTTTGCATTTACAAATGTTTGTTCCTGTGAATCTCCATTTATGCTTCCAAGAAAAATGGTCAATGACCAAAGGAAAAGCAAATTATGCAAATCATGAGACGCCTGGTTGCAGGCAGCTTGGAGCCTGGTTTGCAGTGGGTTCCTGTTCTGCAGAGTGGATATTATAGAAGTAGCACTAGTTAGAAGTAAACATAGCGAAAAAATAGAGAAATATTGCTTCCCTTCCTGCTGTACCATCTTTATCATTGGACCAAAATCAATGTTTTATTTCCTTCCAATTGTTCCCAGTGTTTTAATTGTTTCCTTAAACATCTGACCAATCGAAATTGTTCGAATCTTTCCCTACAGAGAGAATCTCGGGCTTTCCTAAACTGGCCTCTTCCTGGAGTTCATGGATGCGTGTGCGGGAATTTGGGGACAGCTGGAATATGCTGGGAGTTTATTTAGAACACAGCTTCTGCAGTTACAAATGAACCGACGTGTATCGGCATGTGGTTCATGCCGGGATGAACGGCAGCGCTTCTTCAAATCAGAAACCAGACGCCATGGTCACTGCTGCACACTGGGACTCGGCGTGTAGGCCGTACTGTCCGAAGACTTCTTTATTATAGTCTTCTTACGGAAACAGGAAAAGTGATTGAAAAAAAAAAGCATCTTAAATGCGTTTTAAAACAATGTGTTTCGCTCAAATTCTTGAGGGTTTCTTAGAGGTTTCGCTAGTTTAACAATAAAGAATAACAAACGATATAGCTTTTTTCCGCTCTGAGCTAGTTCTGATTAATTTAAACTGTGTTCCGTAGTTTGGGGTGGGAAATTCTTACTATATCAATTCATAAATCGATCCCTGGGCAGTTGTAGATACAGTAAATGTGAAACGAACATCGGGGTCACAGTAACATTAAACTCGTATATCCCAAATGACGCCGTGCGTTTTTGTCTGCATCAGTCGACAGATACTGTCATTAATCTGTTGTACGATGGCCTATCTACAAGTTTTTTTACTTTCAGTTTTCGCCTTAAAAAGAAAAGTCAAATGGCGTACCGCCAAACTGATATGCGTAATAAAACTTTATTTTCCTTTGGCAAAAACAATCCAGAAATAGAACTCAATTCCACGAACTAATGTTTATACACAGCCCTACACTATTCTTTTTTGAAGCAAGAAGAGATCAGGGTTAACAAATGAATGCTTAAAGCGCTACTATTTTCATTTTATTTGGAGTTCATATAGTTACATTTCTTTTTTACTTAAAATAAAAGCGTGCGGTGTCCTTATATGGTAAAAATAGATCAACTACAAACCTGTCCAATTAACATACATGTAATTATTATTTTACAGAATTGTTCATTTTTTCGTATTGGGATACAGTAGTTTTATCTCCATTCAAGACTCGTTGTTACACTCCAGAAGTTATAATAATTTGGGGGCAGTGAAAAAGATTGTCCGTGTCTACCATCAGTCTTTAAATCTAATAATGCTGGTAGTACAGCGTGGTATTTCTTTTTTAAAAAGTATAGATTCTGTGTGATACTGCTCCTGTGAACAACTTTTTTTTTCTACCAAGACCGAAAAAGACAGTTTCCCCCAGGTTACAGGCTAATCTTCCGTTGTGTGCTTCTTGTCCAAGGTATAGGATTACGCTCTGTCCAACGGATTCATTTCACTGGTCTCCGTTTTGGCAAAACTACTGGACTTACCTTGAAAATAAACCCCGGAGCAGACCTGCAGGACGCGCGGCAGCGTGGACGCGTCCACTGAAGCGATGTATTCCTGCAGGGACAGAACCTCACCGCTGGAGCCGGCCATCGCCGCCTGCCCTGGACGAACCGGATTGTCAGAACCGATGGTTTGCTACCCCTGGAAAGGGCGAAGCGCCGCTGTATCTCGTGTGTCCCCGTTTTACCACGCACCGAGAAGAGCAGGAAGCGCCGAAGAGCCCATCGCGTCTGCACAAGTGGGAGAGGACTGCGGTTTAACAGCTCATCCCACAAGGCAAGGCGAACTCGCTCGGTGGCTACACCTGTCTGTGAACCTGATCGAGGACTTCATACGGTACAAATTCCATACAAATGGGAGACTGACTTTTAAGGTCGTCGTCTTTAAAGTTCAGGAGAATTAATTACCCTCAAATGTTTCCTCTTTATAATTATACGGTTTTCCTCCATCATTGCACATTAATGCACGTAGTTGGACAGCCTTTTTGTTTAAAAACAAATATTGGATTCACTATCGGTTCTTTGATGCAAAACACTTAATGGGATGTAGACACTTGTCAAACGACATCGCACTCTTAATTAATACTTAATTACTAAAATACTCTTTTCAACAAACGCCCTGAGATTTTAATGACCACAGAGAGTCAGGACCCCCGTCTTACATCTCATCCGAAGGACGGCACCTTCTTACTGAATAGTGTCTCCGTCACTATACGGGGGCATTAGGACTCAGAAGTTGAAGACTGAACATTTTTAGTGCATAAAAGCCGACGTATTTTCCATTCGTATTTAATTGGCGTAATGGCTTAACCCAACAGAAGGGGGACAAATATATCCTTTAGATTTTTGAGCTGCTGAGTTATATGTTCTGTAAGCTGAATCATAAAAATCTTTTTAAACTTTCCATCACGAGACCTGAAAGAGGGCAGAAATATATACATGTACTTGAGCAGATGATTAGGCTGAATGAGGAAGCAAAACGAAAAGAGAGGTCCACTTTTCGAATTTGGCACACCCCCCCTACCAAAGTCTTTTATGAGTCTTCACATTTGTTACATTTAAGAAAAGCTCTAGGGGACAGACTGTAATAGCATATGGTCTGTAAAAGGACAAAATAGTGAGTATGAAGTAAAAAATGAAACAACTGTAGAAAGTTCACTGACAGTGAGAAACCTGGTAGGGTTTGATATAAGCTTAGTTTTCTTGCCATGAATTACAGTGCTTATTCTGCAGTATCAACTTCTGTACTACCAGAGCACTGAGGGTGGTGGAGTTCATTTGCTTATCAGAGGTCTCTAGAGTGTAGCGCTGGCAGTGCAGAGCAGCAGAGTGGAACAGCAGAGAAGAAAAATGTTCTCAGATAGCACCTGGACTCCCCCCAACACCATCCCATCCACACGCAGTCTGTGACCTAGCTGGTGCTGTACATTTGCCGCCTGGCTCCTCTGTCCAGCTGGTGTTGGTGTGTGTGCCAGTCAGTGTGCTATTCACTGTGCTAGGAGGTGTGTTGTGTTTTGCACTATTCTGAATATCAGAACTCCATGGAGTGAGGTGACGTGACATGTTCCACTACAGCTGAGTGAGCCGTGGGAGCAACGCTTTAGAAATGAGTCTTCCAGGAAAAGAAATACGTCATCTTCCTGTAACGCCTGTAAAGGGAAGATTATGAAAGATACCTTTGAAGTGGCTAGGAAATTTATGGCACTTTGACAAACCCCAACATTTTGGGACAGTAAAGGAACAGGTAATAGGTTTATTCCATGCCGAAAAGAGCAGAAAGAAAACACAACGTTTCGGCTGTGAAGCCTTCTTCAGGTGTAAGCTGAAAAGAGAAGAAAGCTTACGCCCGAAGAAGGCTCTACAGCTGAAACGTTGTGTTTTCTTTCTTTCTTCTTCTTTCAGCAGGGAATAAACCTATTACTTGTTCCTTTGCAGCCTACGCATGCTGATGCAGCTACCCACCTGAACTATTTTGGGACAGTGCTGCTGAACTGTGAAAGAGTGCGAGGCACTCCTGTCAGCAGGACTGCTGGAGAATTGGTTTGGTAATGATCCAAGAAAGGTAAATTGTGATTATCCGAGTCATGCTGTCAAGTTATATGTTAGGTAAATTGATTTTATGGGTTCCTGCAAAAGCTTAGTGAGCTGGCTATAAGTGATCACGTAAAAATAAAGTTTCAAACAAGAGAAGGTAATGTAGAAAATCTATTTTTTGTAACTTAGTGACCTAAAGGATCTCATACATTCATTTCTTGAAGGAGACTGGGTATTCGCATCCAAAATTGTGACTGAGCAATTTGTTCCATACTCTCACAACTCTCTAGGAGCGAAGAAGTGCCTTCTGTTCTCAGTTTTAAAGTGCATATCCCTGTAGTTTCCACTTTTGTCCTCTGAGTTTTCTATATTTGTATAAGGTGCACTCATTGTCTTTTCTGTTCAAGACTAAAAGGTTCAGATTTTTCCGCATGTCAGTGTAGAACATTGCTTTAAGCCCAGGAATGTATCTGGTGAATGTATCACATGAAAAAGAAGAGTATAATGATAGGCTTGTGCTTGCTGCCTTCACATTGGCATGTTCTTGACGTTACAAGATGTTTCAAATAAAAGACCATTTAGCACATCCATATCTTTTGAGGGATCCTCGGGCATCAACACTTTTTCCTCAGTGACCAAAGTAGCTGATCACTTCATTTCTTATAAATGTAATTTTGTGTTTTCACTGAAGAAAGGAGAAGCTATCTGGCAGGCTGTTGTCTGAGTCATTACCACACACTTATTCTTTAAAAAGAAAAAGAAATAGCAGAAAAAGTTACATGTAGCTTCCTTAAATGTACTGAGCTTTTGAGCACTTTTATTTCTGGACTTCCATGTAAGTGCTCTAGCTAACAAACCCCCGTAGAGTGCCTATTTACTTACAGTATATTTAGTGGCTTCTTATCTTCTACATAACCTATACTTTACATGTGTTGTGTGTGACACAGGATGGTTCGGTGTGAGAGAGGTCCTGACAGCTGTGGTTGTGTTTGACACAGGCTGGTTCGGCCTGAGAGAGGTCCTGGCAGCTGTGGTTGTGTTTGACACAGGCTGGTCCGGCCTGAGAGAGGTCCTGCCAGCTGTGGTTCTGTTTGACACAGGCTGGTTCGACGTGAGAGAGGTACTGACAGCTGTGGTTTTGTTTGACACAGGCTGGTTTGACGTGAGAGTGGTGCAGGCTGCTGCCAGAGAAATGGTGTGACTAGTGTGGCCAGCTACAGTGTTGCAGAGGTTCAAGAAAAAGCAGAACTGTATGCACGTGCTGCATGATAGAGGTACAAACAAATGTTTATTTGCAAATGGAGGAGCTGTAGCCAGTGGGCATCATGGAGGTGCTTTGCTCTGTGGAAAGAACTGATTGTCCAGCTCCCATCTCTACCATTGTAAGATTGGAGAAACCAGAGCAGCATGACACAGCTAGGAGGGCTCCCAGCTCTGTAGAAGAGGAGTGAGAGGGGCAGATTGTCCAGCTCTAGGTTTCCCGTCAGTTCTAGACTGAAGTCTGCTGTGTCTCCTCTGCAAGGAAGGAGAAGCACCTTGGTAGATCTGAGACTGCTTCAGACTGCCATAGTTATGTAACATGAATGATGAAAAAAAGAGGTTTGTAGCTCATTTTTGTGACTATGTGTCAGCTATGTGAACTAGCTGTCGTTGTTCCTTATGCCTCAGCTCCTTCAATCGTTGGTACCCTGTCACAAGCAGGAACTCCCAACCATTGCTCAAATTCAACACACACCTGTCCTTTGAATAAACCTTCTAGGGAAAAAATCATTTCCAATCTTTGCAGTTAAGAAGCAGAAGGTTGTGGAGGCTTCGCTGGAAATGCACAACTCTCTGGAGTGTGCCTGGGCAGCACCTTACAGTGGATTCTTCTGGGTAACCATGTCCTACTGTAGCACAGCCAACTGATCTGACACACTAGTTGAGAGCTTCCAGTCATTGTGGACAAATGGCACTACCTGGTTACCCTGGTAACCTGGCTTGTAATCTTTCATCTGGAAGCAGAAGAAGAGCCTATCTTATACTTAGACATGAGGAGAAACTACAGCAGCATTCTCATAACAGGGTCTCAAATTGTTTTGGACTATTTTTGCAAAAGTGATATAAAGCCTTAAGTTAACTTGAGGCGAAGAGTGAGAATAAGCACGTCTACAGAAAAAGAAAGAAAGAAAAAGCTGCAAGAAAAAAAAACTGCGAATGGTCAACAGGCGACCACAGATTGGCCTGACTGATAGAAATGAACAATTCTGGCTGTATGTCACACCGAAAGTAGGGCAGTCTCCACAGAGCGAACTGAGCAAACGCCAGTTTCTGCCAAAAAAATAAATAAAACGAGCTATGGGTGATGGGAGATTCAAGATTCAAGACTTTTTATTTGCCATATACAGCAAGTCTGGAATGGTTACTCGTTCGGGTGTACCCAGTAACAGCAGAGAAAAGAGGGGAAAAAATTGGCAAAATCGTTATAATACAGCCAAGACAGGACATAGTGCAGTACCTTAAAGTGCAGGTGCTAATTCGAGCTGTTTATGATGCGGAGTGCTTGGGGGAAGAAACTGTTTTGGAATCTATTGGTCAGCCTTCTGATACTGCGAAACCTCCTACCAGAACCCAGGGGTGAAAACAGATTGTGGCCAGGGTGAATCAGGTCCCGAAGTATAGCTTGAGCCCTGGGGGGGGGGGGGGGAACGCGCGCCCAAGTTTTAAATATTTTTGAGAAACCCACACCCTCGAGATCTGTAAAGCTTTCCTTCACCTGCCTCCAAAAACAGACAGATTCCTCTTGATAAGTCTTGAAGAGAACTGAACTGGTCATGAAGCGTCACAGTCAGTCACCGACAGGCCACTTTTTCTTTTTCCCACAGACATGTTGATAATGGTCCAGCCTCTGGGTCTAAGAAATAAACCACAGATCAAGCTGTTCCTGAGTGGCGTCATACTCTTCCTCAAAAAAGACACTGCTAACTTGACCTCTTCAGAAGGCACTTCCTATCCGATGGCCAGAGTGTGAACTCTTACACCACCTGTTTCTTTAGCAACAGTGGACCATTTACATCACAACAAGCTGACTGGCTTTCTTAAAGATCATATGACCTAACCAGGCCCCAATTCGACATTACTTTGTATATATTCCCAAACAGGTCAAGTGTGACCAGCTCTGTCGCTCTGGGGAGACAGAGGAAAGAGGGAACTCACTGAATAGGTTGGCTATTGGTAATACAAGTAGTTCAGGTGGGGAGCTGCGTCAGCATGCGTAAGCTCCAAAGGAACAATAGGAGTATTCCTGAAAAGAGAAGAAAGCTCACACCTGAAGAAGGCTCCACAGCAGAAACGTTGTGTTTTCTTTCCTCTTTAGAGCAGGGAAAAAACCTAGTTCTTGTTCCTTTGCAGCCTATGCGTGCTGACGCATCTACCCACATGAAACATTTTTCCAATATTTATATTTCCTGGAGCCGACCGCGTAAATTGCGAGTCCACGGTACGGATAAAGTATATTTTATAAAATGATTCGAGGGAGGACCTGCGTCAGCCGGAAGTTGAGTCCACTCTGAAAGACAGAAAGACCAGCGCAGTAGCGTAACACTAGCAACGCTGTGGGGTTTCTTTTTTTTTTTAAAGATCACTTCTACTAGACAAACATAGATAAACAAAAACAAAACGAGCTGTAGATGAACAGAGCGAAGAGAAAACAAAAGATTGTTAGCCTAGGACTTTCACAGCAATGTCTAAACCCAAGACATCGTAAGAAAAAGGCAGTTCAAACCATTTGATTTAAAAATATTTTAAAATTACGCAACGTGCAAGATTTATTGATTTCTTTGGAAAGGGCATTCTACAACCCAACAGTAGGTCTTTGGACATACGCAAGCCATTCCTCTGTAGACCAAACAGCACGTCTTAATGTAATTAGACAAATACGCAGTAATGTAATTTGAAATCAGCAATCAGAAGACTTGAGGTTAAAGGTAAGATGTTAAAATCACGAAACTCAACCGGAGACAAATGCATGTATATCCCTAAGGTCAGAATAATATGTGGGATATTCAGAGACTCTTAATGATCCTATTTGTCCCATGCAGGAGGTTCAGAAAGCTTTCTTCTCTGTATCTCAGTAGTTGTACTGACACCTGCTGGACAAACTCGAGCTAATTTAGTGCCCTGTGATGAAAATTGTCTACCTTCTTTTCAGCATTTTCCTTTATAGTAGGGTGAGTAAAATACAAAAAAGATTAACAGTAACTTACTTTAACTACCCTGTGCGATGTATCGATCCTTTAAATAGCAACTCCCATCCGCTGCTGTGAGACTCACCCTCTTCCAGAAACTACGACCCCCAGAATCCTCAGCGTTAAAGGAACTGTGGAGGGGAAGTTGCCCTCGTTCCCAGCATTCCGCGGGCGAGTGTGAATGCTGAAGTATGAGGCAAGATGGCAGCGAACCCGAGCGCAAACAAACCCGTCTTTGATTGTCCGACGTGGTAAGATGCATGACAATGGGATGAAAAATAAGCACAGATTGTTTTAAGTAGAGGGAGAAAATGGGTGGGTTTGTAGCGTTTGAGGAAGATACTGCGTAATAATCACTGGTCTCCACCCGAATTTTGTCGGGAAGGTCTTAAGGCTTGTGCTCTGCACACACCAGGGCAGAAGCTGTAGTGTGATTAGATTAATCTTTATACAGTGTGCTAATGCATCCTTTAGAAGAGTGTTTCGTCTTTCGGATTACATTATCTAGTTCCCCTGAGTTTTGAGATGGGATCCTTTATTTTAACAACACACGGTCTTCTCCACCCCCCTGTCCTCCCGGTGTGTTCTTGGGTGGGCGTGATATCTAATCGCGGGTGAGGATGCAACTGTTAAAAAAAAAAAGTTTCAACTTCGAAAAACTGGCACAGAAAAAAAGCATCTTTTATACGACGGTGACTTGTTTTTCGTGTATCCTATAAAATCGCGATGATTGATCGCCTTTAACTTGCAATATAGAGGCTCGATCGTTAGAAACGGCTGTTGGTAGATTCTCGATCTGCTTCTCGCGGCCCTCTTGGTAAATTTTTGCTTCATTTTTTGTATACGAGAATCCGTAATGTTGTAAAGCTAATGCAGTATAATTGAAGTCTAAAATTAAGTTTGCTTTCCAAGGTTTTAATGTATACCTTTTCTGTTTGGTGCATCATTAGCAAGTGTGCCTAATTTATGATCACTGCAAGATTCGGTTTATCCTTTAAGATGGATCATTTTTCAGGAGGAAATGACATTTTCTGCAGTTTGCAATGCAGATTTTCGATTCCATTTACATCCTCCGATTGTTTCCTAATATGATATGGAACAATATGCTGTTTGCATCTTGTATTTTTTAAATGATTGTGTATGGTCAGCCTTTCATAAGTGTGGAACATTCCCTTCAGTCCCAGAATGTTTCTGGTTGCAGTTCTCTGCACTGATTCCAGAGCAGCAATATGTTTTCTGTAACGTGGTGACCAAAACTGTACACAATGCTCTTAATAAAGTGTAGGATTCAGTGCTTCTTACTGTTCATCCTCAAATCCTGTTTTTCTTTCAGTGCTTCCCCACATTGCCTAAAAGATGTAAATGATGCATCAACATACACACCCAGCTCTTTTTTTAAGTAGTCTCTTCAGTCTCATTCTTACTTATCTGCAAGGAAAACCCAATCCTTGCCATTTCATTAGTAATGAAAATAACTTCCATTATTTCATTTCAGTTATACACATGCAAAGCCCTGCAAATGTCATATTTGTGCTCAGCAAAGTACTGCCCCAATAGTTAATGCTTTTCACCGCGTCCTCTCCCTGGTGTGTTGAGCTGTTTAAGTCAGTTGGTCAAGAGACGTTCCCTGTGTTTTGCTCTCAGGGCAGGAAAGCCACCCCCTGGACTGCATCTGGATGTCGTAAAGGGAGACAAGCTTGTAGAGGTAAGAGTGGTCCATGTGTAGGAGGTAAGGGCCCAGTTACTTAACCCTGCCATCTGCTCCTTAGTCTTAGTATCCTGAGTGAAGCATGCTATTAACTTCAAGTGGGAGGTTATTAATGCTCATGGATTCAGAAATGAATGAATGAAAACTGCCTTTTTTTCCAGTGGACACATGAGAGCAGCCAGATTTTTACTAAACAAAGTGAAAGACTCCTACTGCCTTAAATCCCTTTCATCTAGAAACCTGCCTGTCTGAACTCAGATGGAGAAGGCACTACTAACCACTTATTTTGTGCATGCTTTGATTGGAGAAGGAGAAATTGCATGTCATATTGCAAATCCTTGAAGGCTATCCTAGGGGCTAACTTGGAATAAACAGTGAAACACAAGCTGGATGGGAGATATTCAGACTATGGGGTTGTGCTGTTAAAACAGGACAGGAAGCACATTGTGAGTCTTCTGGTCAAAGTCAGTTACTTCTTTGAAGAAAAAGCTGGATGAGACACTGATGTATTAATGACTGGGACCTTAGTGAGCAAGAATGACCTCCTTTTTCTTGCAAATGTCCTTTTGTAGTGTGAAACGAGACTGTAGTAGGTGCCAGCTGGAAGTAGGGCTTATTTTAACTGTCATGTGTGAATGTCATGTGGGCAGGTAGATTTTACTCTTCCACATTCACTATATAGTAGGTCTGTTTTATTCAGTGTGTTGGATTTAAAGAGCACCTGATACTAGCCGGGCTGTCTGCACCCCAGTGTCTTCTGTGTCTGGGCTGTGCTTTGTGATTGCCAGGTTCCAAAGGTGCAAGACAAAAAGCAGCCCTGAGATTTAAGCTCCGAGTGCAGAGAAACACTCTGTGTTATAACTCAGAGGCACATGCCACAGAACCTCATCTGGCCAGTATGGACTGCTTGCACCGCTGATTGTGTGTACAGGTGCGCCTGGTGTTTTTGTTGTGGTTTAAAAATGGTTGAAACCTCTTGCTTTTCACCTCTGGCTGGGTGATCTGCAGCGTGTCAGTGTGTGGTCCACTTGCGATAGTTCCGATGTAAAGGAAAGTGTGTGACTCAGTATTCTGTTGAAGACCATGTGATGTACTGTTACATTATCATTTGATAATTGCAAGTGGTTTGTTTTTCGGCATGTTTGTGCTGTGCTAATTTACATATATCATTATAGGTCCCTTTGTTGCCCATTCTTTTTATCAGCAGTGTTTTCTGTCAATAAAGAGCAAGATGGTGTGCATTACAAACTGTGTACAACACAGTGTTGGAAATGCTATACTGTATGCAATAAAGAGATGTAACTAAAAAATCAGAATGTATTATGAGGGTATACATCTATTCCAATTTGCAGTAAATAGTACCCTGTCAGTCAAGCAGTTAACGCTTGCTTATCTTGCAAAGCTTGACCAAAAGAAACAACCTGATAACAGCACTTTGCTGTCCATGGAAAAGCCCCACCCATCTTTGTTGTTGACCTCTCCATGGGAAATGCATTTTCTATTGCTGTCAGTGCTTTCTGAAGAGCACCACTCAGTTAAATGCACTAGCAACAGGTTGCACAGAACAGGTTTATTTGTCTGTGGGGCTATTGCGGACCTAGATTAAAAAAAAAAGAGATACTGCTTCCTCCTTGAATCTTGTTTTCTTAAGCAAGACTTTCTTTCTACCTGCAAGTTAGATTTGGGTGGAGTAAAAAAAATTGGAGTCCCAGTAGAAGATGGGGAAAATGGAGAGCAAAAAACAGTTTTTTTTTATTGTCAAAGAGAGGTGGCCAGCTCTCCCCATGAGTGCTGCTTTCTGTGTTTGTGCAGAAGCTGATCATCGATGAGAAGAAGTATTACCTGTTCGGGAGGAACCCCGACATTTGCGACTTCACAATAGATCACCAGTCGTGCTCCCGGGTGCACGCCGCGCTGGTCTATCACAAGCACCTCAAGAGAGTCTTCCTCATTGACCTCAACAGCAGTGAGTATATTGTCGGCGGTGCAGATATTTTAAAGGCTGTGTTCCAGGATATAGAGTGCAGGATAGTGCTGCACTCTCGGGACACATACGAAGAGCGCTAAATACCTCCTATCCTTGTGTTACTTTCGCACAATCTATAGATTGTGTTGTAAATTGCTGCTGTGTAATTTATTATATCCTAATGTTAATCTAATCCCTCTAAATTCCTGTCCTTCTACTCTTCTATCCCTCTCAACGAGCTCGCGGACAAAGCATTTCATTGCCGACAACACCGCTGCATGCTGTCCTGTTCGTGCATTGATCAATAAACCTCGATTGATTGGTTGATTGATCCGTACTCAGTATCCAGTCAGAATTGAGTATCTTTTCTCTGTGGCGTCGGCTCACAGGAAGCTGCTCTCCAGGGGCCTCGTGGTCTCGGCGAGCCGGCGTCGCAGCTGTGCGGTCGGTTACCTGCTCTGCTGTTGTCTTCCTCAGCGCATGGCACCTTTCTGGGACACATTCGCCTGGAGCCCCACAAGCCCCAGCAGGTTCCTATCGACTCCACCGTGTCCTTCGGGGCCTCCACACGCGTCTACACCCTGCGGGAGAAGCCGCAGACCCAGCCCAGCACCGCGGCTGGGGACAGCAAGACCGGGGAGGACGAGGAGCTGAAGGGCCTGCTGGGGCTGCCGGAGGAGGAGACCGAGTTAGAGGTCAGGGGTCGGAGTGCGGCGCGTGCGTCTTGTCCCAGCGTTCCTGTGTTTAATCGAGCGTACATGCTGGTGCTTTAAGACTCTTTACAGTGGTAGTTATGTTCACTGTATAGGCAGTGTCCTGTGGTTTTATTTTATGCACGCAGTGTCGCCACCCTCTTTTCTGAGTGGCCACAGGGATTGTGCAATAGTACGGTAACAGCTACACCTTTTAATGTTTTGGATGGGCTAATGCAGTAGGATTCCACTGTGCATCTTTTTAAGATGTGCTCACTTTGCGGTGGTGAGCCCATGTGTTCTTGTCTTGGAATCCCTGTCAGTGTTTCAGAACTGAGCCAGGCTTGGAGCAGTCTTCAGGTAAAGGGTTCTGTTTTTTCATAAAGCTCAGACACAGCAGTCAGATTGCTTATGAGTTGAGTTTGATAATGGCATATTAACAAAAGACCTGCTTTAGGGAGATTTCGGTTGGCTTGGCTTCAAGCTCTTCCTTTCCAATGGAGTACTGTTGATCCTTCCCAGTTTTAACCCCATTTTGTCCTGTCAAGAATACCACTTTTAATCTCCTCCCGTGACTCTTGATACACCCCAAATACTTTTCCTGGTGTGCAGCCCCTCTATTTAGTGGGGTAGACAAGCACGGATCCATCCTACAGGATCATTCACTCTACTAATGTTTAGCAGATAACAGTAAAGATTTTAAATCAGAATTTTGCATATGCATAGAATAATTTGTCTTCCGTGTTTGTTAAATACTGCTAATGCTGATGGCTCTGGATACAGTATTCCTTTTTAATCAGGCAAGTCCACCATGTATCTGACATTGACATCCAGTGTTTTCTTAGATGAAATTTGCTGTTTGTCCAGCCCTCTTTCTCACTGCATAGATTTCTAGATATGAAGTTGGCCACTTTGTTCTTCAGACTGGTTTGATTGTAAACGAGAGAAATGGTGAATGGGTGAAATTAGAGTCCATCAAGATAGCTGTAGGAAACCTGTTCCCATAGCCTGTGATTGTGCCTACAGAGAGGGCATCACGTACACTAATGGGGTCACCTTTAAATTACTGAGTCATGTACCCTCTTCAGTGTGCTGTCATCCATGAAGAGAATTTCCCCTAGTTCCCTTTATTAGTGTACAAAGTTAGGAGCTGTTAGAACATCCAGATATAAAGTGCAGTTTGACTTACTTCTGTGAAGTTAGATTATCTCCACTGCAAAGATACATTCTTGTCTGTAGAAACACAGCGGTTAAGTTAAAACTCTGAAAAGGTCTTTATTTCTTCTTTCAACAGAACCTGACAGAGTTCAACACTGCGCACAACAAGAGGATCTCAACCCTGACCATAGAGGAGGGCAACCTGGACATTCAGAGACCCAAACGCAAGAGGAGAAGCTCCAGGGTGACATTCAGCGATGAGGAGGAGATCATCAACCCAGGTACAGAGTTCAGTCAGTGGAGGATACACCTTTTCTCTCCAGTCTTTTCACACTGAGCGGCTTTGTACAGCATCTTCCTTGAGCTCATCAGCATATTTTGCATTCGTAGTGCTTTTTTTTCAGTTGCTGTTGTCTCATGATCCACTTCTTTCCTTTGCATCTAAAAAATGACCCTGGAGCTTTAAACTAGATAATGTTCATTCTCTATCAGCAAAACTACAGAACATGCAGATCTTTGAAATGTCTGACTGAGCCTTTCTCAATTTTTTTCCCCTGATTTCGTTACACAGAGGATGTGGATCCCTCTGTAGGTCGCTTCAGAAACATGGTACAGACCGCTGTTGTTCCAATTAAGGTAAAGATGTTTTTATTTCGGCTATTAGTATCTTTACAGCATCCATTATTTAAGCAGCTGCAGTGTTCTAGTTCTTAACCAGCCGGCATGATGAGGAGACTGTCAGTCTAATAACTTCCTCCGATCTGTGTGTAGATCAGTAGATGCAGTATAGCACATCCTTCAGTACAGAGGGTCTGCATGAGGTTTTTTCAGTCAAGCACTATGGGTTAATGTTTTAAAGAAAGCCTGCAGACTTGTAGATGAACACAGCCATTGCATAGTGAGCTATAAAGTGAAGTGTGACTTATTCCAGTGCATTGGGGAGACTGGCATTAACACAGTGGGTTCTGGCACGGCGTTGACCTCTGTCTCCGTCGCTCTTGCAGAAGAAGAAAATGGAGGGCCACGGCACGTTGAGCCTGGAGAACACGACAGCCCGGCCAATGCTGAACTTTTCCTACAGCGGCGGGTTGTACGGAGACCTTCCCCCGACCAGCAACGACTCGGGCGCCCACACTCCTGGGGCCCACGGGGGGGGCACCATCCTGGGCGGGCTGCCCTTGCCCTTCCCTAACCCGGCCCCCGACGTGGACCTGACCCCCACGGCCACCCAGCCCCCCATCTCCCTGAACCCCGCCCCGGCCCCGGGCCCTTTCCCCTCCGAGGCCCACAACGAGCCCCGCAAGAAGAAGTATGCCAAGGAGGCCTGGCCTGGCAAGAAGCCCACCCCTTCGCTGCTCATTTAGGCCTCCTGGCGAACTGTGTGAGGGAGGGGCACCTGGCGGGGCGCGGCCGTGTCGGACAGCCGCAGTGGGCGCCCGGGTACCACTGGCTGTGTGAATACCAGCTGTTCTGCCGATGGGGTGACAGTCACTTTCCTTCATTTTCTACCAGCTGCCTCGCCGCTCATGATGGACTCTTCAAACCACACACTCTCTTCTCTCTGTATTTGTTTTTATTTTGTGCTCAAAATGGCTCACAATAAAAAGACATCTCATGGGTTTTTTTCCCCGCACGTACAGGACTTCAGAAAGCTCAGTTCACAGCACCTACACAAGGGCGAGGTGCCTGTTGGGGTTCTCAAGCACCGGTATTCTTACTCCTTTGTATGGGGTGGGGGGTGTGTCGAAATTTGCCCCGTTATCGGTAATTCCTTGCAGCTGAGATCACAGTGGGTAGCTCTCATTGACCCCATGGGTGATGCAAGAGAGGGTGGCTTTCTGGGGTTTTTAACATGAGGATGTGACACCTCCCCAGAGAGTCCAAAAGCGCTGATTTCATTGACCAAACGCCCTGGCTTTGTTGTGTCTCCGCTAATCTATCACTGAAAAAGAGAAGGGCTCTCCCCCTTTCTCCAAATAAGCAGTTAACCAATCTTCTTTCTGTCTTTGCAAGTGCATCTCTAAATGCAGTTGATGGTCCTGTGTAGTATCAAGCCTTCCAGTGTGTAGGCTTTATACTAAAGGAATCGGGTTTCTTAGCTTTGGCAGAATGTGCCTGCTTTTTTCCCATTGTTACTGTACTTCGGGCTGTTCTGAATAGCGTCAGGATATCTTGCCTCCTTGTCTTTTAGTCAGACTTGACATTTGAATGTTTTGCAGAGCACATTATTTTTACATGTTTGACATGGTGGGGGTGGCTGCAGTCGGTGAGACCTGACACTCATTTGTACCCAAATGGTTATACTCCAGCAGTGTGACTTGACTGTATTCAACTTGCATAAATGAAAATTAGACATATTTTTATACTCTAAATGTGAAGTTGAAGGTCATGGATAGGTTTTGTCATTCAGTTTTTCTGAAGTCGTACATTGTTCAAATTGTAGAAATTATTAGAGGGTGTCTTCATATTAGCAGAGCGAACAGCTCTTTTAGTAAGGCATGTTGTGTTTTATAACTTGGATCATCATCTTTTACGGCTCTAGATAAAGCCTATGTAGACTGTAACATCCCCCCTTGACCATGCGTTTTGCATAGTTAATCCTCTTTGTGGGGCCAGTGAAACTAGCAGACATGCAAATTGAGATGTCGACTATCTTGGGTCCTTTGATATTTTGTGTCTGACATTGTGCTTTTGTTGATTCCTTTGCTAAGATTAGCTAGATATCGAACTATTTGCAGTATGCTGTACTAAAAATGTTATTTCAAGAATTCGGACCTTCTTGGAAAGTTCGAAATCCAGTTAGAAAATAAAATAACAACGCTCACAGATGTGCTGAACCCAATCATGATACGCTGCATAAATTGTGAAAGTTCTGATTTGATTTCTAATTTCACTTTGTGCTCTCGACTTTTTTTCCTTTTATGCACAGGTCAAGCTTCCAGGACAGTTATAGTGTCCAGGACAGTGATCCATATCGCTTGCATGTAAGATCAAAGGGCATTACGTTGAGTTAGGTGAAATTAAGTCTACAAAGCAAAGATTTTATGTCTCACACATGTTTAGTTTTGTTGCTTGTGTGTTATAAACCTTTTGGATAGATTGGGTCATGCTTTCTCTTGTCTCTCTTATGTTTCTGTCTGGTTCTTGCCGAATCGATTCGGTGTTCAGTAAAAGAATTAAACTGTACCCAAGCACCCTCATCTCTTACTTCTGAGAAGTGCATTTTACATTTCCAAAAGCACGGCCTTCCAGTATAGTACGAGCTAGTGCTTCTGTGCACCTCTAGGCTTGATGAACTGTGAAAGGGCAGATGGCTTCGGAAAAGGTTATGACGCTGCCTCTTCAAAGCCCAGTGCCGGTAACCAGCACCACAGTGACAGACTAGTTAATAGTTACCTGAGTGGCTATTTTATATGCAGTACTAGAGTACAGTTCTACATGTTCTTTAATCGTTCCTCAGTAAATTGTTACCTTGCTAGTTCATCTGGGACTGTTCTGTAATTACCTGTTTCCAGTTGTACAGCATTAGCTAAGCTATTGTTTTTCAGTTTAATACATTTGTGCATCAGCAGACTGCTCTTGATTTGCTATTTTTTTTTTGTTTTAGGCAGTATCCTTCTCTGTTTTACAGCCCATTGTCAAAAATCTGCATTTGTGCCAGTTGCCACGTTGTGTGGATTGAGTTTAGAGCTGCGGTGTAGTGGGGTTTGTGCAGTTTTCCTGTTTGATTTTCTTTGTGTTTTTAGTTTTAGGTGCTTTGTATTGAGTAGCCTGCGGCAGCTTGCTTATTGAAGTACAACTGACAGAGGCAAGGAGGCAGAAAGGCGAAGATGATGGAATTGTGTTCCTGAACTAGAGTGTTTGGAGAAGTAAGCTCTGTTGAACACCGGCTTCTTTTCCCCTGTTCTGACATGGGAGCACAGAGGAGTGATGGCTAGGTCTGTGAAGAAGGTTCTAGCTCTATGGCTCAACCGGAAAGAGAGCCGGGTACAGCGGATGAATAAATATTTTGGTGTTAAAGCATTTTGCTTTAACCCCCTGGTATCTGATTCCTGAATACATCAAATAATTTCAAAGGCTTAACTGTGCAGGACAGTGGAACATATTTTTTTTTTACCTGTATGAATACTATTTTTTTAGCAGTTTGTAGGGGGTTATTGTTTTACTTTTGTTTTTACTTCCGTTTTATATAAATGCACAGAACTGAGGGCTGCAGCAAACCAGAGAGGCAGGCGATAACAGGAGCTGATCTTGGTGTTACACACCCAGAAGCTTTGTTACACTTATGCTGGGGCTCCTTGTGATCACAAAAGTCATTTTAATGCATCTCAAAGAAAACCTTTACGAGCCATTCTTGTAAATGTTTTGTAGATAGTATGTCACTTTTACCCTTGTGGTGACAGCGAAAACACGAACAAGCGGCACGCAGATTGGAATGCTGTTGTGGGGACAGCCGTAGCAAGATTACGTTCTTTAGATACCCAGGAATAGTTTCTTATTTGATTGTTAGAACAAGTCTGGGGACATGCAAATATGTTTCAGGTTTGTTTTCTGAAAATGCAAAACAGGAATACAGCAGAAGTAAAAAAAAAAAACCAAGTGTTTTGAAATGTTTTCTTTTCGGGATACTGATGCCCAGTGAAAATATTTCCCTGCTCTTTAGGTTAGCTTATACACGCACTGTAAAAAATCATCTGTCGTGCTGCTTAGAATTGGTCTGTATGGACTTGCGCTTCTATTTCTGACGTTTTAAATAGTAGTATTTCATAAAGATTGCAGGGTTCAGTTTCATTTTATGATTCAATGGTTTTTGCTGAGGTGTTTCTGGAAAAAGTGGGATTTTATCCAGAAAAGGTGGTAAATCCCCACTTATTTAAGTGACTGATAAATAATCCTCAGTAACGCAATGTCCTGATTTGGCCACTAGAGGGTGCACTATGAAAGGCAATTCTGGTCTTGAGGCTCTGTCTGAATGATCATTACATCTGAAGCCTTAAGTGTTCTAGCTCAATAATATGTAGACCATTTTAACAGTTTTTCTGAGATTTTAAGAAGCTTGTGAATCCTATAAAACCTACCAAGCTCCTGTTGCAGGAATGGACAGCCCTAGTTTAGGCCAATCCTAGTTGTACATTATACTCCCAATCAGGTGAGATGGAAGAAAGAGAGTCTGAAGAAGTTTTGTAATTGTTTCTACTTCATAAATGTAATCTTCGAGAGCCCAAAGAATTGTCAAGTGTTTGTAAAGCAGGTCAGATGAAAATGTTTCCAACTGCTGTTTGCATCACAGTAGAACACCTTGATGCCTTCAAAAGGGTTGCGTTCTGCAAATTGTTAAAGAGGCTTTTCATTGTAAGCTTACATTCTGTATCCTAAAAACAACTTGTCTAGGATATAATAAACACAAAGGCTGAAGGTTTAAATCTTACTTCCTGCAGGATCTTGTAAAACAAGAATGTGTCGGTACTCGTATGGGAATTTTGTTGAAACACTGCCCTGGCACACTAAGTTGTAGTACGTCTTAACAAGAAGTGTTGTGAACGAGAGAATGCTAATTTGACTCATCTTTCTCATTTGAATATTCGTAGCTTATTGATCTGACTGGTTAGTTTGTTCCAGACGCCTCCAACAAGTTGTGTAAAGAAGTGTTTTCGGTTCCTAATGCTCTTATAATTGTCTACTTGTCTCATCAGGCATTTCAGAAATGAGGTTGGTTTGGTCAGTCCTAAGACTTTTCTGTGCCCTCTTAACCTCTTTGTTCAAAGATTAAAGAGTTTACCTTTTACCTATGGTATGGTTGTGGTTGTGCATGCTTGAGTGGATTTAACTTAATATTTAAACACAAGACCAACAACATTTTGAACTGTCTTTTTAAATGGTTACATGGGATGCTGCCTAGCCTTTGGTCAATGAAATGAGCCCGTGTGCTTTGGGGAGGTGCACTGTAAATTTATACTGCTGTGAATAGGCTGAGTGATTTATACAAGCTTTGTACAGACAAGTGTACAGTTGTGTTATAGGTCTTTTTTACTACTTAGGACAATTCCAGCCTTTGACCAGTATGCTGTACTTTACTGTATATTAAACGTAAGTTGAATTTTGTTACAAAAAAACATGGCCTGCCTCTTCTATTGCACAATAGAAATGTATTTTCCAAATGCCAGCTCCACTAGAAGATCCTGTTGGGTATCTTAGGTGTCATCTGCAAAGTTAAGGACAGTTTACTTCATAGAGAAAATAGTAAACATGTTTTGTTTTAGTAGCAAATGGAAAAAAACACCTGTTGTCTGTTCTCAAGTATGCCCACTCCTCCTGCACTCTGACCTGTCTCCTAATATCGAGAGGTTTCTGAACATGTTCTGTTGTGAGAGAGAGATCTTTTTTGGTATGCCTGCCTTTTTAGTTTAAGCAGTGCATAGTGCATAGATGTTTAACTTCTCTGAAGTGGGTCTCTGTACTGAAACTCCAGACAGGAAGGTTAGGGTTGCCCATGTGCAACTGTAAAGGCCACTGTAGTTTTTGATGCTTAAATGCACATGGCAGCTCTTACAGATCACGCAACAGAAGAGGCCGTTTGTACTATTATGGTACGTTTCATATTTTTTGGTTTTTAGAAAAGGTAATTACATCCCATTCAAATGTCACTGTACATGTGGCTCACGGTTCACAACAGTGATTTAAAAGTAGTGCTTCAGATTCCCAACACTTTGGCTGGAGATACGCACTTAAATGCGCACAACTGCATCACATTTTGAACGGGCAACACACGATGAAAATTAAAACTTTTTGAACTACAAAAAAAAATTGATCATTTTTAATGCAGCAAAAATGTAATAGGGGATGACTACATGTAAATTTCAAATTTTCATTAAAGTGAAAATGATTTTGTTCCCATAGTCTCACTTCGGTAGGTTTTAATATTTCTGAAAGGGTAAATATGATGTAAAAATGGAACTTTGAGAAACTATTATACTGCCTCGTAGTCTTTACAGGAGAATGATGCCTCGCGTGGGTAGTAAATTAGCACAGTACAAACACTGCTTTATGATTTATTTAGAACGGAATTCCTGTTATACCCCAGAACAATATAATGGCAACGAAGAGTTTAGTAATGCTGAACAAAGGAGTTTAACTGACCTTTAAAATCAGTTCTGAGCGGAAAACCGATCAGAGATGTGCGGCAGACTGTACCGCCCACAAAGACAGAACCCGACTTGTATCTCTTTCATTAAAAACAACGTTCATCAATATATATAAATAAATGCTTCCTTTTATCTCAGAAGACCTTTGATGGGAGCGGTTTTCCTAAAGTATACTGCTTTTCTGATTAAATGACTTAAGGCCACACCTCAAAATCACATCATCCATGGGTTTGTTTTACATGCTTTGCTCAAGACCATAATCTAATGAAGACCTCCAGATGAAATAAAATGTTTGTTCTGGCTGTTTTTCGTTTAGCATTTCACCTTCAATCGTGAAAATAGTTGGATTGTTTATGCAAAGCTGGCGTTGTTTAACGTACAAATACTGTGCGATTGTTTCCACTAAAACGGCATCATTAAAAGTTGTGGAGAGTTTTCCAAAACAAGGCAAATGTGTCGAAAAGAAGCGGTAAAAACTGTCAAAGTGCGGAAATTAATCATCTATGGTGAATTCAGTAGCAATACCTAGGATCAGTGTTTAATATTGCTGAGCCAACGGTAGACGGATTTCTTACGGTTTTCTTACTGCTTTTCAGTTCAGAATAGCTGTACCTTTGTCTTCAAGATCTTCGAACATCACAGAGTGATATAATTCCTGATCATTTTCATCCGTGTTTGCTATTCCTCGGCGTTGCAGATTTACGTGTTTTGTATTGAAGTGAATTTAAGGGTGTAGCACTAATGAAATCAACACACTGGGGTTGGCCATAGTCTGAACTAAATCATCGCTTTTTTGTTGCGTAAAAGTAATAATATGCCCCAGCTGCTGATTGTTTAAATTGCACTCTACAGTAAAGAAGAAAAAAGTGAATTGGGGGTTTTGAATTGAAATGTTGAACTCATCCGTATCTACCCTTGTATGTTAAAAATCCTAGCATACACAAGAACAGAAGATTGCGGTCTTTGAACTGTTATGCCCTAGCACTTCAAAAACCCCAAAACGCGTAGGCGGTGTCACTGAGCGGAGTAACTGACTAGACAGGCGCTTGGGTATCGGACATACGGCAGCCAATGCAGGCAAGGCAACCCACCCCGTATTAGATCTTGCAAGTAAGTCAGCATTTTCAAATCCTGTTTCAACACGCTTTTATATTCTTGACATTCATTAAATTAAAATGAAAACATTTAATTATGATTTGTTGACGGTATGCATTTGTGTGCACCCTCCCGACAGGTCAGGACAATATGCTTATTATTATTATTATTATTATTATTATTATTATTATTATTATTATTAGTGGCGGTGTTGTTATTAACGATTCAAATGGAGAGTTACTTTAGCGTGCGGACTGACAAAGCTGATTTTACTGTACAATTAAAAAATACAGTTTTGTTCCTAATGTCAATCCCATTGTAATTTACATTTGGCAGATCAACTCCTCTATCTGAACACCCGAAACGTGTTTTTCCATTGTGCTGTTCATGGTGGATTTGCTCTTCATTACGTCATTATTATATCGTAAAGGACCCCGTTTGTCAATTATAAGCAACACACGTTGGTCAGAAAACACCCAAACCTTTGTAATACCATGTGTGCATCAACTTAAAATCTTTAGAATTTTACTCGCAGAAAGTCTGCAATTTGGTTGACATAATTGGACTTTTATCTACTGAAAATCAGACTACAAAACACCCTAGAAAAGCCTACAAAGCCTGTCACGGTGATTAATTTCAAACTCGCATGAACTAGTCAGCCGTTATTTGTAGAGCGAATTCTATGATTATTTGAATGTGTTAGCGCACAGGTGACGATATGTTTGAGATATAGTTTTTTAAACACTTTGGTCGTGTCATACACAAGAAGTACTTTGGATACTTTGCATACTTTTTCCCGCAGCTCCTTAGTCAGTTGAAGTTCGGTGTGCAGTACAGTGTGGAAATGTAAGAACGTTTTCGACAATGAGGTTAACAATATAGCGCGTCGGGATGTCAAAACTGAAATATATTCTGAAATGAGTTTTGCTTTTTTTTTTTCCAAGAGCACAGCCGGTATTGATGAAACGCTCTCTCAGTTTTCACGCGTTTAGCAAGCGGTCGATGTAGACTATCCATAGAAATCGCTTCTCGCAATCACCTCTCCCGGACAGAAAGAAAATTCCACCCGACAGCTCGTCCACGCTCAGGACCTAAAATATTCTTGTGAGGTCAGTGTGGACTGTTCCTGCGCTAGACAGGATGAGGATGAGTCTTCCCTGTAAGATCTAATACTTAATCTACTATACAAGAAATCAGTATTTGCTTTATTGCTGGGCGAAACTATCCTAATGTGTTAAGTAAGTAGGGATAATCGGCATTTAATATCCTGAAATGTATTTTATCATTTAAAATGATAAAATTTAACTAGAACAACAAAGGTAATAATATACTTTTCGCTTGTGTGCAATAACGACTGAGTGGTACTGTGGCACTCCTGCTCCTTATTCTATTCTGAGACGTATTTTTTATCATATAAAGACATTAAGCTTGTTCCACATTGATAATATGTCAGTACCGCTCCAGCACAGGAGTTTCTCTTTTGCTGGCCCGGAGACACTGTTATAATCCAGTACAGAGCCCGCATCACAACTACAGGGCAGTCTGTGAGATGGTATCACACTGCAAAGTCCGCAGGACCATTCACACTAGAGACCAACGCGGTCTGAGAGCCACTCAGATCCACACAGCGATCCACAGGCTGGAGCTTTTTGTTAGTATTCTACGCATTAATCCATGTTGAACGAAGGTGAGTCATTCAATTTAAAATATGTAGTTATGTCGCTTTTAATTAGAGCACTATCATGAAGAAGGTGTGCAACTGTGTGAGAACTGAAGTTGGCAAGTGTGCCCTTGCTGTGAGCGCGAATATGGTGTGACTGTTTCTCCTCTTGATATTTTGCTAGTTGACTCATCGGTGTTTATCGCATTAGCAATAAGCTAATACAATAATTTCACGAGCTGCTGAACCAGAGCGCTTCACATGTGACCATTTTTGCTCTGCAAATGGAATCATTTTTACACAGTAACCCAGATGTGTCGGCTTTCAATGGCAGTACAACGCACTGAAAGTATTTGCAGGCTGATAATTTCCTCTTTTGTCCCTTAAATTATGTTTAATATTTTCTCTGACGCAGCTTTGGAATTCAATGAAAGGGTCACAGAGGGTTACTAAAATTGCATTTGCTCTTTGGTGCTTTACACCTTCCTACACCAAACTCAAGACAGAGCCCAGCCGTCACAGGAAGATGCTGTCAGATAAAGGAATAAAATTAATGAGTAGTGACAGAGGGTGACAGAAAGGAATTTGGTACTGCATGGTGCAGTGTCCTGCTTTTATAACGACACTAGACCCTGAGATAGATGGTGAAATGAAGGATTGAAAATCGAGGTCGCCCAATTCTTCCCAGCGTGCTCTGAGTTGCAAGGATCAGAGAAATTCCACCCAGATATCAATTTTCTAACCACTCGATCCAATTCAGGGCCTCAGGGGAGCTGGAGCCTATCCTGGCAAGCAATGAGCACGGAGCAGGATACACCCTGGACGGGACACCAGTCCATCTTAGAGCATACACAGACACAGACACATTCACATGCACCAGGGCCAACTGACCTTCTAGTATGTCTTTGGTCTGTGGGAGGAAACCCACGTGAAACCAGCGGGAACATGCAAACTCCACACACATAGCTCCCCAGGTCCCGAACTGAATACAGGCTCCCAGGGCTCTGAGACAGCAACGCTAACCACTGCACCGCCATCCCGCCCTGTTGGAGGAAACCTGCGATGAAATTCATTCGAAAGAGAAAGGTGCCAGCTCTGCGTAGGGCTGAATTCTTTTTTTCGGAAATGTGTCAATGGAGGAGTGCTGAGCTCCCCAGCCATCTGAGGAGAGAACGTGTCTTTTCCACTGTGTCACAGTGACTCACAGAACTGCTGTGCGAGTCGGGGCTCTTCAAAGTCTCTTCCCCGCCAGAACAACTGGGGCTTTTTTTGTTACACTTTCTACAGATTAAACACTGCTCCTTTCAACCTTTTCTTCAAAAGCAATTCCACAAAAGGTAGGTCACTTCTTTCAATATCTAATGCAGATTCTGTGGGTTTATTCTCCTTGGCTTTTTAAAAAAATAATTCAATATACAGTATGATGTTCATCAATCAATCAATCAATCAATCAATCAATCAAATGCACAACAACACAGCATGCAGCAGTAGTTGCTGGCAATGAAATGTCTTTTCTTCGAGCTCACTGGTGGAATAAAAACGACAAAACTAAGGTTACATAATAACAGATAATAATGCAATCGAAATTGAATAAAATAAACTCAGACAAAACTCAATATAAACAGAGCTGCTATGTGTCCAGGGTGTATGCAATATATTATGTCCAAGTAGTGCAGTATGACGAATACAATGAAAACTGTATGTCCACGTACACCATTATGGGTGGTTTTCTGAAGGAGCTGCAGGTTGGCTATTAAGCAGTCTTATTGCCTGGAGGTAGAAACTGTTCCGTGATCTGCTGGACTTTGACCGAATGCTTCGGTACCGTTTACCGGACGGTAGGAGAGAAATCATTATCGCTATCCTGTGCATTGAGTTACTAAACAGGACCTCTTTCTTTGGCTAAATAACTTACCGTAGCAAAGCCTTCACATAATCCATATTGATCATACAGAATGTTAATGATTAAATAAATACACGCCAGATACGTGTCCAGTTGGTGAAGTTGAAATATATTACTTTCCTGTGGATTCTCAGAAAAATGGTGAAAAGCACAAAATAAAGAGTATTATTACTCTTTATTAAATCCTGATCAGCTAGTGACCTCACTAAATCTCAGTTTGAGGAAATTCATGTTTTTTTTAGTTATTGAATCTAGGCTTTAATCAACTTTTGGGAGGATGAATGAGAAAATGCATTGATAATGAAAATAACTAAAAATGACAAAGCACATGAGTTAGTTAAGTGTTATTTTGTAATATAAAATACAGTATTTCAAAGATACTCTCAGAAAACTGTAGTTTTAAGCACATTTCTTCTAGTCTCATACCAAAACACATGTACTGATGTGTAATATTGAATGTGGGAAACATAGTATAGCACACAATGATATCGATAAAGCAAACCATGAAAACAAGTCACTTGGTCTCTTTTGTCAGGGTTGGGGATAGCAAACCTGATACATTTCGGTTTTATTTAAATATGTTTGCCGTGAAAATTTTACTAAATGGACATTAAAAACACGAATTCTAGTAGAAGTCGACAAAACGCACGTGGAGAGAGGAATTCAACTCATCAGAGATCCAATCGTGTATTTTCTGCTTTTCTAAACACTTGCAAGCATGCAGTGATCCGTCAGCTTTGCCTACCGCACTTACAGTACAATGAAGTTATTTCAGACGTTAGGACGCAAGGGTTGCGGAAAATATGTACTGTACATTTGGTATAAACAAACAAAGGTGTTAAAAAAAAACACAAATGGCAGGTTGTAGGTGAGTGGAGATCACAGCCCACACAGACAGCTGGTTTGCCACAGAACGCCTTAAACCTACTCGTGCACTGACCACTGCGTGAGCAGCACGAACAACAGAGCACCCCCCACGTCAAGACCCCGCCAAGTACAGACATCAACACCTCGCCAAGAGACAAAAACCACGCTGCAGCACCGCGTCACCCTCCTGTGCCGTGGCGCTGTTTCTGAGCAGCCCGGCAACGATGCATTTCGATTGAGGGTTACCACACGTTTTGTTTTGATTTCCGCTGGACTGGGATAACAGCCGACTCGCACGAAAGAGCCCCCGCTACGTGATGATAACGCTTAACTAGTGCGGTGGGACAGTTACTCTTTTCGCTGTTCTGCTCCTAGGCTGTTGCATTGGCATTGCTTGAAGCCTGGGCTGTCGGTGTTAACGCACCTCAAGGTAGCCTGCTTAGGCTTATTGGACTTCATGAACCTGGTATGTAAATCCCTTTTTTTCCGTTTTTTTTTTGGCGGGGGTAAGATACTTTATAAAGGTTTCAGAATCATGGAGTTGTTTCTTTTCCGACGTTGACTTTTGGCCCTGTCAGTGACTTCATTATTGCAGCTACAAGAGCAAAAGTAAATTCATTTCGCGTTTTTCAGAATAGATTTCGGATTCCGATTCATGTTGTCGCCAGTTGAAGGCCTACCGAGACAAAAATAACTTTGTAATACAAGTTTAATGAAATTAACACATGGAGGCAAATAGGATAACTCACACGTATAAAATCTGTACAAGCAATTTCACGTAAAAGGGAACTAAAATGTAGCACTTTTCAATCTGTTAAAATAGTCATGAGTGTTATTTCTACGGTGCAGTAAATACAGAATCACGCGTGAGGTAGCAAGAAGCATGAGAAAGTGCGTTAGGTTTTATTTTACAGAAGACTACAGAGACCTTCGTTATGCGTTTTGTGGTAGTTTTGTCCACTACAGATCCTATACAATCTGTGATTGAGAGAGCTGTTAAGCCAGGTAGTCTGTGTCCTTCCCTTTTCAGAGCATCTGGATGCAGTATTAGCAGTTGCAATATGAGGATGAAATAATGATTAATGTTAATTTATCGATTTCTCTATCCTTCCCGTAGCTCTTCAGCACTGTGAATGGCCTGTCTTGACAAGCTGTCCGCGGTAGCTCTGTTACTGTTGTCTTCTCTGACGCAATTTAGAGCTACACTTGCAGGTAATTTGGTCTGTTTCTGGCCCAGTATGTAATTCTTCACAGACTTGTTAAAAAAATATGTATTTGCTTGTTTTCTGTATTTTCATACAAAACCAGACGGCCACAGCACTGTCGTTTTAACGAATGTGCCCGTATACTGTATAACACGATCTTTGTTTATAATAAGCTACAATTTTCCTTTTCACCATAGGCTGTTTCAGTTCTGATCATTAGTCCTGTCAGTCCTGCACTTCAAAACAGAATCTGCAGATTAAGGCTGCAGGCAAAACCGAATAAACACCTACAGAATTTGTGTTAAAACACGTTTGTGTGAAAACCCATTAATTTGCTTTCAGTATCAGAACAGAATTGTGTTGGAAAAGCAACCACGAATATACTGAACGTCTTAGCTACCATTAAAGACCAATAATTTAGGAAGGACGTACAGTATATTAACTGTCTATTAGTTTTTCTGTCTAGAAACGCATGTTCTGGTCCTGCGTTAGAAGAGATGTATTTCCGTGTCCATCCTTGTTAGCCTTTTTGTCTTTTCAGAAACGTATTGCAGTGTGCAGCCTGTTTAGAAAGCAAACTAATTTAAACCCGCACTTATGAAGACTTCTCACAACGGGGGCTGTTCGTGTAATGTTTCCGCATGTGCCCGGCTATTTACGGCCATTTGTATTGCACAACCCCCGTGGAAAAAAAGTACAACAACCCGGTTAAAAAAAGGCTTTGGGGAAAAAAACACAACAGACATTGAAAATGTACGCTTGACAGTTAAATCATGGGTTTTCATTGGACATTCGTGCTTTTTTTCTTTATGTATTTCTAATACTGCACGTTTCACACAACGCTTTTCAAAATCTTTTTGATTTGGAAATTAATAATCACATCAGAATAGATTTCAAGTCATATCAGAACAAAAGTTGGAATTATTGAATAATATGCTATCCTCCTTTCGGATAAACGTTTTGAATTTCATGAGATCTAAATTATTAATTAGTTAGGGTACGCGATAAAAGCACCAAAGCTATACTATTGTTTCTCTGTTTGCCAATTATTACTCTAGAGTGAAGTGTTTGGAGGTCCTTTGAACAGCTTCAATTAAAATGCTTGTCTATTTCGATTAATCCTAAAACTCCACACTTTTCTTTTCAGGGATTTTTTAAAGATTTTTTAAAGATGTTGTTTTTAAGTGTCGATATTTATAAACAGCAGAATATCTTATTTTAGAAATAAAAGCACCGTGTTTGTATACCCACCTCAATTTTAACAGGTGTGCTGGTCATACGCACTATGCACATTCTTCTGTTTTACAACTGAAATAGTGTAAAATACCCTTTTCTTTATGTGAGACTGTTTTATTTTCTACAGTAAGACAAGTGTACGGCTGGGTAGGGGACAGTGTCTTGCTGCCGTGTGTGGATCAAGGGCTGAAAAAGCTGGAGACCTATAGCTGGTATTACAGCAAGACTTCAGGTCCAGAGCGCATTCTACTGGTCAGTGTTGAGAGATCCGGGACGCCTCGCTACACGCAATCGCGTCATTGGGACAGGAAGAAGATACAACTCAACAACCTTTCCCTGCTCATCCAGGACCTGAGGGAAGCGGACGGGGGGGTTTATTCCTGCACAGGAGGGGTAATCACTTCGCTAACTGTCTTTAAGGGTGAGTCTCCCGTTAAAGATTCAATAATGTACAAATACAAGACGGCAATTAGCTTGCCTGATTGTTGGGAGCTGGTGATTTGGCAATGTGCTTCGCATGTAGCCTTGATCGGTCATTCTGAAACATATTTTATCGCGTGATGGGATTAAGTTAATTTCACAGCGATGATTATATGCAACCTTTCGCGTACAGTATGCGCAAGTATTACCGTGTCACTATAGCTCCAGCGCATGAGGTTCCCGGACAATGTCGTCCCGGACAAGCTGCTACTGTCCCGTGCTGAGCCCGTATCACGACTGTACGACAGTCTGTGAGATGGTATCATGCTGTTGAGCCGCACAAAACTCTTCTCGCTAGAGAGAAGGCGGTAAGAGAACCACTTTCATCCACGCAACGAGGGAGACTGGAGCTGCTGTACACCTGTGATTTCTGTACGACAGAGTCGGGCTGCAGCACAGTTAAAAACGTGTCTATGCGACTTTTGAGACGTATCTATGAGGATGGATTTGGTCTAATACGCCTTTACGGTGTATCTACTAAAATCCTAGTATCACCACAATATAATTGTGCCTTCAGTGTCTGAAATGCAGGGCAGTTGGCTTGTGTCCAGATTCAAGACTGTTATATTATTCTTCTGCAAAACATTATGGTTTATTTAAAGATTGTCTGCAAGTCACAGCACAACTCACAACAGCTCTGCTTCTTCCTTCACAGTTATGGTGAATGTAGCCCATCAGTCCTTCTTCATCTTTGTGGCAGTCAGGCTAACTTTATGACTGGTGATACTGAATCCCTGTTCTATACGTGTTATACAGTACCTGTAAAAACACACAGGGACAATAGCTTCAGTTTCCACCAAGGCTGCTTTCCGTGTGATTTCAGCAGAGATTTTGACAGATTTAATATGAAAAAAAGGTTGTTGCCTTGTATTCTACATCCTGGCTTCTCCTTCTTTCAGACCTGCCTCCAGTCAGAAAGAAGCTGTATGTTGCTGCAGGCGACTCTATTGCAGAACCTTGCTCTGGAGTTCCGAAAACAGGTGGACGCACATCACCAGTGCAGTGGTCTTTCCAGGGTATTGGAGACCAGAACCCCCTGTTCCTCAACAGTTCTTCCCCTTCTGGGGGGACAGACCTGAACCCAGAAAGGCTCACCCTGCTGCCCAACGCCTCCATTCTGATCCGGGACATCCTGAGAACACATGCTGGGGACTACACTTGCTGGACAGATGACCACAGCGGCCACAGAAAGAGACTTGTCACTCTCATTGTGTGTGTGTTGACAGGTAACAGTCTAGGTTTAGGTATAATCGCTCATTAAATGGACATGATACCAGCAGCCCTATCACCCTGCAACTCACCCCTGGCAGCCCATTAAAGCTCAGCAGGTGTGAGGTCAGTACCTGGATGAGAGACCTCCTGGGAAAATTATAATTATTATAATAAGGTGCATTTATTTCATTGTATGGCACTCACAGAACCAGTAATATGATTATCACTTCAAATGGTTTATTGAAGTCAAACGTCAAGGAGTGTGCCCCATATATTCATAATTGAGATAATTTATTTTTTTACCTTTTATGACTGCTCCTTTTTCTCTCCCAACCCTGTACCAACCTGCAAATCGGCCTCAGTCAATATAACAAACCTTAGAGAACATGTAGAATAAAGTGAAAGTCAACTGCAATAGACAGAGTGAGAGGCTTTGTATGGAGGGCTGTCACATGCTCTGTCATCCCATTGCAGTGACAGCAGACAAGGCCAGTGCAGGCCACAGCTCTCGCGCTGTCCTGAACTGCACACTGCTGTGTGAGAGCGGCGAGGGGAAGAATGAGACCGTCCTTCTCTGGACCCACGGGAACGGGACAGATCTTGGGCCCAGTGTGGTGAACACCATCACTACCACTTCCACTGGGGTCACAGCAACACTGGAGATTCCTTTTCCACACAACACGAGTCTGAGGTGTAGTGTGAGAGTGAGAGGAGAAGACAGAGTGAGCGTGGAGCACTTCATACATGGACATGGGGTCAATAACACAGGACAGCAGCACACAGGTGAGAGCCTGGCAGTGAGAAATAACAGGGCAAACCAGTGTGAGTTAGGTTAGATAGATAGATACTTTATTGATCCCGTGAGGGAAATTGCAGTGCAACAGCAGCTTAACACAGACAACACAGCAACAGTGTAACGAATGATACAATAATATTAATACAATACATACAATATAATCAGTACAGTGCGAAGTACACTAAGAAGAGGTTCTGATAGCACATAGTGGCATTGAAAGTCTTTAAACTGTCCTATTGTGTCATGTATCTAGTTTTTCCGAGCAAATTACAAAGACCGTAGTTTAGCAAAATAACTACACAGTTAAAAAAATAATAACACTAGGAGTTAACCTGACATGTTGTCACGTACTAAACAGTTTTTGTCCACATTACATGTGGATAATGCAGATTGTTTCTCATTTATGCATGAAATTGAAGTGCCAGATTTGAATATTTGTGGCATGGGGCTAAGGGCTCAGTTCCCGGGTAGAATCTCCTTGAGGGTTTCCTCTAGGTATCCAATCCAATGGATGGATTGCAGGGTCCTTTCAGTCTCTGTACATGTATAGCTGGCGAGATCACCCTGCCAGCTTTGTAGACTAAATGCAATTCAGTATTTGAGTAGAAGAGGGAGTTTCGCATGAAGCCCTTAAATTTCAGAGAATAGCAATCTCATTTGAGTGGTCTTGTTTCATAAGATATGCATATATAGACTGCATGCTCTTGAAAGACAATATTCCCCCGAGATGTATTCAGTCTAAGATGCATAGACTATATATGGCAGCTTCACTGGTGAAAGTTATCACTGTCGTACTGATGATCCTTAATATGGGCAAAACAGCTGTGTGTGGCTGATATCTGTGAATTTACATACACAAGCGGTATTAAAAGTTCAGATTGTTCCGCCCCCTCCTGTCACGAAACGGCGAGAATTCATTAATATTCATTCCCATGATTCACAGCTAGGAGCAACCAAACAGGCGAGATGGGACAAGTGACATCCGATTTCTGGACACTTCTTTTTAAGTTCTTATGAATGCAAACTGAATGCAATTATATTGACTGAAGACAAACTATTCAGTCGATATAATTCTGAAATGTGTTCCTTGTTAAATATGTGTTGTTCAATTTGTAGTGTTTTTACAAAGAGGGTTAATTTCTTTGGCCTGACTAGGTATCTCGGATGCAAGCAGTGGATCTGTGCTGTTGTGGACACTGACAGTTTGTCCATCTGTCTTTATGTCTGTTCTCCTCCTGGTATTTCTGTGCAGAAGAAATGCACCTATAGGTAAGACTAAATTTAATACTTTTATGTATAATTGTTTTCCTGCTTATTGTTTGCTTGGTTTGAGGGAAGAAGGATATTCACTTACTCCACAACTGTTTCTCAGATGTGTTTGTTTTTATGAATATAATAGTATTAAAATGAATTAACATGACATGAAACAGGTTTGCCCCACATTTCAGATTCAAGTGTAGATAAATTCTGTTCGCCCTCTTATAGGTTGTATCTCTGTTGTAACCAAATTCTTTCTATTAGTTACATTTTCTGAATAAATAAAGTCAAAACAATAAAAATGAATATTAGTCATGTAAGTTATTGAAGATAACATGTGAACAGTGGGCAGTATCAGATCAAGCCACTTGCAATTTTCTGCAGCAGACAAACATAACGTCGCAATAAGAACAATCTTCATCCCTCATTCAACAGTTTTTCCAGAGGATGAGATTAAAAATATAGATTGAAAAGATATATACAGTAAATACCTTCAGTAACAAAGAATGGTAGTCGGGAATCAATACATAAATAAGTGGTTTTCATTTGAAAACATTACAAAAACGTCCAAAGTGAACACAGTTTCTGTCATGCCAACTGGGGGAATTTCTTTTAATATGTTATTTGAGGACTCTCAGTTCTTTTTCTTCTTCAGGAAACAGTTCCTCTGTGGCACACAGCTGTGGATCTTCAGGGAGCTTCACACCAGAGGTACAGTACCTCTGTCACAGTTCGCTGTTTTTGCTCCTCTGGGGCTTTCAGTATTGCAGCAATTACAGGGAGACATGTTAGCATTTCTTTCAAAGTTAAAAACGACCTACTGGGACATGTATTAATGTCAAGATTAGTGGTTGTACAAGTATGAGTTTATGTATTTACGATTTTTAAAATGTTAATTTTTCAGGTATGTTCTGAATAGTTCTGATTTAAATCAACTAAGTAGTAGAGCTCAGGTGCTTGTTTCTTAAATGCTGGTTTCCGTTCTCACCTAAATATCCGTATCTGTAGTCCAGTATTATGTTTAACCGACCCTATACTGTACCTTAGGTGCACTATACATACATTTTACAGCTATTTTTATTTCTATAAAATACAGTTGCCATCACTTCTTCCCTTTTTCTGCCTTTCCTTCTCCTTTTCAATTGCCAGTGGCAGTGTATTAGTATGTACTGTCTCTTTATCTCCCAGGCTGGAGAGGTAGAACCTGAAGCTCATTATGCTGCAGTTGAAATCAGAAAGCCAGAGTCCAGCCTGACCAGGACCAGGGCAGTAGAGGAATGTGTGTACAGCACTCTTCAGTTCCACTCTTCATGTCCTGCAGAAGGATGGGAAAGTGGACAGTAACCTGTTCCAGTATGGCAAATATATATATATATAATTGTATCTGTAAAGATTTTCTTGTTATTGTAAATTTGTAAAGTGTTTTTAACCCAGTAGGGAATACAATATGTAGGGGAAATTCAGAACCTGGTCCAGTCTGACAAATATAATTGTACCTGTAAAGATTTTCTTTATATTGTACATTTGTAAAGTGTTTTTTTGTAATACATTAAGCAAAAAATAAAATACAAATTTTAAATGTCTGTTTCCTTGGGTCAAATGTCCCCACCACAGTCTCTTATTATTCCCAGTTTTGTCTGGTTTCTTTGAAGTTTTCTCCACCTGCAGGTTCATAACAGGCCTAATTAACAGAACTCAGAGTTCTGGGTTTGAAACAGGATAGGTGGGATTTGGACCGCATTAAAGGAATGAGGACATGATTATTAAAAAGAATTAGTAATTAACAGGGAGGAATAATTGCAGATATTATCTTTAGGGAAGGAAATGCAGTAGCAGGCTATATTATTAGAAAACTAACCTATTTTTATAAACTGTGCAGGCCACTTTATTTAGACTGACTGCCTACTGGATCTGTCTTTTCCCCACATCAGAGATGTCAAGGAAGTTGGATCATGTGACATGATTTCCACAGCATTTCAAACACAAATAGTTCAATTTTGCCTTGAGCAATAAGAGCTATTCAATTCAATTTTTTTTCAGTTCAAGATGCTTTATTGGCATGATCAATGAATAAATCAGTGTTGTCAAAGCATATACAATTAACATAAAATCTACTGACATTTACAATACAGACACATCATAAGACATTTACATATAAACATATGGAGCATTATCGAGAGACAAACGCACTGTTCCTCAGGCTGTGACAGGATATCACACACTGAGCTGCCAGTTCAACTGAGTTCTCTCCCCCCTCTCCCAGTAGGATTGGGAGTTGTTGTCATTCTGGCAGGTATGGAAATTCAGGGATTAGATTGTTAAATTTGGGGAAGAATGTTTGTTTAATCCCAGAATATTTGCCGTAGTGTAGTAGGAAGTGCATCTGTCTCCATTTCTCCCCGCTGGCAGTGGGAGCACAGCCTGTCCTCTCTGGGCAGCCAGGTCTGCCTGTGTCGCCCAGTTTCTATGGCCAGGCTGTGGTCACTGAGCCTGTACTTCATCAGGGTCTGTTTCTTTTTGCTGTTTCTTATCTTGGTCAAATATTTGGCTACTCAGTGTGTTTTGTCTATTAAGGGTTCTGTGGCATTCCAGTTTATGTTGTGTTTGTGTGTGTGTGTCCCAGTGTGTGAGATATTGCAGTGCTGTCCTGAGGCTGGCTGGTGTTGGTGTGGTTTGGGCCAGTGAGCCTCAGGACCAGCTGGCTCAGAGGGCTTTTTGTTGGGCTCAGCTCTTGGCTCAGCAGGGCCTTGTGGTGGTAGGAGTTTTTCTCTGCACATGGAGGATATTTTTATTTATATTTATTTTTAGCATATTCAGGATACTGCAAAATACCTTCCTCAGATTACTGTTCACACAGATGCCCCGGTAGTTGTTGGGATGGAGTCTGTTTCCACTCTTATAGATGGGCTGATCAGTCCTTGATTCGAGGTCTCAGGTAAACATCCGGCTTTCATGATGAGGTTGAAAAGTTTGAGCAGGGCTTTTTGCAACTTCAAGCTGCTGTATCTCAGCATCTCGTTGTTGACTCCATCTTGGTCACAGGCTTTGCGTGGTCTGAGGGCCTGGAGTTTTATTCAGTAGCTCCTGCTCATTGATTGGAGAGTCAAAGGAGTTTTGGTTGTCTTTAGTAGCCAATTCCAAAATATTGAGTTTTTCATAAATAATGCTTTGGATCTAATTTATTTGTATTTGGGAGCATTTGGTACAGATTTTCAAAGTATGTTTGCCTGGCCAATTCTTCAGGTTTTGATTTATTTCAAGTGTTCCACTTCTCCCAGAAGCAGTTTTGATTTAGTGACTTCTCAATTTCTGTGAGTTGTTTGTTTATGTATGTTTCTTTACTTTTTCAGTGTGTGTTTGTAATGTTTTATCATTTTGCAGTGGCTGAGGCACAGATCTTTGTTGCGTAGTTGTCTGTGTTTTTTATTTGAGAGTTGTCATAGTGCTTTTCTGATGTTTTTGCACTCTGTATCAAACCACTTTTTCTTTTGCTTTTGTTTTTTGGTAGTTTTTTAAACATTTTTTAGCTTAAAATAATCTTATCTTTTGTCGGTTTGATAAGGAGTGTTTAGGAATGTGTCCAATAGTGTCTGAATTTCTCCATCGCCCAGTGCAGTTTGATATCTGTCCGGGCTGCTTGTGTCCCGTCTGTGCGCCTGGTTGAGGTCGTACAGCTGGCTGGACTGTGTCAATGTGTCTCTGTTTATGTGTGCTATTCTCTCAGGGTGGACAGGCTCCTCTAGGTAACCAGCTCTGGTCTCATAAATAAACGCATGATCTGCCCGTCCACGATGAATGCAAAATCCCTTGTAAAAATTATTTTCGGATTGCTGAGTTCAATGCAACATTTCGGTCGCTGGTAAAAAAAAAAATACAACGTTTAATAAAGCATTAACCCTTATTAATTTGAATTTGAATGATAAGACACATTTGCCTTTTGCCATGAAGTAACATATTGGTCTGAAATAATATGAATCATTCTTACGGGGTTCGGTGATGCACTGTAATGCTGCTGTACTAAGGTGCTGCCGTAAGCACTCAGGGAGGGAGGGGAAGAGATCCTGCCGTACAATTCGCGGTCCGCATGCGTGTTGCTAAAGCGGTGAATTTGAGTGGCTGGCGGGTAGGTCAAAACTTTCAGCAAACCCTTCTTCCCCACGGTTTTATTCTGCTTTCAGAGAGTAATCGGAAATAATTCAGTTTCTGATCTGCAAGGGTCTTCGCTTGTCTCGGAAGCGGCTGCTGAGCTGGGATTTTCAACCCCGGGGCTGGCGCTTGAAGCGTGGGCCGCTCGGGAGCCGCGAGCTGGGGTGGTTGCAGCAGCCGGCCGTGCGTGCTGTGTGTCTGGGCGCCGCAAAACGGGGGTCTCGGCCATCGTGCGAGAGGTTAGTTTACTTGTCTTCGGTTAGTGATTTCACGTTTAATGTTAGGATATTGAATTTCCTCGACCACTAACACCTCTATTACTTTTACATTGGAGAATTACACTGGAAAAGAACCTAATGGAAAACTCTTTAATTGTGTGTTAGGTTATTCACCGCCGAATCAATAAAATAGTCATGCCCATATTCTGTGGGTTTCGTCAACTTCGCTGTCATGCGTGTAGTTATGTTAGGTGATTCAACCCTGCTCGTATTTGGCTCACAAACCGTACAGATATTGAGGGCCATCTGTAACAGATGTCTGTGGTGTTTCTCATCTTTTTGTTGCAGCTGAGTGACAATGGAGGCGCCCCCAGTCACCGTGATGCCCGTTACGGGCGGCACAATTAACATGATGGAGTACCTGCTGCAAGGTGAGACTTGGAATTATGTGGGTTTTCATGTAGACTCTGAAATATGTTTTTATCTGCGTTGTCTAGTGAGTTTGCGTTCTTTCTGCTCTTCTACAGCATTGAAGCCTAATGTTAAATTATTCCATTGTCTTTTAGTTTAAGTATTGGAGAGCAGACATATGTGAGTCTAATGCTTCCAGTTCAATTTCTACAAAACTATGATTTAGCTGGTATTTGTACGACCAAGTGGACTCTTAAAAGCCTGAAGATGGCAAAAATACTCAAGGATTAATAGGAACAAACACTTGGCTTTGAAAGAGCCAAGGTGTGGAGGCACTGTAGCAGCAACCCATGTCACAGGATTCTCCAGTCCTGGTCATGAAGAGTTGACTCGTTTGCAGAGTGATTCAGCTTCCCGTTACTCATCTTAGACAGTTATTTCCTTAATTGCTCCCGATGCACATGTTCTTTAGCCACTGATTGAAGACAGCAGTCAGGCTTGAAGGACTGGGACTCTCTCACGTCCGGGGTTAGAGACCACTGCTGCGGTGCCTTGTCATCAATCAGTCTATCAAGGTTTATATATCAATGCATGAATAGAACAGCATACAGCTGTGTTTTCGGCAATGAAATGCTTTATCCGTGAGCTGGTTAAGTAGAGAGAACAAGTTGTGGTCAGGGTGACGTCTTGAGGCATCTAACAGAGTAGATATCCTCGATGTTCAGTAGCGCGCAGCCGGTACTGTTTTGAGCCGATTTCACCACCCTCTGGAGTACCTTGTGCTCTCGGGCGGAGCAGTTACCATACCAGGCAGTGATGCAGCCAGATAGGATGCTTTCAGTGGTGCACCTGTAGAAGTTGGAAAAGATGTGTGATGGCATGCTGAGAGGGTAGTGTGTAGAGCAGTGGCGATGGCATCCTCAGTTGATCTGTTCTGGCTATATGCACATTGCAGTGGGTCCGAGGTGTCGGGCAGTAAAGAGGTGATATGTGCTTTGATCAGCCGCTCGAAGCATTTCATGGTGATAGATGTGAATACAACGGGGCCGTAATTTTTCAGACAGCTTCAAGACCAGCTTTCTTGAAGCAAGAGGGGACTGTGCATTGAGTGAGGGAGGGATTAAATAAATGCACATTGCCTTGTACAGTGAATGTGCTGTGCCTTCCTCAGGCAGCGTGCTCGACCACTCTCTGGACAGCCTGCTGCACCGGCTGAGGGGTCTGTGTGACAACATGGAGCCCGAGAGCTTTGCGGACCACGAGATGGTTTACCTCCTGAAGGGCCAGCAGGGCAACCCCTTCCTGCTGCGGGCGCGGCGCTCCCTGGACCGGCCGGTGTCCCCCTGGCACCTGCGCTACCTGGGCCAGCCGGAGGTGGGCGACAAGAGCCGGCACGCTCTGGTGCGCAACTGCGTGGACGTGGCTGCCTCTCAGAGCCTGCCCGACTTCCTCAATGAGATGGGCTTCCGCATGGACCACGAGTTCGTGGCCAAGGGGCACATGTTCCGCAAGGGCGCGCTGAAGGTGGTGGTCTGCAAGCTCTTCCGCATGCTGGTGCCAGGCAACACGGAGAGCATCGAGGCCCTGTCCCTGTCCTACCTGGTGGAGCTGAGCGTGCTGGCTCCGGCCGGCCAGGACACGGTCTCCGAGGACATGAGGAGCTTCGCCGAGCAGCTCAAGCCCCTGGTGCACCTGGAGAAGATTGACCCCAAGAGACACATGTAGAGCCCAGGCCAGACAGGAGGAGGCACAGCAGGGTGGTCTGGTTTCAGCCTGCTGCCGGGCGAGAGTTCATCAGTCTGCTTGCTGGTCGCGTTGGCTGATATTCTGTGGTTTTCTGGTTTTCATCTACAGACTGTAGGTCAGAAGATATGAACCTCTGAAACCTTACCATTTGAGAGCAGGCTTTGCTCATTTAGTGGTATTGATCCAACAATCTCATCCATCCAGTTGCTGAAAGATTCAAGGATGTTGCCAGTATTTCTGGATAGTTTTGTTCCAGACACTTACATCTTTTCTGCCTTTTTAAAAGAATGAGGACCCAATTTTCAATCTTAAATTCATTTCCTATTGTCTACTAGTGTTCTCAGGTCCTTCTTGCATGTTGAGCCCTGAAGCTGCTCACTGGGTTCACTGTTGTCAGTACCTTTCAGGATTGTGAATACTTGTATCAAGTACCCTGGTACTGCCCTCTATTCAGAACTAAAGACGTTCAAGCTGCTTATGAATGTTTGCAATAGAGATTGTACAGCATCTGGTGGTGTTCTGTTTGAAACAATCACTGGAAAAACTCCCAGGTTTTACATTACAAACATGTCTCTGGTTTTACATTACTAGCATTGAATATATATGGGAAGAAAAAACAAATGTCTTGAATAAATTGTTTTGTGTGATTTTTCTGCGAAATGATTTCTATCCTTAACTAATTCAGTACTGTACCGCTGTAGTTGGAATTAGTGCATTTCCATCTAGCACCTGTTGTTCATGGAAAATGACTGGACTTGCTGTCTTTTTTTAAAGAAAAAAGTGGTTGCTAGGTTTTAAAAACTCTATTTAATACATTCTAAAGCCCTGTTCAGCTAACAATCTATGCCAATGCAGGCATTTCATTAACAGCTATGAGTTATTTCAAACTAGTTAGTACATAGAAAGCTTGATGTTGCATACTGTTAAAAGCTTTAGGATTGCAAATGCTGATTATTGATAGCTTAAGTTATATCATACTTGTCCCCTAATTTTAGTTGTAAATCCTAGTTAAATAGGAATTAGGAATCTTGTGTTCAACTGGTAACTGGTTTAATCATATCTGTTATCAATTATGAAATATGAGTTACTTGCTAAAATTCAGATCTTTGATTTGATTGATTTGAGCTGTCTAAACGTCACTTTCCTTGCGTTGGAAAAGCTCATATTGATGTCTTTGTTACTTAAAGTCTTTCTTTAAAGTTGTTTTAATACATAAATGCCCAGATCTATTCCTCTACTTATCTTTGAACCAAATTGAACAAAAACTGGAAGAGTACAGGGCAGGGCCTTCTCCAAATTGATACAGTGCGCCGCTTGAGTGCAGTTTTCAAATCTGAATTTTCCATTTGTGCCCAGTAGGTGTCTCTGTTGCTCTTTGCTCTCTTGTTGCCTGTAAGCACAGAAACAGCACCTCGAAGACCTTCCCCGCCTATGTGTGCTCAGGTTGCTATGGAAATAATTAGTAGAGAGATCTGCATGGCTCTTTTTCTCTCTCTCTAATTACCTTCCTGAATTGCGTAGAGATAAACCTTTGGAAGCTTCCTTTTTCATTAACAATAAGCAGAGATGTTATTTCATGCTTTTTGTTCTTTTTCTTTTAACCCTTGAAACTCACTCAAGGTAGCAGAACTTTAAAACAAACACGGGCTTCGGTTTCCGCAACTTCACTGAGAAAAATAGTATTCTGATCGTTTCCCATATAAGGGAATAACTGTGTGGCAGTGGTTCCAGAACCACCTAGTTCAGGGGACAAGCAATATAGCGAGAAAACACCTGAAAACTGGAACCCGAGCTCATTCAAACCAACAGCCAGGGGTGCTGACTGCCGTTGCCATGATATTTCCTGCTCGACTGCAAGTCACAGCCTCATCTTGCTTCCTATACATTGCAGAAAATCCTGACATTCTTGCTTTCCCCATTTCTTTGTTGACTGGTTTTCATTAGTGGTTGATTATAACCGCCTCTAATGAGATTGGCTGAGGTCAATTATGATGAAGTCTCGCAGGCATAAATCTGTGCTGCATTGGCTTTGGTGCACAGTAGTTCTAAAGCAGGAGTCTCAAACCTGGTGTGTTTTATAGGCAACTGTAAAAAGTGAATCTTTTTAGTGATCAATTGTTAAAAAAAAGCCATAAGAATATCATTTGTATCCTTCAAGTTATTTGTTTATTGTTAATTAATTGATTAATTTCATGTGAAATGTTTTATTGATGACTCAAGTTGGAACAAAAACCAGAAGACAATAGGCCCTCCAGTTTGCGTTTAAGATTCTGTTCTACAGGCTTCACATCAGTGCACAGCTCATAATTTGTTTCCCCACCACCACCGCTCTCAATTAGAAATCTGGAATAGTTTATCATGCCAAATTACAATCTTAACAGAAACCACGGAACACACAACATGCATATGAAACAGGAAGTGACAGAGGAAGAGGAAAGTTGAGATGGGGAGCTACCCCTTCGGTCCCCTCGCTCACAGGAATCGTCTGTGGTGGGCTTTCTGGAGCAGTCCCGGGAGGTGAGTGATGTGCTGTATTGTTTAGTGACATATTCCATCAAAATAAAAAATAGAAAGAAACACAACTTCCTTGGAAACAGTCACTTTTTCACCCAAACAAACATTATTTGGATTATGCTTTTAGTCAGGTAAATATACATTCAAAATAGTACTGTAAGCACAGTTCATGTAAAGCATGAAATACTTGATGTAGTGTTGAGAAATACTCTTATGGCCCAAAAAAAAACATTCCTTTATATATGAAGAGTTAACCCTAAATTAGCTATTTAAATGGTAGAATAACAGAAACCTCCTGCTAGCAACCTCACCTCAATCCAAATGCCTTAACCTAGTTATTTCTGAAGAGATACTCCATTGAACTAGAGGGGGAAGTAATCACAGGTTCCAGAAATTAGGCTTAGAAAATTAAAAGCATTGTCCTCTATAGATGGGAACCACTGAATCTCAGAGGCTAGAAGACTTGACCTGCAGCATAGTTTTATAATGCTGTCCTTTTAACTCACATTCTCCCACAGTTTCCCTGGGTCTCATGCTTCGCTTTTCCGGGAAATCTGCTTTTATCCTTGAAGGACGGCCAGGAAGTCACAGTAACACGCAAGAAGGAAGAGCAGCGGATTGAAGGAGCAGGTTGTATTCTCCATATCTTCCTTTCTCCGTAGTTGGGCCTTTGTAGATTGTTTTTCGTGTTAATTTTCCCAAGTATAAAAGGCTTCCCAGAGCTGTAGGAGAGGAAATGAGTTGATGAAATATGTTGGAGTCGCACCAATGTCCAGAAAGGCATGATGCCAGACAGTTTTGCTTCCTCCAAACACTTCTCCACGGTTAGCTTGGTTTTCAGGAACTGTTTTTAGTGGGCATGACAAATAGAAATTTAACAATTCCATATTTTGAATACGGTATATATTACAAAATCCCTTCAACATGTCCTTTAAATGTTGGGTACAGTGGTGCACTGGTTAGCATTGCCGTCTCGCAGCTTGGGGCCCTGGGTTCAATTCAAAAACTACTTCTTCTTTCTTCTATCTTGTTTTCTGCACGGTTTATCTCGATTTTGGCTTCTAACAAATACAGTGATTCGGTACAGATTGGATCAGTAACAGCAAAGTTCTCAGGGTTTGTGCTAGAAGGAAGAGAAAGTTTCTCGACTGTGTATCCCTATTCATTTTTTGTTTCATTTACTAATGTCTGGGTTCTTACTTGGTTTACATAAATTAGCTTGCAAGTCTAACTTATGTATTGCAGCAACATTTCCTATGGCTTCCACTACAGGGAAGGCAAGGGAGAGCCACAGGAGGAAGTCCGAATGCTGCAGATGTTGAATAAAGTCCCGATTGTTTTTGGTGCTCCCAATTCTCGACTGGGAATTGTTGAATTCCTTCTCGTCTGTGCCATCGCGAACCCATATGTTTGTCTGCTCTGGGCTGCAGCCCAAGCCCAGGGAGGAGAAACATTCCTCGGATAGACACTGATTTCCTCCGGGCAAAACATCTACGTCTCGACTCCCACAGCATCCACACCCCCCAAGCCACACCAGAACAACATGGACCGTTTTTATGGCTTTATGTAACAGACAGAGGGCGAGAGAGGAGGGGGACAGGGCTGATGGAAAAGAGGGATTCATTGCCTAAGAGTGAGAATAAAAGGGAAAAAAGGAAGAGTGGGATTATAGGAAGGAGGTGGGATGGAGAGATTCTTCTTAATATATAAAACAAGTGCATTTGTTCTATTTGATTATTCAGCAATCCTCTCCCCTACCTTTTTCTGTCTGTACCAACATTGAGGCATTGCTTTCATTATCTTGTATCTTACCTATCTGGATGAAACTACTTTAATAGGTTCTGAAATAGTCTTGCCTTTCCTTTTGTTTTTGATTTTTAATTACCTCTTCCTCTTTGTTAGCGCCAGCTTTTCCTGAGAATCATATCGGCGCCCCCCACTCTGAGCGCAGTTCCGCTCAATGTAGAATAACATACCGTGATTACAAAGTTCAGGATTGACTTCATTAACACAGGTTGTAAAGCCAGCATGGCAATACTGCAGGGACCAAGCCACCATCACTAACTGTAATGTGGCTCCAGTCAGTTTGGAGACATTTCAGAAAGCAGCCACATCAAAGGGACACTTTATTTGTTCCTTGCATTTCAGTTCTTGCGTAATGCTTTCTGGGATGCCTCTTAGTCACTATCTGTTGTTGCTTTTGCTAAAGATGATGTCTTCCAATCCAGCAGCTCCAGCAGAAATATAAATTTTCTGTTCAACATAGAAAAGTGTCCTCACCACTTTAGGGGATTACAGTATATGAGTGCTGCACTGTATTTTCCAGCACGCCTCATCAGTTCCGTAGCACTCCAACAGTAATTCATTTCTCTGCTGTTTTACTCCTGAGTGGCTCGTTGGGTTTGTGGTCAGAGCTGCTGCCTCTCGGCTCTCAGGTGGTGAGTTTGAGTCTGGACTGGGATGGCTTCTGTGTGATGTTCATCACACCCATCAGAAACATACCGAGTGGGTCACCTGATGTCTCTGAATTGTCTCTGTGCGCTTGATGGACTGGCTTGCTATCCAGAGTGGAGTGCATCCTAGCGCAGTGTGGAATAGGCTCCACATTCCCATAATTGAAATAATAAGGAGGTCTGTAAGTAGTTTCTGACAGTGGATGAATGATTGATATGGTAGAAACTGTTTTTGATGAGGCTTGCAAATGGAAGCTAATTAGATTCACTTTTTGATAGAGATGTTGGATGCACATGATAGACGTGCACACAGAACGTGTACTTTTTAGACGGCCTGTAAAGATCCCTCTGAATTTTTAACTTCACCCTGTCTTGTTCATGTGTTATATACACTCATTGCTTTCTTTCTTGGAGGCCTTTTGTAAGCTCTAAGGCTACTACCTCTCCATTCCCAGCTCTAGTCCTGATTTCTGTGCTGAGATACAAGCAGAGATCTGGGGTTACCAGTCAGATTTCTCTCAGCCTTTTTTGTTTGGGAGCGAAGGGGTTCATTTGGTACACAGTAAATATATACAACAGTGTGGAAGCTAATCTGTGTGCAAGTGTGTTATATGTGGAATTCATTTACTTTTAAGCAAATAGTGGACAAGATGGCATCCATATGCAAAGAATCTTATCTAGGGCTGTTGCCGGTGGTGGTGCAGTAGTGCAGGGCTGTGCCTGTGGCCTCACCATGCCTCAGGGCTGACTCCTGCCTCAGGAATGTCTGGTATGAGCCTCCTAAGACAGAGTGCCTTAGGGCTCTCCACTTCGACACACTGCGCGGCCTCCACACATCCAGTGGTTTAAATACACCCTTTCCACCATTTCTCCTTTTGTGTTATTCCTTTCTTGTTCTCTGCGCTCCTGTTTGTGTGTGTGTCGCACTTTGCGATAAGAAGGCTGCAGAACTGCAGGTTTTCAGGAGCTTCCTGGAGTCAGACCGTGAGGAGCATCACAGGGTGGGAATTGGATATAAGCAGGCTCCAGTGCTGCAATTCTTTTGTTTGGCTACCAAACATCAAACAAAGCCCTTCTTTGACTATCTTCTGTGATATTGGTGTGCACCAGTCCCTAGAGAGCAGTGTGAAGCGTGCTCACAAGCTATGTTTGCCCAACAGTGCACTCTACAAACACCATACACGTTCTAGAAGGGTATTGGTGTGGCGTGTGAGTCTTGAGTATTCTCTGTGATGACAGAATTCAGTATGCAATGCTGTTGTGTGCTTTTTTAGGTCACTTTCCCCCATCCCCTGAACTTGCTATTACGAAGCTTGAGGTTCTTCAATCAATCAGGTAATAGCATGCATGCTTTCATCACATGATGCTGTGTGATATTGTGCCCGTGTGTGTGTATAATGTTTCGTAACTCAATGTGTACATGAACAATGTCTTTAATAGCTCACTGGAGGTGTTGGAGATGGTGTCTCAGTCATTGCAGGGTTGTGACCAGCTGTTTTTTTTCTCTGGGGCTTAGGTGGTGATATGGTGCTTTAGGTCTGTGTGTGGTACAGTACATTACTTTCTGTGAGGGTCGCTGCAAGGCAGTCTTGCACAAAGGCAAGGACTTCAGGGGTTTTACAGGAAAGTACAGCAAGTGTCCCGGAGCCACAGCAGGTCTTGTCAACAGCAATCCTTAATCCCTGGGCTGGGCTCAGGCAGGTACCAGAACAGAGGCCAGGAAAGCCCCCAGTGTGTCTTGACATGTGTGTATATGAGAGAGATAGAGGGATTTAAGGTAGTCGGAGTGAGTCACCCACACACAGATACATTCCACACCACCCACCTCACTCCCCGAGCACAGCACACAGGTACGCTCACCTGCTCTGCGTTATTCTGTACGTGGTGCTTCAAAGAGTAAACGCAACCTAGCCTGCCAAAAAAATGACTTATGGTATACCAAGTGGGTGCCGTGCCAGATTGTACAGGTGTATGCAAACCCAATTAGAGAAAGAACAAAGAGACAGGTGCTGTCTGTGGCACAGGATTAAGGACTTATGGTTTCAGGGTCACCTACTGGCACTGAATATATTTGATCATGGCTCTTCTACGCAGGCTACTACTTGTTTATATAAGCTGGTACCAAACCTGCTGTGCAATAGTTTGGGTTATTTTTAAGTTGTTAAATTTACTTTAGACATGATCGCATGATAACAGATTTGGATATGGTGAAAAGGTCTTTGGAAAGCAAAGTGGAAGATCGTGTTCTAAAAGTGCTTTCCCATCAAATCAAGGCTGTATTCAAGGCAAGGAGTTACCTGGGGTCTAACAAACTTAACACCCTTCACTTCAATTTAGTGCCTTGTTGGCGTGACTTGAAAAAGTACTTCCTGGCCTGTGTTATTCCCAATTTGCAGGACAAGGGTGTGGAGCTGTGTGTTGTGAGGTCTACTCCCCCCTGTCTGAAGGCTTCAGCAGGGGTTCCTTCAGCTTCAGACAACTTAAATAGCACCCAGCCAATCTAACCTACTGAAGAGCAGGTAAGATATTTAACCTCAGCTGACTCCTATCCAGAACAAGACCACTCTGACTTCAGTCATCGCGCTACAGTACAGTGATGATGCTGTGTGTGCTCACACAGAAGCAGATCTTCGGACAGTTGTTGATTTACTGAGGTGTGCAAAAAAAATCGTATTGTCACTGTTTGCTCCCTTTAATAAGGTTCGTCCATGAACACACTCCCAATTAACAGTAGGAACAACAGAAACAGTGTGTCATGGACCCAAGCCACATCTCTATTCTAATCGTCCATTCTACTTAAAAACACATGCCTAAAAACTCCACCAGTCAATTTATCCCAGATTAGCCTCAGCTCTCATCTTTGTCCCCACAGACAAGACAATCATGGACGACAACCAAGCTAAGCTATGGGGTATGCCTACTGTCAGCCATGACTTAACATCTAGAGACCCTTGGAAACCAAAGAGTGAACATGGAAAGCAGCGAGCACAACTGCTCAGTGTCACCAGTCAATCTACTGTACCAAAATATACCCAAACTGTACCAAAAGATACCCCAAATAAGGGTGCTATAAATGTAGCATTTGATGCTATCTATTAGTGTCTGTTTTCAGTGGAGTCAACTTTTTTTTTCATAATGCGGTACATGGAAACTTTTAAACAACACAAAACATTTGTCTTGATTTGATGCAAGGCAATGACCATTCCCGGTATAGAAGAAAGCTATTGAGCAAAGCACAGAAAGGGTTATTTCAAGTATTTGCCCGGCCTCAATGTTGAGGCCCATATTAACAAGCCCTCTGCCTTAAAACATCAGCCTTTGTCTGTTAAAGCACGCTGTGATAAGCGCTTTATGCGTTTCAGTACCAAAGCTAGTTTCCACGCAAGCGCGGAGGCGAGAGTAAAATGACATTTTATGTGGTGTTTTCTTTGGTCAAACTACACTAAATAAGGTTAATAGTTTTATCCCAGTCCACGTATTGATTTAACAGCTGGCTGTACTTCTTACTGCTCAAGAAAGTATCGAAATATTTAGTATCGAAATGCAGGAAGAGCGAAGGACGGTATCACTATGTGTAACTATATTCCTTTCAGACAGCGCGGAGGGGCGTGAGTTCTTGTTTTGATTCTTGCTGCGTTTTAAATCGTTTTAAAGCCCAATGAAGTGATCAGGGAAGTCGGTCCCCATGGGTCATTTCTGCCTGAAAATATCGAGGGTTCACGAAAGACGACTTGGCCGGCTGGCTAAGGTTCCTGTTTTCATTCTTTTGGGTGGGAGTCACGCTGCATTCTTGTTACAACTTAACTGCGGTGCCTAAAAATCTACTTTCTGAAGCCGCAGGCCCATGTGTTTCGAATTATCCCCCGTGTTTGTTCTTATTTACTACATATTTTGTCTCTCTCTTTTTTTTTACATTCTATGTTGTGAAAGACTTGAGACTAGTTTAGTCATGATGAAAACACTCCACGGCGGAGCATTTGAGGTTACGGTCGCCCCTGACAACCAACTGTCAATAGTAAATGAGTGACGTCACCGCTGGGGGGATTTTCCACCAAAAAAAAATATACAGCGAAATGCGTGGCAAAGGTCTCCGCCCCATCTGACGCAATGCCAGCCAATGGACGGATGTAAGTGTCAGACGATGACCAATCAGCTCACAGGACCGGCCTTGTGGGTCCTCCCGGTTGTCCTTAGAGCCCAATGAGGAGGCGGGCGCTGTGGTCGCTGCGTGGGCGGAATCCCCTCGGTCAATGTAGCAATCCGAGTGAGTAACACACGTGGGTCAAACACGGGCTGCTATTGAATGTGACATCCACAACAAACCCACCCGGTTCTTGAGAGCAAGAGGCAGACAGGCACGCAACAGTTACTACACTCACAAAGCCCGGCGACTGCTCTTTCTCTTGACTGTGTCACAGCCCCTGGTCCTTCTTTCATTTTCGTAGCTAGTATCGGGTATCTCGACTGGACCAAAACCAGTCAGCCCACGCCCTCCTTCCATCATCCTGCACCCCGCCGGAGTGGCTGAGGTTTTCAGAGACCTTGACGACCTGTTTTTCCGGGGCCCGGTACGGTTACGGCAGAGCCCGGTTCGGTGTCCCGCCGGCCAAGGGAAACTACGGGTCATTGCGACCAGTGGGGGGAGGGCAGCTCCAGCACCGAGCGACCGACTCACCGCAACAGGTGGCGAGATCGACACACTTGTTGGGAACCGGGACTAACAGTACCTGGGTGGGGGCGAATGGAGAAATATAAGAAGATAATACAATAAACTGCTGTACGCACGCTGCCTGCGATGGCGTCGGGCTGTTATTTTTAAACTCGCAGTTCAAGAGTATTAGCTGAGACCCGGCTCTCAAGTCCGAGGTTCTTAACAGCCATCGGTAAGCAGGTTAGTTGTAATTCTTCACGGGGGAGGTGCTTGGGCGCGACCTGGCCACTTGACTTCGCGGCGTTCGGGGCGCATTTCCCGACCCACTGCGAGGTGTTGATCTGCAACAAGAACAGGAGAAGGAGATCAGCCCCTAATCATTCTCTTTTGCCCCTGCTGCCATCGTGCCGTGCGGAGTAGGGGCGCTAGCGCGGCTGATCGCCTTTTTATCCCCCCCTGCGAAACCTGTTCTGTAGGGGGAGTGATTCTGTGACTGCTTCGCCCGGTTATTGGATAGCAAGCTGTATTAAACGCCAAAAGCCCCGGTGCGTCATTTTCTTACTACTCCGAAGCTGGAGTGAACGAAGGGGGAAAAGGGGGCTCATAAAATTAAAAAAAAGAGAGAGAGAGAGCTACAATACCATAAGTAAGAATAATAAAAAGGACTGTCTGGCGGGGAACTGGAAGGCAAAGGGAAGGAAGAGCACTGGAGCTGCGCGGCTGATTTCGTCTGGAATTCTGCCGCTTTATAAATGATTCATGCGACCTGATTTTTTAAGAGAGTAATTGTCCTCGCAGTGGGATATTATCAGTTGCGTGTGTGTGTAGCGGGGGTACAAATCGCCCGAAAAGACGAGTCTTTTTTTTTTGTTAGACGTGGGAAATTGGAATCAGCCCCCTTTTTTTTTAAAGGGGCGGGGAGGGGGTGATAAATAAATTAAAAAAAAAAACTCCATCGATTTCCCCCTTTTCAGATTTTGGTCGAATTTCGTCTGTCTGTGATTATTGCTTAGCCCTGCTGTCATAGCGATCATCTGTTGCTGCACGGCTTGATTAGGAGAAGAAAAAAAAGCCCTCCCTACTCTGATGCAGCCCTGGATTCGTGTCTCCAGTTGGGCATAACTGAGAGATGGATTGGCTGTACACAGCCTTTTAATTTTTCCTCTTTTCCCCCCTATTGTGGATCGCTCAGGCTAATGGAAACGGGAGAAAGACTATTATTGCTTTTGTTGCTACTATTATCCTTGCACGCTCGGTTCTGATATTGCGGGCTGGTCGCACAGAATGGTCTGTTCACACAGCTACCGGCTTTTCTGAGATAGTCTTCGCCGGCTTCTTGATCGCGACAGACTCGCAGCATCTCCTGACGGGGATTCGGACTCCCCTTTTGTTTTGTCATCAAAATTTATAAAGGAACGCAAAGACCACACTCGGATTCATTTCGTGTCCACTTTCGCAGCCAGGTCCCGGACACATCGGGATAAATGCTTATGATGGAGGAGGACAACGAACTGGAAGCGCATCAGGTTGAAATCGATTCGGATTTCCAGCCCCAAAGCCGGCCGCGCTCATGCACCTGGCCGCTGCCGTGCCCAGAAGACTTCCCCGGAGGAGAGGAGGAAAATGGAGCTTTCCCCGCGTCTTCCGTGAAGCAGGAGCCGGACAACGTGGCTGCCTGCAGGGCTGAGAGGAGCGGCGGCGCCCCGGCGGAGCACAAACACCCAGCCGGCGCCCCGGCACCCTCCGCCGCTGCGCTCCCTTGCCTGGCCGGGGCTGCGCTCGATGTAGCCGGTCAGCTGCGCAAGGCGAAGTCCTCCAGGCGAAACGCGTGGGGTAACCAGTCCTACGCGGACCTCATCACCAGGGCCATTGAAAGCACCCCGGAAAAGAGACTGACACTGTCACAGATATACGACTGGATGGTCCGATATGTACCTTATTTCAAAGATAAAGGCGACAGTAACAGCTCGGCGGGCTGGAAGGTAAGTTGCCTGTGTTGCAGACGGCAACGCTAATGCTATTTTATTCATAACAAGCATATACTATATTCGAAGTAATTATTTAATGGTAATGAATAATGCAATAACAGTAGTTTCGTGTTAACGCACACCGCAGCCTCAAAAATCGCCTTGTCTGCTATATGCAGACCTACACATTTTGTACAGTCTGGGTACTCGTATTGTTAGCAGTCCCTCCAGACTGTGAAACCGCCGGTTTCCTAACCCGACACTGTCTGTTAAGAGAACATTAGATGCGCTGTTCTTTTTTCATGGAGGGGAGGGGGGGAGAGAAGCGAGCTTCATATTTTTAAAAATAAACCTTTTGTCAGAACGAAACAATGAACAATTCTTACTAGAATGAAGGGGCTGGGCAACTCTGCAGCGGATTAGTGAGTAACAATCCTAAGGCAGCTTTTGGCTGCACGGTACGGACACCAATAGCAGGTAGATGCCGGTATATGGTGTGTGACACCAGCGCGCCCTTCGTTCATTTGGAGTTAGGTGCATCTCTCCGACCTCAGGCACACGGTTAGACTAAAACCAGGCTGGGAATTAAATATAGCGATTACGATTTCCACCTTAAATACAGATTCTGGTTTCATTCCTCGCGTGTTTAGCGCAGTGAGGGACAGCGGGTCATCCTGGGGACAGCTGGCGCTACCAGGGGTGACATTTTGACTTGGGTCAGCTCTGGAAGCCAAGCGAGAAAGCTGGGTTCCAGGGCTGAGCGAACCACCGCCGCCCGTCTCGTTCTGTAGCCTTGATTAACCCTGCTTGAACCTCGGCCAACTTTTTTTTAGAAGCAAATTGTGGGTGGGGTGTGTTGCGAGCGTGTGTTGTTAGACCCACAGAGGTGAATTGTTTCGGTATCTTGCGAAAAGAACACCAAATTCACTTTAACAGAGCCTTTTTTGGGGGTGGGGAAACACTACTAAGTCATAGCGATAAAACTAGCGAGGGTGTTTTATAAACCAGAACTACCTGTCTGCCTCCCTATCGCTCTGCAGCGTTTTAAAACGTCTGAAAGAATATTTATGAGTGTCTATTCTATTTCAAATCCTTAATGTGATTTGAAGACGTTAGCTTGTTTTCTGCTTAAATGAACGAAGTTTTACGCCAAGTCCGGCTGTTCGCTCCCTCTGTACTCTTGGTAACTGGCGCTGTACAATACGCGTCGGATTGCTTAGTGGAATGCACCGTACAGTCTGCATTGTACACTTTCTAATACCTGTTGAGTATTCAATTATATATCCTCTACGAATCTGTTTAGAGTCTGCTTGATGTGTGTTGTTAACAAAGTTGTGTAGGGAAAAGTACAGGTGCCTATCTTTCTCAGAAAGACAATGGTACAGTACCTACCCTATCGCAGATTTCTCAATGTGTCAAAATGTCAGGAAGGTGGCTTTTCAGAGTACAAATGCCTATTCTTCAGTCTAAAGTACTGCATGAGTCTGGAGACCCTTTGTGAAATTCCCAGGTTCTTAAGCCCAGAGAGCTCCTGTAGATGTACAGTATGTCCAGAGCAAGACTCATCCTGCTGAGAACTGCGCAGTCATTTCAGATGCAGTCTGTCTTTGAGATCTTGAGGCAGACTGAGGAATCCACAAGGCTCCGTCCGCAGAACTGGGTGAGCCCAGGAGTCCAGAGGTGGCGGGTCTGTGTCCAAGACGAGGAGCCCTGAGTGCTGAACTATCAGTGAGCTGGACGGTGAAGGAGTGCTATCCTGGGAGACCCAGAAGTGTCACTCAGCAGTGACTCCTCTGTCTCGGTGTCCGTCGTCTGGACTGTAGCACATTGGTGTTTCGTTCTTTCAGGAGGCCCTGAAACAAGAGGTTGTTAGACGCGGGCCAGCAGTTTCGGTGTGTGTAAATTTGGGACGACTAGCAAGTGAGGAAGCCTGCTTTCCTGCAGGATGTTCGATTGAGGAGGCATGCAGCACCATAAATAAAGAACGACAGGCTTTGCTTTAAAAGGTAGAGTCAGGGACCAAGGGGTTGAGCTTTTTTGAGAAGATGGGAGTGTGGAGGAAAAGTGAAACTTTGTCATTAAATTTTAGGGACCCATCCCACTCTTCTCCTGTCCCCATAGCCTGTTTGCTTTGCACATACTGTCCATCCTTGAGCGTGCAGGTGGGGTTGTGGAAGAAGTAGGCTATTCTGAGAGTGGCACTGCCTCCCCCCCTATCATCCCTCTTCCTGCTTCAGAAACCGTGGGATTGTCCCAGGATGGCCGGGCCATGTTGTCGTCTCAGCCAAACGCGTGACTTGAAACGTGCTTCTTTCTCACAGTTGCGGGAGAGACTGTGCTCCAGAGCAGGAGTATGGCGTACCTTTGGCACAGTCAAAGAGGCGTCCCGCCCTAGCATTAATTATTTGGAAGCCACAAGCTTTTCCATAAAAAACGTCCCTTCAGTACTTTGGGCTGCCACTAGCCCGTTCTCTCCATGTTGGAATTCCTGAGGTCTCTTGGGGACGGGACTGGGTTAGCCTGGGTGGACAGTGTGGCTTGGAGCAACGTCCACAGGCATCTGCTATTGTTGTCAGGAGGCTGTAGCTTATCCATTTGAACATGATTTGGTGGCTTTCATTTACGGTGAAGGAGGGCGGATTGCTTGTGATGACATTCGAATTCTCTCACGTGTCCATAGAGCGTCTGTCCTGTAGCAGCAGTCCTGTGTGATCAGGGCGATCTATCTGCCTGTCCACCTAGAAAACATCTGCAAAATACGCTTTCTGCAAAAAAGCACAGGCCGTGGGAGCTCGGCTTCTTGTCCACGGCGAAGGTTCACTGCAGGCAGCGGGAAGCCTGTCTATTTACAAGGCAGGTCCGCTCCTCAGGGGAGGTGAGATGTGCTGCGCTGAGGGGTGTGTGTGTCACACCTGCAGGACATGCTGCGCTGGGGGCTGCGCTGGGGGCCGTGGTCAGTGGCTGAGAGCCGCAGGGGAGCCGAGCCAGGCTGCGCACTGCTGGCTCAGCTCAGCGGGTTTCTGAGAAGCACACCGAGTTCCCTGGGCCCAGACTCAAGACTGCAGGGAGCTGAGCAGTGTGTGAAAAACTGCCTTAGTTATCACTACCATGTGTGCCCCTCCACAGGGCTTAATGCACCACAGACAGAGAGAGGGAGTTCACTGTGGGATCTTATTACATAGTGTCTGGACATCGGCCAAGCTTATACACACTGCTGGGGCACTTTATTAAGAGCTTATATTTATGAGTGTGTATGCATATGTAGATGGATATCTATCCACCTATCTATCATCATTTGTGTTCTGTTTTGATGCCTTGTTGTGCTGCATGGATCACCACTCATATCACTCAGTCATCTTCATTTCCACAGCGGTGCAGGGTCCTGCTCAGGCCAGCAGACCGAGGTCTCCTATGAAGATGTTCACGACAGGCTGTATGTAAGCCTCCAAAAAGTGCGGGTCCTAATAAAATGGCCAGACAGTTAATTGGCCTTGTTTACTGTGCTTGGAACAAACCAGCTAATTATAGCGCAATGGATTAAGAGTACTGTGCCATAGTAATCCCTGCAATTATTCTTATTGCCTATTATACAGTATTTACAGAAATAGAATCACTGGTTTACTGTGTTTTTTGTATTTTATCCATGCATACTTTTGTAAAATGCATGCGTGTTCTGAAGCAGAGAGCTCAATGCTGTATGCGTATCTGGTGGAATGTACAGAGATGCTCCGATTGTTGTGGGGGAACCTCACGCAGGATCTCGGAAACACAGCCTTGCTGTCTCGAGTGCGCGGGCATTTGGCTCACGGTGTAGCCTCTCAGATCAGAGAAGTGCAGTTCCAGGCCGCCTCTCACTCCGAACACATTGAGGCAGTGTTGCTAGCTCCGTCAAATTGCTCTTGAAATGAAGCATGTGAAAACTAGGCAAACTAGATACACAAGAAACGTATAAGGCAAGAGAAATGCTCAATTACCAGCCAATTTTACTATAAATAATTTAGCAGGGATGAACTAGAACTGGCCCTGTGGTAACTATCTGACACCAAAAACCCTACCAGTGTAGTCGCTGGCATAATTACTAATACTGGCCCAGCAGTGGGAGGTAATCTGAGAATAGGCCTCCTCTCTTTAGTGTGAGATCTGCATCCCATCTTCGTGACAGTTCCAGAAAGCCTTCCACAGTGTTAATGAGGGGTTTGACACAATGCTGTCTCAGAGGATCACTCAGCACACTGAGGTTATTTTCAGAGCCTGTCGAGACATGGCACTTCCTTGGTAATAAGGGGTATTAAGATCTCTATTTAAAACAGGTAGCTAGCAGTAATAGCTCATCAGTGCCCATGAGTTAATCCTGTCTGAAGACAGCCACTGTATTAAAGGACTACTTCATGTCAGCAGCATTTCCTTGTTCCTAAATTTCTTACTCCTTTTGTATTCCTTCCGCTGCCATTTCTTCAGGGATCAGTTATGCCACAAGCTAACTAGCTACTCCTGCAAAATCTAGAATGAGCTGCAGAGCTCCCACTGCTGAATGAAAGCAGGAGATCTGAAATGAAAGATTTTCAGAGGACTTCTCTTTGGTTTACAATACCGGATGAGTGGGGCTTCGCTATAGTGATTGTTTTTTTTTTCCTGAACACACTAACCTTTTAAAAACTATTTAGGACAAGACACATAGTCTGCATGCCAAAAAAAATTGGGGAAGGACCACAACTCAGATCAAACATGGAAGCACGCTCTTTTCAGAACGTCGACTGCAGAAATTATTGTTCTGCACGCGAGCGCACTTAATTTTGCAAGCAGAGCTCATTAGCAGTAAAGAAATAAAATCCATCACGGTCAAACCAATGATAATGAGGAACAAGGTCTATAGGCACACTTGAACCCCACCCCTTTCCTGCTTACAACCCCCTGTTTTTTCGAAATGGATTTACGCCAGAATTCAATTCAAAAGTGTGAAGATTGACCCAAATGCTTTATGTAACAGAAAACAATCCAGGAGATCCCCAAATAGACCTTTATATTGACTCTTGATTTCGAGTCCTTCCTCTGATTCATTCTGAGAATCCAGTCCAGTATAAAACAGTGTTAAAGATGGCTATACAGAGCACTGAATAATAGCTGGAGATAATCCCGTCTGAAGACAGGTAGTATATTAAGACCAGGGATTGCTATTCTGGGCAGAGGGGAGGCCTTTACTGGAGAGCAACTATTTTTATCCAGCCTGAGTTCTAGGAAGACTAGGCTCTCAAGTACAGCCTAGCCTTAATCTGGGAAATATCTTCCGTAATGCTTATTTAAATGTGTTCTCCATTGTCACATGTGTACCACAGCAGGGCATTGTGCTGGCTTCATGGTTCCAGCACTTGGTATTTCTGCAGCTAACCCAACAGTGGCCCACCGTGGAGTGCGTCTGTGTCAGTGAGGCTCAGGGTGGTGTGTCTGACTCATTACACATTTCTGCACTGTATTTTCTGAATCAGTCCGAGAGGGCATGACTCCCTGCTCACTGGGAGGCTGCGTGTTCAATGCTAAGAGAGCATGTTTTTTTGTTCGTTTGCGTGTCTGTATGTTATTGTCTTGGCGTGTGCGAGTGGCAGAGTGCCAGTGCCATGCGTGGCACGCTGGGTGGCCGCGTGCCAGGGGATTGCAATGTGGGGCGGTGCTGGTGCCAGGCAGTAACTCAGACACAATAATCCGAAGCGACGGCACATTTATATAGAGGTTGTCTTTAGGTAAAACAGGGGGCAGAAGGGCACGGGGTCAAGAGTTCGTTCTGCTAGGCTCCTTGGCTGAAATTCTGCTGGAAGGGAGGGAGGGGAAGAGAACTAAACAGCTTGAGAGAGAGAGAGAGTACCGAGAAAGGGAGAGCAAGGATTTTAGCAGGGATTTAGGAGCAGGCATTTTTTTAGCAAATTGCAATCAGCCGAGCTCCAACTGAGAGAAGAGGAGGGAAAGAGAATAAGAGATAGAATAATGAGCTGGGAGAGAGAAGGAAAGACAGTTGAGAGTGGTGCCTGGCAGAGAGTGGGGATGGAAGTAAAAAAAAGCAGGAGAGGGAGAGAGACTGATGTTTTTGTTGATTAAACAGGGTTGCTTTAGTAAAATACCTCATCGCCTGATTGGGCCTGTAGACACCTGCAGCTGGCTGATAATTGTACTCTGTCCTCTGGTCTCATTGTCTCATTATTGCCTTTCCAGTGATCGTCTCCGTGTGCATCACCCACACCAGCCTTGTGGGTCTTGCAGAGGACTGGCTTTGGATTGGCGTTGGGCGGTTTGTTTGTCTTTCCTTTTATCTGCTGTTTTCGAAGAGGGAGAAAAAGGCAGGAGGTGAACAAGGAAGGAAGAAGATAAGAAGAGTAGATGATGTGACAAATGGGGGGACGAATGAAGTAACCTCGAATGGAGGAAAAAGAGGGAAGTTAGCCGTAGTAAAGAATGGGAGTAGGGGAACAGGGGCGAGTTGCAAGACTAGCCATCCTGTCACTGTATGTCAGTATGCAAGAAGAAACTAAAGGGTGGCGCATTTAAGACTGGGAACGGGAGGTCCTTCTGGAACACCACAAACAGCCAAGTTGGAGAAGTGATTGTCTCATACAGCCTGCAAGAAATGGCTGTTATGAGGCCTTTGGATTAATCATCTTCTAGAAACCACATGAGCCAGCTGAGATGAATGGCCTCCTCCCATTTGCAACCTTTCTAATGTTCTTATGTGTGCCAGTTGTGGAGTGAGCAAAGACAGGGCCTGACAGAATGGGCAGTCAGGCGTTGTGGAAGTCTGGAGGGACCAGCAGTGTGTGTCAGAGAGCTTAGAGGCTGTTAGTGATTCCCACGGCCACAGTAGCCGGAGCCCTCCGGATGCCCGCTAGCCTCTCCATCTGAGAGTGCTGTCTTCTGTCTGGACAGGGAATGAGACTCTGTGGATCGATCTGATCTGGGGAGACAGCATGACCGGAGAGAGTGAGAGTGAGAGAGAGCAGGGGAGCTTTGCCCTGTATAATTGAACAGTAATGGCTTAGATTCGAGGTTGCACATGGTGCTTTATAAAGGTATCATAACTAAGCTATTAACAAGGGGTTTTACATTTGCTAACCATATGTGAGAGTGACCCATGATTTGTTAATAGAAGAGCTGTTCATCTTTAACAGAGGTAACATAAGCCCCAGGTTCGTGACAGTGTTAATGCTCTGTTAATATATTCCAGATTCCAAAGATTCTGTAAAAAGCAAGGTTGTGCAACCTCAATCTTAAAGTGTTCACAATGGTAGGTGCTGTCAGCACTGGCCATCCGGTTGGCTGTCCTTTAACAGCACCTCTCAAGGGCTATGTGTGCTGAAGGTTTGAGCAGTATAATTAGCAAGAATCGCAGTAGTAGCAGAGCAAGCAGGCCGTGCTTGAACTGAGGGATAAAGAGGGAACAGGGGATAAGGGCTGGACAGTATTCACCTTATGATAAGAAGTTTCTTGGAAAGAAGAAATTGTTCCAGTGGGAAACGACCATACTTGTGAAAGGATCAATCTAGGACAATTAAAACCTTGCCATGCCCCCCCCCCCCCCTCCAGAAGAATATTGCTCATCCTCATCCACCTCCCAGGTCCCAGAACTCTTCCCCTGTTAGAAACAGTACCAGTGCTACTGCCATGTGAAGCAGAAACAGCAATAGAAACAGTGGGTCCCTTCTTACATGTGAAGTGTGTTTTGGGGCTTTTGGATATGAAAAGCATTGTTCCAATGCCGGAAATGATCATTTGTTTTATTTGTAGTGGCAGAAGCAGTTCTACTACAGATCGTAGTACCTGCTGCCACAGTAATAGAAATAGTAGTAGTAGTATTTCACCGTGCTTCTGGATGCCAGTGGGAGAGGCTGCCAGCCTGGCACGGACTCTGTGGAAAGCCCTCTCTTCTGTTATTGTTATTACACAAAAGCACAGCAGAAGGAGCGAGAGAGTTCTTATGCTGGCGTTCTTGGCAGAGGCAGCAGAGGGAGAGGGGAGTGAGAAACTGGAAATGATCCTTAAACCTTCTGCACTGAAACGTCAAGAACCACAACACAAAAGCCCAGCCGGCCCCCATGTGTGAAATCAGATCTTCGATGCGGACAAGGAGGGAGAAGTGGTTCCTGGTACAGGGGGTGGATCGCAGTAAGAGTGATATAGTTAGTGACTGTATCATTGTGCAATGCACTGACTACATGCACACAGACTCTAGGTGGGAGGATATAGGTGTTGGCCTTCATTGTTCGAGAGGTGGCCACATTAGTTCAAAGTAGGGTGCTTCAGTCTTCTTTGCTTCAAATCAGACAAGTGCCTATTCATTTTGTGCTGCTTTTTATTCTCTCCATTTCCCAAACTGCTGCCCACCCATAAAGCCAAAGGAGGATCTCAGAAGAGATGCCTGAAGCTCCAATCAACTGCCTTTCGCTTTTGCTGGGCTAATTCTGAAGGGGCATGACAAGCAAATCAAAAAAAAGGAAGTTTAATGCAAGAGGCTCCAATTGGGAAGTGGAAAACACGCATTCGGAATTTTATAAGGTGCAACGCACATAGTAAACCAAATAGACAAAAATAATTATATTAATTAGCTCAGCACCACAGACATAAGTATCAGCTGTTTGCCTGTCTGTAGATTTATATTAGGACAAGTGGCAGTATGTCTGGTTGTTTGTTGCTTACAGCATCATAAAGCTGTTTTCTTGAAGAGATCTCATCTGCAGTGGGGACACTGGGAAGCTCCCTATATACAGTATTTGTAAAGACATGCCTCCTCCCCTTCTGCTCCTCCAACATGTCCCTCTGGTCCTTGTCTCAGTGTTAAGTTGGATGTAGATAATAGGTAAACTGTGTTAATCTACCTGAAATCAGATTCTCACTAAAACCTTTAGCCTGTCCATGAGCTTCCTCTCGGCTCTGAGATGATTTTGGTTTTCCTCCTTCAGCCTCCTTCTAGCACAAGTTAAAATGTCCCTCATTTGGAATCTGCTGATCATCTCACAATGTGGGTCCCCACACACACCTTGATTTGAGGTCCTCACTCTTTCACAAGAAGCCTGTAAGAGTTCTCAATAAAGGCCATGCTGCTGGATTTACTGCCCTGAAATGGAATAGTGCTTTCTGCACCACACCTTCTGAGTCTGGGCACCAAGGGAGCTGCAGTGTGCAATACCAGGGAAAGTGTGCCAGGGCAGACCTTGATGCTGTGCCAGGCTTTTATCCCAAAGTCAAGGGGTGGGGGGGGTTTGGGGGTAGGAAAAGTAGAAAAAAACACTGGGCAGAACTTGAGGGCTGTAATAGACAATCTGTCTTATGCTCATAAACTCAATAAAAGAGGAACGAAAAGGATTATATATAACCTGCTTGGATGCTTAATTGGATTTTGATCCTATTATATCAACCCTGTCTGGGTATCATTTTAGGATTAAAATCTTGTACTGTAAACAGTTACAGTATAATATATACACTACATTATGTATAGTACACACACTATACACTGCTTGGATAATTCAAGATTTGTGACTAGTGTGCACACAAAACAGTAGTTTGTATCTTGGTAGGGCCTGTACCTAATACATTTGCATTGCCTGGATGACTTACTGGGTACAAACCTAGCACTTAGCTACCACAGGCTGTGAGTTCTCCACCAAGACTTTGAGGCCCAGTTGGTGGGGTACACAGCTGGGATGGCTTCTGAGATCTCCACTTTGTTGTGATCCTTCTGCACACCAGCCTGAGGCTTTGGCTGCCTGTTCATATGGTTGTTACACAACCACTCCAGGGACCTATTCTGTAGTCATCTTAGTCAACAGCCCCCTATGGAGACCAGTTCACACACCACTCTTCTGGGAAGAAGACAGAATTGGGAGCGTTTCTTACTAGCCAGGTGCTAACAGCTTTCGAAAACTGTGTTGGATTATTTGGAGTCATAGCTGATGGGCCCTACTGTGCAAACTGTCTGTTTTGCATTTTTGTGTGTCTGTTATTGGTTATGTCTCTGCGTCTATTATGTTGTGTTACATTTGTGCATCTGCTTTAACGTGTGTGCATGTGTGTGTCTACTGTGATAGGCCCAACGGGAGTCTGAGTCCAGGGGGAATATCTCTCGTTAATAATTCAAACGAGGCTCATTATTGTGGCAGTGTAGATTTCTCCCTGATTTCACCCTAATTGCAGGCAGATTGCTGCATTCAGACACCTTGCAGTCACACCGTGCAGGATTGCACAGTCTCTCAGTGTGAAGCGAGTTAGTTTAGGACTGGAAATTAGTTCCATGCAACATTGCACACACACACATCAACCATGTCACCTTTAATCTGACCCTCGCTGACCTCATGCCAGTGATGTTGCACTGACTCCTGACACTTTTACAGAATGCTGTAAGGTGATCAAAGTCTGAAACCAGTAGCTTAATTCAGTCTTAAAAAAGTGTATGTTCTGAGTGACTACCACCCATTCAGTACTAAGTGTGGAGTGTGTAATAAAATCAGTAACGCAATTAAAAATCAGTGCATGACCCCTGTTGAGTGAAAGGAATGAATAGAGCTGCTTCAGTTTTTCATCAGTTAGACTATATTTCCCTGAGTGCTAGACTGCACGCTATCTAAGGTGGGGAGGGTTGTGCTAATTTTTTTTGTTTCCTTTCCCCTTGACACCTGTTGTCAGAGCCAGATTACGTACTTCGGTTTTGCTTACACCAGATGACTGAGCACAATCAGTTGATCTGGTTCAAATGATTGCTTGGGAGGACAGGTAACCAGTTCCAGAAATTACATTTCAAGTTGTGGGACGGAGTAACTTAATATCATAACAGGTCCTTTTGCCCATTAAGTGCCTTGGTGCATCAGTTTTATACCTGCCCGGAGTCCCGTCTTACTCATCTCGGTCCTCAGTTTGTTTCTCTCTTTGGTTATATGTTTGTTGGGATAGTAAATAAGGGTGGGGTTCACAGATCTAAGCAGAAGGATCAATGAAGAATAATAAAGCAGAAGTGGCAAGTTAGGAAACAGCATGGAAATGACTACCTTGCAGCTGAAGATGCATGTTTTAACACTGTATGTCTGAGAGCTGATAGTTCATTAGTATGTCTTCACCATCACAAACTAGCATGAGTGAACATTTAATGAACTTGGAGAACTTACCACAAGGAGCTCCACTTCTGTGTGTTAGTTTGGGGAAAGTAGGTCAGGATGCAGGGCTGTGTGTTTAGTATTCCAGCCATGTGAATACTGTTCAAGAGAGCCAACTGATGGCCAGAAATGAACCCCACTGCTGTCTCGCACTCACAGACACAGGCCTGCACAGAGAAACTCTCTCTCTCTTCCCCTTTCTGTCTCACAGGACAGCTCTTGCTTTCTTCTTCTGTGCAACCCTCTCCCTCAGTTTTCTCACCATCTTGCACTGGCCACATCTATTAATCTCCTGCCTGCATTCTCCTCTCTTTTTTTACTTCTCTCCTGAACTTTCTTCTCACTCCTGAGCTCCTCCTTCTTGATTTTCACCCTTCCTGTAACAGCATATGCCTGTTACAGGCCCTCAGCTTTCTTCCCCTCTTTCCATTCACTCCTTACAATCTCCCTTTGTTCTGACACAATGCCTCACTCCCCTTAAGACGCTTAAGTGGACTAACCTGAAGCTGTAAGTCATAGATGCCTCTAAAATACATCTTCCCACATAAATATCTGAAGGTAGTTTGATCAGATGGAAATCCAGGAAAACATTTTTTGACATTCGTCAGGTGAGGTGATGGCTCCCGAGCAATACTCACCATGCTCATTAAAGTAGATTTCACATAAGAATATAAAGGAGGCCATTAATGAGAACTCTGAGTGGTCCAGCAGGTAAGAGTGCTCATTCTTAATGCAACTGGGGCCTTGCAGTCCAGATCTAAGCTAAGTGATTGCTCTGTTGTGATCTTTCCAAAATGACAGAACTCATTTGGCCATGCACTGGCTGCGTTGAGTGGGTGTTTTTTGCTGGCCATTGTATCCTCCTATTACTACAGTAGAACATGCTCTGTAGCCAGCCTATTAACTTGCGGTGCTATCAGTATGAGTAATGGCTGTTGTTCATCTGTTGTCGGGCTTTGTCCAACACAAAGAGAAATGGGCCGGTCAGATAATGCACATTTTGGAAGGTTCTTGAATGCTGTCTTTAGCTCTTCTGTGATGGTGTATGGGGGTCCAGTGGCGATATGCATTCCTTAAGAATTGCCAAAAATGATGGAGAATAAAATTAATAGGTAATTTATGAATCCAAATTACATTTTACAACAATTTAACCAGGAAATACCATCAAACTTATCTTTCTCTCTCAATCGTGTCAACTTCATTTCAACAAAAGCCTGATGCTGAACTTTCCTGAAAAGCCTTTCTGATCGTTGGCCTCAAACAGGAGTTCAGAGGTCATCTGTCATTGGCGTTTACAGGGATACAGCTCAAGGGGTATATCCATGCTGTATATAGAAAACCCTGCTGTGGAAGAAATCATAGTGTATTTTGTCACATAGGGATCAGTCTGTTGAAGTATATTCTGTGAGCTGCCTCTTAAGGGTGTTCCCAGGCAGAGGAAGAAAATGTAATGGTTTAATATGCCAGTAAGACTTAATTTAAAGAACTGTTTGAATTGCTGGCCTGGCTTTATTTTATTCCATCTTTATCTGTGTCACAAAATAGTGAGAACATGAGAAAGGTTAACAGAAGAGGCTGTTTGGCTTCTTCTTACTAGCCTGGCTTCTCATAGACTATTGATCCTGGAACCTCAGAAAGCCGTTTCCAGAAAAGATCTCAATGTATCAGCTCCCAAAGCAGCAAAGGGCTTGGCTACAACCCCAGTGCACTTCAGAACGAGTGTGTGCCTGCTAATTCACTCTCCCCCTCCCTGCACAATCCTCATCCATCCCAACTAACTGCCTCAATGAGAAACCAGAGGAAGCAGGGAAGGAATATCAGTTAGGCACATGCCCAACTGTATCCTGCTGACCCAGAGGGCTTTATGCGATTGCGCAACGAGAAATTACTTCCCCCAACAATCAGCTTTGCAAAGTTCTTTGAATCGTTTTTGATCCAGGGGCAGAAGGAGTAAGAGGAAAATCATGCAGAAAGGCACAGAATTGGATATGCAATAAACAATAAAAGGGGGTTAGAGGGGCAGGCAGCTGATAGGATTAGCTTGTTTAATGGTGTGGATGCCTAGAGAGGGCAGGCAGTCAGGCACAGGAAGTAGGTCACTGCGAGTTTGGGGGCAGACGCAGTGCCAGAGGTGGGGCAGGCAGCTGGGGGGAGGGGCTGGCAGGGGGCTACCAGACTGTGAGATGTGTGTGAGCCCCCCCAGGGCAGCCAGCACTGGGGGGGGGGCACAGCTGAGACTTGCATTCTCTCTGGGGAGGGGTATGTTGAAGGCACGCAGCTCCATAATGGCTCTGCAAGCTTCCCCTCTCTCTGCCTGTTTATCTCAGCTCTGCCATGTCTGTCTCCTTCTTGCTCTATAGCAGTTGTAGACTCGTGCAGCAGCATGTCTCATTATATACAGAGGCTATTTATTAATGTGCAGTATTTGCATATATTGATCAGTCTGCACCAAAGGTATCCGTTACTCTATCTTAACAATATCCGTGGAACTCTGAAAGTTTAATGTTTTCTTGTCGTAACTTCTAACAGTGGTAATTTGGGTCTAGATTGAGTCTGTCGCGCTGTAGCTCAAGTAGAGCTCTGGGGTGGAAGTCAAGGAGAAGAAAGAAGAATATCGGGTTGATGTGTTCAAAACTGTAACGATTGAGGAGAATCGTGTGATGAAAGGAAGACAGAGGGAGAAAGAGAAAATGTCCTTAGAGCCTCAGTGCAGCGAGTGAGATAAAAGGAAGAATGAGATAAGAGAGGAGAGTATGAATAGAGACCGAGAGGAATTGCAGAGGAAGATGAAGTGAGATGAGGGTGGACAGTGCATACAGTGTGGTTTTTCCAACGGTGACGTGCACAGAGAGCACGAGGGAGGGTGTATGTTGTGTCTGTGTGGCCGGGTGATTGCGTGACTAAGGGTTGTGCTCAGTGCGGTGTGTGTAATGCTCTCAAGGCAGATATTAACAGGCGTGTGGCCGAAACCCCCCCCCCCCCTCTCCAGCACACACACGCCTCCATCTCTCTCTCTCTGTCTCTGCTAATGAGCTTCGTGTCCTGGTGCTGCCTGGCTGAGTGATGCCTACTGACAGTGGCACTCAAGCAGAAACACTGTGGCCTGCCCTCAGCACACAGCACAGCATTTACATCCACGCTGAACACTGGGGCTGCGCTGGCTCTCCCTTTGACAGGACAAGCCACAGCTTTGTCTTTCCTGCCTCTTTCCGATGTGCAGGAAGTTCTACTACCACGGTGGGAAAGTCTGAACCGCCAGCAGTGACCCGAACGTAGAGAGGTTAGGAATGTGGTACACCAAAAACTGTACGTCGCGAGAACATCACTGATCAAAGATCCCCACTGAGAGCTTTTGTAACTGTTTTTTTGCAAGGGTCCTCTGAAATAAAAGAGAGGCTTGAGGATGAATTTTAAACCCTCTTGGTGTAAAGAAATGATTTACATAGGCATTGAATCTCTGGGATATGAAGAAGACTTGCAAAAAGCCACTCTACCAGAGATTGCTGTCTGGGCATTGCTAGGAGTTGCAGTCTCTGTTCCAAGAGTACAAGCACATGTAGCCCTTGATGTCTCACACTGCTCCCTTTGCAATCCACTGTGGACCAGGCAGCTGACACTAGGTTTAGCGTGAGGGTGTTGGTAGTCCTCAAGGAGCAACGTAGCCTTGTGGTTTGCCTTCTCTATGCCTTAATTAAACTAATTGGACTCGTCCATTTTTAACTCCCTGGTCTTTCTGCAGTTTGTGTTTTCACCGTGTGCTATGCATGGGAGAGCTGCTGTTCTCACTAGACTGATGCCTGGAGAAAACCTGCAATCTTGGTCATACACAGCCATTGCAGTTGTGTGGTTGGATCCTAATGAATGTGACAGAAGGATGAAATATATATATAGAATATTTATAGAATATATAGACCCCCCTCTTGGGGACTGCTGCAAGGGTGTTGCTGGGGTGGCAGGGGAGTGCGAGAGAGATCTGCAAAGGGAAGTCCTGGGTGCGAGACTTCTATATGTAGGCGGGCGGAAGTGTGAACATGTGTTATAATCTCCGTTTAGTAGACACTTCTACCCAAAGTCATTTGGCGGCTAGAAGGTTGAAAATATACATTGACACAGTATTTGATACTGCAGAGATTCAGATAAATGTGGTTACAGGTTCCCCCAATGATGGAGTACAGAGACGAAGCGTAGTGTAGCTTGCCCAGAGCCACATGCAATGAATCAATGGCACAGCTGGGGCTCGAACCCAGAACCCTCCCAACAAGTGGATCACTTAACTGCCCAGCATGAATGAGTTGTGCTATAAGAGTGAGGAGTTGCTCAATTTACTGCTATAGCTTTGTGATTTTGAAGACCTCAGTCAGACTCCAGTCTCCCTGCTGCACTGCAAAAGAGGCATAGTCCCTGTTATGTGTACATTCAAGAAGCAGCGTCTGAAAAGCCTCTGGGAATAAGGAGGGCAGAGAGTGGGACAAGTAGGATACTTATAATGAGCCTGGACCCAGAATTGTTTATATTTTTATTAGTATGATTGTAATGACGAAACTCTCCAGGGAATAGTTCCTTACTCTACATCACTGTTTTGAAAGCACCTAAACAATACCACAAACGCCTAATCTTGGAAGGCAATGTCTGTAAGTTTGCACAGGTTGTGCTGAGAGGTAAACCGCTTTCACAGGGCTGGTTCTGTCCACATCTGAAAATGCAGTTTTCACAAAACATCATTCTTCCAGCCGTCTGTGTCCGAAAGTGTAAGTTGCTCCATGTTTTATTTCACATCTGTGTCAATGTATTTGGAGTCAGGATCTGAAATACCCTCTGTAATTCTGCTGCTTTCCCTTTCAGATAAGGTTGGGTGAAGCATTCTGTAAGGGTTTGCAATCTGTTGCTGGATCTAGTATACAGCATGTAATGGACATTTCAATCTTTCCTTCAGCTTTGCTCTGTCAGCATGAAGGGAGCCTGACACCTCTTTAATTAAGTTTTCAGGAGACTTTAAACCACAAATCTACCCCCATTCTCCCCCAGCCCCAGTGCCCCCCCTTTTCTCTCCGCCTTCATTACCGATTCATGAGGCCTCACTCATTAGGGTTTAAGTTTTACTTAAGCGACGAGCTTCAAAAGTCTGCAGCTGAAGCTGTTATTAATATTTCATAGTCTCCCGTTGAGGAGCTGAAAGCGAGTTGCCGCGCCTCGGCTACAAAGTCTCGGCGCTTGCCTTCTCCCTCTCTCGCCGCCCAGACCCTAACTCAAACTGACTTAATTGGGCCCTTTTGAAAAGGGGGTTTGCTTCCCTGTACACTCCAACCTCCGATGGGCAGAGCAGGCGAAGGAGATAGACGTCTGCCCCTGCCTGAATCCGTGTGGGAGGCAATATAGACGGACACGGCCTCCTGTCAGCACTGGATATCCATAGATGGGTCCAGCTGAAGAGCAGAGGGGTTAATAAGTCAGGAAACATAAAGCGCGCTGTAGATAGGAATTGCTCATGGCAGCTCTGCTTCGACTTGCAATATACAGTATGAAGAAAATGTCAGGTTGATGCTGCTTGTAGTGTTTCCATTTCAGTGCCCAGCTTTAAATAGTCACCGCCGGTCTGTCTATCCATCTATCTGGCTGTGCCTAATCTCTGTCTGTCAAATTTCTATCTTTCTCTTTGCCTTTCTCTCACTGTCTGCATACGAATAAGATAGACCTTCTTTTGCATGTGCAGCACTACATCAGACCTGTGCGCTCGATGTCTGAGGAGTTCCTGCTGTAAGGCTGGGCTGGCAGTACTGCCACTGTGTGTGCTTTGCCTGCTGTGTGTGTAGATACAGAGTATCATAGATATGTAGACACGCTGGACATGTGACTGGGAGTAGACATAGTTCCTACTGTCTTCCTGCTAAGCTAGTCCGTATGTCAGCAGGATCCTACTCTCTCTGTTCCTCCCTCGACCCTCAGGGAGTTATATCTCCATGGCAAATGATGCTGGCTTGTGCCACATTCTGCTTGGAGATGTACTGTCAGAAAAGAAGCATTGAAGAAAGTTCAC